>NC_079540.1:4010854-4718590 GCF_003711565.1 Takifugu flavidus
CGGCGACAGCAACTGGGGTTTCAGTGGTGACCCATTCTTATGTTTCCATCTTTCTGTTTACAAGGGAAGAGACAAATAACGGGGAGATAACTGGGGAAAGAAGAGACAACAGCAGACAAGACATGACCAGGGTACAGAAGAGTGAGCATCCAAACTGGGAGAGTTTACGAGAACAAATCAATTGCGATTTCCTTTTTTGTCTTTTTAAAGCCTGCTAAGTTCCTACAGCGAGGAACAAGCGAGGGACATCTGGGAGGCAGATACAATGATGCAGTCAGCCTGAAAATGACCAGCACGACAGGCCCGACTGAGACGGCCAAACAAAACAGCAGGGAGTCACTGCGGGGGCAAGCGTATACTGACATTTAGAGTAGAATGAAAAGAGGATATGGCCCTGCTTTGAGGTGACGGAGGAATCTCTTACTCTATGTGTTCCAAGCATCTTGGCGCTTCTTCTGTCCAAACTCGAACAGAGCCGGGGGACGGCAACTTAAACCCAATTCTGTTACGGACACATACAGCGCAGCTTAGCTCACATTCATTATTCATTTTGCTTGTTGACAGGAAGCGATACAAACGTGACGGCCCTGCGTAGAATATATCCGGGCTACATCCACCTGCAGGCAGAACCAACATGTCTCTTTATTCATGTGACAAACCTCTGACATTTTCACAGATCAGAAAAATGTTCAGATGATAGGCTACGTTTTAGTAGGTTTCATATTAGCCCCCCAAAAACACTCATTAATCTCTTTCTCGTTTCTGACTTGTTGAATAATCCAAAGTGTGCCGAGGATGAATATCTCGTTATTAAAGATTCTGCAGCTGTAAATTAACCACGTTTTTCAGTGCTTTGCTGTGGCAAATAAGAACCAAGGACCACGGCTTACCTAACAGTTCTATGTGACCCCCCTCAGTAAAAACATTAATAGGAAGTAACAGCTCAGGAAATTTGGGGAAATGGAAGTAAAAAGGGCAAGTCCACAAGGGCAGCCAACCAATGTATCATTACTTTAACAAAGCAAAAAGCCTTGTAAAGGTTGCTGTCTGCCACATGCCCCAGCAATCCTTTTGCTCCTTAATCTCCCCTGCTGGGGTAGTAAATTCCCATTTAATTAGAATGCATATAACGCTAATAAGGTTAATATACCAAGACTTGTTTTCCTGTGACCAAGGCATATGGGAGGGAAATTAAGTGATCCCGAGAAATTGAACCGCGGCTCTCAAATGTCACACAGGAGCAGGAGTCGGAGTCTGTGTGTGCGCCCGCGTGCATGTTTTAGCCACTGTCAACAATCTCGGTGCTCTCTGTGAATATTAAAGGGAGAGATTAGGAGAATGAATGCTTAATTGCAAGATAGCAGCGTTGAGGGTGACATGAAAAGCAATGGGGAGAAATTTGATTAGTCTTGATTAAAGGCAATAAAACCAACAGCGGCCTATCAACAACGAAATGTCACCCCTGGGAAGAGTAGACTCATTTTCATGCCTGGGATTGTGTGATCAGGGAGTGATATCTGCCACACCTTCCAATACTGGTGATCCCTCCCGCCCCCCTCTAAAATAAAGACTCATTACTCACCTGTGTGAAGTGTGAGGGGATATGAAATTAGGCCGTTCCAGCGCAGATGGAAACACTGGGAAGTGGCTGTGAAGAGCACTGATGGCAGGTGGGAAAATTTTAAGTGTAGCTGAAAGACCCATTAGCCAGTGTTGGATGAGGGGACGCTTTGGTCGCAAGGGTACCGGAGTGGCAGCACCCGAAACAAGTGGCGGCGAAAGGGTATAGTTACAGCTCACGTAAGGCTCGTAGAATCGCAATCAAGAGCAAATTGCCAGGGCAGAGTGTGCTACAAGGTCAGCCTCACCTTCACTTAGGTATCAATAACGGAAATATGACATTTGCAGTAAGCGATTACACCAAAAAGGCGACACTTCCTGAGCCAAATGTTGTGGCAATTTAACGCTAATGTCGCGATTGTGCCAAATTGTCCTGCCTCGCTAACCTTCTTGTGCGCTTGACACTTTTCTGAGATTGATGTATGTTTTTCGAGGTAATATCTTTTAATCGCCGGCTGGATATATAATCCTGCCAATCCTTTATTTTTTAATTTGATGTCCTTGTCGTGATTGATGGACATCGTCAAAATTAAAGGCTCCGATGTGAGGTCAGGAAGAGTGAGTCGCTGTCGCGGCTTCTTTTATGGTGAGCGGAGAGTCATTTCTCTTTGGGGAGGGAAAGAACGTCGGCAGGAAGGGATGGCAGGGATGAGTAAAGCAGAGGAGAGCATGTCATGAGGTTATTAAGTTTTAATCAATAAGGTATATGGCCAGAAGATGATTGGAAAACAAACCTAATCTGGGAGGCCATACATCTCTCCTTCATCTCCCTGGTGTCTGTGAGCGGCTCCTTTTGCCACCTTTTTCCCCATTCAATACACAGCAAATGTCAGGTTTGAGCACATAGCTACCCTTTAAACAAGCAGAGGCCACATGAGGATTTTTAAACTCTGAGGCACATCCTGAAGATGCTGGACCTTCTGTCAGACATCCAGGACCAGAGATTTAGCACCACTGTTTCCAATTTGGACATTGAATGGATTGCACGTTCTTCTGTTTGTACCTCAACCGCGCAGCCTTACAGGGACTCAGTTTAACGTCTAAAACGATGGTGATGGATGATAGTCCAGGATTCATGTAGAGGAAAGCCAGGTGAAAGGGCTCACCAGAAGGCAGATCCTGGAAACACTGGTGGGACTGTATGTTTACCCTAGTCCAGAGGGGAAATCTGCACATATGGTATCTAAGAAAGGTGCAATAATGGACGGGTCGCACTCCTAAGATGAAGCAGCTGTTGCTCTACGCAAGTAGCCAAAATGGTTAATGAAGTGGAAGCACACATGCACATTTTAATTTACACTATACAGGACTCACATTTACAGCACTAATAATAGATTTTTATCTACTTTTCCATCATTCCCAACAAGAAGTGCATTTATATAGTTTAGCACAGGCACACTTCATCCTGCTGCCTTAAACTATACGTAAATTAGTTCATTATAATCAAAATGATTATTACTGCTTTGAACACAGCGGTTTTGCTCCTATGACCATATTATCTGTGACAACAGCTGATTGCACAGCGTGACCATCCCCCCATTGTTAAAAGCTAAAAAAAGCTTCACACACACACACACGCACGCGCTCTTTAGCAACTTTAAATGTATGTAGCCACTGTCATCTGGCGGGAACAGGAACAGGTGGAGGCAGAATTTGCCTGAGGACAACTCAGAGGGGAACTTCCAGCACCTTTACCTTGGCTGTGTCATCTCTTGTTATATCAGGATTTTGTGTACAGATGTGTGTGTATAACAGGCCCCTTTTTCATGCGCCTCAATTACCCCTCCCCGACATTGCAAAACAGGCCACGAGAGGGAGGACGCGACAGATCACGACTAAATATTTCAACAGAGCAGATGGCCAGGATTTTGTTTTATGGCCACCGCAAATTGGAACAACACTCTGACAAAGGATTCTGGAAGCTCCAGTAAAGTTAACGCCAACATCTGGGGGTGTTTATGACAACTGCGCTGTAGCGGTTAGCAGCGTGTCACTAATGTGCGGGGGCGGGGGTTGGATTATTCCACAAAGCATTTAGACAGTGTTATAATTTTGTTGCGGTTAATTGGCTACGTGTGTTTGGACATTTTGAAATTGGACTTGTATTCCCATCGTCATGGCAGACTTCCTGTAAGAGAGCAACAATCTCGAAAAAAGGAAAGTGGCACTTTTCTCCTCTTCTGGGTAAAAGGAGATTGAAAGGAGATTGAAGTGGTGACAAAAAGGGTAAGCATAAGTGAACTCGACAACATTCAAGCAGTATGTAGATGTGTTTACATTCAGAATAATAATTAAACCCACCTCTCACCCAAAGGAGGCTCTGATACGCCCCAGCCATGCATGCTCCAGGTCAGAAACATGACTAGGTTGAACTTGTGGTGACAAGGTATCCCACAATGCATTTCACCGGAACTAGTGACAGCACTGAGTATTAAGATACACCTATAGGGTTAATCTCCCAATCAAATAAGACCCTAAAAGAGAAGATAATTATAATTATCATTATGGTGATAATTATCATATCTGTTATAACCTCTCAGTGTTAATACAAATATGTCACAACTCACACTCATGACGAAACGGTCGTTGTTCTTTAATTTCTATGAGTCTCTCCACATCAGACGGGTTAAAAAGCCCACTGGGACCACAGCGGGCGGTCAGGCTGTCAAGACCGAACCTCCACATGCAAGTCATTCAAACTTTATCGTGCTTGTTTTGGCGCACAGAAGCAAAGATTTTCCTCCCGATGTGGATGATGGTACAAACACTTCTGGCTGTCTCCTCAGACTCTGAGGGGGTAAAGTGTGGGACACTCTGCTGTATTCAATTGTGGATTGGGATGGCAATGAATTATTTAACAATGTCCTTCTGTTCCCCTTTCGGAGGTGCCGATACCCACACAAGATATGATATTACACAGCGGTTCTTCTCAATCTTACATCTCATTTGTTGCACAACCTAGAAGCGCACCCTACATGAAAATGTAAAATATCCTGCACATTTTTAAATCCACATCAACTCAAGAAAGTGAAGGTCAACAGAGACAAATGCCCGTCTTATCTACCTGTAACAAACGATGCATTTTGAGCCGCAAGGGCAATTTTTGTTTTGTTCCCCCTCAAACACACACGCACGCAGATTAACAAGTGACACCTGAAGTGAAGGAGCTTTCTGTGTTTGGAAGCTGCCCAATTCATTAGTGTGATTGTCTGTGCAGTTCCTCTGACCGCAGATCATGAAGAGCATAATTGGCCCCACACTTGCAGAAGGGGAGTATTTTCGCCTGTTCGCATGTCCGCCCGACTCACAATCAGTGTTTTGCTGGAGAGCAGGATTGAGCTGGAGGTAAATTTGTTTCATGTTCCCTTTGTTTAAAGAAAAGAATGGATGTTAAATATGGTTATTGCAGAGTAAGAAATGAGCCAGATTGCTGCATTTTACTCTGCAGCGCTAAAAACGTTCATACCAAAGTGTCAACATCTGAACGTGGACAGAATATATTACTGCATATTTTCAATGATTTTCCATCTCAGTCGTGGTTTAATACCACATCTGTCAAAAATCTGTGATTTTTTTCCCCCACAGAGGAAAATACGGAAATGAGATTAAGGTCACTTTTTTGCTGGAGAAAGTTTTCTCCATATAAAGGAATCAGTGAATAAGGCTTTAAGTTTTTTACCCTCTCATGCTTTCTTTCAAAAGTGACATCATTTTCTTCCATTTGGAGCGCTGCATGGAAATGGAAGAGGGTGAAAGAAGGATAACTGCACGCAGAGACAGTTTGAAATATATAACGAGTCAAAAAGTCTACAGAAAGACAGATGGACGGTGTTACTATTCCTGCTCCTTGATTTGTTTATTTCATAATGATCTGCATCATTGGGGCCACTTGATTGGCTTCATACAACAGGCATGTGACCAATTAAGCTAAGAAACTGTCCTGGGAAGCTTTTGTCACCACTCGTGCCCCCTTCATGATGTTTTCTTTCAAAAAGTCAGTGCAAGTTGGGCGAACTTTGGCTGTTTACGGATGCATCTTGTAACTGTAGAATACTTTTCCCCCCATGGATGGAGTGACAAATCATCATCAATTATAAGTTTTCATCCATAAGAAATGCAGTTTTAACACCTAAGACAGTATACAAATATGCATAATATTGGCCATATTTATTATTCAGAATAATTCTCATTTTTCTATAACAACAAAAAACACCAATAATAGTTATTCTAATAGCAATATTTATAACAATAATAATTACAATATTAATATGGAAAAAATCCTCAAGACTGGACAAATCCAACGTTGCTCAAAAGGTGATACCTCCAAGAAAACCAACCTCCAGAGAATTAGGAGCATGCATTCATCTAGCCCAACCAACTGATATTTATTCCAAACCCAAGGCAAACTAATGGATATATTCATCTAAATGCAGGTAATGTCTGACTGTGCGGCAGAGGCGGGCTATGCATTCCGCATTTTTACCACATACCTGCAAATTCAGCCAGCTCTCACCAGAAACCCGCTCCCATCCCAGCACATGACAGGGAGGTTGCACGCGGCACGCTGGAAGCCAGGTATTATTGTGACCTTGGCCGAAAGAAATTATGGGAAGCACTGTATGTTCAAGTCCTTGGTGACACACACATATATGTGCACAGACTGGCTCATGCATGCACATGGACTTGCAGAGACGCTCCATTTGACTGAGCACCGGTCACCTGTAGAGAACCAACCTCTTTCAAGCGCTCGACGACATCATAAAACATAAACTGGTGTGCGGCTCACAGGCAAGGCTTTGAGGACGAGAAGAACGGGTTATATAGGTCACAGATCAACTTCACTGACCAACGGAACCCAAAAAAACCCATTTGTAGCCTCTTCGCAGCACATACAACAGTGTTTGTTCATTGGCACGCCGGAGATTGACGAGAGAGATGAAAATATATTTACGGTTATTTCAGAGGCCGCAGGACGCTTTGTGAGCATCAACCGAAACGCTTGAACAGCACTTTTAGCGGAACTATGTGCAGAGATGTTGAGTGGAGTGGACATGTGGTCATGCATGGCAGAGGGCCAATCTTGACAGACCTCGCCACTGGGGAATAAATCGTTTAATGGGTGCAGAAAGTCATACTCAGGCATGTTCATGCTGGAGTGTTAAGGAGAACGGGTGTCTAAGAGGCCCAAACAGGCACGTGTATTCTATAGGCTGTACAGTATACTGTAAAGAAACTTGAAATATTCCATGAATTCTTAAATAAAACACAGACGGGTGTGGGAACAGGTATTGATTTTGGGGGTTTAAGACACTCTGCTCCTCTTGGATATTTGCTTTTGCACAGGATGCAGGACAAGGTATTAGAAAACAACGCATCAACGATGGCATCATTTTGTTTTGTATTTATGATCATGTAAATCCTCACCATGAAAAGTGGATCTAATAAACTGGGGGGAAGGGCACAGAGTTTGATGCACGGCCGTGGCTTTAAATACAAGGTTATAGACAGTGAAGAACCGGTGTCTGAATATCTTCGGACATCAGCAGACGGAGCCTTGGCCAAAAATATTGTTTTTCTGTCATTTTTTATCTTTAGAATTCCATCGTAGCACCGTTACATAATGTTAGCCTCCATATCGCTTATTTGCTTTCACTTTGCTCAATAATTGCTCTAATACCTATTTCCCTTCTTTTCTCCATCAGCTGTTAACCAACCAGGATACAGAAAGACACCAACAGACATTAGAAGGAGGATGTTTTAATGGTCTCTATGTCTTCATACATCAGCCATGAACTCTTCATGCAACAGGGGGATCCCTATGAACAGCCTAATGCAAGGCTAAGAGAGCTCATGGATTAAGTGGTTGTAAATACTCAAATCATGAACAGAAAGGCACTCTGCAAAATTATCTGTGGTCCAATAGGAGCCATGAATCTAAAGTTACATAAAATTGGTGGATGGAGTCATTTAGGAAGAGTTACTAAACGCGCTATTACAACAGAAACGATCACTACAGCTCCATAAAGCATTGCATTTATGACCTTCCATATTCATAATGCATGCATCTAAACAACCCATAAAGAAGCAGGAGGAACACAAGTGTCATTACCACACCTGCGAATGTCGACTGTGGTCTTTCTTCCCTTTCTGTCTGTAAATGAATAGCTTCAAAAGGAAAGATCAGAATTTCAGTGCACTTGTGAGGAAATGTCCCAGCTCAAGGTTGGCGTTTGCGTAAGTGCACGACAGCCAGTGAAGTAGAGGGTAAACAATACCCTGCGATCCAAAGAACAAGTCAATGAACTCGAAAGGCCTTGATTATCTCCATTCGCCTCAGACCATATGAGCCCAAGATAAAAAATAAAAAAAACTTCTATGGTCCTGATAGCAAGTAATTTTTTTTCCAAAGATTTGCTGAGCCTTTCCTGGTCCCACTTGTGTGCAACCCTGTATTATTTATGCAGTGCAACAAATGATGGTATACCCTCTCACTCACAATTTAAAAGCAGTAAACAGAAATACAGCAGGCCCATGTAAAAAGAGAGAGACAAACAAACCATAAAGTGCAAGGAAATGGGGAGCCGAAAATAGGTGTGCACCGACGGTATATCTATAGAGAATGCTGAGACCTATGGGGATGAGAAATCTCCTCACATCAGTGCACACAGTAAGTTTAAAGCAAAATGCATTCAGACGGAGGGTGGATCATTGAGAACTTAGCTGCAGCTGGTGCTGCAACTGCAAACAGCAGCACTGCAGGTAGCACAGATGGCAGCATTTGGTTCTGTCTGGTCATGCGCGGCTTGTAAAGTTCAAATGCACCAGCAGCCTTGTGAATGTTGTGGCACCTTGGGGGAATTTGGGCCGATTGTCGATGCATTTTGTTGGGGAGCAGAATAAAGGACTTGATAAAATACTTTAATGTGTGGTAAAACCCCGAGGTGTCTGTTTTCCACTTGATTTTGTTTTTTCCCCCGCCCTGGCAGAAATTAGCAGCTGAACATCACCTTGATGGGCAGCTTGAGCAAATAGACCTCATTAGCACTATCACCTCTAGGTAAACATTTCTGATAACCTGTTTTGCATAAACGCTCTGTTTTAATTAGCATGACTGACTGTGATTATACGGTAGCGTGGAAAATCTTTTGCTTTTCCTCCCCAAAGGCTAACTGATTCAAGTCAAACTTCTCTAAATATTTGCTGATCTTCTTTTCATAAGTATATAAGTAAAAAGCTTGTTTTGCTTTGACCCCATGAAGTTTGAAACAGGCACATTAAAACGCTCACGAGAAGAAGCCTGTTCTACGAGAACAATGAGGAATAAAACAATGTTAGCCTGGCTGTGTTTTTCCATTGATCGCCCACTCAGCATTACCTTCCCCTTTATTTTCGTGAAGAATGATATTTTCTCCACTCCAGAATGTGATGACTGAAAGGTCGCATGGCTAAAATCTGATTGGGATTTAATTACAGACTTAGAGAAAGGCCAACTCAACTCAACAAGTCACTAATTGCTTTAAAGGCGAATTGTGCAGGTTAAAACAGTGACTCATGGAAAATCTGCATGGACGATGCACGGAAACGAAACAGCAGAGCGAAATTATTCTTTATTTTAGCATATCTTGAATACGGTCTTGGTAACTGCATGTCGTTTAACCACATCATTCTTCTAATGCAAAGCGTATATCTTTTTATAAATCACGGAGCGATTATCAAACCCGTTAGCATACATCCACACGAGGAGTCGAACCATCAGCAAAATGACAGAAGGAAATCCCCAGGCATTTGAATGCACCCCACCCCCCATCTTATTTCTTCATTATAAACACCTGGATCAGAAAGCAGACAGAAATCAATTTGTCACAAGTAGCAAATCACTCGCACCTTCATCTGGCTTGTGATTGGAAAGTGAAGCGGCTGCTGTCTGCTAGCAGATGATAAGATATTGATCAACGTCACATCTCTGTCACTTAAACAGTTGGACCTGTGATGCAGCTTTGAATTGATAACAGGAAAGGATTATTATGACAGGAGAAAAGAGCTGATGCACAATAAATCTTTGCGTGTGCTGTCGCCTAGAGAAAAACACTTTATAATTAGAGGGATGGGGGGGTCCAAGTGAGCAGTATGGTGCTTTTATCCCCATTTGTGTTGGGGTACCAAATAAGCGTACCGTTCCACTTTTTCCTAGATGTGTGATCGATTACTGAGTGGTCCAGTAACTGTTTGACAGTGAATCGCTATTTCAGAGCAACTACTACTCTCAACTGTACTCAATACAGATTTAGTTTCTATTTTAATAAATGATTTAAGTGTTGCAAGACGCACTGTACCCATACGAACTGTACCATCATGCCAAGTACAAATGAGGCTTAACACCAACATGGAAAGAGCTTTAGCTGGCTGGAACACTTTTTACTTTAAATTACCATCCATGACAGCAGTAGGGGCATGAACACTGGGAGTGTTTCCTCTTTTTTCTTGTGCCCTTCCTCTGTTTGGCTTGTTAAAGGCAGAACCATGTAAGCACCCTGCCAGCCTGTTGGGCAAGGGATAATGAAGTAATCCATAGTCATTACTCAACAATCACCTTTGGTGTACACAGGCTGCCATGCAACACTTGTCAGTGTTGTTTGTGCGTGAAGGAAGGCAGTCAACAAAGGATTACTAGCATAGAGCTAATGCCCATGGGGTGTCCGCAGGGTGTACTACCAAAAAAGGGGGTCGAGTGTGGCTGGGGGTAAACGAGGCTATTGTGGCATATTTACTTGTTGATAAAAGGAGTAGGTATTGATCCCCCTCCAGTAGCCAGGAGACTTTATTTGCCATCATGACCTGTTGGTCATGGAAGCAGGCCGGGAGAAGGGAGGGAAGTTCAAAGGGACAATGGGAAGAGGAGGCATTGGCAGAACGGCAAGGAGGCTTTATGTCCGATATTATCAGTCAGCCTTGCCACTCGTCCAAAGATTAAACCTGTAAATAAGTGTGGCGGTTCATGTTCAGTTCTAAATGATGGTGATTTAAGGCTATTTGTCCCTGCATTTTATTCTGCATGATGGCACTACTTACAAGATACAAGTGGGGTGATACATGCACACCTAGTATAGCGTGACCAGATTCAAAAGACAATTTCCAGGTATTAGTACTTTATATTTTATGTTCCTCCATCGCCTAAACTAAATGTAATTACCCTGGCAAGGACACGGTGTCTTTCAGCTACAAGGGGCGAAATGGGATGCAGCGGGAGCAGATGGAGGCAGACAAACGACTAGTAGAGAGAGAGAGAGAGAGAGAGAGAGAGAGAGACTTGCCCAAAGTCTTCAGCAACACATGCGCATACACTGACTGTCATGACCTTAGCCGCATGGCTATTAATTAGCTTATTTTAATAACGGGGCGATGTACTATGTAGTCATATCAAGGGGGCAGGCCTAGAGTTTGTATCATTCAGTCCAGCAAGAAGGTCAATCCTTGGTGTAAGATCAGAGGAGGACCAGTGTGCGTGATCCCCTGCAACATTTTGTCATCCTGCATGTTTTGGTATTGGCCTTGTATGATTAGCTCCTTCCACACCGTCCCCATAATTCTCGCTTCCCTGACGTCTCAATCTCTGCTCGCTCCCACAAATGTAAAACATGTCACTGTGGTCACAAGTGATATACACTGCCATTACGAATAAAATAACCATCACCAGTGTGTCCAATACTGCATTATCGCTCTCACTGCCTCGTTAGCTCCAGACACGCAAGGTCAAGCCCCGGGTTGGGTTTGTTCTGTTACAGGATTATCGCCTGGTAGGTGGGTTTCTTGTTTTGTTTTGTTTTTTCTATGGGTTCCAAAGTCAAGAGGGACAAAAATTATTCAATGGGTAGTTTTACCAACACCTTATTACGATCTACAGTTGTCGTAGCGGCTAGCGTGGAGACATGCTGACATAGTCCATGCTATAAGTTAACTAGCATCTTGTATACATGAGGATGGAGTGAACCACTGACACTCGCTGGAGAACTATTACAGGAAGATGGAGAAAAAACTTGAATGAGTAAAATAATGTTAGTTAAAGTAAAAAAACTTTAAAAAGTGAATCATTTGTTTTATATATATCTTCATTTTAATCATAAAGACAATTTTCTGGAACTCAATTCCCAGACTGAAAAAAAAAGCCATCTGATAAAGTAGCATCCCTTTGGATACTATACTGCAAAGGGGGAAAAATCAAAGAACAGCAAAAATACTCTTTAAGAAGAAAAGAAAAATATCAAAGCGTCCTGAAACTGTAGAAAACGAGTGTTCGCTGCATCAATAGAGGCGTGCAACTCATCCGCGTTCGGTACGCTTACAAATGCATGGTGTGAGACTGAAGGCGTTAGAACGGAGACGGGGTTCCGTTGGATTCGAGTTTCAAATAAAACAAAAAAAACCCCAAAAACATCTGAGTCATGCGTTCAAGGCCGGGCCTGATAGTGATGCGTGCGAGACAACAGCAGTTGGGCTGCTTTTGGACAGAGACATTAATCCCGGTGATGGCATTATCATACCCGCATCAGCCCACCGCACTGTAGGCAGGCCCTGAGCAGGGGACACGGCGCTCGCTCTGACAGCTCGGGTCTTTATTCTGCTGAGAGAGGGACAGCTCATTACTGGGGATATTTTGAATCTTTTGATGGGTAAATAGGAGAGCTGCTTTCATGACGGCAGCATTGACAGCCACAGCTCCCACTTAATCTGGATATGCATGCAGGGGGAAAAGGATAATGTCATCAGCATACTGGCATCCCTTTCAGAAAAAGGAGGCCTCATGGTTTGTATATCAGCGCGCAGCTGTTTACGAGGGCACTCTGGAGTGGAGAAAAGCATTATCGTTAGCCCCTCATCGTGAGTGGGCGGCTCGCGTTCCAGGTAAAGAAGGCTAATAATGTCTCAACCTCAGCCTTGTTACTCTTTTACCTCCTACTTCAAAGCCTGAAATGAGAAATCACCAGGTGTAAAAGTCAATGGATTCCACCGGTCTCGGCCGCTGCATCGTCAGCCAGCCACTCAACCTCGCACCCCTCGCAGATGTTCCCAGTGGAATTCATTGATTAGCAATCCATCAGGTTTACTTTTATTTGCCATTTTAATCTGCCGAGAGATTCCTGAGTGGAGGTGGTCCAGTGTCTGGTTTTCCACCTGCAGGAAGAAACACTGACTGCATCCTAAGTACAACCTGCTGGAGCTCTGGGGGAATCTCTCTCCAAATATTAGCCCACACCAAAAATTAGCTTCTGTCCTAATGACTAAGTGCAACCCACTAATGAGGGGAACTCCAAAGCACGCCAGTCGAACCTTAGCCAATGAATTGATCTGCGACCATAAATGCAGCATGTGAGGAGTCACAGCTGCCTGTTTAGAAAGTCATTCCTCAGAGGCTTGTTTAGGTTAATTTTTAACTTTATGGACACCACTGTCCAGGGGCGGGACAGTCCCAAGGACAGTGCCGTGAGAGATATGCCTACCAGTTCTTCAGATGCATATACAAGTCACATAATGGAAGATATATGTACCTTAACTCTGTACCCTGGATACGTTTTGCACGTTTTTTGGTTTTTTTTCCACAGCTGAAGTTAAGTCACTCCACGTCTCGCATTTTCTTTTGGACTGAATCAGACTTTTGTCAGAGATTAATAAAATGAAAGTGTCTTGTAATTAAATAATTGACTGTTCTCAAAGAATCATGTGTCCTTTTCACAAATGTAATTCAGCTTTTTAAAAAAAACAGCAAAAGAATTCCACAGCGATTCGCTGCAAAAAATAAACCTTTGAGTAGGCACATCAGTACAAACTAAGCTAAATGCATTTGCAAGGCAAATGTCTTCTCCAGAGACGAAGCTAAATGCACAGCGCCAAAACTTTGCGCTTTGTTATTATGGAGGAAAAAACAGGAGCCACAAAACTGCCGGAGGACTTAGAAGTGTTGCCTAAAATCTTGGACAATGGCACTGGTGTGATGATAAAAGCTTGTGTTGGTGTCAAATCAGCTTGAAGGCATGGTGTGCGTCGAATTTTCGCCATGCTGTCACCTTTATTTTACATTTTAGTCAGACTTGTTTGTCCAAACTCTGCATGTTGCTTCCACTCTTAAATGGATTTAATTTGAAAGTTGCTGATAAAAACAGGATTGTATCCCTTTTAAAGCAGTAGGTGAGGCACTGATGAAGGCTACCATCAGTTCCAACTGTTTCCAGGAAATCCCCCCCTGTTGTGCACAGCAGAAGACAAACAATAAAATGACTCATCCCTCAGGTTAAGTTGAAAAATCAGTCTACACTAGGAAAAGTATCAGCAACAAATGGGCCTAAACCGACGTCTAGGCCATTATAAGCATACACACCGAGGAGAATAGCATCAGGGAGAATGCAACAGGGGATCAGCTCCAGTTTACTGCCCATAACATCGGTAAAATGTGCTTCCTACACACTTAAATAGCATTACGCAGTTGTGATACAGATTGTTTTGGTCCTTGGAAAGGAAATAATATACACGATATCTCTTGATTTTGCTGGCCATAGCAATGTCAAGGCATGAGCGGCGAGAGGATATCCGTGGATAATAAATAAAACATGGCGCTTTATGTAATGATTTGAATTGTGTTGACACAGAAAAGATGTGTCGTGAAGCTCTTTACATTCATGTTGATGCGTCTAAAATTAAAAAGCTGCACACCACGATGCAAACTTTCAGGTTTCCAGCGTCGATAGTGTTGTGGCATGGAACTATTCTGACCTTTAATACAAACACTTATTGAAAGTTTTGGTTACTTATCACATAAAGCGAGTCTATCGAGTTTTCACTGAAAGCCATATTCCTGTTCCAATGTTTTCTTCCTCCATAGTGTGTAATTTCAGCTGGTTTAGCCGACCCCAAATCTGATTGTGTCTGATTGTGTGGTGGGGGCGGGGGTAATTATTTGGCGCATCAAGGAGCAAGGCGGAGGGGTATGACCAAAACACCGGCTTCATTGCCAGCGGCAGCCAGTCACACCTCTCCTGGGGCTTTGTCAGCAGCCAAAAGGGTTTAATGGAACCGTGTTCTGGGAGTTGTCAGCATCGGATATGTTCTCCCAGAGGATGGCGGTGGGGCCAGAGGCAGCAGACCTTTGGATCAAGCATTTGAAAGGAGATGTCAGGGCATCAGACCTGCCAGGCCTCTCACCGTCTCTGGCCTTCGCACATCGCTCAAGCCCGGTTGGCTGAGAGATTTCCTACTGTCCTTCTTCATTTAGTCAGATTAAACAGCTGTTGAGACCAGCATAATTCACTGTATAAAATTTGCATTCTTTTCTTTCTTGCATTCGATATGGTTGAAATAACTTAAGACTAATCTGTCAGGTACATGTTCACCTTAGAGAAAGAAGTAAGTTTACAATTTTCGGTGGTGATGTGACGCTACCGCCCACTGCTGGATTTTTGTGCGATTCCACAGGTTTGTTACCTAATTAGAGCTCTGCAACGGGAGTCCACCTTTGTTGACCGTCTGCTGGGATGTCTGTAGCAACAGATGATACCCGTAGGCAGTAAACAGGAAGAAGGTTCGTTTGTTTGTGGGAATGAGCACAGTGGGGATTTTTAGCACTCGCCCACACCCAATGTTATGCTACATCGCTAACAACATTGGACCTGTTAACTCTGGACGCCAGTGTTAGACTTGATCTGGCTAAAGAAGTCCTGCCTACATGTATTCTATATGTAACATCAACCGCTGGTTTAGACAATAGCCTCCCCCAAACGTTCCTCAGACAACTGGTCCAGACCTCTGCTGTCCCCCTACCACACCACCAGCATCCTTCAGCAGCTCCACTGGCTCCTGATCCAATTCAGAATACAGTCCGGAACCTTGCTCACATCCTCACACTTCCCTCAAAGTCCCCCCTCCCCAACACTGCCATCTTGGCACCAGAGCGTCGGAATGTTCTGGAACTCTGTCCCACCTGACCTCTGGTACACCCCAATGGCTCAGCACTAATTCCAAACTCAGTTCAAACCTTTCCAAAAGGGCCTACTCACGCAGATTATTTCACCATCGCTTTTAAATGTTTCAGTGTTTGTTTCTTGTTTTCAGTTTGTAATTCTGTTATTGATTTCCCCCTCCCGCTACACAGTCTCCTTGAGTCATGACAGACATATTCAATTGCAAACCGAATGCTTGAATTCATCAATGCTGTGCTTGTGCAACGTGCAGTGCGTTGGTTCTCTGCACCACCGATCCCCAGGTGCCCTTGGCATCCCGCCATCGCACAGGTCCATTCAGCCCATCATTAGCCTTCGCAACAGTGGATTTGAAACTATCTGCAGCAAGGACGTTGGTGGAAAAGCTCCATGCCCAGCCTTAATTTTACAACATAAGCGCAGTTGTGTAGGGAAACGGGAGAACTGGAAGAAGACCAACAGATTTCCACCATCCTGCCCAAAACCAGACCCACATTCATTAGAAGAGAGCTAGTAATTTGTGTGGTCAACTGTGTAAATGTCCCGTTTTCTGGTTTCTGATTTCTTTATCTAGTAAAGACTTTGATAAGTCCAAACAATTTTACTGAATACAATATTTAAAGACTCAACTGGCCTTTGACAGCCTTGTCAAGTTGAATCTCTAGAACATTGTGAGGACACGCGACAAAACACAGAACATTAAGTCTTAGAAACTGAATCTGAATGCAGTCTCCGGGGTCAGTCGCAGAGCTTTCCGTTTTGCTATACTGTTAAAGTTCAGCCTCCATTAAGTGGCTGGAGATACTGAGCCACTGCTCCACGTTAAATCCCCTTCTAACCAGTACACATCGGTCCGTCCCGGCTGTAAATCAGAGGAGCAACTCGTGCTCGGGTTTGACGCGGCGGCACCAAACTGCCCTCAAAGTCAGAGACGTTAGCCAAGCTAATGTCATAATTCCGTTCACTTCATCAGAGCTGAAGAGCTCGCGCCATGATGGCTCAGCCCGCTTGCGCCGGGGAGGGGACTCTCATCCATCCTGCCTCATCAAGTCTATTTATCACAACGATCTCTTTAAAGTCAGCTCTCCCCATCCCGCCGCCCTACTTAAAGCCCGGTCACGTTAGCACCCATAGAGCGTCTCCTTCACTCACATCAGCGCATCACTGTGCTTATTCTCTCATTACAGAGCAGCGAGCATCAACTCTGGCTTCCCTGGGATTAATACAACTGGAAATTTTGTCAACATGTATGAACATCTCCAATGGGGAAACTTCACCATCATTTATGTAACCATCGCTTATCAGCCGGCCCTACTTTTCCTGCTTTTAGGGATTTTTTTTTTTCCTTTTGACTTTCCACCCTAGTTGTCAAAAATGGAATTTCAAAGCACACCTATGCCTAATTTAGGATGCTTTAATGGTTCCCCGTCGTTCCGCTGGCAAATGGACTAAATGTGAGTCCGTTCTGGGTTGGACTTTGAGTCATTTTCATTTCATTTGCAGCCTCTAAATTTCTCTGTTCTCACCCGAAAATACTTTTGTTTTTTCCCCTTTAATTCTAGCTGATATTTTCACAGTCCTGTTTCACCCAATCCAGGTAATTGCTCTCCCAAAGGATCGCAGTCCTTGGAAGAACTAAATATAGCCTCTTCTTTCCATGTGATGGGGGGAAAAAAAAGGTCTCCAAGACCCCCAAAGCCTGAAAACAATGCCCCTTATTAATGCTGCAGTAGCATTCTGGTCGAGATGCCTTTCAGAATAAAAGTAGCTTTTTTAGAGATACCAAAACCAAAACAACCTAGTTTTCTGTCATGAGACTCAAGATATTTTGCATTCCTGTTGTGATATTTCCAACGCCGAGGCGCTAACCCTTTAAAGGTCGCCAAGCATCAAGGTGAAAGGTAACGTTACACAAAGAAGGGGAATATTTTATAAGCATGGCAATCTCATGCTCGGTGGCTGTAACCTCTGGCCAGGCTGCACACAGGTTATTATATTATGTCCTTGTGAAATACCTCTGCCTGCTATTATAAATGTATGATGTGATGTTGAAGATATTTTAATGACCGCCGTGGTGCAACATCAAATCAGATCAATCATATGACCAATGTCATTTTCCTACAGTGGTTCTTTGAGGTTTGATTCTTACAGAACTGGCAACTTCAGGAGGTGAATTTATGACCCGACTAATGCGACTATTCACATGCAGGCTGTGTTCTGACGATGTAAATTCAGATAATCCTGAATGTGCCATCAATCTTCTGCTTCTCAGAGACACCAAATCTTTCAAATCCAGGATTGATCAGTACAATAAAATATTATTTATTTTTTGCATGAGATGAAACAGGTTATTAAACAAAACCATATAGATTTACATCATAATTCATTTCTATCTATAAATGCTTAATTGATTGCCAGGGTGACTTGAGGGTTGTAACTATTTTATAATGTTCATAAAATCTCAAAGACTCAAAAACAACATTGATTGAGTGTACAGGAAAAAAAGCAATTCAATAAATGCAGCAGTTTGGGGTTTATTTCCTACGTGTTGCCGTCTCCTCTGTCCCTGTATAAATATGGGAATGCTGCAGTTGCACCGGGGTCATCCATCCCAGCGCCCGCTCATCCTAATCATCCTCTCGGAGGCCACGGAGCGAGCTATCCCAAGGTGGAGAACTCAACACGTGCGCCGACCTCCACCTCCACATTACTGCTGAATATTCAGTGCCAAAGTCAGCGTGACGCAGACTCCCTAACTGACTGTTGGTGTCCCTCCTCTTCTGTCCAAAACATTCCTACAGATCTCACATCCAGTTATAAATGAGAGTCATTTTTATGTCCACAACGATGACTGTGCGTCTGCAACACTTTTGTTTCCATCCATGAAACCCTTTATAAGCAGCCCTTGTGGCATCAGGATCAAGTATTTTAGCTTTATGTCCCTGTTTTAGCCTCTGCTCATTGCTGCTTTCATTGCTTCCCACTGTGGCTATCACCACTTTTATTTATCCCCTCTTGTTTTACAAGATCTTTGGGTCTCATTTTAAGTCCTTGCAATTACGTCCACGACTTTCATTCCCAGGTTTGTGGCTCTGTTGCTAAAGAATAAAATAGTGCTTCTGGAAATCTTATGGTTTATAAAACTGATGTGTTGACAGAAGGCTCTCAAAGGGCTTGCTATGTGGCTGCTATGTGTCCTTCAACAGCAAACAACTGTTTTATCTTTCATACGTTCAGTTTCTCCCCATTTTCTGCTAGCATCTGTTAGCTACATAAACACACAGCACAACAAGTTAGCGTCTGAGTGATGGCTACAGAAAACTGACAGGAATTTTAACCAGAATTTACCGATTCATCACAAAGTTACCCTTGCATGCTTCGCACACATGAGTGTCACCTGGTTGTTTCCAAATGCAATATAACAACACGTATTGTGGGTTCCAATGAAAAACAGGTTATCAGCTCCCTGGGGTCTGTGATATGAATTTGTATCATTCCTGTGCACAATATTATCATACCACAAACTAAATTGCACTTCATTTCTCGGCTATTTTTTTCCCCTGGATCTCTCCAAATGCAGATACAGATCAAATGCAGCATTAATGGAATTAGTACGTGCACAAGCTCCTTAAGTACATTTTAATATTGTCTCTTCTATGAAACATTTCCATATTTAGTTGCAGCCTTTTTTGTAAACGTTGACAGAATTATGAAATCTGTTGACAAAGTGGGTTTTGTCACGAAGGCACTTATATAGTGAACAGTGAAAAAGTAAATTCCATTAGACAATACAACTTTGGCAGTTTCTGTTTCCTGTTTCCATCCATAAATAATAATAAAATAAAATAAAAATGCACCAAATCCAGAGGAACCTCTCAAACAGTGACAATCAAAGTTGAAACAACATAGAAAATGGGAGGTTTAATATCCTCCAAGTTCCAAATGAGGTACTTTTTTTTTTTTCATTTTTGATGTACATGTATTTTCAACTTAACTGCTCATATCAAGTTTTAAGTTATTGTATGAGTGGATGTCTTCATATCAGTTTGATTCATTTTCAGACCCACTTTTGAGTCAGAATGTTCCAGACTTTTGTACTCAAATATCAAAAGGAATGCCTTTACATGAAGCATTCTTGGGGCATCACCTTCCTCTGTATTGACTTCATGCTGCTGGAGCAGCTCACTACATTAAATTTGCACAACAGAGACAATCAACACAGCACTTTAATGTGGTCTTTTATCAGAGGCCTCAAATTGGCTTTTGTTTGTACTGGGAGGGGTCAGATAGTGGCATAGATAACGTGCAAAAACATTAACATCAATGCACCTTTGGTGCAACATTGTTTCGTCCATCTGCAGAGTTATTGGACTGCCGAGGGTGGCTCGTTATAAATGTTGCACCCCAACAGAAGCGGATCAACCCTTCCCCTTCCGCTCTCTGTTATCTAACTGATCTAATTACAGGACATTTCCTCCACTCAAACCACTTGGCAGCTTATATGCGTTTGGAAGAGTCCTGCGTTCCTGCTGAGCGAAGCATCATGGATCATAAATGCCCGTCAGGCCCCCGTCCAAGCCTTTTCTCCCTCTATCTGTTCCTGTCTTTCTATTTTTTTTACGTCATGTGCATGCCTCGGGGAAGTTCATGGATCATAAATGTGGAACGGTTTAATGCAACTTATAGGAGAAATATAGCAGACGTGCACCGGGACGCTGCCTCGGAGCCGTTTACAGCCGTCTGGCCAGAACTTCAGGTGAAATTTAAGCACAATTGTACCATCAAGTTGACTGGAGATGCAGCCGCCACCAGCTGCTCCACAAAGCAGAAATGGCTGTTGTATAACGGCTACCAGTGGAAAAAAAAAAAATCACCAAACATTCATTCAAAAGACCTGAGTGTGGAGGTAGAGCACTCATGAGGACTTTAAAAACAAATATCCTGCAGGGGCAGGCAGGACTGCTCTGAACTGAAGGGGATGCAAAACAGCCTGCAAGTGCTTGCTCGCTCACTAATAACAGGCTTGTGTCCGAGCGGAACAGCACCGGCTGTGCAGGAGCAAGAAAAGACAGGTAGCATGGAAAAAATTGTGTTACAAATATAAAATAGAATGTTTTTCAGAGTCAGACCAGAGCAAGTAAATATTAGAAATATCTTTTAAAAGGCTCTTCAACAGGAAAAAAAACAGGTGGGAAAAAATAAATTACAAAATACAATCAATTCAATGAGCCAGGAAGGTTTTATTGATCCCGCTCCGGAGTTTGAGGCTAGTACCGATTCAGGCCCGATCTCAGATCCTCATTTTTGATTATGATTTTGATTAAGAACAAGAAGCCAAGTCTTGAAGTAGCAGGAACATAAAGTGGGGCCATAATGGAGCTCTGTGCAGCACCATTTAAAGATTAATAAATAAATAATAGGGAACCTCATTTTGGCCAAATTGTCATGTTACAATGTTGGAAATTCATTTCATGCTTCGGGTCTGACTTAAACAGAGAAACCCTGCTGAGCGACAATAAGCCTTTAAAGGGTTACACATTAATCCTCCATGAATTAAGAGACTGTTTTGAGTTCAGCATGCCACTAATTACTGACAAGAAAGTAGCAATTGCCTTTTTTTCTGTTAGACTCAAAGAGATTGATTTTCCGGGAAATATCGTCATCTGGAAATTTAAAGCTCTCGTTTACTCCCCGTTAAGTGTCCAAGATCAACATTTATCTTTTTTTCCCCTATATAATAATATTGGCTTTCTGAATGTCAAAGCAAAATGCCATCCGGTCAATGGAGGTGCCTGCGGCCGATGCTGCTTCTTGGATAACCATCGAGTCAAACGTGTGCGAGATGTTTCCATTTGATTTCTCTAAATGATTTTCTGATTTGCTGGAAAATAGAGAAGGTGGGAGAATGTCAGGCTTCCCCCGATATCTGGCCTGGCGGTGGCGTTTGTGGAGCAGCAGCGTCTCCTCAGAGAGCTGAGAGAGATGCTGGGATAGCGGCAAGAATAGGGAGTACCCAGCTGAGCCATGATGGGAATTATCGCCATAATATTACACAGTATGGGAGGGAACCCTGAAGTGGTAGATGGGGACGGAGGGGTTTGACATTTAGAAAGAAAAATATGTGGAGGGACCCATTGTTCCTCATTGCAGGGGTGGGGGGCTTGGAGACATTGGCTGCTTTAATGATCCGTATTCATCTTAACCCTTCTCACCCGCCATGTCATGCACATGCATACAAAACATGCTGGTTCCCACCCGGACGCATGTTTTCCCACTACGGACCTGACACTCGTGATCTTTAATCTTTTTTGGCACATAAATTATGAAGCCTAACGAGGCGCGAATGATGATTTGGAAGTGCTCTCTAACTCCGCTCAGCATGTTAGCAGGTTTCATCGAGCGCCCTCTCTGACGCACTTTGTCTTCACGAGTGGGAGCCAAGTGTTGCTCCACCAGCTCTGGAAGCTGGAGGAGAGGTGGAGCACTGGAGCGCTTGATATCCACGTCAGGGTTCCTCTTTTTCCACTTGATTAGGTTTTCATCACGCAGCACGAGGTGCAGACAACCAGGCAACAGGAAGTGGAGGCAAGACAGCGCAAAGAGATGCGGCGAGGGAGGAGAAGCGACAGCTGACAAGCAAGAATGGAGAGACCCGTGAGACGGTGGAGACGAGGCCGTCCCTCATACATTCCCGCCTGCTGCCGAGGTTGTGAAAAATGCACGGCTCCATGCAACAGTGCATCGGCGTTCCACCAGCCAGACACTCAATGCTAACGTAGAGGGATGAGAGCAGTGATCAGGGGTTTCAAACTGAGGGGTGCAACCCCGAGGAGGGGCGGGTGTTATGACACTGGGGACATGGGGCTATTGTGAACACTGTCAAGTTGCATCCAGCAGATGGTGCTAATTTTACAACCGCCCACCTTAAAAACTCTAAAGAGGGCGATTTATAAATGCAAAGAATACCCAAGCAAATCTTTACTGCTAGCAAGTAGCAGGACATGTTTGTGACATCATGAAATTTTGGTGCCATGACTGAAGATTTCAAATTTCACTTTTACTGCTTTGAACTCGGACTGTCA
This sequence comes from Takifugu flavidus, assembly GCF_003711565.1. Taxonomy (NCBI): domain Eukaryota; kingdom Metazoa; phylum Chordata; class Actinopteri; order Tetraodontiformes; family Tetraodontidae; genus Takifugu; species Takifugu flavidus. The sequence goes on from NC_079540.1 coordinate 4,033,521, forward strand.
GCAGGATGTCTGAAGACCATAATTAGCTTCTTTTAATCAGCATTAAAGTGTCTGCATGTGATCATTGTGAACTAAATGGTTTAGGACACATCCATCATCCCGCAAACAGGAACCTTCCTTTTTACCAATCATATGTTGACTTGTGCCTGTTTTACTTTTTTCTCCCTCCCAATGTGACATTCCCTCTGTAATAATATAGTTTAATAATTTGAACGATCAATAAAACAAGTCAAAATCTATCGTTTGGTAACAGCTGTGTTGAGGCCATTTTCCTTTCTCTTTTGTCGAGTAGATCAAAAGTTTATGACTCGTCCTGGATGATTAGTCGTTTTTTTGCAAGAAGGCAGCGGTATTTTTACATTTCTCATGGGGCTCTTCTACTTTATTTAAATCTCAATGTTCTTCAGACCCACGTCTCTCCTGAAATAAAACAACGAGAGACCACAGACAGCTTCAGTTGTGTTTGTGTTTTTCTTTGGCAGCAAGTTTTTGTGAAAAGTTAACGAGCTAAAAATACAAACATCTGCAATTTGCATTTTTCCGCACATTGACTGTCACTGACTTGATCCAGCCGACAGTAAATGTACCAGAACTCACAAAATATATCTGCGAAATACTGTGCAAATTCCTGACCAACAGTTCAAGGTGTTGCCGTGGTGCCTGTGCCTCAGTAGAAGGCGGGCCTATTGGGTGCAGTGGAACAATCAACATGTGAAGATGTGGATGGATGCGTAAAGAAAATGACAACTTCTTCCATCTCCTTAGTAACAGCAGTCCCAGACAGGCCATCCAGGTTGTTCAGGAACAGCCGGGCAAACAAGACAAGCAGACTGAACAGCCAAACAAATGGGGCGCTAAAACCTGGCAGCCTTGCATCATTCCGATAAAGAGAGAGGAAGAGTGAATTCCTCCAGAAGTGGTCGGAGTTGGCTAAGATCAGCCGTGCGTGAAGCAGAACCTCTCCGTTCCTAGCAAAAATAAAAATTTCTGCTTTTTTATCGGATACAGAAATTACCCAAGGAGTTCTCAACAGGCGCTGAAATCCCGATCCAGAATTGTCACACAAACTTTGACACTTAGACAGGAAGTGCAGAAGTGCACAACAGGAACTTTGGTTTGAGTGGATAGATAACATTTTAATGGGAGTTGGAATTTCTAAAACCTGTAATTGGAACACTTAAAAGATGTTACTGAGCCAAATTATAATTCAGAGAGAGTGTTCCTAAAATTAATGCATTCAGAGGCTGATAATTTTTTATTTTTTTTTAAATTGAAATTTGTTGTTGTTTCCCCTTGAAAAACACATTTTCGTGTCTAAGTGTGCAAGAAAATTGTCATTAAGGACCGTCGTGGGCCTGGGTGTGTGCTGAAGTGTGGAATACAGTACATCTTAAGAATGGGGGCTGCGCAATTGCATAAATATTTGGCCATTAAAGGTTTCCACTGACTAAAGGCTTTAAAATGAGGTTCAGTAAAGAGCAAAGGTCCATCAGTGTCCTGAGGACCTTTGCACAGGGCAAAATGATCTGAACAAAATTCCAGGAACAGGATGTCACTGAAGCTGATTTGGAATTGCGACTTCCGAGTACACATACTAAGCCTTCCGGCTAATTAGCACTGTAATTCTGAGGTTGTAGGATCCAATTTGGTAATGGCAAACTGTTAGCATGCAGGGAGGTATACACTAAGCTCATATAGGAGGATCAGTGCAGTAGCAAAGTGTAGAACGTTAGAGACAAAAGTCGCCCAGGTGATAGGTGTGTCAGTGGGTAGATTTGATTTAATGAAACACAAATAAATGTAAGGGGAGGAGACGCAAAGAGTAAGAAAGAGGCAGGAACAATTCAAAAGAAGCGCAGGACCGAGCAGCTGACGGTCGAATTCGGATTGGGAAATCATAACAAAGCGAGACGCGACGTAATTATATTTGCCCCAAATCGATCGGAGCCAAAAACAACTGCGAGAGCGGCAGCCGAGAAATCTGTTCTCAGCACTCGGCGAAGCGTGGAGGCAACATACGGCAGAAATTGAAATCATCAATGACCGTCAGCGAGGCAAGATGGCGGCGTGGCAATTGGCGGCCCGACGGTGATCTGGGATTTATCCACACATCTGTGTGACACCCGTCTAAAATAAAAATACTGGAAGCGTTCCCAAATCCCGCAGACGCCAGCAATTTGAGCCGAGCCCAAACAGTCTATTATCTCACAGCAAGTCTCCGAACAAACAATCTGCTTTTTTTTTGAAGAACTCAAGTGATGAGGAGAAAACAAATGACTAGCATTTACATTACAGACTGCAGAGAAATGACCATTTATAGGCACCACTGCAGCTACACCCACCTTCCTGCCGTACACAGACGCCGTCCCAGTTAGAGAAGTTGTGTACTCCTGTATGAAATACTGGACTATGTTTAAATCTGTCTCAGAAAATCCCTGTTAGGTTAAAAGGCTCAGGTTTTTGTGTCAAACATGTATCAAACATGAAGTGCAGTCTCTCCCCCTAAGCTCCGGCAAGAAGCCACAGCGAGCTGCCAGAGCTAACCTCAATGTTTTATTCATGGGCTCGGCAGCTTGTAAATGTGTCTTTTAAACCTAAGGACCATAAACCCCGCACCTCGCCGAGCGGAAGCACACAAAATGGAAAAAGGTAGATATGGGCTATAGGTAGCTTTTGCACTTTTGTGCGGGCCAGCATAAAACAAAACTCTTTTAGGGGAAACTGTGGAAAAGACAAAGGGAGATGACAACTTCCAGAGGTGCATGTGGGTAGAAAACATTTCTTTAGCCACCGCACAGTGCAGAGACTAGAAACGAAATTTACATGAGTACAGCGTTGGGATAGTCTTTCTTCATTAGCATTAAAAATACTCTTTAGCATGTAGCGCCAATGGCCAAAAGTGTTCAAAAGCACCTGGAGGGAGCTTAATTACAAGGTTGGGCTCTCCAGTATATCACTTCTGAGACCGTCTTGTTTTGAGTATAGATCCCAGCATCATTGAGATGCAGAAACAGATCTATTTCATCGAATACCCCGATTTGACACTTTCAGCATTCGCGTCAACACTCACGTCATTACCGCACGGGTTGTTGTTTATTTTAACAGCTCTTCCGTCTAGTTGCCTGGCCTTGGTACGATATCTGAATTCTGAGCCATCGCCCTCTCCTTCCTCCAGTCCTCCCCATCAACTTTGTGATTTATTTTATTAAGCCACCCAATAAAAATCATTACAGAGTCATGGAGGCCTTATTAGAAGCACATTAGTCCATGTTAGCATTCGCAGAAGACGAAGGCACAAGAAAAACAAAGCTCGGCAACTTGTGAGGACAGAAAGTACAGAGGGAAGTCGCTCAACGTGGAAGATGATTGTTAGAGGAGATGAAACACTGCTTGCACAAGTGTGGACCCCTCTAAGGAAGCCAAACAACAGTGTGCGTCGTCATCATTAGCCCTCATTAGCCCCGTCTCCTGGGGAGGGGCTTGTTGAACACACTACTGAAGAGTCGCACAGGATGGAAAGCATATGAGGAAAACACTGAAAAGGAAAGGATAGAGTGGGAAACCTCTTTTTCTGTGTCACACCTGAGCTTTCTAGTTATTTTTGACAAAAATGTTGATCCTTCCGGCTCCGATATTTCCTGGGCACGAGAGGGCTTTCTAAAATTGTGCAACTAAATATTTTGAACTGCTAGTTATATGATTGACTTTGGCTAATTACCCAGGCTGCTCCTGCGTGACCTCTGCAAAGATGATGCATTTTCTGACTTTTTCTTCACGCCTCCCAATATAGCCCCTTCATTTTTAAACTCTGGATAACTTCAACCCCTTTGAAAAATGGAACCTGAGAAATCTTTCCTGTGTGCGTCTTTACTGCCAGAAAATCTGGAACAAAAGAGATGCAGGAGGGTCCTCTGCACATTTGTCTAAATGCTCGATGCATAACATCGATAGCACGGCCATACAGACCAGATATCTCGCCTGTGTTGCCTCGAGGTCAGGAAAGTTGATGTATTTATATTTATGTACAGGTGGGTTGGAATTTAATAAAGGTAATTGCTGACATAATGACTGGTTAAAGCATAGTCATTGGCTTTTTACCCATGAGTTAGCTGTTAGCGAGCATGTGCTATGTAATGACAAACAATGTTATTCTTGATTTAGATGAATCAACAAATAGGAACAAATAAAATTCCATTGTTCAACTTTTAAAGTGGAAGAGGTAATTAACATTTTCATTCATAAATGAAGGTCCAGAGTGTTGCTATCGATGACCATTTAGTGCTCAGCATGTAGAGTTTTGAATTTGAAGCAGTGTAAACTGAGTGATTTTAGCAGCTCTGTGGTCAGACACCTCAGAATAGAATTCAGAGTCAGTGCCCGACCTGAAACATCTTGGCTGTGCTATCATCTTGCTTTAAAATGTATTTTCATACTGACCTCCTCTCACCTCGATCCATATTTGCAGTCCTGATGACCACCTAATATGATTTAGTTCAACTGCCACGTCGGCTAAAGCTTAAGAGAATCGAATATTCATAATGGCTGTTTGGCCGAAAAAGGCTGGGGAGGGGGGAAGGCTCCAAACACGAGAACATTGCCAAGTGATGATCTTACCAGCAAGGTTTCCTCTCCAAGCCAAATATGAAACTGATACCAAATATTGTAATCTATAGACTCAGATAAGCATTCATGTACAGCGAGGTGTTTGGCTAACATCTGTTGAACATAAATCCAGCCTGCCCGCTCCAACCTCTCGGCATGAGCAACGATTCTTGGATTCAGATTCAGAGTTGTGTCTTAACGGAAGCAAAGAGTCCTTTGGCATCATCCCACAAAACTTCGTACATCTGTCAAGGGAGCTTAATTCAACGTTCACAAGGCTCTGAGTAACAGGCAGTCGTTTTTCCTGTTCATCCAACATGAAGAGTTCCTTTGGAGCCCCTTCTAACCCCAAAGACATCAAATAATGAAGCCCGGTGAGACCTAAACATGTAAAACAAGTCATGCAAAGAGCTCCCCCTGTGGTGTCACCTACATCAGGAACCACCTGATGGATCAAGGTGTGTGTTTTACGTCACTTACACCTTCATCCACCGAGCTTTGGCTGAAATACAAACTTGATTGGGTCAAACTCTCTCTTTTTTAGCGATATCCAAAAAGGCCTAGCTACTGTTGTTAAAGCAAGGTCACAAGACCATGGAAACAAAGGGTCCATTTAAGCAGAAGGACGTCCTGTCCAGTGCCGCCTCCTTGTGTTGGCAGTAGCTCTATCAAAAGGAGGTGAGTTGATTTAAATGGTTGTAAATGGTGCCAGCCCTTGGACACACTCAGACACTTTCCTCAACGTCTTCTAAAGTGAGGTGTCCGAGTGACACGTCTGGACACATTATCGCCAGCGTGTCCAAGTCTGCAACCCGGTCCCACCCACCACCCCAAAAAGAGCTAGATCCTGTTTAATGAGATCCCTCCTTCCATCCAGTGAATCACCGCTGCTTTCTCTGAGCAGCTAATGAAATTGGCCACCATTTAGAGGGCAGTTTATGTGATCAGCCACCTCTGAGGTCCACTTCCCCAGGTGAAAACGCATCAAGAAAGGACTTGCCTTTCATTTACCATCTCCTCTCCCCGTCATTCTTTCAATCTTCGCTGATATAAAGCTTTTTTTCCCCCTGGATTTGGCCCCAGCACCAGGCTGATGTTATCCCAGGGTGGATTTTTGACATTCCAAGTTGCCTCCTCAGGTAAAACAAGCCAAGACAGAATCGTGGCAAATGAAGAAAAGAGGAGATTGTAGAGAGAAGAGAAACTGCAAATGAGTTGGTGATGGCGAAGAAACATGGTCAGAAATGGACCAGGTCACAAGAGGGATCCTAGCATGTAGAGTAGAGTGTGTAAATGTAGAAAATCCTAAAAACCCACAAACAGGAAGTGCTAGATGAGTCATTAGGAAGCAGGATGGATTAAAATAGAACTAGTGGTTAAAGTGTCGCTTAAGACAAGCGCAGCCACATTGTATACACTAATTATTCCACTGCTAATGATGCTAATGCTAGAGCAATCCCACTGTGTTTAATTTAGGACATCAGAACACAAATAGGTAGGCATTGCACTGATGATGTGGATAAGCCAGCGGAACAAAAGAGAGGGCCTGTGGGCATCAACACATGCATAAATACCATACAAAATTTCAATTTCATGGTATAGTAAACAGGGCACTAATGGTAGCCCAGTTCGGTCCATTAATGTTTCACCTTAACTTTTACCTATCTCCACATATGGCTCCAGCATGAAACTTTCATGAAGTGCTGGAGTTCTTCCAATGCTCTTTGCTCTCGCACTTTCAGAGGTAAACATGTTAACATCACTGGGAGAAGAAAAACACAGTTTTTCCCTTTTAGATCTTTTTATTTTACCTCTTTCCAGATTATTTAAAAGCTAGCATTTTTGCTTTTATAAGCTAAAGGCGCTTTTTGTAATGACTGACCTTCACAATCCTGGTTGGAGAAGCTTTTCCTGTAATTACAGAGGGAAATACCCACTAAGCAGCAACGGTCAAACACACATGCACGATATGTGCAACAGTTTGACAAGCCCAAATAAATCTGTTTGCAGGAGATGTCGGCCTGGAGAAATCGTTCCGCTCAACCCATCGGGATATCCTTTGTTCACTGTATCTTCCACAGAAAAGACTGATAAGATTCGAATTCCATCAGCACTCCCTCTTCGCCAGAGGCAATGTAACTGTGGTGAATTTTATCTCGTTAGCAAGCTAGCTGCATCCACCACCGGTACCATCTGAAGCTATCAAACTGACATACTGTACGGTACTGTGGCTATCGCAGCCTGAATAAATGCAAAGCAAGCGTCTTCCAAATCACACTGTATCGTGTTATTGAAAATGCTAATGCTAATGGCTGTGAGCTGTTGATTGACTTGAGGAAGCTCAAGTAAAACAAAAACGAAGTGCGGCGAAAATGTGGAAAGAAAATCGGACAGACAGGTGCAACACATGTGTCAGTCCAAACGAAAAACACAATCCAACCCACAAAATTGAGAAAGAAGTGGTAAAACAAAGGAAGAGATACTGATTTGAAACTCTAGACAGATAAAATCTCAACCTTTCAGTGGGCAGATGGTTAGATAGGGCCTATGCTAGGCTAATCTGCAAAGCATAAACTCAAGTAGAGGTGGAGTAAGAAGCTGTGTGACGCCACAAATATATCAGCTAACATGTGGGGCATCAGTTTCATCATAGCAGGAAAAGTGCGTCGAGTCTTTTACAGCAGATATGGATGATTATGATAATTTGTTGAGCACCTGTCAGCGAGAAGTAGTAGTGACATTTGATTAAAGACTGGCCTGGATTTGAGCTCAATTATTTAGATGAGCATCGTGATGGAGGGAAAGTGGGGGGGAGTTCAGCTACACCCACTGTGCATGTGTGAGTGTGTGCGGTCAGACATGTGTAAAGAACAACCTTTTTTATGCCACTTGTTAAACTCGGCGATTTCTCGAGGAAGATTCCTCCAAATCAAACACAGAAATGGGCTCACTTCCTCACTACCATCCTGTCATGTCAACAGCGCCGACGGCGGGGAGATTAAAGGACCCTCCAGACAGCCATTTTTCCACACTCTGCCTATTTTGGGGGACAAACTAATCCTTATAAATCTTATCAAGGATATGTGAGAAGCCCAACCATATGTGGAGGAGATTAGCGTGGAGTGTCGGCCTTTTTCTCGATTCTCTCTCTCTCTCTCTAGATAACAGCAGTGTCCGTCACACACACGCCCACGTGCACACAAGCACGCAATCAATTTCTGCATTGTTTTCTTTGAAAGGCCGACAGTAAAAATCCCTAGCATCGACATTCTCCCTACTATTAGTGACAGTCACTGTGCTATTTAGCCTAGCCTAGTCGGTGTGCTTCGTCAATGCAAATTCGTCATTACCTCCCAGAGCCAATTAAAGAAAAAATCCAATCAACTGACACCATTTGAAGTATAGAAATGGAAAAACGAGCCTTGTTACAAAAAGAACAAAAGCAGTGGAAGGGGTGAAAAGAAATGACATAACAGAGGAGAGGTGGTGAACAAAAGAGAGAGATGAGATGTATGGTCTGAAATTGAGACAAAAATGAGAAAGGCTGATAAGCAGATTTGAGCGGTCTGATTTAATTTCTATGGAAAATATAATGATGGTTAGTTTTGTATTCAGCCTCCAGGCTGAGAGGCAGCCGTGCAGGGAAATCTGGTTTAAGGATCTGGCCAGTGGGCAACAAGGTGAGGCCATTAAAGGATCATTACCATCTCCAGCCATTACGCTGGTTGTTGCAGTGGAGGAATTACCTGGCTAATGAGACCAACCCTGCAGCTTGCCGCAGCCATTATTCTGTGCATGATATGGCAACACTGACACACGCGCAGATGAGGTTGTCAACACTCCCTGTTATTTGTTTCCCACCTATTCATTTCTACCTGTCTTAGAGGAGGTCATCGGCTCCTCAGCCCGACTTTATTGGCCGTTGCTGCTGCTGTACGTCCACGTTTAGGAGTTTGCAGCGTTTGCAGTGTAACTCTTACAAAATATTAAGCAAATTGCAAAAACACAAGAAGGAGACTTTGAAATACAGACCGAACATCAACTGCTACACGGTGACCCTGGGTAATGGTTAAATCAACATATATAAGTGGGCGTATACATGTGTGCACTAGGACTGATTGCACATTTCCAAGGGTAGAGCCTCGTCTTGGTTTATGAGGGACCCGAGGAGACACAGAGGGCAGTGAAGGTAGTGGGCAAAAAGACTTTATAGCATCATAAACGCAGTTTTACCTCATCTCGCCAACATAAATAGAGGCTGGAGAGTCACCACAGGGAGTGCACGGAGTCTCTGAGGGCAAAGATGGCCTCCACAACCATGTGGTCCCCCAGCTGATGTGTAGTAACGGCCAAAAATTCAGTGAAAACCTAATAAACTTCATGGTAAGAAGTGAACACGGCTTGGTCACGCAATACTTGTTTACTAGACACGACTGTCAGCGAGACATTTAGAACCACAAAGGAAAAAAGTCCACGATGCAAAGAAGTGCCGTTTAAATGAACCTGGCAAAACATCACAAACATATCGGCTCATTTGATGAGGAACATTGCAAGCTTTGTCATTCCATTAATTCATCCAGTGTTTGTTTGTTTACTTCAGCCATTCAATCCATAAATTGACGATGATTCAAAAGGAGTTTTTATTAGAACACCCGCTCTCTTGTGTTATGAAGACGCTTTTATGGCCTCCCACAGCACAATGGGATGCCGATTGAACCATTTAGGCACTCAAAAAAAAAACAGCACAGTTGTCTGAAATGATACAAAATCTGTTCCCAAAGCTGGAGAATTTCCTGAAGCTACCGTATATGGTGCTGTGTTGTGATGTATCCCTTCATCTAAACTTACGTACATCACACGGAACCATTGTTCTCCCCGTCCGCTGCCAATGGATAAACCCGCACAACCATCAGAACTGCATTAGAATTGGCAGAGTTAGCAGCTCCTGGAGCGACAGGGTGCATTTAAACATTCCATAAACAGCAAACACTCTGTTACAAAAGCGATCAATAATCCAGAAAAACAAGCCAAATTAACCTTTGACAGCAACTAAAATGCACTCAAACGAAGCCCCGCAGAACCGAATGACATAAAAACCCTGCAGTCTGACCTGGTTTTGCCAATTTTACATAAGCAACACTCATTTTCTTCCCCTCCGCCCCTTCAGAGACGCACTAAAGCAGACATTTGCATACGCACAATAGAGGAAAGAGATTTGTGCGCAGGTACGGGATGGAGTTCGCCTCCGCCGCGCCTCAGAAGTAGACCGAGACAGAGATCAACAGCCTGTCGGTGTTAAACCAGCCATTCAGTCGGGGAGGCATCAAGCATGATAATCCCGGGAGGGCAGAGGTGTGTATCTGTGTGCCTGTTTGTGTGTGATGGGGGTTTATGTGTAATTAAAAGGTGTGTGGGAAATCTGGTCCACAGACTGGATTATACAATTATCTGAGAATATGTGCACTGGTGGTGTATTTGGAAAATGATAGCCTTATATGAGACATACAGGTCACAGTCGGAGGATAATTCGTTTGCGCACGTGTGCGTGCATGTGTGTGTGGATCACCTCCATTTGAGAGCAATAATCTGCTAAATTACAGCGAGCGGGGTGCAGCGAGGGTCTGGAACTAGGGCAATGAAGCAGCACAGGTATTGCGCTAAACATCACAGTGTATTGTGCTACGAAGTTACATATTTGTGCACTGGCATGTAATGCAACAGCCCGATCCACTCAAACCTTCCCCAAGTTTTCAAAACTTCTTTTTTTTACAATATCTTTCTAAGCCTTGAGTGGAAGAAGAGTGGCTCTGCGATGCCAATTAATTCAAGTGAGCACAGACAGGTATGCTCCAAAAGCTCTTCTGGAGTTTTTTGTTTTTTTTTAAACAACACCTATAGAATGTTTGGGTCCTTGCTATTTCGCTCTCAGGGCCCACGAGCAGCAGGTGTTGAATTATACGTGATGTTTGCTCCCAAACTCCGACCATGCTGGTGGTGAGTCGCTAGGCTAGTAGGTTGAAGCTCTAATCCCAATCATTCTGTTTCTGCCTCCGTATCCCTCTTAAAACTTCTGCTTATGTCAGCTGCTGTTGTCCTGGCAACAAATATTTGTCCTGCATGACTAGGGTATTCATTTTACGTATACCTCGTTTTGTTTTGTTTTTTTAGATTAAAAAAAAATGCTTTCATCTCTTGTTTCAGATGGCAAGAGTTGTGGATTTCTCTAATTCCTTATAGAATCCAACCGAGCGTGATCTTAAAGCCTCTAAATCTTCAGGCCTTCCACCTCCATCTGATAAAACTGAACCAAGTGCACCGACTGGCAAAGATCTCACCTGTTCTTTGGTCCAAATAGATCTGCTTGGATGGGAAATGCAGGACAAGATAAGGGAAGCCTCCGAGACCATGGAGATGCTCTGTATCTATCGGTTTGTGGAAAGTGGAAACAGTGCCATCTAGTGGAAGATATGTGTCTACATAAGTGCTTTTAAAAAAAAAAAGAAGTAATTCTGACTGAATGTAAAACTGAGCTCTAAAACGCAATAAACAGGCCAGATTGAGCATGAAAAATGATGGTTCTCGTCAATCAAAAACATCAACGTGTGACCACTGCTTGCTTCCCTGTGAGCGAACAGGGGACGGGCTAAATGACGGAGAACTTAGAACTGTCTTTAGCTAAGTAATTGGACATAAAACAGCATAAGATTGGATGAGAGAAATCAGGGTTGAGGGTGTAATCAGGATCAAGGGTGGACATTTGTGCTGCAGCCTGAGTGTAGATAATGGGCAGTACAGAGTCAAGAACTGTTTAGTGCAAGTACCCATTTGGGCAGTTTAAGACCCCCATTTAGATCTTGTCTTTTGGGCCTGTTAATAAAAATTTTCCTGTTAAGGAAATGCACTGTGTCAAATTAAAAACCCATTGTAATCCTTAAGAAATTCTATTTCCCCCAACATGCACAGGCTGCCAATTGGGGTAAGAATGCTTCTAAAAGGAAAACGTGATGCTTAGAAAATAGGAGCCGTTTACTCGACATTTTTCTTTTCATTTCTTGGAATTTACCAGAACTGACAGCCAGAATGATTCACACTAAACACCCTACTGAAATGATCCCCATAAAAATCAGACATCCATGTTTATCAGCGAGATAAGCCTCAGTGCACGGCGAAGGCAGTATCTGTCATTACTCCAGTATGAGACCGATCTGACAAAAACTGCCCATTAAGAGCCATATCTTGTGGAATATCAAATAAGATAATCACCCTTTCAAGTACCTTCAAGTCCCAAAAGCCTTTCCTTTTTCACACGTTTGATGTAACCCAGGCTAAATGGCTCAAATAAAAACAAATCCTCTTGACTTCAAAGACAAAAGGCTCACTGAAGTACATTCCATAATGGCTCTCTCACATGTCGATTGGGTGGACATTATGAATCCATCTTTGGTCAAAGGAAGGCTGAAGGCCTTGGTTGCAGAGAAGTGTGCTGTGTAGATAACCACTGCCGAGGATTACTGACAGGAGGCGATAAAACAAGTATGTTACTCACTCGCTGTGTGGCTAAATGTTGAGCGTGCAAGCGAGCGTCTGATACACCCGGACAAGTCCCTTCCCACCTGTTTCTTGTCCAAGTCCAAGCTGTTACTGGTGATACGAGTAATGTTTATTATCGCAGAGACCAGGAGTAAGAAGGGTTGCCTTGTTTTATATAACCTTTGATTAATATAGCCTGACACACGTTTGGGGCATGGTAGCTTCAACCTAGAAATGGAAGACAGATTAACAAAACATGCATATGTTACTGGCTCAGACTGCATATTAATATGGAAGGAGTTTAGCCCAATAAAGGCGGTAGAGATTTGAAAGGGGAACTTTGATGACAACCCTAACTCGATCCTTGAGAGTGAGTACTGTGGACGCCTCCTACCACTTGCTTCTCAGTAAGGTTTAGCAGGGATGTATCCCACCGTCAGCTCAGGAAGTTTATCACCCAGGCTTTTCTGTGCACTGTTCATTTCTCTTGGCCAAAGAACTTGACAGAAACTGACAAGTAACCGACAGTCAGTCCAACAGAGGTGATCACCACCTAGTCTGACCCCCAATGGGGGGTCACCTCACGCAAACACTTTCATGTGCTGCCATGTGACGGGTGCTCAGGAACATCACTCTGTTGAACACTTTTCTGAGGTTCAGTTAGTGTGGTAAAAGAGAGGTAAGCCTTACTAGAGTCAAATTCCTTAATCCCATTCAAATATGTGTAAACTTCAAGACCCACATCTACCGTATTTTCACGACCATAAGGCGCACTGTATTAAAAGGTGCAGTCTCAGTTATGGGTGCTATTTCTGTATTTAAAACATACATAAGGTGCACCGTATTATTAGGCGCATGCTGAAACAACAAAGACGCGCTGAGGTTCAAAGAAGACCAACGTCAAACGACTGAGGGGGGGACATTCTCAGTCATTCAACTTCTTGCGCCAGCCGGAACACATGCTGTGAAGGCACCAAACTCCTGCGGTGCATGCAGCGCGCACCTACTGTGTTGACGTCCTGTGTCCTATGCATGCAGCACACACATGCTGTGAAGACGTCCTGTGTCCGCGCCTCAGAGGCGGGCCTTCGGCTATATAAGATCAGAACTGTGAACACTTAATAGAGATCTCTCCGTATGCTTCCGTGTGTTTATCCTGACCGACTGACTGGAATAAAACCATCTCCTACGCAGTAACTTAGATTAATCGTTTACTTCTCCAAACGGCTAAAAATTCCACGACATGGAACAAACACAAAAACAGCCATGGCCAACTACAAAGCAACAGGTGTCCCACTAACAGCAACAAAATGTGCATTTGCAGCATCTATACTCTGACCAGCGGAGATACTTTTGTTATATGCAGAAAGGACTGAGTCACTCGCTATAACGTTCCATTGAACATCGCTAACTACTGGCCTGGCATGGTCGCTACACTATTTTTGGCCACTATAGCGGGTCCACGTCACTGTGGAGGAAAGCCTTCTCATCTCTGGTGACAATGTTGCCACGTAAACACGGCCTTTGTTGGCAGGAATTCATTAATCTTTAATCACTTTAACATGCAACTGCTGTTCTCTGGGGAACCCACGCACTAAATGATACCGGCTCCTACACGAACACTTTCGGTGTGGGACGATGCTCTTTTTTAATTGCAAAGACAAAAGAGGTAGAAGATAAAGAGTGCTGCTAAGAAAAATACTGACCAGACAGGTTAATTTGGGGTTTTATCGATTTTAAACGTGAACAAATGTGACATCGTAAATTAAACATGACTCGTATTGAGGACAGGGAAACTTTTAAAAAGGGACATTTACTGCAACACGGAGATACATCTTTCTGGATAGATACACACACACGGATACACACACTAAAATCCCTCTGTCAAACCACACAGAGGGGATGAGAAAGCAAGAAGTAACGCACAACTTAAAGGATTGGAAAATGGGGTATTTTTAGGATGAACTTGCAAGACCTGGCAAAAGCAGCAGAACCTGATAATGATGAAAAGAATGGGGAGAGAGGTGTGTGCGGGAGCGGGTGACGAGAGAGATGGGACAAATCTAACCGCACCCCATTTTTCTGTGACATCCCGCCCGGCCTTTCTCCAGAGCCATCCATCTTGGATGACAATAGCACCCCGATTTGCATACCAAAAATGCTTCCCGAATTGTGCCTTCCAAGTACTTCCAAGAGATTAGAAAATATTGACATTTATTGACAGAACACAGAGGCTTGGCAAAATTCCATCTGGGATATTGCACCAAGCATTTTTCCTCCTTTCTCCATTCTTACCGGGACACGTTATTGACTTCATATCAAGGATCTGATTGTGTTGCTGAGGCAGAGTTGAGGAACAGCTTGGTTTGTAGGCTGCATTATTATCGTTCCTTCATGCCAGTTTTCAAATGACACACACTTTCATTAAGAGGATTACCACTGTGGCATCCCACATGGCTCTATAGCAGGCGCCTTCGCAGATTACCACCTGGTACAAGCATGCCCACTTGAAAGAATGGAAGGATGTGCCAGAAACACATGATCTAAAAGACAGGATGAGACTGAAGTCCTCTGGAAGATCTGAGACAATTGCTGAGACACTCATCAGTCCAGCCTCACAGACCAGTCGAGCCAATAGAAATGAATGTCATTAATAAGACCAGACACGCAGTAACGGATGTCACTTATTAAAATATCCAAGAGGGCAACAGAAAACGCCATCAAAATTAAACTGGAACACAATTTCCTGTTATGTGACCAGAATATGTTGAACTTAGTGGACAATTTGAAATCCAGACAGGCAGGCAGGCAGACAGACAGACAGACAGACAGACTTAGGCAGAGAATCTTCTTAATGGCACAATGCAGCAATTTCCAGTCATAGAGTAATTAAATTTTTCAGGTCCTGGTAATTTGTTGTTTCCTGACAAGACCCCCCCCATTCCTTCCTTGTTTTCCCCACCGGATTAGATCAGACAATGGAAAGATGAGGCAGTGGAGTTGAAAGCAGGAAGGAGGTAAAGTGGGAAGGCAGGCTTCTTTTACTTCAGTCTAATGTGCCCTGAAATGTGCAGGAAACTCCTGTATTTTTAATAATAAACTTGATTAGAAATCATTTTGGTTTGAGGGCATTAAAGCACGGGGTGCTTCCAGGCGGCTCCATGTCTGCCTCTTTTTCTGTTGCTCCATTTTAAGTTTTTGCTTTCCTCAACGCTTTCAACTGGAAATCTTTCTTTCTTGTATTGTCTATTCCACAACATCGATAAGAGCCACAGCTGTATGCACAGATCAGTCGATAAACAGCTTTTCATTCATATATTTAACTCAATTAAAATGACATTAACAACTGTGCACAAAATAGATTTTAAAAATGGATTTTTTTCTTTCATCAAAAGCCCATACACACACCCTCAAGCTGGAACAAAAAACCCACCTTCATCTAATGTAACCTAGAGCGCTTCCCTATAGGAACTAATTATGGCTCTAAATTACTTTTAATAAAAGCAGATTGTATCAAGCCATCTCCAATTATCATTTTCACACGGGCATGTAACGAAACGGTAATATTGCCGTCCCTGGCACCTCTGAGGTGGGTTAAAATGGCAGGGCAAATAAAGGTGATATAGAGTGGCGAATAAAACAGCGTTATGGTGGCGAAACCCTTAAGAGAACATCTCTACCATGCATCAAAAGTAAATGCTGTAGAAGTTGCTAATTTAATCACCTAAGTTGTGTTCGGGGATCGGACGGTTGGGAAGGCGGCAAGTGCCCGTGCCAATGGAGGCAACCTCAGTGTCACCTGGCTCATCTCGCAGACTTCCCCGCCGCCCCAAGACGCTTGCCAAGTTTCACCACCGAGCCTTCAATTACATTTTTGAGGGAGGGGCCAATGGTTGGGACAAGCGGAGGGAAGGGGGAAAGTGAATGATTTTCAAAATAAAGGAGCAGGTGCCAAGAGAAGAATGCTAAATTACATCTGGACGTCTTTTGGGTAATTAAATACGCAGAAGTAAATATGCTAAGCACACTTAATGAGGACTATTACAGTGTTGGTCACATGGGGCCCGCAGCAAATTATTACCTAAAAAGGAAATAAAAAAGTTTTGGATTGTAGTGAGGAGATGAAAGCCAAATAAGAAATTATATATTTTACTGCGATTTGGGGGAAAGGGTCCTTTTCAAAAGGCCCAGAAATAAGTAGTGGAATTTGATCCCCTAGACAAATTTATGTAACATGGGAATTAAATAAGGGATAGAGGGAGGCGGCAAGAGCAGCCAATACAGCAAGCAGTGTTTACTTTCAGGGTTGGGGAGATGAGTGTGCGGGACAGGATAGGGACGCACTGTGCCGATTGCTGCTGGAGAGGTGTACTGGACCTCAGACAGAAAATGTGATGAGGCACAAAGGCCTCCAGGCGCATATCAAACAGATGATTCCAGCCTGACTGATGTCGTCTTGGCAGCATCAAGTGAGATAAGGCCTGCAGCTAATGCCAGCAGCTGAGGAGGAGGACAGGTTAAGAAGACGTACTTGGACAAATCTGTCACTGTGTGCCTAATGCATACCAAAATCATTGCAGAGCGCCGGGTTTTGACTTTCTACCTCTGGTGTGCTCCGCTTGTGAGTGCTTCTCCTCTGCCCAATTCTGTGAACCCCAGTATGAGTTTTAGATGGTGCATCAAACTTTTACCTTCCCATTAAGTGACTTTGCTGCACCGGAGGTTTAAACCAACCCAGAGTTGCGCGATCGTTACATCTTGTGTCGACTTACTATTTGTTAATGTGATACACGTACGCATCGGAGGCCAAGGACTTTGGCTCCTTTTTAGAAGTCAACCAGGTATCACAGATATAATTTTGAATGAAAAACAAAGATGTCTGAAATGGGGAGCTAACTGGTGTGAGTATATAATTCACATTTATGTATACATTTCCATTGAAGCCCAATATTGACTAAAACTGGGTTACTGGCTTTTTACTATTATCAACGCCATTTCTGACACATCCAAGGCAGGATGATGGGTCAGGACTGGGAAAGTAACAGTTATAGGGGGAAAAAAGGGCTCAGAGTTACTTGTAAACACCTTGACAAAGTAGATTTTCCTGCACAAATCTGACCAGAAAACAGTTTGAATCTTTAGACACGTTGGCCAACAGACTGGAGCCCTGCAACTCTAAACAGACGAGTGAAGCGGGTCTCAGTGTTTAGAGAAAAAAGATAATCCCCCCTCTCTGTGATTTTAAACCCTACCAGACATGGGAATGAAGCTAATGGTTTCAGCTCGTGCCTTCAGGCTGCTCTTGTCTGGGCAAGTGAACTTTCTTGTCTCCTGATACCCCGGCCGCTGCCTCGAATACAACTGGAGCAAAGTGATTCGGTGCAGACATGAATATATAAATAAGATGGACAAGGTGACGCGGGCCGGAAAATGAGGAGCATGTGGTGAGAAGAGTGACATCAAGTAGCAGACAGGACAGATTAACCAGTCACAACATTCGGTTTAAGACAAACAAACGAGAGGAGAGGGAAAAAAATCACAGGATCGCAGGAAAAAGAAATGCTATAAAGTGAGAGAAGTGAGTGAGAAAGGCTGTAAAACAGCCAGACACAAAGCAGCTGTGGCATTCTCACGTTAACAATGGCGCCAGATTGAGTTGGACAAGGTTCATGGACCCAAATACTGGCTGGACAAAGCTATCAAGTGGCTCCCCTGTATTATCCGACTGGCTGAATGCTGTGCTTCTGCAAGGGTGAGCATCTACTCACTTTTAAATATCGAGCTGCCCCTCTTAAACATTCCATCAGCAGCACAACATGACAACAGCATCGTGTGCTGAGTTATTGTTAGCCTGTTTTTGTTTTGTCTGATATACGGTTTCGTCCTCAGCCACGCTATCAGTGACCCGTGCATTTTCCAATTATCTGATTCGCAAAGGACATCGTATGGGTTAACTGCCGTACATGATCCTCATTATTTCTCGGTGAGATGGCATGTTTATAATTGGGAGTATTATCTCATTGATCACAAACAGCATTGTCATTATTATAAATACCACTGTCGTGTCATTTAGATGGTAATTTGGGTGTTCCTCAGCCAAGCCGTGCCTCACGTTCGCCACCCCTATTGTTTTTACCAATAAGCAACAGTTGAGATTTTATTTTGTTAAGGGGCTTGACTCTATAATTGCTTCTCATAGCGTGAGCATGAGGGATGTTTAGGAGCATTTTGGGATGAGAGATGTGCACACGCTTGTTGACCTTTTGGCCAAGGCTTTCCCCCTGTTTTAGCCCTCACCTTTACCATCCAGGCCTCTCTTCCTCTCTTGTCATGAAGAAGGTCTTATGAATATGGATGCCGTCCTCTCGAGGCTGTGATCCAATTTCGAAAATGTGGAACGATTTTATATATATATAAATATATATATATAGGTCAGAATAAAGGCCCATGAATGTGGAGCGACTGACTGTAGCCAAGGTTGTTCCTTGATAACTGTTATCTCACATTGGCATGGTGATTTACTTTATTTACGCAAAGATCGAATGACCAAAGATGGAGGGAGGAAAACAAAAGAATGGAAGTTTTTCCCTTTTATATGAATTGTATAAGGAGCTGGACTCATTGGTGCCCTTAAAATTAGATTATCGCTGCATTAAATACACATGTCATCGTTTCCCATGACTGTTCCTGGTCTCCGCGCTTCTCCAAACCCAATCCTCTGAAAACCCACGAAGAGGAACAGACGTCATTATCAACTGAGATAAAGAATCATTACTTTGACAGCTTTACAAACAGCTTTGTCAGCTCAGCTGTGGAGGACGGATGGCAAGATGCCGTCAAATCTCTGGTCTGTAGTTTAATTTTTACAGGCAGATATCGTATCGCGTGGTTGTTACGTGCAGACAGTCACCTATGAGTTATGTTGGCATTACCCTTCATGCAGTTGTAAACATGTCCTTGCCAGGGATAACCAGAGAGAGAGGTTGTCACATTATTGGAAGCTTCATGCATCCCAGTCAGTTTGGCAATCCTTGGATATATAACTTTCTTTCTTGAGATTAGGAAATGGGCAGTGCACAACACTGTGCAGTTGTTGCAACAGTGATACATGACAACAAGCGTCATCCCTTAATATTGATGATTTTTTTCCATGTGGAGAAATAAAAACAGGCTTAAGGAGCTAGCTAAAAACTAGAGTTCTTTCCACTCTATTTAGGTGTCGTTTTTCTGCATATCAAAGAATTCATAGTTGCTCAAACCTAAATTGGATGCCATTCTTATGGGTCTGTAAGACCCAAAAGAAAAACACTTCTTAACCATCTCCTTTGACTCCGAGGCTTGATGTGAGACTACAGTGCATCATGCCTACAACACATTTAGACACTCTTTTTTCAGGCTGGACTTAAAGCATTACAGCTGTACCGTTTTGTCTCTTGTAGAACGTAAGATTGTAAAAGTTTGAGGCTCTCTGGACTTGGTGTCCTATTTTGCATGGCTGTCAGATCAGCTTGGTTCACACAAAATCAAACATTCTATCATTCCTGGATAAAAGCCCCGGATGCAACATTTATTGCCAGCATTGTTGAATCAGCCTGCCCACTCTCTCATTTGATTAGCGCACAGTTATATAATGCACAGCCCGTATAATCATGCTGTCACCATGCGTATCTGTACGAGTGTGGAATGGTAATAAGGGCCAGGTGGTTGACCGCATCCTCAAAATTACTTTTTTCTGACACCACACGACAACTTGGTGAAAAAAAAATTTAATTTAAATGATCCAGACATAACTATCTGCACAGCTATCATGTTAGCCAACAAATGACGAGACAAATGGAAGATCTGAATAATACTAATTGGGATTAGCCCTCTTACGAAATGAGGATTTGCCTGGGATGATTTTTGAAAAAGATATGCATATTTTTCACCAGTTTATACCAGAAAATATCACCAGTTTATACCAGAAATATTAAGAATGTTTATTCCAAAGATGCAACAACAATGTGAAAAAGGTGGAGGAATGAAACTCGGTGTCACCGACAAAAGGGCCCGAACAAAGGATGAAATCTGACACTGAACTCTGCAGCGCCGCTTAGTCAGAGTCTGACTCTATTGCTCGCTGCTGACGAGAGGAGAATGTGATTCGGAGGTTTTGGGGCTTTTTTGAGGTTTCAAATAAAAAACAAACAATGCCTCCCAGCAGTGATGTGCGCTGCTTTATTATGCATGGTGTTTGCAAAGAAGAGTGTGATCATGGAGGTAATCCCTCAGGAGAGGCAAACAAGGGCGCCGCACTTCTCCCCGCCAGCCACCACACCAAAGCACATATTTAAAATGTGTAACACTTTGGTTCTTCCTGATAAGGTGCATTAGAGTGTAGTTAGTTGCACAGGAAACATTGAACATAAAGTGGTTGTGATTTAACATCGAGAGGCTACTGTTGCTTTAAACATACCCAAACTTCTCCAATTTTTTGCTTGTGGTCCAGGTAGGAAAAGAATCATCCAGTAGCCTAAACGGGTAGTTTGATCCCAAGGTCTCTGCTGTCTAACATGTCCGTAAAGGCACATTGAACGTCTCACTAAACTTTCTTGCTTGAGGAGTGTATGTTTGCAGGACATAAGGATCAATGTTGGACATGAATTGCAACTTTTTGATGCCACGTGAATGAAGTTTAATAGAATATTTTGCCACAGTTGTAGCGATGTACACCAACGCAGGCACAGGGAAGACATAAAAACTCCACAAATAAAGATGCCAATCCTGGAATCAAACCCAGCACCTTCTTGCTAACAGCTGTCATGCTGCACACACCCCACCTGAACCCAAACCAAGTCAGACATCTACCATTAACAAACCTGAACCCAATGTCCTACATTCTGCTATCAGATACCAAAAAAGGCTCCGTCGTGCCCCAGATCTTTTCATTTTTGTGGTCTGTCTGGCTGTAGCAGAGACAATGGAGAAAGAAAGAGAGATCGCCCCAGCAGTAATGTTTATTAATATGAATGCTTTCACATTTGGAGTCGAGCAAATAAGCTGCCACAAACGAGTAGAAACGGTGAGCCAGAAGACATTCTTGCTCTCGCTGCTGCAGCAGTAACACACACACACACTCACACACACATGACCAGCAGTCTCTTCTCCAGGGCTAAATAATGAAGAACGGAGGCACATCGCTTAGGTGATTAATTATCCATGCCACCAGATGGGACGATGAGGATGGAAAAAAAGCTAGAAATTCTTGGTTTTTTTTCCCTAAATGCTTTTCAGACTGAAGATATTCGATCGGGATAATGGCAGCCATAAGTTGATGGATGACCAGGGTCTGGTATTAATCAGAGATACGGCTATGGGTTGTTACTGACACAACAATGTGTGTGTGCATCTGTGCAGCCATATAGAAATATCCAAAAACCTTGTCCCGAAGTTTAAGATTGGTCTCAAATGAGCATTTTATTTCCTTACAAAAATTATTAAACATGGCATCGCCGATTTACAAAGCATTCGTGCCATCATAGCCTATGAAAACACACTCCCTCGTCCAGATCCTAGTTGAGACCAGCAGTTTCTTTTAATGGTTTAAGCACTATTAAAAATTCAAATCAGAAACAAATATTCGCAGAGGGGAAAAAAGTTCATTTTCATTGCGTGTGTGCACTTTTGTGTGCACTGCGATTAAAAAGACTAAAACTGGAGGAGTCTTAGATTGCCAGGGGATTGTGGGTACACGCTGGAGGCCACTTATGTAGCCCATTCAGGTGAAGAGAGGGAGGTCCAGGTCATTTTATACTTCATCACATGGGCGTATGTGTCAAATATCCACTCACTAAGGCCCCATCATGTGTTCGTTTTAAAGCCAACCGGAAATTCCTGGGGGGAAAAAATTGGAATTCCACAATAACTAAACAGAGACGCAGACAGAAAAAAGATAAAAGCAGCACTTTAACAAAGAGTCACGATCCATTCTTTAGTCTTCCTTTGAGGAAAAAAAAAAAACAGGCTTGACTCCACAGATGAAGCCCGGCGAAGGCAACAATATGTCATCAAGATGGAGAGCACCAACCTTGGACTGCGAAAAAAAAAGGAAGACGAATGAATATGAATGAATATTATCCTGGGTCAAAAAGCTACTTGCTATTCTTTCCTTGCAGCCCAGCATCCTTCTGCTCTCTTTGAATGGCGTCTTTAAAAGCTGCCGCGCAGAGATCATCGTGTTTGTATGAAAAAGGTCCGAAAATTGTGCTTTTCATGCAAGACTGTCTACTAAAATGGATTATTAGGATGATTAGAGTCAACGTTTTGTCTTTCTGGGACTGTCGTCAATTATACGCCAAAGCGTTTAACTTTTTTTTTTTCCCTCTCCAGAAGGGCACCTTAAAGTGAAATACAGGGGGAAATGGGTGTGGTCTGAATCTAAAAACCCAGGAAACATTATGCATATGAGGGAGAAAATGAAATTCGTTTGGATGACAGGACGAGCAACCTTTTCACCTATTGATTTTATTCTGTCTAAATGGAAAATCGGCAGCGTGTGAGAGGCACATTAATTTGTAAAAGTTTAACGGTGGCTTTATTGTACCAACTTTTGCCATCAACGTGTCACCTTTGAGACTGTATTTGTCTCATCTCATTTCATCTCACTCACATTTATCACCTCCAAACAGCAAATTTGTGCAAAAAACGACATGTTTTGGTGAATGCGAGCTCCATCAAATTTTGTTAATTTGTAAAAAAAAAAATTTAATTTGTATGCAAGGACAGCCTTGTATAGATTGAGCCTATGCTACGCTAGATTAGCATTAAGATGAGTGAAGCTAAATCACAACTGCACAGGCATTTTTTGGGGCACTAAGAAAAGATGAGGGTTTGAAAACAGGCATTTGGACTGGGACTTGCGTGCGTGACTGCAACTTCGTGGGTGATCAGCAACAGCACTTCAGAGTCCTGTGTTCTGCAACATTTTTTGGAGTTTAGACATAAAGTGGCATCATTGCTTTTTTACAATAGAAACTATCCCAAGAGTTGCTCAGATTTACCAAATAAAAGGACAAGTAAAACATAAAAAAACGGATGCTTCAAATCACCTCCTCCTACTGGTGGGGCGAGTCACTGCAACTCACATGTCTCATGGACATAGCCAACTTGGCTGTTCCCTTTTTCAAACCTCACCTCTCCCAACATTTACGCTATCTGCATTGCCTGACATTGAAAAAGTGTGTGTGTGTGTGTGTGTGTGTTGTTTTCAATGACACATTTCAAAGCAACATGTGCTTTTCTGTTTATGTAACAGGTTATTTTGGGAGATTGGGGGAATTAAGGACAAACACAAGCTGAGGTTAATTGTTTGGTCACGAGATAAAACCATCGCTAATCATTAATTCTTAATGAAAAAATATTTGGAAGAAAAAAACGGACGACCATTTTCAATGTCTCTAGGCTTAAGACAGCCGGCTGTAACGGCACATTCACGTCTGGAGAGACGACGTTGCTGTCCCGATGGCTCTGTTTTATTTTATTTTTTATTTGACAACTGCAACAATAACAGCTTGTGTTTGTTCTCCTGACAAGTCGCTCTGCAATCCAGCGCTGACAATGAGAGGCCGCTGCTCGCAATCTGCTCTGTGACACTCGCTTTGCTCACATTCACAACAGCCAACCACAAAGGCTTTTCGATGGATATTCTGAGATCCAGAATGACAATAAAACACTCTTATTGTCTCCATGACAATGTTGACACTTTTCGTCTGTTTATAATATCTGGTAATTAAGAAGAAACCGTTTCAGTTTTTTATCACGAAAATGTCATTAGACCCGTTTACATGACCATAAAAACCCAATTACTATCCAATTTCTGGAGTTATCAGGTCATTTAAACGATCATGTAAACGGCATAATGCTCTTATCCGATTATGGGATATCAGCCAGTTTTCTCCCCAACACCATGTTGTGTTTGTATTCACACATGTCGACACAACACACTTTTGTGTAAGGAGAAAGTGGTTGTGACACCGTCGTAATGGCAGCATAAGGAGAAAGACGGCGTGCGGCATCAGAACGTCTTTCTGGAAGTTTGACTATGCTGAAATAAATTCGAGAAATGGACTGAAACACTCATGTAACATTGTTGTAATAATTATTACAATTATATGATTACTCCTAGTTTTTTTTTTGTTTTTGTTTTTTTATTTCTATGGTCCTGAAATGAGCTAACAACATGAAGGCTTCTGTATGTCACACAATTCAGCCCATCAAGCAAAAGACAAAATGGCCACAACTCCGTTCAGGTAGGCTTGTAGATGTCATCAAGACAACTCGCTGAAGTACCAACTGAGCCTCATTAAGTGATCCATTTATCACCACAGCGGATCCATCTACATCCAGCAAGATAACACACCACTGGTGTCACTGGTTCCGGGAATGAGACAATGAGTCCATAGAAGTGCAGCCGACAACAGCCATCATGTCAACAAGGACAAAATCTCTGAGGAATGATTCCAACACCTTGTTGAAAGTGTGCCACAAAGAATTAAGGCTATTCTGAAGGCAAAAACGTGGTCTAACATTCAAGTCGTACCAATAGGTGGCCGGAGAGTTTCTGCTTTGCTGTATGTCATAGATCTGTGGAGATGTCATAGATCCCGTGATGCATGTCTCTCAGCACAAAAAAGGTCACAAATTCTTGAAGTCATGACTCACTCCTAACACGCCACTTCAGCATTTTTTTTACTGGCTGGGCCCTTAAAAATCTTAACTTACTTCATGAAAATTAAAGGCAAAAAAAAGGAATGAGGAGCGAACCAGCGGTGATGAATGGCAGCCACGCTAAGCGCCGAAGGTGCTAACACGAAAGCACGTCATAATGACGAGAGGGTGACGAACTTTACAGAGAAACGTGGTGAAGGATACAGAGGAAGATAACATGAAGAGCGTTCTGTGACATGCAGATCGTGTGATGATGAAGGGGGAACCACAGGTTGGCTAGGAAACAGGAATAAAGGAAATCTGAGCATACAATTGCAGATGTAGAATGTAAGATGGGATATCTGAGCATGAACAATGCCAGAGGGCACATCAGAGCCTCCTGGCTGAACACCATTAATCCACTCACATGGCCAATGGACTGGGAAAATAGAGGGAAAAATAAGTAATTTAGCCCAGAGGAATGCCGTGACCACAAGAGTACCCGCATGTGTAACGCTTCCTGATGAAAATGCAAAGCCAGATAAATGTCAGTCAGGGCCAGTTTTGGCAAACATACAAGCACGCATGTAGTTCGGTTTCCATGTCGACAGAGGCAAAATGTCGCCCGGAATGTGTTTGCATGTGCAATCAGATGATGGAAGCTGTGAGGTCGGAGTTGAGCTGTGACAGTGGCACTGTCAGCGCTGTGGCGTGCGTGATTTATGAGCTCATCCGTCACCACTAGCCCCTTTCCTGTGGGGGGGTGGGGTGGTATCCAGCTTTATACATTTCCAGCCCCCCCCCCCCCCCCCCCCGCCCCCCCTTCTATAATTTGGTTTTGCTATTTTAGATTTATTATTATCTCATCTGTCAGTTTAATATGTTTACACAGACTGGCTTAATGCTTGTGATGCTTTTTCCATTGCCGTTCTGGATCTCAGCAAGTCCATTGATGGTAGACAGGCACAGACAAGGAGGAAACCACGGCAACGCCATCAGAAGATTAAACTTTGAAAATGCATTACATCGAATCCGCAGCAGCACTAAATGAATCAATACAAGAGAAACGCTTTGACAAGGTTCAAGATGGCTGTGCTGAAATCACAGATTGAAGTTTTTAAAAGGTAGGCAGCAAAAGTATAACACACACACACACACATTTCTCTCATTTATAGACATACTTCATTACCCAGCTCTTTTTCATCACCACCCCAACTATCTCTATAACCCTAATCCATATTAGTACCCTGGCTTAAACCCAATTCAAACCTCAAACTTAAAACTTTTTAACCCTCAAACAGTCCCTTGTAGGTAAGGCCCCAGCAAAATGGCCACATCTCCCAACCATGACCCCACTTTGTCAGTAGAATGAGTATTTTGGTACTTGGTCTGTAATAACTGTCAGGTCACACGTACATTTTGCGATGGAGCTGTAGAGCACCGTGGTAAAGCCCAAAAGATGACAGTAATGTTCTAAGAGCACAAAATAAGGAAATAAATTCCAGCACAGGCTAGAGTAGCTGATTCTCTTGCCACTTTTCTCTTTTAACCATCGAGTGGTTAAAATAAATCTGCTCAACTGATGCAAAGCTCTCCAAAAGCTCTGGTGAAGGGCTGCTGAACAGCCATTGCGCCCTTTCATTCTGCCTTTTTTTTCTAAAAGAATTTTCGGCAGTATTTACTCACTGTAAGGCCACGTGCAACTCAAAGAGCAGTCCACCATCTGGTGGTCTTCACTGGAAATGTTGTCAAATGCACATGGTGGTCGGCCAAGTACATCCAGAGCCTGAAGCGTGCCAGGCCGATACGGGCAAACCACTTCCACATCAGTCTTCTCCGGACAGAAGATGCCCTTCAAGAACAGCGTGCCAAACTTTTCTTCCTGATGTTAATCATACCTCCCACCATGTTCGTCTCACTAGCTCGGCATGGCAATAACGTTAAAAATACGAAGATTCTTGACCAACTTCCTTGCCTACAAACATGTGTAAAAGCCACAACCCTGACGAACAGCAACAGATCCATAACATGTGCAGTTCAAGGAAAAAAGGGGAAAACTGAAGGCTGTGGGTTGTCATGCTGAGAAGATTTCTTCAATGAGGGGTTGTGTTCTGTCCTGCTGTGGTCAATTGCAGGTGTGCACTGTACTTCGGCTTCTGCCTTCAGTCTCAACACAAACTCCAAATGGCCTTTATTATTTGGTCCAGACTCGTTATGTTTAGTATATTTTAGAGGCTTCTTTGCCTCCGACGCTCGATGTTGCTGTGGGTCTCTAGATGCATCACCACCACTTATGGCTGTTTAAAAAGAAAAGACAAACAGAAGAGGACAGATGCACTCATGATACAAACAGAAAGGCCCAAAGGGGTGAAACCAGAGTCCCGCTGATAGGGAATGTCTTTACGACTGCTCCGACGTTCAGCCGAGCCTGAACCAGAGCGATGGGCCTACGCAGACCCAGCCGCAGTCGCCTGAATTAACCCTCCCGACATGTTTCCACTGTAATGGGAAAGTCGACCATATTCAAGCGGCTTTGGGGATTTTAGCAAAAACAAGGTTGTCTCAATAATGGATGAATCCTCAGCCTCATTCCAGAGGAAAACAGAAGAATTTGCGTAAAGGAGGCGATTGTTGCGTCGCCATATCAATATTTTCACATCTTCCTCTTTCAGCCATCTTTCCTTCGGTCTGGACTTAATTTCGGGATTTTATCCCCTCCAATCCTGACTTCTTTTGACTCTTAATTCTACTTGTCCTCGACAAAATCGGAACATTTGGCACCGCCGCCGTACATTTTGTCTTGTCCTTTGTTGCTTGCATTCATGCAAATCCATGTTCACCCCTTTATCCTCGGTAGATTTATTGCATTTCGGTTTTGGTTGCACCTTTAATCCCCTTTGCATGTCTACATTTTCTGTAACTGTTCCCATTTTTATGATTTCATGGACTGGTTTGCACCTTGCTTTTTGATTTAATTGCTCATTCTTAATAAAAATAAAAAAAAAGGAAAAAAAAACATCAAGACAAGCCTCCCTCCGCCTCCACGGTCCATATTTGGACCCGTCTCTTGTGTTTGCGTTGTAACTGTGACAGGAGGAACACACCCGGAGGACTGGCCTACATGGGAAAAGAAAAACACACTTGCAGGGCTGTTAGACTATGACAGTCTAGGAAATGCAGCCAAGATCTCCTGTGGTCACAGCTGCGCTTGGTTGTGACCGGGAATGTGCCGGCATTCGTAAAGATGTGCCACGGCTTGTAAAGATCCACTCCTCTCTCTTTTAATCTCCCTTTGTCTCCTCAGCACAGAGTGACACCGACTATCAGTAAGGTGCTAATTGGATGCTGCAGTCAAGTATGGTGACCAATCAGCACGTTGAAAGATAATTTCACACTCTCTGCCTTGATAACTGTCAAGGAACCGCTGGAAGCAGAAGTGGCTGAGACTTTTGTACAGCAATCTCATTTCAGGTCAGACTGAAGCAACCAAAAAAAAACAGTGTAGACCCAAGGTAGCGCGCTTGGGTGTCTATGTGAGTTGGGCTTCTAAGATTCTCGACAGGAGATCTGATGCATTAACTAACATCAGTAAATAAAGACATACAAACTTGCAACCCATCTCTCTCCAGTAGCA
Source organism: Takifugu flavidus (assembly GCF_003711565.1). Lineage (NCBI taxonomy): Eukaryota > Metazoa > Chordata > Actinopteri > Tetraodontiformes > Tetraodontidae > Takifugu > Takifugu flavidus. The sequence continues at coordinate 4,061,971 of NC_079540.1, forward strand.
TCCAATCACTCTCCCCCTGGGTCGAGGTGGAACAGTCAACAGATGGTTTTCCAACACTGCAGTTGAGAGAGGCCGATCAATCAAAAGCAATGAATTCATTTCCCATTGCGATAGTAACATCTGAATCATATTAATCGGCTGCGCTGAAAGTCAGATCTGTTAGCAAAATGAAGCCAAAAAAGGTGATTTTCTTTCAGTGGCATCCTTTCGTGCTGCTCTTAAATTGTCTGTGACAGAAAAACAGGAAATATGGGAAATATAAATGGTCTGATCTATTTGAACGTATTAATAAATCAGTGCACACATCAAGTATTTGATGTGGTTTTGCAAGGACAAGGTCACCTCTGCAGTCCCATCAAAGCTAACACCCGGGCCCAAAGTGAGAGCCTCTCACCTATGGCAGCATTACGGCCGTGCATTAGAGATTAGCGCTGACAGAAATGACAATTACCCGTCTCTCTCTTTGCCTCTAACCTGACATGCCCCTGCCCTTTATGCTCCAAACTCCCCCATTACCCAGGTCCAGTCAGCCCCTGATGCTGTTGCTAGGTCACTTTATGTGTTTAGAGCCCCTGCAGCCACCAGGGTTCGGCTCGAATTAGCCTCGTTGCCTTCCACAGGATGGGCTATTTACACATGTTGCCAGGCAATTAAGCGCTCGGCTGTCATTGGGAGATCTGTCGAGGGGTCATGGCATATTGAGTTTGCACGGCAGGGCACGTGGACGCACTCGCTTCCTGAACAATTTCTGAGCAACATGGGGACTTTTACCCCCTTTTTTGCATTTAGGTTTATTGGATGATGGTGACATCTTTAATTAGTATAAATCTTCTGTTCGCTACGCCTGAATGAGGATGTAGTGTATTCATAGAGTTGAAGCCTTAACAACACAATTTCATCTATTTTACGTTCTTTCTGAAGGAATGTGTGAAATTTCCAGGGCAACCACTACTTTATACTTCGCTCAGACATGTTTGTTAACATGTCATTCATGTAATTTAACAACACGACAGTTAATTATAGAAAGACATTATAGCTGCCATAGAGCACTTCGTGCGATTTCTTTTTTCTATGTGTTTGATTGGTTGCCAAGTCCTTTACACACTGCTGGTAAAAGAACACGCCGTCTAAACGTAGACTCATCCGCCACCGCTGACTGTGAATTACAGAAAATATTAATTCGACAGAAATGATGTGTTTGATTTGCGATTTCATGTTTATTATGGAGCAACGTCGGCCCCGCAGTTGTTCTCACTTAAGTGAATTAAACAGAGACTCGTTCCGATTCAGAATTATTCCTCGCCTCGCTCATTAAGTGACTTCGGAACCTTCGGTATGATATGGCTAATCCTGTAGAATCACGAATGATCGTGGAAATGGTTCAGCGTGTATTTGTTGAGGAAGCTTTTCAATTATCGGTCTGGCTTACTCACAGGGTAACATCTGCTGTGACGCAGCGAGACCAGAAATGGGAAAATTGCGGAGATTTTTGCTCAATAACAAGGAACAAGACTCCCCAGCTTACCGAGTCCATCTCTGCCCATCAGTGGATCAGAAACTCTCCCTTCAACAGGAGGAGGATGGCGGTGTTGTCTGCTTTTCTTTCTGTTTGTCTCTGAAGTCCACTGGCCTTTTCCTTGAGCGGGGTCATGGGGAGGGCTGGAGCCTGTCCCAGCACGGGCTACAGGAGGCCAACACCCTGGATAAGTCTCAGAGCTGACATACAGAGACAAACAAACGTTGGATATCTGGTATCGTAGAGTAAATTTCATGAAAGGTCAATGTTTGTCCAAACAAGGACGCAGATGATGTGCTCTCTGCACCAGCCTCTCTTCAGGGGACGATGCATTACCCTCTCGTCTGTCTCCATCCAGGTCTCACTATCGCCAGAAGACATCCAAGGCTATTTAAAATGACTATAACTAATAAACAGGAACAAAAGAATAAATTCTAGGCCCCAACAATTAAAATTAAGCGGCTAGAAGAACGCCCCCTGGTGGTCATTACTGATAACTGTAGACTTGTGATGACTTATTTTTAGTCTTTTCTCATGTTTATCAGTCTTATTTCATGGAGAAAATGGTTTCCTGCTGTTCCTCATCTCATTAGACTTAGTATTGAAACCCATTGACGTGTCATTCCCACGTTGTTTTGCTGGGCGAGTGGCAACCTGGAGTCACACTTAGACAGTGAGATTTCTCCAAAACTGTATTTTAAATCATGTTTTTCGACTCTTGCCACCCAATCTGTCGAACTTTTGTCACTGAAGTTGCCAGTAAGGAACCTGGGGAAAATGTCTTCGGGGGGCGGAGGGAGGTGGGGCGGTCCTCATTCACTGCAGATGCGCTGGGAAGTGAAAACCTAGCTTACAACATTTGAAGTCATCCTATTAACCGTGTCATCCTGCTACATGTGCATGCACGTACACCCAGTTCATGCAATAACAATCACGTGTCCCCTATTTCACAAGTAATGTACAACGTGCACATTTGTCTGGAACCCTAACCGAGATTATGGGCGCCACAGAAAGCGTCTCTGGTCGGCCTTCATGACCGTGAGAATGTCAGAGTGGAAATTTGTCATGTTTCATTTGGCTTCCATGCCATTTTGATTACCCTGTATCGCTCCTTCCATTCTCTCCCACCCCCATCACTCACTAAAATACACACTCACTCTTTCTCACACACACACGCACCACCTCGCATGACTGGCAGAGCACATGCCTGCTCCCCGGGGCACTGCAGTCCTTTTATTAGAAATGTATTCTATCAGTACTTTTAATGTAAAAATGCAATAAAGTCATTTCACGCCATGTTGAGCAACTTCGGCACATTATTGTTGGGTCTCGGCGGCTTTCCGTAGCACGACGGGACCCACATCTGTGCACTATCACACAAACACACACACACACAAACTCTCATCCTCGAACCCTTGTGCACTGCTGGCAGATGGCGAAATAGAAATTGGTTGCAATTCATTGGTCCCTTGCTGCATCAAAAACCAACAACAGGAAGTGTCGCGAGTGTCGCAGAGCTCCGAACGGATTTGGCTGCAGCGACAACAGAAACCGGTTTCACTCTACGGGGGGGGTCTAAACATTTCCTCTTTGTCCTTTCACTTATTTAAAAATGATCAAAAGGACTTTATTGCACTGCTGCATGATTTACTATTCTCTTTTACGGTACAGACTCCTAGACTAGACCCACCCCCCCACCCAGAAAACTTCTAGCAAGCAAACTTTGCACAGCAGGTGCTCCTGGGAGGAAATGCAGCGAGAGCTGATGAGTTATGCAATCACATCAGGCCAGGGAATGCTTATTATTGAGCTGTTTGGCTTTGTTTGTTTGTTTGTTTGTTTGTCCCCCCCCCCCCACAATTTATCTCTCAATGGCAAATGTCTTCTCATCTCCTCTGAAATGTTCGCTCTCCCCCATTTGATATGCATACAATCTAGCTGCTCCCGATTGCTCATCGGCAGAATGACAGACACAGCGGCTTATCGGCGACAGTTCAAATCATAATTTCTCCCATCACTCCTTCGCTTTATCAAAAGCAATTTTCTCACAAAGATGCCTGGATGGCTTTTGTTGAAGACGGGGCATTTAAAAAAATAACCCAAAGAAACAGGTCTGAGAATGGCAGATGCTGGGACATCACACGGTAATTTGTTCTGAGATGGAACAATTAGAAACTCCAGGACCAATTGTTCAGCGGCTCTCTGCATTGTCTCTTTGGCCGATGGCCTCGTCTCCATTAATCAGGAGAAACTCGTTGACCACCAATTTAGAATAATGGCAGCTCATTCCTTTTCGAAGCAGAAACCCCCCCACCCCCTTCCGTAAAGCAGAGCTGTCAGTGTTATTCAAAAACTGGGATGTCATTTCCACAGAAGACGCTGGCTCCATTGCTGCCGATTTTCTTGGCGTGCAAGTGTGTTTTTGCCAGTCTGGGCCCAGTCTAGCGTGCAAGGTAAAATGGAAATGGAACTCTTAATAAAGGAGACGCTGCCCTTCATACAATGTGTACTTAACAAAATGCAGCAACTTTAAAAGAAAATTTGACTAGATTTCTCCACTTGCTGACTCGATCCTGAGGGCACTGAAGCAATGTTGGCCTAAATAATGCAAAACCTGCCGCCTCCGAAACAGGCAGAACATCCAAGGTGCTTTATCACATGCTAGAATCAATTACTGCAACATTCACCTCTCTTTTTGCCCAACACTCCTGGTACGCCATGTGAAATAGTTCTTTCCCCCTCTAAATGCATAGGGGAAACGGGGGTAATATATTTGTGATGTATTGGGCATATTAGTGTTTGTCCTCTACACCAGTAGGGGGTGTTCTGTTAAATTAAAAGGTCTGTGTACAGGTGGTTGGAATAAAGTGTGTGTGTGAAACTATTCATGAGGTGGCCGGTCCTCTCCTGAGCCGTTTAGCATATTGATGCTAGTAATTACATTACTCTGTTTGGCAAAAAGTCACAACAATATTCACTATTTTTAAATGCACCAAAATTTGGATTATATTTCCAATTAGAGGATTTCAGGTGTTCTCCAACTTTAGCAGCAAACCTCCCTTTACTCATGTTTAGCTTTAATTAACATGCTAATAGTGCAGTTTGAATTGGTCCTACTGTACACTGTTTGGACTGTGTGTATGCGAGTGTGTGTGTGAGGGAGAGCGAGAGCGAGAGAGAAGAAAGATGCTGCTGCAGTTCTGTGACCCAGAAAAGCACTGAGACAGAGAACCGACTCTTTCTGTGCGGTGACAGGAGGAGGAATCCAAGCACCGGCTCTCGGCTTCAGTGAGCAAGGCAGCACCCTCTCAATCAGTCCTTCCTTCTCCCCCTCTAAACTACCCTTACCAAAGAGATGTGCAATTCCCTCATTCCAGGGTGGACAGGCTGCCAGGTTGCCCCAGCCCCTCGAGAGTTAGCATGTGAGCATCTAAGTCCCCAGCTATATCGTCAGAATAACTGAGTTACAGTGACTGAATACTGATAAAGCATGCCTCTGTGTATTGTCCTTATTCTGAAACCCGTGTCAATATTCCACCAAATGACATAGCCGCATTTGATGATTTTTATTTTTTGTACCACAACGCGTCATTGTGGCGTAATTGAACTGGTCCCCTGAAGAAAAATACAGTGCAGAGATAAGAAGGGTGACGCAACAAGGGAGCGCATCTGCGATGTATCATGGCAACCGAGGCAGATGGAGGGAAGGAGAGCGGGAGGAAGGCCATTCACAGCTGCACAACCGATTAGGCACACACCCTCGCCGAATGCACGCGCGTTATCGCGGAACATCAATCAGGCGAGCAGCGAGCGTATTGTCTTTGCAAAGAAAAGACCCTTTACACGGAAAGCCAAATTAACTTTCTTTAATTACACCCCCTTGCTGTGCGCGGCATCGGAAAGACAGTTGGCCTCCTTAACATCCAAGCATGAGCAACATTAGCTGAGTGATAACAACCCCTGACCTGCTGTATAATAAGCTAAGCTGGAGTAACACACTGAGTTCACCGTCCACTTGGGCACTCAATTAGATACGGAGATCCCGCTGCAATGACATTTATCTGAGATTTAGACGGACTTCAAAGCTGGGAACATGTAATTTACTGTTTTGAGATCAAGCATCACACGACTTTGTAGTTTCTGATTTTAGCCTGCTTTAACCTCTGGGCTTTGAAGCCCTTTTTTCACCGAGTTCAGCTCAGTTAGGGCTCTGTCCACCCGATTAATGTCCTTTCGCTCCGAAAAAGTGATGAAAACTGGCAATCCGGTTATGCTCGGTTTGTGGCAAGCACGTTTATTTACACCCCAGATCACTTGCGCACACTTTATCCAGCCTGCAGTGATAACCTCAAGCGAGGAGACAGATTTGAAGAAAAAGAAAAACAATAGCCTGTGTTAATGCTGGTGGTGCCTTTACTTCCTGGTTGAATGAAGTTGGCTATTTAGTTGAAGTTGGCCATTTTCAAAGCTCTCAAAGCCATGACACCTCCGCACATCCACGTCAGACACACACAATGGTGTCAATACGCACCAAAATATCCCTCCGATGTTAATTACAACTGTAAAAGCACAACACAGACGTTTGTAGATTATATTTCACTGTACCAGGTGCTATTTCTGAGATTCTTTTAGTTTATGGCACGAGAAAAAATATTGGAGAAGCTAGAGGGCTACTTTAATGGTAAATACAAAAACCAGCATTTTCTTGGGGAATAAAAGAACAGCTATACAAAAACAAACTGGATGCACAAAGATCAATACCAATCTCATGTTTCGGTTGCTGACAGGATGGCAAAACCTGGAGGCGACGAGCATAATGAGGAAGAAGCTTGACTCACCGTTAGCCCATTAGCCCAAGCAACAACAACGAGCAGCACCCAAATATCTTTATTGTACTCACTGAATCACAGTGTTCAATGAGAATAACATGCAAATGACAGGCTGAGGTGCTGAACAGGGCTTTTATTACATCTCCACCAGCAATCTCATATTAGTAATAGTTATAAACACATTCAGCCAACTAGATAATACAATTATATCAGTCTGGGGTGGGCTGAAGTGGGCATCATTGTGATGCCCCGCAGAACAATAATATGACTGCCACTCTAGTGTGAATCCCAATGTTGTGATGTTGTTACAGCAAAGGACCTGTTGATCTTGTCATAAATCAGCAGCCCAAATAAACAGCAGTTGTGCAGCAGAGAGTGATTAATGTAATCAAAAAATAACCACAACTGAGCCGTCGCTAAAACTTTGCTTCACTGATAGGAATCAATAAAGTGATGTTTACTGAAGCTGTTTTAATGACTGCAGTGTGTCATGGGAGAGGGGCTGGATTTGATCACAATGGCAGATGAGGACGCGTGTTAAGAGTCCTTCATTTCATCCGGAGCACCATGGGAACACCAGCCAGTGAGACCACACAGGAGTAATGCGACTGGAACAGGGGTCTGTGTGATGGTTCTGGGCCTTTTCAAATCTGCATGTTTACGGTATTCCTGTGTTCTGTGGTCGTGGGGAGGGTACACAATTGGCGAAGACAGAGTGAACCCCTGGCTGAGCCGCCAGTTCATTGCAGGCCCCGATATGAGTGTTTGTGGAATCAGTACCTTGCTCAAGGGTACTTCGTCAGTGCTCTGAAGATGCTCTGGAACCTTCCCCTACTACTAGGACGCCTTCCATGTTTTGCACTGGGGCTTGAATCAAGAACCCTCCACTTCTCAACAGACTGAGCTACCACCCCCCACCTAATAAAACCTAAGCATGGAAGTGACATGTCGACTTTACTTAAAAATACAAAACAGTGAAAAATCTGCCGTTAAAACAAGTATACCAAGTGAAGTGAATGCAGCAAAAACGCTCACTGTTGTTGTTCAGCATGTTCCAACACGCATAAAGCCCAACAAAATTATGCATTATTCTGTCACTCACCGCCACCTCAGCTGCCGCTCAACTTGGGACAATTTATGCTCATGTCAACCCAGGGCAACAGGGCCACTTAGAGGTAAGGTGTCAACAGTGGCACAGGCACACATATTTATCCAACAACAATTTATGGAGAGGAAGACGCGTCGACAGATCTGACCCCGAGGGACCTGAGCTGGGAGAAGAGAGGAGGCTGGCAAGTCAGAGTCATATTACTCCAGACCGGGGAGAAAGGCGGGGATGGTGGTGATTTTGAGGCATTAAAAGATCTTTATAATGAATCCATGCATCGGAATGATGAATGATTGCTATGAAATCCAAAACCGGTTTCATGGCGGCGTAATGAAGATGGGTGAAATCGAGGGTGAGGGGATTGGGTTCAAGAACATGAAAGTCCGGGTAGAAAAGAAAGCGCCAAATGTAATGAAAGCAGCAGCATGGAAAATCTATAGAGGACGGAGCGGGGAGGAGAGATGGAATGTTAGTCCCCTCTGCTGCAATAAGCCTCCAGCGGTGAGGGTAAGAGGCAGGGAGGCCAGTGTTTCTGGCAGAGCCTTATCTCATCTTCAGCCTGGAGTAAAACCCATTTTCCAACCCCGAGACTATAAAACACAAGGTTACCGAACCCCACACCCGTGACACCCCTATTTAGAGAGGGGCCTTGGCCCAACATAAAAATGCATAACACCATCGACGCAAAGGTAGCGTTGGGCTTAAGACCCGGGCTTCCACCATCTGCGAGGAGAGACGTGGCGTGACTTTGCAGCCCAAGTGAGGAGACGGCGCACTGTTGTGTTTCCTGCATTATCCTTTAGAGTTTATTTAATTAGGATAATTGCATTGCTCCTAACCTTGAAGAGCAGATGTTGTGTGACTGCGCAACTGTGCTAACACCTACCCCCAGCTTGCCCCGCTGGGACGTTCCTCCTCGCACACCGACCTCAATGTGACAAGTGCCACCCCCATCGTCGCCAAAAGGGCCGAGCTGTGTGACGGGGGCGTCAGGCCCCGTTCAGGAAGAACACCACACGAGTCATAACAATTGCTGACAAGTGTTTCCTGTTTGTCCCCCCACCAGCCTCTCATCCATTCACCAGCACCATCTCCTCAAGCTCGGCCCGAGGAGCTGACACTGAGGCAGGGAGGATGGAGAGACCATCGGGAGGGTGCGAGAAATAAACCGGAGGAAGACAAGATAAGATGACTCTTTCTATCGCATCCAGTCAGAAAAATGCCCGCTAGTTTCTTGAGTTTCTTGTCTAGTTCGCTCACTCGCAGAAGCCACGAGGATGAAATGTTTGCTGTGACAGAAACACAGAGTCTGGCAGCGGGAGATGCAAACGCGGGGTGGCTGAGGCTAACACTCGCCCACAGCCAGCGCCTGCTTGATTGAACTGTGTATTTCATCCGTCTTTATCTCCGGCTCACGCACGCTAATGCATATAAAAGGGTACTACGCAGAAGAGACAGGGATGGGAAGCAGCACACCACCACGCAGAAACCAATCCCCCGCTCTATTTTCTCACAGCCACGTTAATTAGGTCAATTAATCTGTTGCGTGTTTGGCACCACGGAGCCCCCGCTGCAAATTCACACTGCATTAAGAGCAGCGTCATGCTAATTCGCCAGTGTGCAGATTTCCGATCCCTTTGGCTCAACTCAGGCTCCCTCTTGGATATCAAAGCGATCGAGTAGAAACAGACCTGACCCAAACTGCAATTTGAAAAGAAGTTTTCTGTGGGTGGAGCATGGGGTCAAATTTACCCCAATTACGGTTGTCCCTCTTCCTCAGTCGTACACTCATCAGTTAAAGATCAGAGCTCGAGTCAGTCTCACCAGTCGCACTTAGTCTCATACTTGCAAGTAGAACTTATTAGATTCCCTGGGATTCTTCTGGGCAAGACTGAAGAACGAGCAGGCAGAGCTAAGCGTAGGCCTACTGTCCGTCCCACCTCCAAACCACTCCCCCATAGATTCCTGTTAATTGTTCCTGGAAATGTTGATGGAACTGGACAAATTGCTACCAGGACATGTGAAACCAGGATGATTGTGTTTCCATTGAAACACTGGAATTGTTCCAGGCTGAACAGTTTATGGCTCATAGTGAACCTCTTGAGCTGAAGATGACAATTAGGAGCTTATATCTCACCCCAATGCCATTTTACTGGGAAAAATTACACTTGAAAAATGGCAGAGTAATATCCAAGTCTAGACAGGGTGCTCGTTCACCGCTAAATGATACCAGTCAAGTAGAAACAACTTGTAGCAATGTGACTGGGAAAAGAACAAGGATAATCAGATTGTACACTCCGAGCGGTGATTGTGTTGAATCTATTACAGCATTTAAAGGCTGGTCAACTGTCACTGAACGAGGGGAGATTTATTTTGGGTGGAACATTTTTATTGATTTTGAAATTACCAAGTGTCTTGCTGTCAGAGTCATTTAAATGTCAGCCGCAACATGTTCAAATACCTTTTTAAAAAATGGGAGGTTGAGAGTTAGAACTTTTTGGTTTGGGAGGAGTGGGGAGCAATTTACGTTTATATAATCTCAATTTACAGTCAAAACAAATCGATATCAAAGCGAAAGCAAATCTGATATCAACAGTAGCTTCACAGCCTATTTGGCTCACAGCTACAGCGGCGCTTTAGCAGCCAAGTCATTTTACCTCTTAGGATGTGATCGCTTTTGTTTGAATCTACAGTAAGGTTAAAATATGGGTAAACGGATCTGAAATTTGTGAATAAAACAGTTCCTGTCATGTGGAGCATCAGCGGCTACATATTGATCTCTTTTATTCAGTATCAGCTATTAAAGAATTATGGAACTACAGCGCAGTAAGATGTTGTAATATGCAACAAAGGTTTTTACAGATCTGGAACTGCAACTTCTCATATGTTCATCCTGTCTTATTTTAGCATAAAACCTAAATACATTTCTGTCCAACTTTGTTAGACTACAATTTGCTGTTACTCATCAATAAAACATGTGTCTGCTACATTTATTTTAATGTCCCCAAGCACCGCTGAGCTCTAAAGTAGTAGAGCCATTAAAATTGACTGCGTTTATTGCAGGATGAACCGTCTCATTATTATGATCCAAAATACCACTTGAATGCATGATATAATTCTGTATTCCCATTGTCTGCCTTCTGAAGTGCGGGCTTGTGAGAGAGTACTTGGATTCAGACCCTCCGCAAGGCTGCGTGGAAAAATAGCCGTACTAATCTGCTATTACTTGAAAATGATGAAATGTGAGCTCGGCATTTTCGTTTCAGTTGTTTGAGACACTGTAGAAAAGTGTAAAGAGGTGATGGAGGCTTAATTTCAGGCAATGCATTAGGGGGCTGAGCCCCAGAACCGAGTCTGAGAGGCTGTGTGTGTGCGTGTGTGCGCGCGTGTGTGTGTGTGCGTGTGTGGTGTGTGTGTGTGTGTGTGTGTGTGTGTGTGTGTGTGTGTGTGTGTGTGTGTGTGCCCTTTATCAGATGCTTGCAGAGTGCAGCACATGGGGATCGATAGAGCTTTGGCCCGAGACAGGGAGACAGTACCTGGATCTCAGCCGGCCTCCACTGTTCCTCTCATTGATCTTCATTACCTGGTGAGAACGAAGCTGGAGCAGGAGAGAGCTGGACGCTGTGGTCGTATGGAGCCAAATCAGGGCCAAAAGGTTTTATCACTTGAAAGAAACTGAATTAAATCCAAAGCTAACATTTAAAAAGGACATTTTTGATGTTGAGATAAACCAGTTATTACATTTTAGTTTTTTGGGGTTTTTTTAGATTTGTTACAATTCTGCATTTATATTTTCAGTTTCAGTAACATTTTCTTCAATTTCAAGTTGTACTTTTTCTGGTTCAGACTTGTGGTCCTGATCAGGCATGTCAGCGGGTAAGTGAAAACTACCCTGGTCGTGTTGCCTTCATGGAACGTAGGCCATTTGACATGTTAAAATTCAACACAAACTCTATCTCATGGGTAAAACTGGCCGCAAAAAAAACCCCATGCTTCAAAACTGATGTTGCACCTACACCTGTTTAATCCTCAAGGTAATCTCCCATAATAACGATTTGTCTCATCAGTGTTTCCCATCATATATTTCCATCTCAAAGTTTGTTGATTTTTTCAAATGTTCCAACCGTTTGTCCCTGATGTGGTTCCATGCACATGCTGAAGCGTAAATTTGTCTAGTTTAACAAGAAATTTAATTCCAATCTGGCCCCACTTTGTCACAGAAGCTAAAAAGAGGACATCACTAAAGAAAAAAAAAAAAAAAAAAAACAGATTTAATAGGGAAAAGTAATTAACTGAAATTCAAAAGCAGTTTTCACCCTTTAAGACGGTTTATTCAGAAGGGTTTTTATTTGTATTCAGCTGCTGAACACCACAATTCAGCTGCTGAACACCACACTGTCAAGGTCTGTGAGACTGCAACAAAACAGAATTCAGTGATGTGGAGTAAATAACTCAAGTGATTTTATATTGTATCTATTCAAACAAGAACCCTTTTAAACAGCAGGTACATGGACGCGGGAGGGAAATGAGCTAAGAGAAATGATGAGACACAGCAAAGGAAGCGGACAAGTGAATGAAAGGTGGTTTATTGAATAACCAAAGCTCTCAGGTGCCATTCTCCCTCGGTGACTTAAGTTAATTCAATTCCCACCCCCCACCCCTCCTCCTCCCTGCCCAGCCTTGTCTGGAAGTCGAGGGCATCAAAGCATATCGGAAAAGCACTAAATGATTGTAACTCAATTGTTGCCGGGCCATCATAGATTCTTTGGCTGGTAAAAAGTTGGACGGGAGACAAGAGCTCCTTCTCTGTCACCCCCACCCTCTGCAGGCACGCTGGACGTGAACGTGTGAATGGGGGCTTTTGGGCACCGAGCTTTACACAAAATGGACACCATAAAATATCCCGAAGAGGAAGTCACCGCTCGGCATCTGTAAGAGTTGCCTTCAGACACAAATGCAAGGTGGAGCTTCGTCGGGCAAGTGATGGTAACAGTTGAGGCCTGAACTTCCCGGCCAATCACGGAACATCGAGTTACGTCACAACAGACCGAAAATCTTTACTCAGCAACAGCCGACGGAGCTCAAGAGTTACCTCAACACACTTGACCTCCACCTCTAAAAGTTGACAATCAATATCCATTACACCGACAACTCCTCCAGCTTGTGTAATCAACCGTAATTTATGCAGACACGCATAAATCCATACGGAAATCGCCACATGTCAGGTGAAGGAGATTGACGGTCCTGTGGAAGCGAACGGTGAAAATCAAAGCCTGGCGTTCACATGCAGTTCGAGCTTCTCTTGTGTCTATCAGTTGAAATCGTGTGATCAGATGGAAGGAAGCCAAAATACTCAGGAACACATCAGAATCCAACGTTCTGTGTCATTATCTTAACTGCCAACAGGAGTCAAAGTATAGATTTGAACTCCAAGTTAGATTAATGCACAGGAATAGATCCTTTTTTTGGCTACACCCGTCACGCTGAAAAGGTCGAGCTCATGACTCAAGCCGCCAACACCTCCAACAGTCCAACGGCCGCAGTGAGTCATTCCCGCCCTGTTTTTCGGGAACCTGCCATAAATTCGGGTGGCCGGCGTAGCTTTAATATGCAGGCTCGTCGAAGGGGGAACATCCAAACCAGTTTTTGCCATCTATATTAATACATTTCCTACAGATTGGTACGACTCCAAAACTCCTTTCCCTCACCAATCAATTTCATCTTCGCACTAGAGCAGACGGCGAGCTCGCTCGCTCTCCCAGTATGACTAATGCATAACACAGGGGACAGCATAATCACCCATTTCCACTGACAATGTCATTGCAAAGGCCACCGTCATTAGAGGTTGATGCTAACAGACAAACAGCTGCCCACTGACCATGCACCCCCCCAGGAGGTATACATTATTTCTATAATGAACAATAACTGGCATGGATAGCATGATTTTTTCATACAATATGTTGATTTAGAGGCTAACAGGAAGCATTAACGGCACCCACAACCTGCCTCGAATGTGGATCCCTCAAAATGAACTACTTTGGACCCCGAGCAGGACCCTTCGGGGGCTCACAGCATCAGAGTGGACACATTCATATTCGCCCTCCTTTAGGGATGATTCAATGCACTTCAGGGGCCAAATAACACGCTTTTAGACAATCAGACATGTTCGGTGTGGTGCTGAAACATGTGGCTGGTGGGTGTCGTGACTCATCCCTATTAATCTGTGGGGGTTAAGTGATTGTTGTGGGATCAGAATACTGGCTTCTTGGTTACGGAGTGTGGACAATAATAGCTCAACAGCTGCCGAACGCTCTGTTATGACTTTCAGGGTCCACAGCAGATGACTTGTAACAATCTTGACAGTCTGTTGACCTTTTAACAGACAGGATACACGATTACAAAGCAGGTTGTAAACCTCTCTGCCTCAGATGTACTCCGCTGTACTTTACGTTCGTTTAGAAACGCTGACATGAGAAGGCTTCATTGTCATCATGCTGGTGTAGCTGTGTTAAAATCAGAGAAAATCTGAGTTTAAACCCGAGTTGACTAACCGACTCCCGTCTCCTCCCCAGCATTTGCTTTCATCCCAGAGTTCCTCCTCTAGCTGCCCTACTTTTAATTGTGTTTCTTCTCACAGCAAAGTTCTCTCCACAGAGCTGCTTTTGGGGCTATTATCATGTGTTATTTTATGCCTGGGGTTTATATTGCTTTGAGTTTTTCCTTTGAGCATCTGCATGTCAAACAGGGAGGGGGAGGGAGAGAGAGAGAGAGAGAGATCACTGCAAGACCCATTGTAAAGAAACCAGTTGATTCCAGGATTCCCTCCTTGCTCTGGAATGGGAACAGTAAAATAGCTTCATTTGCATTCTGCGTCATACAGAAACAGAAAGGCTACAGTTACTGTAAATGTCTGGTACTTTTACCCTTCCTCCCAAAAGTGTTTATTCTCCTCTTTAATCCTGCCAACCGTCGTTCACTCCCTCAAACTGACGTCATCGCATCGTTAGGCCGCCACCGCCTGGGCTCGGCCTGCTTGCACACTATATTCTGATTGGCACTTCTTTTGTTTGCTCCATGCTGCCTGTTGTGGAACTCCAGTCCCAGTTATAAGAAATTTAAAGGCGTTATAAGAAAGACTATTGGGGAAAATTAACAATTAAAAGTAATTATAAATAAAATGAAATTTAAAAAACAGCAATATACATTGTAGACAACTTTCAACAACTTTAGCTTTGCTAAGTGGGGTAGCTAATATGTGTGTTTTCATTCTTCCATTTTGATCATGAAAGTTTAACTTCACACACGCACACACGCACACACACACACACACACACACACAACCTTCCCCCCCCCTCTGCTGTTGCATTGTGCTGCTGGTCACTCTTCCACTGGTGGCCCCTGAGGGTCTTCTCAGTGCTCTTTGTTGGGGCCCTTTATGATCTTTTGGACTTGACAAGTCCAAGGATGTGAAATTTCTGCAACTGTAAATGTACATTTAGCACCATCAAAAGTTGCTTGTTTTGCAGGAAACTCTGAGACCCAATGTGCCCTTTGTCAAAATCGAAACTTTTATTCTTGTTGAATTTTCATGCCTTTTGCCTCATGTAACTAGTTCTGTGCTCCTTCAACGATTCATTAGTCCCGATTTTGCAAAAATACTTGGCAATTAAAGTTTTACTAACCTATTTTATGAACCCATATTTCTCAAATTAAATTTGTTTACACATCAGGGTGGTGGAAATGCAAATTGGTGCACAGAACTGAATCCCAGAAGAGCAGCTTTGGTCTCATTTTCTTATAGATGAAAAACTAATACCACTAATCCATTAATGCATAATACTGTAAGTCATCAGCCTCCAGGAGCCTCCGCCAGAGTTGTTTAACCCCCACCTGATCCCTGCCTCTTTCCTGCAGCTGGACCTTAGTGACCGTTGTTGTGGTCCACCCACATCAGCCAACTGCAATAGCAAGTTGTACAGTAAATGATTCCAACAGCCCTGATCCTAGCTAGATTCCCTATCTGCGAGTGGCGCGAGGTCACCTGGAATGTCGAAGTTACTTTCACTTTCATAGTGTGAACAAACATGTGAACTGCCAGGACTAGTCATTGGAGTTGCTAACAAGGACGTTGTGATTTCACACATCGCAGATACATGTACACATGTCAGCTGCTTGTTTTGGTGGGATATATTGAAGCATGTAAACGCCATATGGGCGCATTAACAAGGTTGGAGATGTGATTTTTGACAGAAGAGGACGTGAATGTGAAATTAGCCTGCGCAACAGTTGTACTTGACAGCCTGTGTCAAGGATAACACGCTCCATGGCTGTCTATACATATGTTTATTAGTATTTATTTGCAGAACAGATCATCCTCGTCTACATACGCATCAGTTCAGGCTGCAGGTGGTAGTTAGACTTGTGCTGGGTTTTTTTTTCTTATGATGGCAGCTCTGGCAATTTGTGCTTGTGGACAAAAGCGCAAACCTGACAAAATAAGTCTGTCACGCCTCAGTGTGCCAAAAACTCTGGAAAGAGGATTTGGACAGACGCAGAGTTAGCTCAGAGATTGCTTGAAAAACTCCAGCATCGAAGTTAAGCAACAGCTGGCACGTCCAAAATAAGGAAGCTGTCCGAAATGGAGGAGAAGCAAACAATCCCTGGACGAAAGTCTGGGGTCGCACAGAGAAAAACAAGAAAAAGCTATATTAGAATCATGGTCCTCATTAATATCTCAGCAGGTGGTCATGTGTTACATTAAAGCAATGTAATCCGGTTTCAGCTAACAGCTGTTTGATTTGCTACAATCCTTCCAGCCCCCTACCTGGAGATCAGTTTCACTTTTCCGTTTTTCCCCATCAAGCATTTTTATGTTAAAACTTCTTAAAGAGTCAGTGTGAGAGACAGAAACAGGGAGCCAATAAAGCAGAGAGAACAGTCCGAGGGAGGGGGGCCAGACAACGTCCGCCGCCGCTGTCACAGCATACAGCGCAAGAAGGTCTGGTTCAGTAACATCCTGGAGAGTGCACCCCCCCCCTCACCACAGTGACAAGACAGATCTGTGGGTAAAGACGGGTGGATGTGGGGAAGGCGGAGGAGCGCTGGGATAGTGTGTTGAAGCTTTTATTTGACTTACAGTTTTGGAGGAGATGGAAGAAAAAAACAGGTACAAAATCCAGATGAATGGGGGGCAGTAATCCACAAACCAATGATACTGGGACCATCAGGGAGGCGCGAAGCCGAGTCGGGGTTATATCCATAAAGGATATAACCTGGAGGCCCAGGTGAGAGGGACGGAGACACAGGTATCAGGGCAGATATCAGGGCAATCAGGGGTCAAGAGAGGTTAACGAGACACAGGGACACTGAACACGAGGGAAAGTAAACACACGAAGGTCATAAAAGTAACTGAGAACCCGTTTCATCAAAACAAAACGCTCATGTTGATCGCATTTATTCATAAATGCTAATTACAACTATCAACTCTTCTGATTTACTCCAGCGGACTGTTGTAAGCACCAGTTGGCCGTGCGTCCTCTCAGAATGAAAGCATGGAGCATCAGCATTCTCTAGAGGCCAGAGGAGAACACAACATATTCCTGAACAGAAAGACATTCATCTTTTTGTCTGCCATCGCTCCCGTCTGCTGAAAATACATCCTACTGTAACGTCTCTTACAGCCTGGAGCGGACTGCATCCTGACCAGCCTGATAAATCGAGACGTTTCTGAGCCTGGCTGCTATCATGTGCAAACAGGATTCATCTGAGAAGAACCTGTTTTTGAACGTATAAAGTTTCAAGGTTGAGCAGCAGGACGTTGGCACGCCTCAAATGAACCTTGTATGTACGTCAGCTGGCTGACTCCCTTATTTCATTCAGGGAAGCAAAGTCTTCCTGCTTCTTCTGGGCACGTTTGTTGAAGTCAGTGCAAGTAAAAAGTGTGTGTGTGTGTGTGTGTGTGTGTGTGTGTGTGGTGTGTGTGTGTGTGTGTGTGTGGTGTGTGGGGGTGGGGTGAGGGAGAGAGAGAGAGAGAGAGATCACTGCAAGACCCATTGTAAGCAAACCAGTTGATTCTTAAGGATTCCCTCCCTGCTCTGGAATTTACGGTTTCGGTCTCTGTTTAACAGATCATATGTGGTGCAGACGGGAACAGTAAAATAGCTTCATTTGCATTCTGCGTCATACAGAAACAGGAAGGCTACAGTTACTGTAAATGTCTGGTACTTTTACCCTTCCTCCCAAAACTCTTTATTCTCCTCTTTAATCCTGCCCACTGTCGTTCACTCCCTCAAACTGACGTCATCGCATCGTTAGGCCGCCACCGCCTGGGCTCGGCCTGCTTGCACACTATATTCTGATTGGCACTTCTTTTGTTTGCCTCCATGCTGCCTGTTGTGGAACTCCAGTCCCAGTTATAAGAAATTTAAAGGCATTATAAGAAAGATTATTGGGAAAAATTAACAATTAAAAGTAAATGTAAATAAAATGAAATTTAATAAACAGCAATATACATTGTAGACTTTCAACAACTTTAGCTTTGCTAAGTGGGGTAGCTAATACGTGTGTTTTCATTCTTCCGTTTTGATCATGAAAGTTTAACTTCACACACACACACACACACAACACACACACACACACTAAGCATCCGTATCACAGTGTCTTTCATTCTCACATCAGACTGACAGTTGATGCTATCATGTGTTTCTTGTTTCTTTTTCTCTGTCTACAAATAGCCCCAAAGCAAGATGCGAGCATGTGTGCGCACGCGCGTGTGTGTTTGGTGTTTGTGATGCTCCACCCACCATCCCATTGCTGCGTACCTTAAAACAGAACACAACTCAGGTTAGAATCCGACAGGTACCATTGTCACAAGGTCACCCAGGATACGTCCTCCTGTTGAGGGAGACGAGGCTCGAGGTAAAATCTTTGTTCTGAATCATTTCATCTGAAGAAAGGGGAGTTAACACCTGGCGGATCTTTAGAGATTTAAGAGTAACAGAACAGAAGGGCAGTTAAAAGGCTCAGAATGCTTCACGTTGTGGAGAGCTTTGCACAGCTTTTGTAAAGGTAGGTGGAGAAAAGTGTGGAGAAAACCTGCCTCACTTTAAGTACTGTAGCTGAAGGCCAGTAGGAGACATCAATTCAATCAAACCAGGGACCAGAGAACCAGGTAAATTATTTATTTTTCCTAAGAGGGATCACAAAAGAGCTTTGAACCCATGTTGTTAGCATGAGACTTGACGCATTCAGACAGAGAAGAATTCAGAAGCAGCTGAACCTGTCGAGCAGGTGTCAGCCGGGAACCATTCACATGAGGAGCTTCGGAAACCAGACGCAAAGACCTGGATTGAACTTTGGGATTTAATGGGAACCTTGTCATACCACCGATCGAGAGAGAGATCTTTGGAAAGTCTTTGGGTGTGGGTGTTTTTAATTCAACCTGCGTGGTGAGCTGTGTAAATTTGCATTGTGCAGATGTGCAAATAGACAGAATGAATACATGAAATAAAGCTGAGGGGGTAAAAAACACTGCTAAGAGATGACTAGACCGGATTCAGACACAATAAGCACTGTACGCCTTTTAAGACTTCGCATTTCTGGGTAATTAAATAGTTTTATCCACTCGGATGAGATGACGTATTGATGGAAATGTCTATTTTCGCTGCTCTGCTACACTGTTGGCACTTATTGAGTCGCCTCTTTTTATGCTCCATGCTCTCTAATAGTCAGAGATGGCTGCTGGAGTGCGGAAACAGAGACTGCTTTGACAGCTTAATAAGGGTACGCTGATGCCGAAATGGTGGAGGAAAGTGTTCCTGGATTTCAAAGACGAGACATTAGACGTTCGACGGGACATTTCTGCGACGGAGCCATGAACAGCAACGCTGTAATCAAACTTGTTCCCTCTCAGGCTACTCACCACGAACCAAATGTAAACGTACTTTCTTTTTTGCTTCTTAATTTAACTTACAGTGGGACATAGGGATATCACATGGGTCGCCAAATGAGATGGAATTAGGGAATGTTTGGGGGCGATTTTAAAATGAGTGCAGCAAATCATTCTGTCAAGCCTTCAAAGAGAGAAACAGTTATTAAATAGCTTTTTTTTTAAAAATAAAAACATATATTCTGTTCTTCAACTTTAACGCAGCAAAATGAACCCACCACGATCTGCAGAGCTGCTACTGGTCGCAGATGCTGACAATTCCGTGTGTTCTCAACTGAAGAGGAGAAGCTGCAGCATGAGAAAAAGTGGAAGCCCAGAGGAGATGTCTAAACTTCTAATTAAGCAAAGTTCCAGCGTGTTAAATTACAACGCTGAGACTGTTTGCTCGGTATGGAGGTCAATCAATGCGCTAACACATTTTAGCATCAGGTGTCATCACTTGATGTACAACACGAGCAGAATACTGGTTAATGGTTTGCAATAGCACAGTAGTATCGATATGGTTGTGTTGCTATCAGAGCGATTAGAGAGGCTTGTCTGGAGTCTGGATCGCATGCTCAACAGATCTAAAATATGTTCACAACAACTTGTGAAGGACTGGAAAGGTGGCCACCAGGACATCCCTGGAAGAACACAAATGAGAACACAGTTAAATCCTCATCCCCATACACAAAAATTCCACCCAACCTCTCCTTCCTCTCTCCCGGAGCAAATGGGGTCCCACAGAATGATGACAAACGCAAATCCCTCCGGTTCTTTGTAGATTAGAGAGACGGCTGCGGCTGTTGGATCAGACGCGCTGTTCAAACAGCTGATTAATGGAGCTGCGGGTGTCGGTTTGTCTTTTCAGTGCGGGACTCTTTGATCATGACTCATTCATTGATCTATAATGAGTCAGTGCCTCTGAGTGTCAATACGGAGCCGCTGCGATGCACTGTCTGTGGGAAACTATGGTCTGCTTGTTTAATGTCCTCTCAACCAATTGGTTAGCATTGTTTGTCTAACTTTTCAAGCTTTGAAAAACTAGCCTTTTGTTCTATTAATCAAGACCAAATAAAGCCACCAATGACTTCTATTCTGATAGTTAATCAGACCTAATGAGTTGTGGTTATGTAAGACATAAACCTTTGAAATCACTATCCCTGAATAACCACCGCCGCCGCTGTCACTGTTAACTGTGTCACACACTGTGATTTTTGCAGCGCATTAAGTTAAACTTTAGTTTGGGATGAAACCAGGAGCTTCTTGCTCTGTGAAGAGGGAAACTGCCTCCATGATTTGGATAGCACTCTTAAGAAGGCTAAAGTTAGGTTAGTATTATAGTTGCTAATACTCTGGAGTTGACTTGGCTAATCTGAGCAACAAAATCCCAATATTGATGTTAAAGTGCACCATTTTCTTCTATAAACAAGGGATTTTGCTCAAGATCCATATGAGAAAATAAATCCTTTAAAACAATCAAATCTACTAAAGTGTTGGTTAATTTTGAAAGAATTCTCTGTGAAACTCACCATTTTGATATTGTTCTTTTATAGTTCAGGGTGAGATCATCAGGAACCTTCCTATAACCAAAGAGTTTCTTCAGTTCCTCCACCTGTGAATAAGTGCAGCAGGGATGAACTGGTCTGCACTGGAGGCCCTGATCAGCGGGGTCAACAAGTACTCCACCGTGTTCGGACGTGTCTGGCTGTCCATGGTCTTCGTTTTCCGAGTGATGGTGTTTGTGGTTGCGGCTCAGCGGGTGTGGGGCGACGACAGCAAGGACTTTGTCTGCAACACGGCCCAGCCGGGCTGCAACAACGTGTGCTACGACAGCATCTTCCCCATCTCACACATCCGCCTGTGGGCCCTGCAGCTCATTTTCGTCACTTGCCCGTCGCTGATGGTGGTGGGCCACGTCAAGTATCGGGAGAAGAAAGACTCCCAGTACACCACCTCGCACCACGGGAAACACCTGTACGCCAATCCTGGAAAGAAGCGTGGAGGGTTGTGGTGGACCTACCTGGTAAGAACAGAAGAAAAAAAATGCTCTCTTTGAAAGATTGTTAGGGAAAATCACTCAAACTCAAATGGGTTTGTGTCAAAATCAAGTCAGAGGATCAGCCAAAGCAGATTTTAGTTTTATCCCCTAATCTAATGACAGTAACATGTATTTTCTTCTAGGCGAGTCTGATTTTCAAGGCCGGCTTTGACGCTGGTTTCCTGTACATCCTCTATCACGTCTACGACGGTTATGACATGCCCCGCCTCTCTAAGTGCTCCCTGGAGCCGTGCCCCAACACAGTGGACTGCT
Organism: Takifugu flavidus; assembly: GCF_003711565.1. Classification (NCBI taxonomy): domain Eukaryota; kingdom Metazoa; phylum Chordata; class Actinopteri; order Tetraodontiformes; family Tetraodontidae; genus Takifugu; species Takifugu flavidus. Next base: position 4,083,664 of record NC_079540.1, read on the forward strand.
TCATCTCGCGGCCCACTGAGAAGAAGATCTTCACCCTCTTCATGGTGATCTCTTCCGCCGTCTGCATCCTGATGTGCCTCTGTGAGATGATCTACCTCATCTGCAAGCGCGTTCACAAACTCATTAAGCGAAGGAACGAGGTGGAGAGAAGGCTGTTCGCCGAGAGTCACGAGATGGCCCCTCTGGCAGCACCAAGGTCCGAGCTGAGGTCCAAATCATCGATCTGGGTGGATCCAACCGCCTCTGTCCAGGACCTCACCAAAGAGAAGCGGCCACCCGAGAAACAAAAGATCGCAGCATAGTGGAGAAACCGAACAAAGAGATGTATGTGCTCACCAGACTGTGGAAAACTGCTCCATGAACTCAGCTGAGGAGGCAATGATTTTAGATCTAAACGGCTTTTAACGTTTTATTATCATTCAAGCTGAAGAGAAAGCAATTGCTTATGCGTGAATGTCCATTTCTATATTTGCATTGCTGGGATGTTTTTCTTTTGTTCTCCTTCACGTAAAACGAGAAGATCCTGGACGTTTTGCACTGTTTTCTAATGACAACAAGGAAAAACTAGGTCACAGAGTTCTTATTAGGAGTTGTTGTTGAGGTTTTCAACTTTTTGTTAATTTTACAGCCTATACGTTTTATTTAAAATATAAAAATATAATTGCATGCATGCAGTAATATATTTTCTGTATATTTTATATTTTAAGTACTAAACACGTTTAAAATAGTTGTGGGTTCTTTTTTCTGTGTACAAAAATAACATTACATTTTACAATCAGAACATTCTGTAGGTTTCGCTACATCCCAGAACTTTAGTGGTGCCTTTGTTGGCCCAAAAAATCACTTAAGGGACGGGAAAGTCCGTGGGCGTGGCCTGGAGCTGACGCGAGCCGTGATTCAGCCGTTACGTATTTTCATGACGTCACCGCATTTTGCTTTCCGTGACCTGCCATCCAATCAGAAGCCAGGAACGCGGTGCGGTTTGACGGACCCGGAAATGCTCCAATAGCTGGGCAGAGATCAGCACCGCACCCGCCTCGACTCCGGCTAAGCTCGAGGAAGTGCACCGTGTCAAATATGAGTTTCTACGGCCAGGTATTTCGACAACGTTAACTAGAGCATCGTTTGATATAGTTGGACTTTTGTTGTCCTGTTCTTGTTCCCTTGGTTCCGTATAAAGTAGTGGTTTGTGTTATTATATCATAGAGAGGGTGTCACAGGAGCGTTTTGTTACCAGTGGGCTAAACTGTTCCTTTCCAACAGTACATGTAGCTGCGTTTCTTTTAGCCTGTTTAAAAGTGAAGCTTACAAACGCTATAATTATTTTAAGTGCGTTAAGAATTACACAAAACTGTAGAGAAATGGCGTTTAATATTAAGAAGAGCGCCCGGCTTTTTAAAAAAAGAAAACAAGTTAAAAGTGCGCCAAACGTATTGAGATGTAATATAAGTAAAGTAAATGTATTTATACGGCATCGAGAAAGAGGAAAAGGACAGTCTAGCGTGCTTGACTGCATTTGCAATCGCATACATGTGGGGTAAACGCATATAATCGAATTTTACTTCTTAACAGGGTTATCCAGGAGGACAGCAACCACCAGGGGCTCCGTACGGGGGTAACAGCCCCTATGGACGTCACCCTTCGGCTCCATATGCAGGACAACCATCAGCGGGGCCATATGGAGCACCGGGTCAGGGAGGGCCGTACGCTCCTGGCCCCAGAGGGCCTCCGGCTGGGCCTTACGGGGGCTACGGGGGCCAGCCTCAGGGAGGATACTATGGACACCACACCCCTGCAGGTAACTACGGGCTGGGGAGCAGCTGAGGAAGCTGCAGCTCCCTGGAGGTCATGCGAGGAGACCGTAGAAAGGTTCCTGTTGTCCTTTTTCCTCCCCTCCTCCATTCCCTCTCAGTCTGCGGTGCAATGATGGATAGAAAATGACTCGCGTTCCCTGACAGTCATGTTGAGATGGGCTTCAGTTTGTGTCCCTCAGCAGGATTACACGACTGGAGTGATGAGCTGGGTAATACTGAGTGAGGGGTAAACAGAGTGTGAGACAGATGGGTGTGTGTGTGTGTGTGTGTGTGTGTGAGATGTTTCTTCTAACAGCTAAGCCCAAGTCAGACCCTGATAGCTTATGTTGCCTGCAGTCTCCCACAGGGACAGAATCCATCAAGGTTTGGCCTGAAGTGTCTCCTGTCCCTATCCCACCATTCATTTTTCTGACAATCAGCCCATCCTCTCCTCTCCTCTCCTCTCCTACCTTCTTCTCCTGCCATATTTTATTTTCTGGTACTAGTTTCCCCATCTTACATGCAAGTAGAGGGCTCTCCAGGCTTTCTTGGGTGACTTTCCCCCCCAGCTGTGACCTCTAACCCAAAGCAAATGCCACGTATATATACATGAATTTCCGGGAGAGCTCTTTCAGAATACCAAATGTGGCTTTCTCACTTTCTAAGAGGTTGGATGCAGCAAAATCATCCCATGTGACTTGATCATCTTTAATTCCATCCATTGTAGGTCACGTCCCCCCCGGCGTTAACCCCGAGGCCCACCAGTGGTTCCAGAGCGTCGACTCAGACCACAGCGGCTTCATCAACCTGAAGGAGCTGAAGCAGGCGCTCGTCAACTCCAACTGGTCGTCGTTCAACGACGAGACCTGCCTCATGATGATCAGTGAGTGGCGCCGCGTCGTTAGGAAGGAAAGGAAAGGAAAGGAAAGGAAAGGAAAGGAAAGGAAAGGAAAGGAAAGGAAAGGAAAGGAAAGTTGGACCTCCAGATATTGTTATTTGTCTTGTTCTGCACATTCCACTTGACTCACGTGTCCCTGCCACAATCCAAAGCGCGTGACTTCAGCGCGTGACGGACGCACCGTGTGTCCCCCGTTGTCCAAGGCGCGGGCGAGCTGAATGTTCTTCCTCTCCCACGTCTTCCTCAGACATGTTTGACAAGACGCGGACGGGCAGAATCGACGTGTTCGGCTTCTCGGCGCTGTGGGACTTCATGCAGAGGTGGAGAGCGCTGTTTCAGCAGTACGACCGAGACCAGTCGGGTTCCATCAGTGCCGTGGAGCTGCAGCAAGGTATGTCCCCGCCAGCGAGACTCTTGACAGTTGTGTGTTGGCAGTTCAGTCTCCACTCCTGCCTCTCCGTCTCCCGTCCTCAGCTCTCGCTCACATGGGCTACAACCTCAGCCCCCAGTTTTCTCAGACGCTGGTGCAGCGCTTCGGCGTCCGAGGCGGACGCCCCGGCATGCAGCTGGACCGCTTCATTCAGGTGTGCACGCAGCTCCAGTCCACCACGCAGTTCTTCAGGGAGAGGGACACGGCGATGTCTGGCAACATCCGCGTCAGCTACGAGGATTTCCTGTCTGGGGCCGTCACCAGGCTCATGTGAGCGTCCCTCCGTGGACAGGCTGTTTCATTCCATGTGCATGTTGGGTTTTGCAGTTTTCCACCATGAACTGTTCTTCAGAAGGTCGGTTGGACAGGGAGGATCCTTCAGTATCGATCAGCGTGGTTCAATAACAACGGCACGGTGCTGATTTGAACAGAATTCCGAGGTTAATTCAACAAATGTCAACCTGAACTCCAAAATTCCAACACATTTTAGCACCCAACATTCCCTGATCAGAATCTTCTTTCGCACTGATTGAAGGCTTCTGTTATCGGCCAAAAATAGACTTTTTATTGTGTGGCCAGTAAACAAAATGCCAAACTTTTCTCCTTCCCATTGTCCAGTAACACCAGTGCCATGTTTCTCCATGGCTTTCTTAGCCTTGAAAGTGAGGCGACAGATAGCCTGGAATAAAAAATAGAAAAAAGCTTTGCCTTCTGTTGTGCCTTTTGTTGGGTTTTTTTAACATCTGGGGCCTTTCTCCTTCCCCAGTTGTTCTTTCTCTTCAGTGCTTCCACTCACTCTTAATCACCATACATCTTAATGCTCGGTTGAGCCAGCCTCCTCCACATTCTCCCAGCTTAACTGAGCCTGAAGAGTCCAGTCTCATGATGTAGTCACGCAATTTTCAACAGATAAACTCATTTAGCCCCTCCTCACCATATTTGACATCAGTTAACTTGAACATATAGATCACTTCTGTTACGCCTCACAGTGGGACCGGGTTGATCACGAGGCTTTATCTTGGCTGCCAAAGTTCTAAATCGCATTTCTTCAGCGTGTGACGATGAAACATTCTTGCCTATTTCAGTAGCTGGTTAAGGACAACTGGCTGTGGCGGTGTTATTTCTCCACGTGGAATTAGTTGTTACCATATTATCTGACAGCCCTGATTAAGCACCAGCTCTGGCTTTGAGCTGACGGCTCGCAGAGAACCAGGAACTGCCTAAAAATCCTTTTGAAGCTTGAAACACAATCGCCCACGCAGACTTTTGTTGGTCGCCATCATTTCGGGAGACGTTTTGAAGTAATGATCACAAAAATTTGGATGCACTTCAGTTTTTGTCTGTTTCATTTTTTCCATCTCTGCACAAATCACCGCCACCGATGGGACCGAACTGGCCATCGCGTTATGACAGGCTGCATTCCAGTTGCCGTAGATCACTTCTGCCTTGCTTTTGGATAGTTTTATGGAAAACTTTCAGGCCCCCAAGCTTAAATATAGGAGTCATCAATCATGCAGAAAGTTGCACTTAGCAAAGAGATTATTTATCTTCTCCCCTGGTCGACTCTGCAATTTATAGCTTCCACTCTGTGATGGAAATTTATGGGAAACAAAAGAAAATCTTCACAAACACTTTATATCCATCATCTCAAAGTGTCCCCATTTGTGTCAAAAAAATCCAAAAATATCTGCACTTACATTTTATTTTAAGGGTATTGATAAATCTGTCGACACATCTTGTTTATTCCATCAGAAGACGGTTTTCAGCATGGATGCCATCAGTGTTGCTCATATAGAGATAATCCTGCAGGAAAGGACTAAAAGTTGCATATTAATAAAAACCTGTACATTCATGCACCTACGCGCACTGGTGTGATGTGTTAATTTAGTTGTATTCATATTTGCCAGTTTGGCAAATAACCATTAACATGTTTTGTTTCCACATGAAGTCTTTATTTTATGAGTGAATAAGAGAAATCCAGTACATACATGATTTTCTAATATTACAAAGGACGTTCCCTTATCTCGAAGCAGTATCTTATTTTGCCACAGGGTGGCAGTAATGAACCGCTAAAAGGTTTTGGTCAGAGCAGATGAGACCTTTTAACCAATGAAATTACACTCGCAAGTTGAAGCGCGAGAGTGCATCATTAATCATTCATATTTCCTATTCAGTTTTATGAGGTGGCAGGTGAGAATAAAAATTCAGAAAATACAAAAATGCTGTTCAGCCAAAAGCCAGAAATTACAAAATTAAAAGGGGCTACAGTTTTTTATTTAAATCCTTTGAAAACCTGGACTCATTTATTCATGTATCCCATTGATGGAAAAGTTGAAATGCATAAATATAGTCGACACGTTTTCCTTAATCATGCAGTGCAACTGCTATGTTACAGGTTGACCACCAGGTGTCGACACATTGAACTATCAAATGGTTGAAAAGAAAGCTTTCGGTTTCTCCATCACTAGTATTAGTTATTAATATCAGTGTTCTAAAAATAAAGCATTGATATACTAACCAACACATACACATTTATTGGACTCTTTTTACCGCAGAAGAGCAGCGGAAAGCATACTTGTATCCATCAGTCTTACTTTACGGCGTAACGTTTACGCTGTCGTGAAATCTGTCGCGCATGGCGTGTGGTGTCGTAAAACATATTCGCACAGTTTGACGCATGCGTAGAAGTGGCATGGAACCGATTTTCTTCCGGGACCGTATGGGGCACTGAGAGCTCTAACACTGAAGGTGAGTAATGCCTCATGAAATACACAAACACTTTATTTAAGTCTCATCAGGCTCGGCTCATGTGTTTAATCTCATCTCAGTGCTTGGCTGTTGACCTGGGGTCGATTCTCGAATTGCCGTAAAGCAGCCTGAGGTCTGTTTTGTCAATGACTTTAATAGAGTGGCTGCCTGGTTAGGTAACAATACTGATGTCATTGAGACTTTGACTTACTTTATACGTAATTCCTACATCGTAATGATACGTTGGATTTGGGAAAGCTTGCCAGGAAAATGGCAACCTGAACAAACCATAATGTAGCCACACAAATTCAATTACTGAAACAGTTCCTGCAGCAACCTGTTACTCTGTTGCATCTATTTTCTTTTCTTACAATTTGTATGGCAGTTAAGATGTGGCAGGGATACTAAATCCCCACCCCTGCTTTTGTATGTAAATGAAAGATCAAACTTACTTACTGTTTTATTCGTTTCCTTTTGAGCCAGAGTGCCGTGTAGCCATGTGGCCTGTGCTTTTTACGGCATTGAGGACCTATGCCCCGTATGTCACCTTCCCAGTGGCCTTTGTGGTGGGAGCAGTGGGCTATCACCTGGAGTGGTTTGTCCGGGGGACTCCTAAAGCTCGGGAGGAGATAAGCATTCTGGAGCGACGGGAAGACAGGAAACTGGAGGAGCAAGCAGGCATGGACGGCACCCAGGTGCTTAGCCTGAAAGAAAAACTTGAGTTCACCCCCAAAGCGGCCCTGAACAGGAACCGCTCTGAAAGAAACTAATGTTGCGCTGCCCGGAGACACTTCTTCAGCTGGAGTGACGCCATTGGGCAAATGTGAACACCAAACACTACCCAGCCGTACGCTGTCACCCCTGGACCACGTAGAAGCATGTGTGTGTGTCTGTGTTACACCTGTGTTCAAGCTAGGATAGCTATTAAAGTGCACGTAGCATCTGTGCAATGTGCTCCTTTGATTTGTTCCTTGATATTGTGAGTCCTGTTTGACCAATGACACCAAAGCACCGTGCTTGCGCACAGACAGAAACACACACACACACCTTAATATCAATTGTGTAGATCTCCAATCTGTTAACATCTGTTGGTAAAACTGGCAAATATCGACACACATTTGTGGCTCAATTGTTTGCACGCTGCACATTTGAATTGTGTTACTGGAATTGTCAATTAAAAAAAATAATTTTATGCAGCCATCTTGACTCAATGCTTTCCCATTTTAAAGACAATACTGCTGCCAAGGACAGAGAAAAGGAAGGAAGTAATGACTGCTCATTCAGCTTTGAGAAGGAAATAAGCTTCAAGGTAATCGCCAATGGACAATGAACTCTCGGCTCATTCATCATTTGGAGTTTAACCTCTGGACACTCCCGTGAACTCTTGTGCTAAATGAAAAGTCATTAAAAAATTGAGTTTATAGTTTAAACTTTTCAGGTGTCATTAAGAAAACAGGTTTCAAGAAGAATCCAGTAATGGATACTCTCCTAAATTCTCCAGATGGATCAAAACAATCCTAATGAGCTGGGATACGTTCTGCCCCATTACACACTAGTTTGTCAAATGTGGAAAAGTTTACAAGAGCTGGATTTACATTGGCACCGAAGCGTCACGGTTAATTGGGCTATCAGCGGTCTTCATCTCTGACTCCCTTCTCAGGATCTCTATCAGCGGACGGGTCCGATCTGCTCCAATGACCCCAAGCAATTACTCCAAGGTGCTGGATCTTCCACTGATATGGGGATAGAGAGACATGTTGCAAGAGCGAGAGAGTATTGAGGTGTTTGAGTGCATCCCCCAGGGAGCAATCAGAGGACAGGTCTAACAATGGCCCACCGTCTCAGATCTGGACACCACTGTGGGAACGGATCAGCGAGGCTCCTGGGAAAGCAGGGGGATGTGAGGAGGTGCTCGATTGTTCTCTTTAGTCGATTGGGGATAATGGGCGTGCGCCATGAAGGTTGTTCCTTTTTTTTGTTTTTTTACTGTTACATAGGTCCAGTCCCACATCCTGAGTGGACGGGCTGGAGACAGTGCTGTCTCTGCCGTGGGAACAATGGAGCCGCCTGCCTGTTTGAAGGGCACCACATCCGCAATTGAGCCACTGGACACCGAATGCAGCAACGCGGAGGTGCACCACACAACTGATCAGGCTGCGTATCAACATGTAAACCGGTGAAGCCAGTCCATCTAAAGACATTGGCTAAGAAGTGATTTCTGAGTTCAAAGATCATCCTGTCCTCTTCTTTAAAGAAAATGATGCATTTTTATGGTAAAACAGCAATGATGCTCTGTGAATCACGGCGCTGCAGCCTCCATTAGACACCACATCCAGATAGAAAAGAAGAAATCCCACCGGGGATGAGCTCAGCAGTCCCTCGCTTTACCCTCTCCCGGCTGCAGTTCCAGCTCTGGCGCTCTTGTTTGATGGGGTAAGTCATCACAAGTGCAGCACAGCCTGGAAAAAAAGAAATACAATGAACAATGCCCACCACGGCACCATTGTCTGGGTGAACAATCTCAAAACACAAGTCTCTGAGGAGAAACAATACTGGAACAGGAAACAGATACGGATCCACTTCCTGTCCTGGGTTTAAATTTAGGACCGGCTTAACTCCGTTTGGTGGCCACAATGAGGACTTGGAGTACGACATGACATTGTTGTGGACACTGAGTCGTGTGTTGGCATTGTGTGTGTGAACGCTGTAAGTTATTATGTAAGTTGAATCACAGATCTGACAACTGGATGACTTTCACACACAACAGCCCACTTTCACTGAAACGCCCCTCCTGGTGTGTCACATGTTCAGTTTTCTAATACTGTAAAGCCAAATATGGATGTGACAAGCCTCATTTACTTTGTAGTTTGCAGTTCTAAGTGTGTCTGAGGGCGAGACGCTGTGAAAATACTATTGAACGCTTGTTCCTGGGAAGCAAACACAATTAGCTGCACTCTGGGATGCCCTCTGAAATGCCGGAATATGCTAAAGCAGCATTTAAGCGCGATGACATGTCCTTCTAGCTCGACAAGAGGTGATCAACTATAGAACACCCATTGCAGTGAATAACTCCGATCACTCTGAGGGAACATAAAATGCCCGATGGCATCCTTTCAAGCAGGTAAATTCCCTCCAAAATCCCCTATGAAAGTCCTTCAGAGTGCCCTTCCAGGTGACACAATGTGACACCCCTGCCTTCACAAATCACGATAAGTGCCCTCCGTCGGGCCTTTTTGCATTCTAACCCTGTACCTTTCCAAACATGAAAGTGCCCTGTAGTTCCGCTCCAGTTGACAGAACGTGTATTGGTGTGCTGCTGTGCTTGTGTGCACAGGGGCCGCCCCTCTTTCCGTGCGATCCTCACCACGGTGGCTTCACCACCAGACTGAGGAAATGCATCAGCTCTGACTCTGACAAAGTCAGGAAGTGCCGGCAGACTGGCAGCCGATCCCGTAAAAGGTGACCCGTCTCTCAGATTGGGGTCTTCCCGCCGGATGACTCCTACACAGAATTTTCTTTGAATGGCTCAACCCCAAACAAAGTCCCCCATTGTTGAACCTGGATTGGAACCTCCTCTGAACACAGTGTGTGTTTGCATTGATTGCATTGAGATGGGAAATAGTCTGGATCGTGCTTAAAGGTGTGTGTGTGTGGTGCCCCAGTGTTATCCTGCTTCACTGAGCCAAGGGTGTGAGTTTACTCCCTGGAAAGAATGAGCCATCCCCTGATCACCTATAAGGAAGATGGATGGAACTCCGTGCCTCCGTCAACAGCTTTGTTTCAGGAGGCAGAGGGTCACCCGACCCCGAGCGTTCTGTTCCGTTCCGTTCTGTTTTTGTTTTTTGTTTTCAACACGCAGATCGACAGATCGCATTCCTGCTCCGGACTACAATAGTGCACAGGAATGCCAGCCAAGTTAGACTACAGCACGCTCTGTTTGGTTTGTTCTCTCCTAAATATCTGCCCTCTCCTCTTTGAGGCCCACAGAGGGTTTTATTCACCAACAAATAATAACTGTGCCCCACTTCTGAGGGCTGGGTTTTCATTTTTAAATAGCAGGAAATAAATAGAATTACTTCAAAGTCTATTTTTTTTATTTTCCTCTGAGACCACTAATTTCAGCAGTTGGAAAATCACTGTCACGACAAAGATTCGGTAAATAAACATCAACCAGCTCCGCAGATTTGGAAGCAGGTTTTCATAGGAGTTAAAAGCATTTGAATACGGTTGAAACAGCAGGAACAGTTCCATGTAAACCTTTTATTTTAGTTCCTATAGAGACAGACCAGGAGGTTCCAGAACCACCATCAACAGTTATTTTCCTTCATTCTCTCCACAGGAGGTGATGTACTCGACGCCCTGAGAGCCTCATCACCTCCCCTCCTTCCTTTATTCTGTATTCCTGAGTGAGTCCCTGCCTCCATGTTGCAACAGTGCATGGTTGGACCCAGATGTGATGCATGCCGAGGGCGCATTTAACCATCTGGTTTAAATGCCTCCGTGTGGCGTAGTGTGAAAAATCCACAGTTCAGGAGATGATTTTAACGTTATTACTGGATTTATTTTACATAAAATAATAAATATCAGCACTGGCATGTCTTTAAAGTACTTAGAATTAAATACAGTTCTGTTTTCGTACCACTTTCAGCCCGACGCGGTGTTCACCGGCGCATCGCTGCACGCGTTGCCCCCAGTCCCCTTTGCAGCTCTCCTCTCCCCATTTCAATCCCAGGATGTTCATGGTTTGCCTCCCCTTCTCCTTTCCAGTCAATGACCCCCCCTCTCCACACACACACACACCGCCCCGACTCCAATGACGAAGACTCACTGGGTGAAAGGGGGAAGTGAGCAACGTGTGTGTGTGTGTGTGAATGCATGCCTGCATCCATGCAGCCATTATCCTCTTGGGAGCTGAGCAGGACCCTGAGACCAGAACATTCCGCAGTGTGCGAACGGCCCGGGGAGAGTGGGGGGGTGAAAAGAGCTCCACGGGTAACAGTGCAAATCTCAGAGGAATATGCTTAAATGCGGCTCTGTTGCCTTCTCTCTCACATCCTGGATTCAGTGCCTTTTAAATTTATTTCTACCATATTCGGTGCAGGAAACACTCAAATGTAACGTAGAGCCGTCTCATGACTGTCCTATCTCATAGTAGAGTCTCATTGCTTAAGCCCTTGGGGGGTGTTTCATTTAGAACGGCCATTTTATCGGCTCCATCTCGCTCTGAATGCGCCCCTCTCACGAAGACGCTGGGGTTCACAGCGTAATAGTTGTTTTTCCACCTCATCTAGGCCCTCTCCCCGTGGTCCTGATCATCAGCCATCATGCGCAGGACAGTATCTATAAAAAGCGCAACGATGCACGACCTCATGTGAGGGCGTCATACATAATGTTTCTGTTTTGAATGTCCTTTCCGAGCTGCCTTGGTGCTTTTCGGACTCTGGACTGTGTTCTTCTTATAATGGACTCTGGGTGAAAGCATAGCCCTCGTGGCTTCAACGCAAGTCACATAACTAGGGAGGAGGTCGTCCCCAGGCTCTCCGGGTCCCCTGTTCACCTCGATCCCTGGTTCCCCGGAACTCTCGCAGGGATGGGTGTGACGCCCCACCTCATGCCGGGTTGGAAGGTCGCTGTTGCTCCCTGCTTTACTGGACTGCAACACCTCCATTTGGATTTGCGCGGCCTCCACGGTCGCCTGCTCAGCGGGAGGCAGGTAGACGCCGCGGTGACCGTGGCTTTTCTCCAGCCGGTGAGCGACGGCTAGCTGCAGAAGGTGGAGGAGCTCCACCAGGTTGAGGAGCAGGGAGACGCCAGAGATGACCTGAGTGTATAACACAAAGATGGTCTTCTCCGTGGGCCGCGAGACGAAGCAGTCCACCGTGTGGGGACAAGGGTTCCTTTGACACTCGAACCTTGCTGCGATGTAGAAGCCGTTGTACAGGAAATACAGGCCTGTCATGAAGCCAACTTCTAGGAGGACCTTTAAGAGGATGCTGAGGGTGTACGCACACAGCAGTCTGCCTTTCAGCTTAGGTGCCTCAGGAAGTTCCTTATCAGCTTTTCTGCTTTTCCTCACTTCCTCTAGTTTCTTCTCCTCTGAGCTGCGTTTCGTTGCAGAGTTACTGTCCGTCTCCTTCGCCATCCCTCCTCTCTGACCTTCATCAGAGCTGCCCTCCACGTCTTTATTGATCTTCCTGACCCGCAAAGCGACGTATCCGAAGTAGAAGATGGTCGGCGTGGAAACAAAGATGATCTGGAGGACAAAGTAGCGGAAGTGGGAGATGGGGAAGGCTTTGTCGTAGCACACGTTGGTGCAGCCGGGCTGATGCGTGTTGCAGATGAAATTGGCTTGCTCGTCATCCCAGGCGGACTCTGCCGATGCCCCCAGCACGAGCATGCGAAACAGGAAGAGCACCGTGAGCCAGACGCGGCCGATGCCCGTAGAGTACTCCTGGCCCTCCTCCAGCAGGTTCTCCAGGAAGGACCAATCACCTCTTGACATCCTTGTCACCTAAAAAGACAATTCCGACATTATTCCTCTTCCCATCCCGTCCTTCACTTGTCTGGCAATTTCTTATCTGGTATTGGTGGCAACCAAGGGAAGATGATCAGATGATGACAAACCAAATAACCCACAAAGCATGTGGCATTCTGGCAAAAAAAATAATCATGTTTTCATTTATGGTTGTTAAAATGATCTCAGTTGACAGAAGTTTTTGTGACAGGACGGCTGATTCTCCACGATCCTGCTCCAAACCCGGTTTCTATTTCTGAAAAATCAAACACCAGCTGCTCGGATGAGAGCTCATGCTGTTCGGGACAGGAGCGTAAAGTATTGTGCAAGTCTCTCAGAGAAAGCGGGACCTGCCGCACCGGGTGCCTGGACCCCCATTCTCCCCATTTGAAGGCCCAGTGGTGACGCAGGTCATATTCACACTTTCATTTGCTGCTCCGCAGCTCAGCAGACTAGCCCAAAAGTACCACTTAGCACCTAATTGAGTCCTTTATTTCTCAAGCGTGCTCACGCCAGCCTGACGCAGAAGTGTGCGGTGACTTCTGGAAATGAGGTAAGGGACTCCCACCTTCCCGGGCTGAATGGCGCTCTTCTACTAAACTACGCCTGGCTAACGACCTTCTATTAGAGATTCCATGAGCTCACGCTTCCAACTTTTCATCCCAGGGTCGTAAAAGCAGGACCCCGGTACTGTACTGAAGCAAAAACAAGTGGTGCCAAAGGTCCATTTAAAATGACTGGAAAGAGTTCCCAATACAAGCCCCACTTAAAGCTTCATACACGCCCTTATTTTGGTTGGACTGAATCAAAGCTGCGCTGATCCCCACAAAGGTTCATTTCCATCGCAGTATTGATGGAAGTTGTTGCTGCTAAATGACACAATGACTGCAGAGCACTCGTGTACGTGGATTGTCACACACACACACACCTCTGAATAAACATCCTGTGGATTGACCTGGGACCCCCGCTGCGACACTGTATGTTTAGACCCTTCCGCGTCTGTTATCTCTTCTCCCCTGAGAAGAAAAACACGCTTCCTGTCAATAAAAACACACTCTCTTCTGACAGGATGAGACTCAGCTGGTCCACTCACAGCTTCCCAATATGTCTAAAAAGTGTCTTGGAAAATAAAATCCAACTTTTTTTAATCATCTTTCTCGCAGCAGGACAGAAGCATCTTAGAGTCAAGATTCAAGTGTAAACATTTACTACCCACACCACTTGCTCAACGTCCTTTGAAAACCATATTTAAATGTTATCATTTTGAAAATAAAAATAATAACGATTATGAATGATTGGGAAAGGCGTAATTTACCCGCTGGCAAGTTTTTCCGACTCCTCATAGAAAGGCGGATGGATAAGGGGATGTTAAATCAGATTTAACTCGGTCTCATTTGATATTGTCTCCCAAAGTTATTGGTTTCTCACTTGTCTCTCTCGTGAAGCCGCGTTTTCTCCTCTTTGGCTCCTGGCCCTCAACACTCAGGCTCCCGCTCTTCTCTGCGCTCTCCGCTGCTTCCAAAAAAGCTCCTGTCGCGGCTCCGCGCTCCTTTAAAAAGCGTCCGTGTCATCGGAAAAACGGGGGAGAACTTTCCCATGCCTCCTTTGCCGGTTACTCCCTCAGGAACCTCTTCCAGGAAATGGGACGGTTGGACTCGGGTGTTTTACTGATCTGCGCTCGGGTCCGACTGAACTTAACACTTTGATTCTTTCCGATAAGGCTCATCTTTTCTTGTAAAATAGAATCCAAATTAGAGGAAAGTTTGTGTCAAAAAGTTAAAAGTTGGGTGGAACTTCAATTAAATTAGCCAGTATAAATATATACATGCATATAAAACATACCAGGATCGTGTTTATATCTGCTCCTAATAAGGATCCAGCATTAATCTTAACTTTATCTTTTGGTGTTTTATTAAGGGATTTATCTAATAACGCTGCCACACACACTGTAATTTTCCATTATGCCACCAAATGGCGCCAGTCACCTTATTTCTGCACAATGACGCACGATGAAGGACTGGAACTGCCCCAAACGGCCTGTGTTTGTGTTGAAAATTGGCTAATTCGACTCTCCAATGTCATATCTCCTGCAAAACCTGGTGAAATTATTTGTCACACAATTATTTGAACACCTCGTCACCAGCCTTTAATGTAACTGTGGGACACATTAAAGGAGGATTGCTGGATTATTATTATTATTTAAAAGTGAGGTGGACTTCATTGGGTTGACACCAATTTAAAAGGAATGATGGTAGTTGAAAGTAGTATTGAGTATTTAGATAAAGCTGCAGTCTCTTTGTGTCCTGTTTATTCCACAACAGCAGTTGTAAAACAGTGGTTGTTGGATGCATTGCCCCAATAACTGGTTGCAGTTTTACCAGATGACGCAGTGGGACTCAGCTTGGGCTGGTGAGGCAGATCTGGAAGTCTTTGCCGGTTTAGATCTGATCCGTCGGACGCAGCAAAGCCAGCCTCTGTTTTCTTTATAAAGTCAACGTTCTCATGGAGTCAGACATCCAGATGGCTGCGATCAGGCCTTGTTTGTGGAAGTGCAGCAGTAGCTAACCTAAAAGTGGCCACGGTGTTGAAGTTCGGATCAAAACTTTCTAACAAAACACGTCATCGGTGAAAACTGGAGCCTAGAGACTGGCTCCTCATGTTCCTTGTTCAAGATGGATGCCTATTGTGTTGTTGTATGATGTCCAGCAGCATCTGTGCCACCTTGTGAAGGTGAGTTAGCATTTATAAGGAAGCTCTCTCCTCAGTCAGTGATGCATCATCAGGTAGTTGACTGGTTCCATCCAACACCGAGTAAACTCAGCAAACTGACGGTGACTCGGCGCGACATTTTAGTGTCTTGATCCTTCTTTGTCCATTATATCCACAGCCGAGCGGCGACGGTGGAAGGACAGAGAGTAATGGGACTCTTTCTCCCATGAAGGAGAAGCATTTTCCCCCTCCGTGCTCCGCGTCTCGACCCTCGCCAACGCGGGCGTCATTAAAAGTAATTGCAAGCTTCAACTTCAATCCCACGCAGGTCTGAATTTCCACTTCTGTCTTTGACGAGCTGGGACATCGGCGGTCATAATCATGGGCGCGGAATGAAAACGCCAAACATGGACTTGGAAGGTGTCAGATTTCATCGCTCGTTTCGAGAAGTACACGGCATGCGTGCAGACAGGCGTGCCCCGGTGGGCTCAAAGGAAGCAGAGGCGAAAACGGCAAAGCAAATTGATCCGTTTGGCTCGGCAGCAAAAGTCCCCTTTAGAAGAAGGAAAGATGAACGATCCCACGCATGTGATCTTGACCACAGCAACAAATAAAGGAGGTGTTGTTAAATAAACCTCGCTTTGCTGAATGATTAAAGGCACCACGGCCCAATTTAGAACGAAGAAAATAAATAAGTCAAAGCGGGCTGGACCTCCTTCTATTCAGCCTCATATTAATTATTCACTTTAAGGAATTGATATTTGTGTTGATGGCATTTTGTTCATTTTGCTGCCACCAAAAATGTTCTAACCAGCTAGGAGCTGGACGATGACCTCTGACCTATCTGTATATCCAATGATGTGACTAGTCATGGATGATAAATATGCTACGCCTTGCAGCCCTGTTCAGTTTTGTTCCATAAATCTGACTAACAAATTCTTCTTTGTTGCTCTTTTGCAACTCTGACGCCTCCAGGGAGGGAAAAAGTTTCAATTTTAAGGCTGAAAAATCCAAGAAGTGGCCCCAGGTTCTCTGCATATTTCGGTCGCCAATGGATGATTTGCAATGATTCTCAACCCCTGGCCACGAATCTCGATCTCAACATCGGTTAAAACGCAGTTGAAAAGAGGCCCTCTCTTGTGCCGCTCTTCCAAACAACAAACTAGTCTTGGAATCAAAAATAGACTTCACGGCAAAGCTCCGAACAACTCTGACATCACCACGTTCCATCCACACAAAGGCGTCTCTGAGGGATGAAAATGTTTCTTTCTGACTTGTAATATCTTGCAAAATTCATAAGCGAGGCATAAAAAACATCTCGCTGCTTCTTAGGGGACGCCGCCACGTGACACGACACGGCAGTTCTGGAGATCAGCCTTTTTTCTGCCCTTCGGTGGCATGAACGGCGTTTCCAGCAGACGAAACGGCGCGTGTGGAGAGTGAAGATGTCAACCTGGCGTGAGCGACGGTCTCCACTGCCTCATGTGTTGTTTGATGAAATATGCATGACCCTAATGGCGCTGCCAAGAAAAAACACAATAACATCGAATGATAGCTGGATTAGCCTTTTGTTCTACCATGGCCATTCAGTTGGCCTCTTTGTCTCGATGCAACGGGTCCATTTAGGCTCTTCTTTGCACCTAATCACTCAGCGTTGTCTCACCCAAGGGGAGGACTAATTAATCTCCGTGTATTGTGCTATAGATGGACCTCACCACAGAGGATCCACTGTTAGCATTTTTGTCTTTTAGCATTTAGCCCGACCTGTATCAAATTCACACAAATACCCTTCAATAACTGAAGCTGAAGCCTACGTGAGTGATTACGTCCACGCTTGATGTCTGGAACCCAGCGATGCCAACAGGAACTAAAGCAAAACCACCGGGAACAATGCCGTCAATTAGGCTCGATGCTGATTTTCTGCTGATTAACCTGCTGGCTTCATCTGGGATTTTGCCTCTAAATCCGGTCAGAGCATTGCCCGTTGATCCATTCTGTGTTTTACTTACCATGTGTCACCCCCCCACATTATGCCAGAGGAGCGCTCCCTGACAAGCGTTATTGATCCCAGCCTATTGGAGCCGAGCCACGGGTGAGCACAAAGGCAGCTGATGACAGCTTTATTAGAAAAGGAGGACAAAGCAGCTTTGCAAGTTTTATCACATCAAAAGGCTCAAGGTGTGTGTAATGGGGGGGTGCACAATATGGACAGGGCTCATCACGTGTGCATGGTAATCAATTCAGGTACAGCTGTAATCTACATTTGCATCTATATTCAGTTTCTCCCAATAATCAACGAACCGTCCACACCCAACCACACTTTTATTTGACCTGAAAGAATCTCAGTATTCAATTTCAGGATGTAAAAATAAAAGAAGTAGCAGGTAGGGGCTTTCTCTATAGGTCACTATCTCAGGTCATGGCCCTGATTCTTGCTTTTGGCTGCAGCATCCAGTTGGAACTGATGCAAATGGAGAGATAAACAAACTCTGTGAGCCAGTTCTGAGGCAGGCAGCACAAGGCCGAGCTGTAAACGATCGCGCCTGGTGATAAATGCCCCGCCACATACACAGGGAAGGGGGGGTGGGTGCTGAAAGTGTGGATATTACACCTTGACCCTGTGAACTTATAAATATTCATTGGCCCGTCGCCTGTTCAGAGAGAGAGAGAGAGTATGTGTGTGTGCAGTTCACATCTCAGTGGGATTGGTATATTAGAATAAGGTGTACCATTACAGAGCACCAGTCCAGTGGAGTCTGGAAGACAGAGCCACGCCGTGATAATGAGGCTCATGTGGTGTTGAGCATCACTACACTACACTGGTCGATGGTAGCGGGCCTTAACCACGCCTCAGTAATCATGGTAGGGCAACAACATGCACTCCCAGGGCTGGTGTGGGGAAGAGCCAGCATCTATGCACATGACCATTCCCAACAACCTGGAAACGTCCCGGAATGCGACTTGAGTCAGGGACAGATGTGACCTCAAAGGTTGCAGAGAGCAGCAGAAAGGAGCCCAGCAGAAATCAGGCGTCTCTGACCGTGGTGCTGAAACCAGTTCTGGAGGACAGCTCCAGGAGAGGGACCCAAAAGATGCATCACCCTCAACCTCACCCTGCAATGATTTTTTTAAAATCTTTTCTAAACACGCTGTTTTTAGCACCATGTGATGTGGGAATAAATTAAAGTTTGAGTGCTCGCTTGTGTGTGTGTGTGTGTGTGTGTGTGTGTGTGTGTGTGTGTGTGTGTGTGGGGCGGGGGGTTACAAGAAAAACAGGGAATGCGGTAAAACAATCAATTACAATTGTGAGAAAACACAAGCCTCGCGTTCATTTTGGAGGTCATGAACATTTATCAGGCCTGAAGGGCGTAAACTGGGTTTTGCAAATGAAACAAAGAGAGGTGAAAGATCCGAATGCTTTTTAACCATGAATCATTCAGTTGAACTGAGAGCGACGGCAAAAATAGTCCCTGCCTCTAAACAGTCCCGGTTGAACGGAGGATGGTGAGATGGAGACCTCTTAAGTTCTGAGGACAGGAGGCTGCGGCTCTTAACTTTTGCAGCCTCTGCACTGCTCCCAGCATCAGTTTATGCGAGCCAGATGGAGTCCTTAGCAACCGTCCGAGACATAAATGTGTCATTATTTGCAAATATTGGACATCCTGTCGGTCAACTGTGTTTTGCCTCAAATCACTTATGCAGGAACTGGCCCGAAGGCCGATGGAGAACCAGACGTTATCATCACTCTGCCTCTCTCTGACCCATTTACGGCAGCCGCAGTCTAAGTTAAGCGTGATGCCGCGTTCCGAATGGCTGCTAAAAACATCCCGGTGAGAATCTGGGAAATTGTGGTTTTGACTGCACGGTTAAGGGCGTAAAAAGGGTGTGAGAACAGGCTGAAACGGGCTGAGAAAAGGTTGCACGCGTGCGCCTAAACTGCACTTTAGGCTCTAGAGTCGAAACAGCTGCTGCGAGGCTCTTCCTAAATGCATTCTTCATGGTGCGGACTGTGCAGCAAATATTGCTCTCTGAATGGATAAAATCGATATTCCGTGCGCGAGGGCGCGCGCGCGTCTTCACAGTCAGAGCAGAATACCTTTGCAAGATGGATTAATATTACTGCTTTATTTGTCGGCCCCTCCTCGAGGTGCGCAGAGGGTCCGTCGAAGGTCCCGTGGACCAATCGGTTGGCACTAATATTTCAGAGGGAGAGAGAGAGAGAGAGGAGAGAGAGAGAGAGAGAGAGGAGAGAGAGAGAGAGAGAGAGAGAGAGAGAGAGAGAGAGAACCGCTGTTTTCACTGCTGTCTCTCCAACCAACGTTCCACAGCGAGCCGGGAGCTGCGGAATAGGCGTGTTTTCTGTTACATCAGTGAATCAGTGACCAGCGGAAACAGCCCCGACGAGGCTCGACTTTAAGGTAAGAACATCGCGAGGATTTTGGGGATGGGACCGAGGGGCTGAAGGCGCACGTATCGGTGCGCTCTGGTCTGTGCATGCGGCTCTTGGATGGAACAGTGAGGCAGGGAAGATAAACTGGCTTGTGCTGCAGCCAACAGTGATCTGTTTGGTTGTGGGGGCTCCCAGTTGTGTCAACTTAAAGGGGGAAAAAAGATGAGAAGTTGCACCACTGGGGACCGCACGACGCCCCCCCCCCCAAAGAAAATCACCTCCACCCCCACCCCTCCACATCGGCACACACGCCGATTTCCCACTGCCTTTGCGTGTCAACTGAAAACACACATTTTGACTAAAGACCCGAGAGATGCTGCTGATCGCCGACTTCTTTCCGCGCGTAAATGTTCGCTGACCGTGAAAAGCGCTCCTGTGCACGTATGCGTGCGTGTCAACGCGCACGTCTGCATGTCCCGGAGAGGAATATGAGCCCACTGCGCAAGGATCGCGTTTCTGACGCGAAGCAGAGGTGAAGAGTGACTTAATTAATCAAAGGAAAGACGCATACAGGCGCGGCGCATGGATACCAACCACAGGACCGCCCCGATCCTAGAGCACCTCTCCGGGGGGACTGGGGGGAAGGGGCAAGCGGAGGTGACGCGGTGGTGGTTTAGGATGCTGCACGTTCGTTAATCAACTTGTGTTTATGGGAGACTGGACCGCGAGTGTGGGACGCAGTTTGAAGAGCAGGATCCAATGCTGCTGGGGACCATCTCAGCTACTGACAGAGCTGCTCTCTGCGCACCTTAAATATATATACTGGCTGAATTCATAAGATAATTTGGAGGGTGTGTATGTATGTGTGTGTGTGTGTGGTGTGTGTGTGTGTGGTGTGTGTGTGTGTGTGTGTGTGTGTGTGTGCGTGCGTGCGTGCGTGCGTGCGTGCGCAGATGTGAATGAACCAGAGCATCAGTGGCCTCTAAACGCTCTGTGAGTTCAGACTGCATCTTCATCTGTGCGTGCAGCGTGGGGGGTTGTTTCAGTGGAGACGAGGCTGTGATGTTGTTGAGATATTCACCCACTCCCCCTGAATATGAAGAAAACTAAGAGCGTCTAACAATCAAACAATGACCGAATAGCGTTGGTGTAATGGCCTCTATGCCAACTTGCAACGAGCCTCTCTAAATCAAAGGCACCTCTCTTTCAATTTGAAGCTATATATTCCTATATTTTCCTTTACAACCGATGGAAAGAGGGCTGAACTGCAGAGTTTATTAAGTTAACAGTAAAACTACTGATAACACATAACTGTGTTCGCTGTGCTATGCTACCACAACACTTGGCAGCAAATTACAATGGTAATTACAGTACGATTCTGCGCGCGTTGCCGAGTGGGAATAAAGCCCGGATATGTCCACATCGATCAGATATTTCTGGCAGCCGATAGGCTTGAATTTCCCTGAGCTTATTGTGGTTGCTCTGTGCACATTTGCACAGATCCTATTATCTCTTTTGTCTCTTATATACAGTCAGAGATTGGGAGATTGTTGGGGGTGGGGGGTAAAGATTAAGTGACATGTGAAAAAAAAAAGATTCCCTTTCAGGAAAAAGTCGGAGCACTGGCACTTTCTAGAGCTACAATTAAGTGGATTTAATTTATTAAAATTTATAACGCAGGGTATTAAAGTTTTATCAAAGAACCAGACTAGTTTAGTGTTCTGCAGTAGCACGCAGAGGTTGGGGAGCGATGATGTCAGCATGTTAACAAGGATGCATTTGCCATTTCAATCATCATAAATCAGCCATGTTTCGACATGAGTTAGTTGGGCTTTAGATTTAAGGAGCCACTTATTTCAAAACTATTTTCCTTCTTTAAGTTACGGAAGAGCCTTTAAGCTACCAAAGTGATCGAAACCCCCCGAAATAACACAAGGCTAGCAATGCAAAGGCAACAATGTTCTGCTGGGTGTACCGTCGCTGCTGGAGCACCAGAACATTCCTTCCTGTGACGCCTGCCCCTCCCCCTCCACAGCTCGCCAGAATTATTATTATTATTATCAAGAGTTTTGAGCAGAAGAGTGACACCAGCGCCATCACTTTTATTAAAAAAGCCATTTCGGTTATTGTTCACAGGGTAAAAGTCAAGGGGTTCACCCAAGTCTATGCAGGATCCTCTCGGGACCATGCCGATGTCAAGGTAGTTCAATAATACGCCGACAGATCTAGCTCTGAGTTTTGGGTTGAGAAGGTCTGATTACCAAAAGATCCCACCATCTTATCTTTTAAATCTTCAGAACGCCACTCCAGAAACAACCGCTGATTGATAGCTACAGTTTAACGATTTGGGGTTTAGGTGGTGATGGTGATGTCATGATGTGAAAATCTGTGCAACGGCGAGTTGAGTTTTTTCTATAGGGCATGCGTTTTATACCATGATGCAAATGTATAATGGTGATATCTGCTGTCAGTGTGCCTATATGCATGTTTGCATGGCCAAAAAAAAGAGGTTTTTCCCTGTCTGCTCTTCTCTTTTCATCATCTCCGCTTATCTCAGTGCCTCTTGTTGCCCCTCAGAGCTGCCCCTTATAAACTGCACCCAACAAGACCACAAACAAGCCATTCTGCATACTAATAAAGACCATTCGGATCGGGCATTGGGTATCTTTTTACTCGACTCTCAGAGATACAAACAACACTGGCAGCCATCTCTCCACCATATTAAGCTGTGGAGGTTTTATCGTCTCCGTTTTTAAGACATTGATCCACCAAGACATCAACCTGTCAGCGTTTGTGAATATCGGAGCTGTTTGCAGCCATGTCATTAATCCCTTGATGGTAATTGGAATTGAAAGAAATCAAAGTATGTTAATAGCAAGTATGGAAATAAAGACACTGGTCGCTGTTCAGCTCAAAGGATCAGATATGGAGCGAAGTGAGTGAGGTGCAGCCATCGTTCTCATCTAAATAATCAGGACACTGATTTGTTTTTTTTCTAATTTAAGGACTGAAGAAGCTGCCGTGATTCATGGTATAATTGGACTTGCTTGATAATATCCCCATGCTAATTAACAGTGTAACATTTACCTTTAAGTTAATCAGTGGATGCAACATTAGTCATTTAAAGTGTTGCTGCACCCTCAGCTGTGTCGCCCCCAAACAGAAGGAAAGAGGGAGATTACTGTCCTCCTGAGAGGCCAAAGATGAGATGATTAGATTCTGATGTTAGTTGGGGAAAAAACTAAATAAAACGAGCAGGTGAATTCACCAAAAGCAGGCCCGTCAACGCAACGCACCTCCGGATGCAAAGTGAAACGGCCACGTCACTCAGCGGCACAAGTGGAATGAATCATGTCATTTTCATTTACTTCCATTAAATTGATCATGCGCTCCCCCACCCCCGTGGCTACTGTTACTAGGCCTGGCAATACCTCGCACAACAAAGTGCGCAGTGTTTTTGATTATAGCAATTATTGAGGGGGGGGGGGGGGGGGGGGCTCCCCTTCCACACAAAAGCGAAGGAAAGTGGGCGATTCATGGAAGGCTTCCCCTGAGGTCAATCACAGCCACTAAACTGTAATCTGCATCTTTACATTATATCAATGATTCAAATAAAACACCTGCGGAACACTTGTCGTGCATGGCCTGTGCACTTCACATGGTTCTGCTTTCACGATAATAAACATGCTATGCCAACATGTACACCTGTTTGTGGTTCTTGGAAGGAGCGCCAATAGAAGGTAGAACTCCGACTGAAGTGAGTGGAGCCAGGTGGATCAGGTTTGCCTTACATCCCTGCTATTCGAGCGGCGCGAAGCACACCAATTCAGCCCGTTCTTAGCCAAGACTCGGGTTGTCAAAGTCTGTCAGAACACAACCCGCCGCCGAAGGCAGATTACTGGGAAAGCTGTTGGAATTAATGTAGAAGTGACGCAAAGCCTTCAACGTCAGTTTCTGATGGCTCCAACAGACAGCATGTTGCACACAGGTGCTGAGGCCTGTTTGTCTGGGAATATCGGAGCATCGCACCTGCTACTTTGATTTGATTGATTGAATGAATTCGACTTGACCGAATTCCAACAACCGTTTTATTCCAGCAACCTTTTCGATTGCGATTTGTCTTTTTTTGACAGAAGGTGCTGGGGACACTAATATCATGCCGGTAGTGTCACACTGTGGGTCATCTGGGGGGCTTCATTTGGTATTCAAACGCCTGGAAATGGTGAAGGCACACATTGATTCACAATTCTTGTCACAGCCAGGATAATTCTTTGTGGTTCAAAGCTGTCGTGCGTCGAATGATGCGACCCTGTCTACGAGTGTGTACGACCCTGAGATGCTAATGTCTGAGCTGACCTGCTGTCTCTACACTCTTGGCCATGAGACAAACACTAATAAACTAGACTCTTCCTCTGTGGTGGATTTAGAATGTCAGGCAGCTATTCACAAGAAAGCAGCCAATGACACGCAGCTCTTTTAGTTGTTAGTCATACTCATACAGTAACTCCATTGCTGTAATGGAGCTACTGTTCTCCTCTGCTGTGTTTGTACGCTGAATGATGATCACTTAATCACACTCAGCGCCGTTATGGCAGGATAATGGGTCAACCTAAACTCGTAATTGCCGTCCCCTCTCAACACACCCCCACGGTTTATCCACAATTGCTCATCGTGGTTAAAATGATGTAACATGGAGAAAGATGGCCGTCCAGCCCGGATCCTCCGATAGGAGCCGTGTTTGCGGATGGGACCTGAAACAGGGCTTCCAGGCGAGTGGCAAGGTTAAAGAGGCGAGGGTAATTGCTGTAACCTATCTGGGTGGAAAAATTGTTTGCTCTTGTTCCCTGTGTACTCTTCTTTGATGCACTTGGGCATGAAATTGTTCCCCTTTTCACGGTAGCGAGCCCTAAGCCCCAAGTCCATTGGCCGTCCACAGCCGGACGAGTCGGCCTTTTCTGCACGCCGGACTCCGTTGGCTTCCGTGCGTGAGCGCTCGTCGAAATGTGTGTGTGCATTGGTGGGGCGGTAGATGTCTGGCTAGTGTGTGTGTCGGCTGGGCCCTTTCATTCCTCTCTGACTGACAGAACAAGTGAGCTAATGCTGCAGCGATTGTAGGTTACATTGGGAAGTGCAGCATGTCAACAAAAGAAGTAATCAAGCGGAGAAGACAGGAATGACATAAAGATATCGTCCATATATGAATACTGGAGTACGCGTGGGTGTGTTTACTGAGTTGGCTTCTTTTGAGTTAAAGGACTTGACGATTTTACGGATTGATGACCATGCAGCCTTCGTTTTTATCAGTAGCTGAGTAAAAGGAGTCCCCCTCGATGAAAAATGGGGCTGATTTTGGCCTCTGAGTGCACTCCAGAATTTAAACAGCTAACATAATCACAATGTCTCCTGCTCTTGAGAAACGACGTCCGGGACTTTTGTTTTTGAGACATGTCTGCACCACCCGCTCCGTAATAATTGTCAAAGGCGTAGACGTGTCATGCGGCCTGTCTTCCGCGGCAACTGGGAGACATTTGTGGGAGCACATTTCCCTCCTATTTGCGGAGAAACAATTGCATAATGTGGCGAGAAACAAATCAGTTCACGGTCTTTGGGAATACAAAATCGGTCGTTTTGGAGGTGCTCGGGAACACGCTCCGCATTCTTCTTGCTTAAAGCTGTGGGCTACAGTCTTTAACTCTGTAAGCGCCTTTTACTTAAGCACTCGAAGACAGAGGGGCCTGTTTTGTCACGGTCGGTTGGTGGAGTGACGTTTCTGTTTAAAGCTCGGGCTCTGCGATTAAGTAGCACTTAGCTGCCGTTAGGGGCAGAAACCCGACACGGGGCAGAAAATGACAGGGTTTTTTTGTTGTTCTTCCATTCCGTGGCCCAGACTCAGTACCATCTTTCATCATCATCACTTTTATGTGACTTGAAATATCCAGCCGTCAAAAATCACCCCGCAAGGTGATGCCTTTTGCCCCCTTCTCACAGCGGGGTATCTACCCAACTCGCCTTGGCTGCACGCTACTGCCACTAAATACTGCTCTTATTGCCAAGCTGTTCCAGGTGCCACGCTAGATGGTCACTGATTGGTCAGAAACCTACATACATTAAAAGAAAATAGTTTATTTAATTCACTTTACTTCAGAGATACTACCGAGGTACGCTTACTTCCTGTCCTATTTCTGGAACTGCTTGTGGTATTCCGTAAATAAACACAAATGAACGGCGGCAAGGTATGATTCTTATTTAACTTTGGAATGATTAGTAGGGGAAAGGATGAGGGAGTGGGAATAAAGAGGGATCTGCCGATGGTCTAATGGAGTGGATGAGCAATTGTGGCAGTGACTCAGGACGAAGGGACGGCCGTCTTTTGATGAATGGACAGGTGGGGAAGGAGCAGAGAGCGATGTGAGCTGATAGAGAAAAGGACTCTTTAAATGCTACCTCATGAGGTGCCCATTCTTTTTATTTAGCCTGGCTTTCCTCTCAAGGTGTGCCGTTTTTTTTGTTTTTAAAAAAAATGTATTCATGTATGCAGTTTCTCTCTCACTCATTCCTTCCATGCTCTTTACTTTACTTTCCTCACACATCATTCTCTCCTTCTCCTTCCTCCCCCTTCTCCCCGTTATGGATCATATTCCCTAATGCTTTTTCCATATCTGCCTCAGCTAGTTCCTCTCCTTTTTCCCTGTTGACTTTGACCTCAACATTCATCACTCCTCCTGGTGTCCGCTATGGCGACCGGTCCCACACTTCACCTTTTCAGCCCCCCTTCTATGTCTTGCAAGAAGGGCAGGTGGAAACCCATGTGCACGGCTTCAGAGGGACATGCCTGTGCTCTGATTTAAATAGATAATGGCAGCACCCCAGCGCTTGTTGGGCTCTGAATAATGCAAGAGCTCCTGAAGGCATTGTTGCCTGGCTTCACTGATGGTGACATGCCTATGCCCGCTGAAAAGCTTGCAATATTGATATCAGTCGTGAGTGAGGGACTCTGATAGTTATTTCCAGAATATATATATATATATATATATCCAGAATTTGAGACCTCAGGCTGGACAAACTAACACACAATTATCAGTTATTTGAATGACGGGAAATGTCAGCATTATCTACAGTGGCTTGGGTTTGGACCAATCCAAACAGCATCGGTGAGGCGAATCATTTATTTTGACGGCATTTAACAGGATAATGACAGAGAAATGTACTCTTCACCAGCACAAACCAAGTAAATTAAGGGCATTCATGCCGTCGCTTTCATCCAAAATTGTCACGTAATGAGGTTAAATGGCATGCAGCGATAAGGTTACTTCACCATAGCAACAACAGCACCGCTAGTATTTGTAATGTGTTGGTAATTGTTACATCTGCTCCTGTCGGGGTCTATTTTGCTGCTGTGCGTTGTGTCCTTCTGCACCATATACATGAACGAGTTCCAGTCTCGGATTGTTTTTTCTCTACATGCTAATTAATAAACGCATTGTGGTTTTTATCAGGAACCGCGACAGGAACATTTAACCTCTGGGAGCCGAGAGAGCAGCTGATGCTGCGAGGGTTAATGTCATTTGATCTCATCCTCTCATGCTATCTAATAACAGGGCAATGTTTAGCCCTCTCACAAGCTACTGTGCTAATACCTGCCACTGGTACCCCATCAAGAGTACTAATCTTCTATGCTGCCACGCTAGTCATCGTCTTACCTAATAGGCTCATGGTTTCAAGCACTTTTGCTCCTTAATAAATATGCAATGTCTTCTTAAAACTTAAATGTCAGGTGATAAGCTTGACTGCATCTGAGGTGAATTCAAGGTTTTATGGGCAGTCGAGGGGAAAATTACAATGAAAGCAGAAAATAAGTGGAGTTTTATCAAAGAAAACTTTGCCTCATTGTGTCCTGAATACGCACTCCGAGCCACGCTGGCACTCGAGGAGAGAAGGGGAAACAAAGAGTGGTGTTTGTGATCTTATCTCATTATTTTTCTCCTTCGCCTGCTACCTTTCTGAAAAGCCTCCTCCTGGAGGACGCCTCTTACTTTTTGGCGAATACACACTCGGTCCCCCAGGGGTGCGTTCAGGAAGCCGCCTGTGTGCGGCTGCCTCCAGTTGTCTGTCAGAGAGGAAGCGCGAGAAAGGGAGGAAGCAGGGAAAAGAGGAGAGGAAAACCTGTATGTTTGATCAGCGAGGCGCTGAGTCACGCCAGGATGGAAGCAGGGATCAGGGTTTTGCAACCAAACTCTGGGAGGAAAGACTAAAAGAGACATTTGAGGAGCGAGGCTTCTGCTTTCAAAGTGTCTTTAAGGGAACACGTGCAGATTCAGCGCTGAGGCACAGTTAAATGTCTTTTTGCTTCGATTCAAAGCGCTGCAAGGGGTCTGTTTTGGAGAGAAATGTTGAGAAAAAAAATCCCCTTATCATGTTTTCCCATCTCAGGTGTGGTAAAGTGAATGTGAGAGTGCTGCAGCTAACGGCAATTACCTCACCGGGGCTGGCAAATGCAGCCCCCTGAAAGCTTCTCCTTTACACCTTCAACAATGCCGGGCCCCCTCTAATCACACTGTGGAGGAGGGGGTCCATTATTGTGTCACATGTGCCACCGTGCGTCACCACAAATACATGTCATCAACAGTTTTACCTCACCCCTCCGTGGTAGCTGGAGAAAAATTTGATTTCAGTCCATTTTTTTCTTAGTATGACAAGTATGGGGAGAGGACGATGAACCATGGATAATAGAAATCAATTAAGAAACAATCCAGAGGAACCACAGGCTTTAATTAGCATCTTTGTAGCAATTAATTGAATTGTAAAACTGCCAAGTAAGTTGTCAAAATTCCTCCACACAATAATAAGCAGGCAAACTCAGTGTATGGGCCACTTGTGTCCTGAAACTCTGGCTTGTCATTTGAACACCAACAGTCATTTGCGAGACGGGGCCAGCTGGGATTAAATGTGTCTTGTCTGGAGGACCAGAGGCCCGAGCTGCTGCCAGGAGGAGAACACGGGGACCCACAGCTGTCACGCGGCTCTGACCGGACGGCACACAGGGGCAGAGGTCCTGTGGCCTGACACAGTACCAGCGGGGCCCTGGTCCCTGCCTGACAGCCACAGTTAATGACCATTTACCCTGGAATTGGAATGGACAATAATAACAGGGGCGAGAATAAAGTATAACGGTATATGTTATGAACTACTAGCATTAGCAGCTACATTATTAGCGTTAGTAGCAACACTGTACTGCGATGCTCACTGCAGAGGCTGGTGGCAAAGACATTAACATTTGCAGGGGGGGTGAAAATAAGTAAAACACACACACACACACTCGCCCCAAAGCTGCAGACCATTAGAGACCAAGCACAGCCAGGGTTCTGGTACCTACTTCATCCATTATTGGAAAACATTCACCATCCCCATAAGAATGTGTGTGTGTGTGTGTGTGTGTGTGTGTGTGTGTGTGTGTGTGTGTGTGTGTGTGTGTGTGTGCACTCAGAAACGTGTGAGTCTCATTTGCCACCCAGTAAAACATTTAGTGTGAGTATGGGTTAGTGCGGCTAATTAACCACAGGCTTGTTAATGCGAGCATGCATGACCCCCCCCCCCCCCCCCCACACACACACACACACACACACAGGCTTGTTAATGTGAGCATGCATGCCCCCCCACCCCCCTAGACCATCCCAACCCTGATGTGGATTGTTCTCAATGAGCCAGGCCTGTTTTTTCTACATGCTGCTCAGGTCTTTCTGTCACAGCCTCGACTGTAGTAGCATACAGTTAATTCCCTTTTGGCTGCCGGCAGACAAATTTGTGCCAAAACCATTTAGACCGTTACTCAGTTCTAATAAATGACAAATAATTGAAAGGGATGGCTTTAAAAAAAAAAGAAGAAGAAAAGCATCTGTCTTCTTGCAGTGACCTGATTACACAGTATAACTTTTTTTCCTTATTTGCAGTTTAGAGTTGAGGACGCGTTGAAATCCCCCAGCTTAGATCCATGTGATCGCCTGTCACTTACTATTTTTTTGAACCTCTTTTCTGTGATATTGCTCCCTTCTGCCTCCCGTTCCCCTTCTGTCTTCCCCCGATGTCCTGGATGTCTGCATCACTCCATCAGTTGTGGGAGGCCATCTAGACAAGGTGAGGGTCAATGTGAAACCAACAGGGAGTTTAAGTGGCGCGGAGAGAGATGAGCTCAGGTCAGCAGTGATGGAAACGCCTTGGAGACGAGGGACGGGGTAAGCTAAGAGGAGCCGGTGCAGGAGGGGGAATGAATGAGGGAAGCTGCTGGCCTAGCTGAGGTTAAGGGTTAGGCAATGGCGAAAGGTGATGTAACTCATTGAAAACCATGATCAGACCGCTATCGCTAAGAGAAAAGAAACAATCCTGTCCAGCATGTGATCAGATTTATAAGGGTTTTCTTCTGTACGGAGGTTTAGTTTGAAAGAATTTAAGTGAGCTGAAGGAACCTGAGGGTTGCTTTGGACCAAAGGCGAGTAGATTTATCTCAGACTCAGACTTAACCTCAAATCTGAGGCTGACATTCACTTTTGGGGGGAATTAGCTCCCTTTTCAAAAGATTAGAAGATCACTCAGCCAATTTTAAATGTCCTCTCTATAGAGGAAATGGCCAAGACAGTCTTGGATAGTAACATGAACCGGTCGATGGCGGATAACACGAATACTAAGCTAACCTAGCATGTTTGATGGCCTTGGCTACAAACTTCTCTACAGCGTACCAAATCAGTGGAGTATTTCTGAGTCTGGTTGTTCAGTGCATGTAGTTCATCTAGTCAATCAGATGCAGACAAATCTGGTGATCGAGCTGGTTTTGATTTAATAACCATGGTGTAAAAAAATGATCCTTCATTTTCTTCCACTTGAGTTGCTTTGAAGGACAACATGTACAGGAAAACATACATT
This sequence comes from Takifugu flavidus, assembly GCF_003711565.1. Lineage (NCBI taxonomy): Eukaryota > Metazoa > Chordata > Actinopteri > Tetraodontiformes > Tetraodontidae > Takifugu > Takifugu flavidus. Next base: position 4,114,060 of record NC_079540.1, read on the forward strand.
TATTTTGTGAAACCCTTAGTCGCTGAAGAGTGTGCAGCCTTTGAACCAAGAAAGACAGGATTTACGATTTGATCAAGATCTATATCTGAGGTTTTTGGAAATCCATGCAAGGATGAAATATAAAACCCAACTGGGGAATTACCTCACTCTGGTGTCCAGTGAGCTACCATTCATGGTTTCTGCAACCTTTAAGATGTAAGGAAATGAAGTGGTTGCCATGACACCCGTCAGCCTCCTTAGATTCAATTACAGCCGTCTTCAGAAACCGCGCTGGATGTTTGTCCTTGTTCCCACCTCCTCATTTTATATTCGGCGCGGCCACTAATGTCACATCTAATCACTAGATTCCAATTGGAATAGGTGGAAATCACAAAGTTTAATGCCACCTCTTCAACCCCCGTGGCCTGGCACCCACCGGGCTGTCTTAACATGCCCGACACATTGGTTCACCTCGCCAAGCGCTCGCCAAGCGATTTTGAGGGAGCAAAAAGGAGGTTAGAGCCCGGGCCTGTTCGCATGACGAGGGTTGGGATTGCACGTGGAGGAGGAGCGGGTGGTTACGTCGGCGTGCCTCGGCATCTTCCCGGCAGGAGAGCAGAGACAGGAGGAGACGTTGCTGCGGAGGAAGGGAGTGTCTGAAGAAGCCCGGGTTTCTTCTGTCTTTCCTGAGGTCCGCAGTGCAGGAGGAGCGAAGATTAAAGTGGAGGCACTGCTTTTGAAGTCGGGCATCGGCGGCTGCACGTGCACATCCGCGCGTGCACGTCACGCGACAGCACTTTCCCCTCGCTGCCGCGCGGAGGGGGAGAGTAAGAGTGCTGCTCAGACTTTGCTCCGCAACGCCTTTGTGTGACTCCTCACAACATTTTAAGTCGATTGTGAGTCGGTCGTGGAGATTTGCCGCCTGGTTCCGTGCAGATACACCAGACACTCCCACCTACTCACATCAAAGCGACGTCAGTTACTTCTGTAGATGTTTGCAGTTTAGGTACGGCAAAAGGAGGATAAACCATCTATATTTACGACCCAGTGGATCGAGCTGGTGGGGTCTGATGCATAAAGGTCAAGAGGTAATTGTGACACTCAGACTGGTGAAAATTCAGAATCAAATGTCTATTAGTGGACAGAATCCGGCCGGATTCATGCAGGCGCCAAAAGAGGCTCCTAAAACAGTGTTAGACAGCGGCCGTCAACTGCTGCATGATCATCGTGGTGTTTGTGTTCCATCACACACTTCAGTGGAGCGCCATCTGCATGCGTGTATCCGCAGAGATCCGCAGAGATCCGGGGAACGTGCACGCTCAGGTTCGGACACGTGACTCGGACTTGGATCGCAGCCGCCCTCGCGATTCAGAGCGAGCCCGTGTTTATGGACATCCGCCGCTCAGCCACGGCCTGTCAGGCCTGTGACAAATCCGGAATAATATGGTGGGTGACACGCTCACGAAGCTGTCAAAAATAACTCCAGAAACAGGCGCAGCTCATCATGCAGATATATTGGATTTTAATGTCCATGTCGGGTTATTTAAACCTTGATTTGGAGGGAATTCAGAATTCCTACTCAATATAAAATCCTCCGGTTACATGAGGTCTGATCTTACTCTCTTTTTCACATCAGCAAATTCTAATTTACTGGTCTTCATTCTCGACAGAATCCTGAAGACGGTTTTTTATTCCATCTCTGTTCCTGTATCGACATGCACACATGCATTTCGGAATAAAAGTGCAGCCACTGCGAACCATTTGTCCATATTTAAACATGCAGAGCAGCGCTTCTAAAAACATGCACTCAGAACAAGCTGGCTTTTACCAGCAGAGCCTTTCCCGTCAGCGATGTTGGCGCTCTCGGGCTCCCGCTCCGGGTCTCTGATGGGACGCCCACCTCACACACTTACAGCAGGACGAACACAATCTGAATTATTGAAGAGCAGAAGCAGCGAGATGGAGAGCGAACAAGAAAGTTGCAGCATGAAGGGACGGGAGATTGGTGGCAGACTGGGCTGAAGAACGTGAAGATCTGAGAGGGGGAAATGGCATGGCGGCACTCAGGGAGGACGCATGGCATAAGGGAATGTGTCGACTGAGGACGGAGATGGCGGAGGAGCCGGAAGGGAGAAGAGGCTGGCAAAAAAGAGGGTAGGAAGGTGGAACCACAGCTCTGCCCGTGGCTTTTTTTAGGCTGATGACATGAAGAGGAAGTAGCTAAATCAGCAGCTTTTACCGATATCACCTTTACAAGTGGAAGCATGCATACCCCCACCCCCAAACACACACACACATGCACGCACACATATACGGAGGGAGACAGAAAGAAAAAAACAAAACAACGGAAATAAAAATGAGAAAGTCCCTGCCCCATTTGAGAAAGAGGCACAGTAATGTCTCCTTCTTGCTCAGGTTACGCTGCCCAGTGCTCGCTGGCACTGTCGGGATGTTCACGCTTAATAGCTCATATTTCTGTTTGTGCATGCAGGACATTTGTGTGTGCACGAATGTGCGCACGCACGATATAAACTGGCGAGTTTGCCGGGGCTCTGACTTCCCTTGGCGCTGGCTTTGTATCAGTACCTGAATATGGCTGCAGATCAATGTTCTCCAACACACACACACACACAAACACACACACACACACACAGAGGCTTGTTTGCAGTTTAAACAGCAGGCAGCCCAGATAACAGCCAGCTAATCAAAAACAATGACTAAACTGCCTGAAAACCAAGTGGAACTTGGGTTGCAAACCGATGTGCACAACTCCACAAAATGTAGAGTGTGTTAAGTTAGACTTGAGGATCCCAAGGTACAGATCTGCTATTACAAGGATCGCCATTTCGCCAATACCCTAAAAATGGCTGCATCACAATAACCCTGCTGTTATGTAGATATCACAGCATGGTGCCGCATTGCTCCTGATTGTTTACCTTACTGATTACAGCTTAAAAAAGAAAAAAAAAGCGGAACAGACTGTTTAAGGCCGTTCTCCTGATTGAAACGGTTGCCTGAAAGCCGCCGCTGAGAACATATTTGCCATTGGCCAGCTGCGATGAAGCGCTCCCACTCTGGCTGGACTCCGCTTCACACCCTGCTGCTGCACCACTCGCTTACAAAGCCTTGTGTGTTTAGGGCTTGAGACGAGGTTGGTGCATGATTGTGTGTGTGTGTGTGTGTGTGTGCGTGTGTGTGTGTGTGTGTGTGTGGTGTGTGTGTGTGTGTGTGTGTGTGTGTGTGTGTGTGTGTGTGTTTCATCAAGCCGCATGAAATAGTGGGAAATAATTAAAGGGTGAATGGAGTGAAGTGGAAAAGTAGATGAGAAACAGCGACGCATGAAAGAGGAGGAGAGAGCGAGGGAGATATCAAGCGATAACGCTTTAGCAAAAGTAAGGAAAGCGAGTGAGGCATGTGGCATGAGCCGCTGCTGGTCACCATGGCAACCCTTTAAAGGCCGATCCCCAATGCAATTAGAGTGGCTTTGAAGCAGCCAGTTTGAGGGCAGAGAGTATGAAAAATAAGGCAGAAGAGAGAGAATTAAGGCACTGAATAAATACAAACTGCCTATTAGGTGGTCGCCTGTTCCCGGTTTAGGACTGAACGTTTGTCGTTTTTCAGCCGCGCTTATGCGAATTCAAATAATGAAGAAGCCCTGGGCACGGCGTGTTTGCATCTGCTCATCTGCATGGGAGTCATTTATGGTGAGAAATATTACCGGCTGTAGGATCCAAAGGTAAAATCAAACCGCTGCGCCTTGAAATACATCAACAGCGTATGTGAGAGAGAGACAGAGGAGTCAGAGGGTGGATTCACCACAGAATGAGTGGAGGAGGACTCGTGCCCAGGCCACCGAGGTGATGTTATCAATTAAATTTAACCGCAGAACTTGGAAGTATTATTGCTGGCAATCCTCTTCAGTCCTGTCTAAGCCCATTAACTACAAAAGAGCAGTGTATCCACCGAAAATGAGCGCCACTATCTTGGGTGCACACGCGGCCTGACGAGTGTTTGCGCCTGCACTGCTGCTGAGCTGCTTTTTACGGTTTTCGCGGCCACGGTGACACGTGGATCTTCCTGTAATAATAAGCTTTGTGTCTGTCCATCCTGTGATAATCTCTCTGATTAGTCCTCGCCCTCATGGTGGAGCGGTGATTGGGTGGCTTAAGGCTTTTCAGGCCACTTGGAAAAAAAAGGCTTTTCAGACCTCTTGAAAATTGCCTTTTACGACAGCTGAGGGGGCTCGATCAGCCAAATCTGGCTTAGTACATAAATAGTGCATTCGTATGAAAAGGGTGATATATATCAAACACACCCCGGGGTGATTTTCATGAATAGGTGAAATGGGTTGCTTAAAACTTCAATCCTCTTTTCATCCGATGACTGTTCGGATTAGCTCTAACCGCTGCGATTCGACCCCCGATCCCCCGTGCACACTGGACAGGTTATCAGTTTGCTGGCACAGGCAATTTAGAGACGCTAATCATCAAATAATGGGCACGTCTCAGGCTCGCTGGAGCCAGCCAGAGTGCTGGGATAACTGCAGGGAAATGCGTCAAGCCTGGGAAGTTCTTTTCCTTATCGATACCCAATATCTGACTGTCAGGGTGGTCAAATCGGCCGAATTGAGCCGTAAATCTACAACTAAGCAACCGACGGTGGGTCCCCTGTTGGCAGAAAGAAAAAGGGGCCACATATTGATTAGCACTAGATTCGTATTGGCGATCACTCCTGACGTCGACCCCTCGAGCTGCGGTCTCGGACGGGAGGGACGAGGATATTTTTCATTGCACATCCAGGGCAGAATGATGACTTGTATTGCGGTCACAGCCCGCTGAGAGTTCATAATATAGCATTTGCACTCCACTGCCCTGATCTTGTGACCCCCAAAGGGAATTGATTTCTGCCACTCTGCTGCCCTTTCGTATGTCTGTTGTCTCTCAGGCTTTCCTTCCTTCTCATTTCAGACTCATTTGTCCAACTTTTTCCCCCTTTTCATCTACCATCTTGGCGTTTTCTTGTGCACGCACGTGGAAAACACCTTTCCTTTTCCCCCCCAGTCTTTTTCGCTCCTTGTCTTTCATTTAATTAATTTTTCTTGCTTTTCCCTCTTGCCTTTGGCTCTTTCATCGGGCCTCCATCTTTTATACAGTGTCTCAAAGCCACCAGCTATAGCCTTTGCTTTGCAAGTCATCCATAATCTGTCCCTAATTTGGACTGGTGCTACTTTTCCTGTATGGACCCTCCATCTGTCTCGTCGCTCCAGCGTTTTCTTTCGATCTTTACTCTCACTGTCTTGACTTCTCTTCCCCTGGATTTCTTATTTCCCAACCTTCTGCCCTCTCTTTGTGCCATCACTGCCAGATGGTATCCCTTCCTTTTCTTCGCTGTCTCTGTTTATTGGAATCATGTCCTTAACTATCAGCATCTTCTCTCATGACCTCCACACGCTGACACGCAGCAGCTGGGAGGACGTAACGTTTGAGTCTGAGAATACAAAATGAATTTTTATCTGTCTCGGTATTTCCAGCCCCAAATATTTATATGCAGTGAATCCCAGGAGGGTTTGTCTGCTGCAAAGAAATATTAGCTTTGACTAAATTGAACGTATATTATTCAACGCAGGCTAACAATCAGCCCCCCCCATTCATTATTGAATAGGTTAGTTCAGTTAGTTAAAGCTTTTCACAACTGCCCTTTTGTGTGAATTATTTAGCATTTCCAGAGTGTAAGCCCCCAGTATAGGCTTGGACTCATTTGATCTGACACCTTTTTCTGTGATGGTGACCTTTGACCCTCACACCCACTGCCCTGACATTTATCACGGGCTTCATTTGGTGAAACTGCAACTTTTACCCGTGTCTTCCAACTGACGCGGTTAAAAAGGACACTAGGGAGGAACCATGGGAGCCCTGCTGTCACAGCACCTCTGGTCAGAATTTAATCCCAATTTAGAAGAATTTCACGATGGTTCAAGTCAGGTAGATCAGCCGCTCACGCTCAGGCGTTTTACGTCACCTGTCTGTGGCTGCAGGCAGATTTCCATGCGTCAGTCTGGTTGTTGTTCACAAGAAAGTTGTGCAGACCTAATTAAGCCTGTATGTGATGGATGACATCCAGCAGCCACTGGAAACGCCAACTCAATATGATGAGTCCAGGCTGCAATATCAGCACAGGACAAGCACGCAGGATACTGGCGAAGCTGTGTGCATGGAGGGATGGAGCCTTCAAAAGTGCCGAATCGGGAGGTCCAGGCCTTCACTGTGCCATTTAATCTCCCTGTCATTATTGAGCCAGGCCTGCATCCATCTGCCTATGCGTTCCTTTGCCTCTGCCATTATTACATATCACATACATTAGAAGACGGATGACACTCGGCCGGCGGAGAGTCGCTGCCCAGAAGAGAGATTGGACGGGAGGGGAGAAAGATGGATGGAGACGCAGACAAAAGGGTCCACAAATGAGCAGGAGGGCAGCGAAGATGTGATGAGTTCTTTGAATCGGTGGGTGGCACCTCCATACGTCGAGGGAAATTACATCCTGTGCGTCACCCCGACAGGTGCTGCGGTCAACGCCACGGAGTGAGTGAGAGACAGAGGAGGCGTCAAAAATTGATGCGTCCTACTTACACCAGCTGAGCAGAGAGAGAGAGATGTTTGCTTTTGGATAGCGAACGAGTCGGGTTGTTTTGTTTTGTTGCTTCTCTATGTGTGTGGGTGTCTTTCTGGAACCCATTTAGCCATGCGTTCGGATGCACACAGCTTCATAGGCTTGGTTACATTTGCCTGTCGTCAGCTGTTGCCCAACTGATCTAGAAGTTATCGCGGCAACCTGGACCGAGGCCTAAAGGCGGTCCGCGCTCTGAGTCTCTCATTAGCCCTTCGCGCACCATCCAGCCCTGTTCGACCGAACGGAACACTTTATCTGCCGCTTTATTCAAACAAGATGGGGAGAAGGGCCAGTCCCAGAATGAGTCAGCAGAATGGGAACCAGTGCGTGTTAATCAAAGCTACCAATCTTCAGAACATCCAAGGGGCCAGGTCGCTTGAGCTGGTTTTCTCTGAGGGCTTCCTTAATGACCAAAAAGGATTTACAGAGGTTAAGTTGCACGCCATGCTGGGTATTGAGCCTTTGAATTAATGCTGTTCTCAGCAGCCAGTTTAATGTGATGCAGTGACCATGGCTCACCTGAGGGATGACAGTACAGAAACCCACATCAGTGTTTACCTTATCCGCTCCGAAGCGCTCCAGGTATGACCACAGAGCTCTCCCATTACTTTTGTCATTACCAGAGACATTACTTCTGCAATCCGATACTTTGAGTTAGTAAATATGTGATTTTTTTTAGGATCATGAAGGGCCAGTGAATGCCTAAAACACAGATGAAGGAAGTGGAAAGATTGCATGTATAAATGCTTATTGACAGAATGACAGAGAAAACCTCCCACTTTGTTCAAAGCCAAGAACAATAACTAAACAAATTGAATGTCACAGGGTATTTAATGATGTATTACCAAGGTAACAGGTAACGTGCGTACAGAGCAGCGGGGCTGGTGCTTATTTTATATACCGACTTGTTTGATAACCCCCCCGACACGGGTTAGTTTAGATGGTAGAGGGAAACCGCTGATTCAGCGAACAATTCTGTCCAATATTTATCCTCATTGACCACCATTCTTTAAAAGTGGATTGCCATGAAAAGAATTGTCTCCGGGAGGAAGCAAAGCATGCTGGGTCATAAGAAGAACACAGATAGTAATAGTTGCAAATGTAGCGTGCGTGTGCGTGTGTGTGAAGGTTAAAGTTAAGCGTTGCCAAAGTCGACCTTCTAGTGCTCAAACGCTCCTCATTGTTGACAGCTCATGGTTTCATCATCCATCCCTCATTTCATCTTTGGACACACTACCTGTCACTCCTCTGTCTTCCTGCACCCTTCCAGGTGACTCCCACCTCCAATTAGAAGACAAGAGGAGGCCGTCCAAAGAAAGGCGGAAGAGGGTTATTTAGTGAACCAAAAAGTGGGACTTTAGGGGTCACTTCTGTTGAACATGACAAAAATTCCAAGACACTATTTTGTCTCTGAGCCGCTGTCCTCTCCACATCTCATTTTAGGATTTAAATGAGCTCTTTTCAGCTGCAGAGGAAATACTCCAGTGTTCCCATAATCCTGTGTATGCAAGATTGCAAGTGAAATGGTCACTTTCTCTCTCTGCCACACACACACACACACACACACACACACACACACACAGGGACTCTCTCTCTCTCTCTCTCTCTCTGCCCTCCACCCTCACCCAAATATTTAAATCCAGCTACCAGGCGCCGCTGCTGCAGGTGTGTCCAATAACCTGCAGAGAGGGTGTGTCAGACTGTCACAGACTCTGTTGTGGCCCCAGAAGCAGGATTTCGTGCAAGGATCGGTTTTTTTTTTAATTTTTGAAAGACTTCCAGAGCTTTTGGCCTTTTCATCTCCTGCAGTTCTGGTCCAAAAACAAAATGAATGAGGCTGTCAGTCAGACTTTGAGCCGGTCTCCTCAACATGCTGTGATTATATTGTCACTTTGATTGACTCTGAATGGATCATGCAAGTGATGCAGATGAGGAGAGTCCTGCCGAAGCGTACCGTTTTCCAATATATGCAGATAGTAATAAGGACATTTAACTTCTTTTCTAAGCCAGGCTGTGCTTTTCTCACCAACAACTATAATGAAAAATGCAAATATTGCAAAAAAAAGGTCATATGTTCTAATTATAGACCAGTATTAGTTGTGGCCTATTACCAACTGACGGCATCATATTACTAAAGCCCTAAAAGGCATCAAAGTATCAGTAATAAAATCTGAAGGAAATAACAACCCCGACACAAAGGACTTTTTTTTGCTCCTCAATTTTTGCCAATTTATCAGCTGCCTTTGGTAGATACTAAATGGACTCTGGACAGCTTCCTCATGTTCAACCTTTCAAGAGGTGGTGTAAGAATGTGAGGCGTAATTGAAGGAGAGCTGAAGTGCACATTCACTTGTCAGCGCTTCCTCACTCGCTCTAAAACAGCCAATTTTACTGCCCTGGAAATAAAATCTGCCCTTCCTTGGATTTGCTAGACATACCGGACCCGGTCGGTGCCAAGACACCTAAAATATGAAATAGCAAAGGAGAGAATTGGGATTCCCACCTTCATCCCAAACAGACGATCCTAAAAAAACTCAACCCACCCATGACAGCTGCAATTTTTCTACCTACATCAACGTCATCATTGTCCTGGATTTAATTACCGACTGCTATAAAGCTAAAGGCGACTCCTCGTTCTCCGCCTAATTGCGGTTAAGGGCGGGCTGTTTGGCATCGCAGACGGCATTTCTTTCTTTTTCCGTCTATGGTTTGGCTGAGCCGATAAGACTTTGTAAGAGGACAACAAACAGCTTTAATGCTTTTCAAACCGACTTCAGACGAAGACGCGTTTGGAAGAGTGCAGCTTGGATGGAGGGAGGCCAGGCAAAGTTTTTGCCCGCAGTTTGGGAGTCAAACAGCAGTCACCCTGTCAGAAGTGGACGGGATGACATGTGAACACACACACAGAGCCACACACACACACTTCCAGAGAGAAGGGGGGGGACCTCGGATCCCCAGCTACTGCCAAAGCTGGCTGTCAAAGTTTAATTGGCCAACGTGTCAGGAGAGAAAGAGGAAATATACGGGTTTGTGGACACCACCCTCCATGCTTTCAGGCCCGCTGAGGATGTCTTCAAGCCTGGCTGTCAGTTTAGTTTCATTTCTCCGTGGCGTTAATCAGCGGAGAGATGCTTGACGCGGCTCTCCGAGGCGTCTGAGCGCTTACCTGCGAACGGTTGGGGAAGTCTGAGAAGCGGCCACTTTAGCACCTCAGTCCAGGTTTCAGGTCGGGACCACAAGACTCGTCACAACATCACAGCCTTCGTGAAAATGTGGCGGAGATGTAGCGGCTGCCCGCCGAGCCCCCTCGTAATGGCTCCCAGCATGAGCCAGCAGGAGAGAGGGAAACAACGCTGCCATTTGGGTCGGGAGGAACGGAGAAGGGGCTCGGTACTGAATTATATATGACACACAACAAGAAGGCTTGTTTTAAAAAAAAACAAAACAACAACGACAAAGAAATGCGGCTGAAAATGTGCACCAGCTGTGCAGATAAAGATTAGAAGCTGCTCAGTACCGCAGAGACTGAAATGTTGGGAGGGGGTTACAGACGGGGATGGGCAAAGTCTCATTTGTGCCGTTTTAGCTCAGCACAGCTGGCGGCACCGATGGGGCGGGGGGGGGGGGGGTCGAAGACATGGAGACAAGAGGAGAAGGTGGAGAGATGTCTGAAGGTGCCCTGTGGCAGCTGCCTCACTGCTCGATCATTTGCTGGGATTAAAACACCAGGAAACTTTGATAATATTGTGGAGCAACGTTCACAAACACGTTGGCGCGGAGGGTTTCATGTACAACAACATGTTTACATGTTTGTTCGTGCGCACAAACCAACGCAGGCATGTAAAGGGGAGGAGCGCTCCCTGAAGGAAAGACTGCATTCCTCCCCTGTCGATATTGCTGCTACAAATCAGACCTCCTACACACACACACACACACACACACACACAGTCTCCATTAACTGTGGGAAAGTTTTATAACCCATCTCTGCTTCATACAGTCCCTCAGCTGGGCCTTCAGAAATAACTCTGCACGCACCTTCTGCTTATGCCTGCATTTTCTTTGAACGTGCACGCGTGCGCTCGCGGCTTGTGGACACTCAGGTGTTGCGTAAGTGCGTATTTGCTGATCGCGGCCCGTGTCAGCGGCAAACACGTCGGCTCTGACGCTGCTGCCATTTGAGGGGCCTTTAAACCCAAAACGAGGCCCCATCGTGCATCTGTGATGCGTCTGGTGACCTTTTTTTTGGCTGCTGAAGAGCAAAGCGGGATTTCGCAGCCAAAACATAAAGTGCAGCTAATGCAGACGAGAAATGGCCCACAGGAGGTCACACAGCAGTCCAAGGGACATATATCGTCCTGTTGTCCAAATGAATTCATCTCGGTAAACAGGTAAAGACTGTGTAGCAGATGGAGACCACCCACAGTGGTAATGCAACTGGACAGAATGGGGTCAGACTGGGGCAGCACTGCCGTCCACCACAGCTGGATTTCACCCAGCATCAGCCTTAAATTCAAGTATCAGGTCGGCTTTTTGGTTAGTTTTAACGTTGCTAATGTGATTTCCGACGCACCCAGATCTTTGAGGAGAACCGTCATCCTTCGATAATCCCAGACAGGTGAATTTCGAAGGTAGCAAAATTGGCTTTTTCGTTGTTTGATAAAAGTTCATTTCTGATTTCACGCCACCACCAATGAACCGTAACGTTTCTCTATCCATCTATAGAGTCCAGGAGTGAATGTAGATAGACCGGCAAAATTGATTATTGCATTGTTGAAGTTCATTTTAATACAGTCACGCACACACACACACACAAACAGCTTCATAAAAGCATAATTTAAAAAGAATAATTCATCAGTTTAGGCACTGTCAGAGGAGGTTCTGCTCAGATTCATGGAGGCAATATTTTTTAAAAATATGTCATTACCCTTCCTCTGCACTACCGTGTGTGTGTGTGTGTGTGTGTGTGTGTGTGTGTGTGTGTGTGTGTGTGTGTGTGTGTGTGTGTGTGTGTGTGCGTGCAGTAGATCACCGTAGGGAGCTACACTAACCAAGCTCAGATCTCATTCACTCTGCTCCCCGTGGCTCTGCCTCACCAGTCCCGCTCCATGGGGAGAGAGCTTTACTCCAGCAGCAGCGCCGCGGCCGTTGGCGTCATATTGATTCGGTTAAGTGGTCATTTATTTCAATTAGCTAATGAACAGACTGGTTGAGCGAGATGGAGACAGGGGTCATCTGACTTGGTCACGCGCAGAAAGCAGCGAAGGCTGCTCCTTTTGGGCGCTCTTCCTGTGCAGGGAGCAATATTAGGAGGCACAAAGTGAATGTCAGAGAAGACGGAGGGGAAAAAAAGATGCAAAGATCATCGCAGAGAATTTCCAGACCGCTAACGTCATCTCAAAAGTCTGGGCCGTCTGTCATCTCTGTCATCAGCTTCATTTCCATTTTTAATGGCATCAATATTTTAGTCTCTCCTCTAAAGTTTGGATTTATCCACTTGTTAAAGGTCTGGCATCACGATGAGCAAAATGGGAGCCATCTCAAAAATGTACGAAAGCATTTTCCATTTGGTCCAGGCGTCGGCATCAGCCTGATTAATTACCTTCAGCGGCCGATAACAGAGGCAAGAAAAAACTCCTGCAAAATCGAGGGCTGCGTTTGAAGCTCAGGCTGAATTCCTGCTGGTCTAAACATTTTATGAAGCATTTCAGGACCACAAACATCATCCTTGTGATACGGCAGAGCCCTCTGTTGTATAACATAATCCAACAGTTCTTTTTAGCGCTGATATGTGGCATTGGGAGCTTAAAATATCGTGTTTCACGGGGAATGTGAACTTCAAACAATGTTTGAAGCGATGTAAGCAGATGGTTAAGGGGGGGAAAAATGGCAGGGTTGGAAATTAAGAATAAAAAATTCATAGCCAGTGCCATTAAAAAGAACATTTTGGCGTTTTAATCCCAAAAGTAAACATGATAATGATGATCACTATTGATACGTTTGAGTAAGGTATCCCGCAACCTTGCGCACAAATATGTATTTTTTTGAAGATAGAGAAGAAAGGCAGCAAACTGTAAAGACAGAGCTGGAAAAACTCTGAACCGTGTGGAGAGGGAGGCTCAGCAGAGCAGATGGTTTCAGAGCTTTTGCCCGAGGCGCTTCATACTCAATGAAAACACTAAAAGAGAGAGATGGGTAGAGAGTGGAAGCGCTAACTACTCATCAGCACTTCCTCTCCTCTGCTTCGGAAACATAGGGACAGGAACGTGGAGGAGTTTTAACAGCCATCGCCAACACCGCGCCATGTTAGCTAACCTCACAGCTCAGAGCAACCACAGCTGACACTTTGGATCCTTCACCCCATCAAATATCTCAAATATTATTTCTCATCCCTGCCTGCAGACTCAAAAAAGTGCAGATTTTTCCCATTTGTGGAGCAGTGGGAGGGAAAAAAACTGCATAAGGATCCTTTTAAAAGCTTCAATAATGACACCGCGATGCCAATTAGCATGCTTTTGTTCACATTTTTAGCTCATTTATGCATCGCAAATTGCGTCAACAATGGCAGCCTGAGATTCGTAGATGTTAATGTAATGCTGATATTAAAGTGTTTACATCCTGCAATAATGGGTGTAATAATAATGGAAACACAAGCAACATGCGTTAATGCAATTAGGTCTCACTCTGATTGACCTCCTTCACGTATAGATACTGTCGTCATGTCAGTTAGCTCGTCTTTTCCAAGTACGAGCGAATCGGGGTTAATGCTGGTCATTGCTGCCATTTTGACTTCCCTGGATGATGTAGTCTATACAAATGCTCACATGTTGTGCTCATCTGTGGGACACAGAATAAGTGTGTGTGCATGTGTATGTGTGAGAGAGAGAGAGAGATGGGAGTCTTGCCATCTGTTCTGTCATGCAGTTCATTGAGCTTAAAGCCCATTGCAGCATTTAGTGGTGCCCACACTACTGACACCTGATGGATTCGTGTGTGATCAAGAGCCCCCTAAATAAGAAGGCATGACCCTCTCTCATATCTGTCGGCACAAGTGCTGAGTAACACAGAAATGTCTGCTCAGAGGCTCATCCAAAGGTGAGGGGAAGGGCTCTCCAGCAGTCCTTGACGTTACCTCGACAATAAAAGCACTGTTAATGGCACAGAGTAAACTCCAGAGTTATCACCAGTCACAATACTCTATACAGGACAGTTCAGTATGGTGACTGACCCTGGGATGGGTTTCTTTGGCCGCACTGTCACTTTGAGCCCATTTACTCAATGGTTATACACTCGAGAGGCAGACAAAAAGCAGCAATTGGTTTTATGCCACCATTTTGAGCAGTCAGTCTGCCCCCACCCCCCATCCCCCACCCGTCCTTCTCCTGATGGCTTGGAGGTTGCCACTGGAGTGTCATGCCCAAAAGCCAGCGGACAGCTTTGCCCTTTGCAGGTATCACTGCTAATTAGAGACTGTGTCAGTGGACTTAAGAGTGTGTGTGTGCGAGTCTCGCACAGCGTGCATGTGTGAAAGAGATATATGAGCCTCTTCACCGTCACAAAGCCCTCAGCATCACTTCCAGGTGTGTGACATGTTTAAAACACTTCTTTTAACAATGCAGACGGTGTTTGTGCTAAGATGGAAGGTGTGTCGGATCAGTCAAAGTTCTCTCCTAATACTTTTGTCTAAATGTGTCGATGAAACCTTGCCTTTATACTGTAAAGCACATTTAAGATGAAGCAGCCACTTAATGTAGTCCAGTTAATTGCAAAAATGTGTATAATTCTCAGTAAATTATCACTCTTACTGTGTTAGGAACTTGTACCCTGAGACTGTTTTGTTCTTTGAAGCTCTGTGGCGGGAATAGGTTAATAGCCTTCCATTTTTTATTTGGGAGTTTATTAGATTGCATAAACTGTGTCGAGGCCGGTTAATTTTATGTATGAGAGCTTAAAAACCGCGATAATCTGGAATAGTCTACATAATGGTGAGCATAAATTTACAAAGGCATCACTTGAAATTAATATCATAAAGGGACGCACCCATTATGGAGCTTACTGAAATGCTCTTCTGCGCCGCACTCTGAGGTAGAGAGGAGCAATTTTTATATCCTTTACACCCTAAACGCCTTTTCTAACATCTATCACACCACTGATGGGAATCAATTAAAACGGGGTGGGGGTGAGGGAGGGGGGGGCTATAATTCACATTTGAGCATGCTTCAAAATACAACGGAATGGATACCGCCTTTAACTTAGCCGACCAGTCTTTTATTGTGTCATAAAAAGCTGTAAACTGTCAAATTCTCATTCAGGTTAGCTTCACAGCGGTTCATGCCTGTACTTTAGCTCCAGGCAAGATGTCAGTGCTAGCTAACATTGGCGTTCACTCCCTTTTTATGAGTCATCTGAGCTTCACTGTCAAGGCTAATAACAAGCGCAGTCCTGCTTGTCCTTATTTTGACAGTCTCATCTTGAATCAACAAGAGAATTTGTAAAATATCTTCAATGTTACTGTCAAGTTAGCACGCAGCTGCTTTCGATGCATATCAGCTAAAGAGAGGAAGCTGCTATTGTCAGTGAACGGTTAAATGTTGTCAGACTCTGTCTCCAGTAGGAGAAGACCCATCAGAAAATGGAACTCATCACCAAAAAAGTCTCTTTTTTTAATCTTTTTGCCCCCATATTTGGGCTTTTTTTGGCAACAATATTGGCATCCCAGAGCAACCGTGGGCAGCCATCACTGTAAACCGTGTGCTTGTGGGGAATACAATGGCTGAAGCAGGGCCAGGGCTGTAATTTTAAGGGCAATGTTCCTTCTTTTGGGAGAACCTGATCGAGTCCATTATGATGGGTTTGCGCCCGGGCTTATATCAAATTACCTTCGAGTGGCAGCCAGGCCACATCAAGATGGCAGCCGCTTTAATGGATTACAGTTCATTGTGTCTGACAGCCCTCAGGCTGCTGGCAGATGCAACCCAGCAGAGTATCTTTAAAAAAAGGTGTAAAGAAGGACTCTATGTTTGGGTTTTAGGATTTAGTCGTGGGCTTAAACATCATACATTCGCACCAAAACACTGTTTGCAACAGGGAGCCAGCCTAATTTTTGGTTTTTCCAAGCGTAGACACACCAGGAGCGACATTGCCTCTCGGCAACAGTAAAACTGGCAACAGTAAAATAAATGTTCCCTCCAGGATTTTATAATTCTATGATTGCAAAAAAAAAAAAAAATGTAAATTCAAATCCACCCCACGACGTTGAGGCGGCTCGGCGGCGGGTGCCAGCGCCTCTTCTGCAAACACGTCCAATCACGGCTGCTTCCCGTAGCGTCTCCCCAACCCGCGCAAAGCACTCGGATGCGAGCCGCCAAACACGGCGCATTTACCACGCCGTCATTATTGCGTTTGTAAATGTGCAACGCAATCTGCAAAAGCGCCCCACAACACATTTGGCAGAGAGTTTTTCCAGGATAATGGCCCTCATATTTTGCGACGGAAATGCACCCGTGATGACTAAAAAGGGGGAAAAAACTGATTCCTGATGTTTGATGTATTAAAAACACTTGGTGCAGCATCATGGTGGTGTAGTAAAACCTCTCCAAGAGCGACTGTAACAGAGAAATCTGTATATCATCTTGTAACTTACGTGGATCTTGTATCCCATATGTGTATCTGCTGTTCTTACTCATGTGGGTCAAAGGTCAAAGCTACACACCGTCTCTACCCACAAGCCCACTCATTCACACAATGGGTGAGATCGTAGCTAGACACTCTTCAAGACTCTCCGGCATTCCAAACACGATCGATTCCACTGAGCCGTGGAAAGGTGAACAGAAATTTGAATATCCTCTAATTGACATTAGGGCGCGGTTGTTGCCGCCATGCATGGCCGGTTCGGGCTGGTGTTGAGCGACGCGCCTTCAGTGAATTAATGAAACGACAAGCTGAGTTGAGCCCTCAAAGCCCCCCCTATTATGTAAGAGATGGTGCATGAGCGTGCACAGGCGTTCTTCACCCACCCGGTAATATTCCCATGCGGCCTGGGTGCTGCTGAGTGGACACGGAGGGAGTGAAGAGAGGCAGCAGTGCAAACCCCCAGCGATGTTATGCGAGGCCGCTTCGACAGCGCGCACGTCACCGTTTCTAGTGAGCTACTGTAGCTGGTGAACGCGTGTAAAGAAAGATGAATTTAAAATGAGCGGCATTGTGTGCACTGCTCGCAGGAAGCGAGATCGGCTCTGACAGCGTTCCCTGTCCGAGCCCGTGTTTGTTTTTAATGTTTCGGGGGTTTGCACGGGACTCCCAACGCTCGTGTCCGCACACTCTCAGCTGCTGGCCGCCGGGAGCGGCTGTGAAATTCCCGACGCCCCCGAGTCAGAGTGGAGAGAATGCACATGAAAAATTGATGAGCAAAATGTGGCACGTCGTTATATTGGAAATCTAAGCGCGTGATTGAGCCAGAGATAGCTGCTGATGACGCGTGAAAAAGGGGAGATTATGGCGCGTCTCTGTGAACGCGCCGAGCTGCTGACAGCGCCGATGTTCATATTCCGTTTAATGAGCAGATCTCGGGATTAACAGTGAACTCTAATGAGAAACAACGCGTTGGAGGGTGCACAATAAGTTCAGACCTGCTCCTTTTGCTGCAGATTAAAACGCCGCGAGTCCCGATGATATCTGAGGCGCTCGGCTTCAGATGCCCGCGATGACCTCTGTGTGAACCGCCTGTCGCTCCTCCGGAGGTGTGCTGTGGTTTCACTGGAGGATTCGACGCCTGCTGACACAATTCTATCGTTTCTGTCGGCAAAGTACATCAATTTATCCCTTGATTCCCGCAGCTGTGACTCTGTCCTCCGTCCCAGGGTTTCATTCATTGAGATTTTAACGTTGCTTGTTTTTTGTGTGTGTGTGTGTTACAACGGCAGCGAAATGTAAAGAAATGCAGTTTTTTATAGGTGGCCTTTGCGTCCAGCGTCCTAAGTGCTTCTGCTGGATTTGTTCTGCTCTCTGGAGCTCGACGAGCCTTTTGTTGGAAGCAGATGGCTGCGTCGTTGCAGGTTGGGAGAGAGCATCAAATAATCCTGTTGGAATCATTGTTCGCACCAACGCTCCGGAAGCCCTCATTTGGCTCCATCCACAGAGGTGAAGGTGTTTGCAGCAGGCCGACATTGTACATCCGAACACGGAGTTAATGCATTAACCTTCAGGACGATCCGCAATCACACGCCGCATAATTTAGCTCTTAACACAAAATGGGGCTATTATTGTTCCGTTAGCCAGCCGCGGTGGCGGCGGCGGCGGTGATTCGTTTATATGAGGATACGTGAAGGTTGAACCTGTGCTGGGATTTCAAATGTCAATCGCAAATGTCATTTGCATGGAGATGTTTGTCTGCCCAAAGAGCAGAAGGGATTCAGTCACGAGCACTAAACGCTCCCTTTTTACAGGCCATAATCTGCGCATCATTCACATTTTTATTAGAATAAACAGGAGCGACGGCTACAATCTGCCACTGACCCTCTGCAAAGACATAAAGGGATCCTCCGCTGTAATTTAATAGATGGGTGGTGGGGAGGGGGGGTCCCTCCACGTCTCCCCCACAGATCTTAATGTACCAAGATAGATTCTTTAAGATCGCAGCCAAACAGTCCAGCAGGAGCCTCACAGAACAAATTTCACACTAATCCCTGTATTGCTGAAGGGCTACAAGCCAAGCAGCAAAGATGGCACAGCCCAGATCGTAAGAGGGGAGATGAATTACCTCTCTTGTTCAGCTCTTTCATTTTTTTTTTACTTTCTTCGTGGCTGTTTGCGAAATTCTCTCTTTCTTTAATGTGATTGCTAATTTTCTTCCCAAGCATTTCTACTTATAAGGATGTTTTTCCCCTTTTTTTTCCAATAACCTTTCAGAACATTTCTCTACAATTCCAACATGGACGAGGGGAAAAGGGGCCGACTGATTGATTGAATCAAAGGAAAATAAGATTCTGTTTCTCTGCGGTTGGTCACCAGTGTCACAATTATCACCACATGGAATAAGAGAATCATCTCGCTGTAATGATGTGTCCGCTCATGCAACACAACCGCAGCCCGCAGCAATCTGATGTTGACAATTGCCAAGCACACACGCGCCCACACACGCACACACAGGACACTCAGAGTGTGACAGAAAAATTAATGAGAGGGACTGCACGGAAGAGGAAGGAGAGAGAAAGATTAGGAATTATGCCATTTCTCTTTGACAAAAGTCTTAGTGTTGCCTTGCTGCGTTTCGCTAATTAGAGCCTATAGTCGTCCCGCTCTTCAGCTCTTTGTTTGGGTGTGCACGCAGATCTGTTTGACATCTACGGTGCAATTAGGGCCTCTGTGGCCTTGTTTTCCCCCCTGCGGTAATTGCTGTGAGCCGAATATCCGTGTCGGAAAGTTGATGTTTAAATCCAAACCTCCTTTGATACAGATGTGTTTCACATCAGGGCCTGTGTTTGCGAGGCGCTTTGCGTGTATTTGGCATCCATTCTGACACAAAGGTATTGATTATCAAAGGAAAAGGGAAGTACGATCAGAATGGGTGGTTCTTTTGTTCCTACTCATGCTTTCACGTGGTGGTGTGTACAGACGTGGCGAATAAGGGCAGCGGTTACCACGAGATTCCCAAAATCAGCTGTGACAGGGGTGGCCTTTAGCAAAGCTCCATATGATGGGAGTGCTTTACATGTTCCTCTGATAAGGTGAATCCTCAGTCAGCCGATATTGCACCCACCGGGAGCGCGGGCGTAATGTTCCCTCATTTAAAGGTCAGGAGGTTGTTTGTTTCTTCTAAACAAGCGAAACAGAATCAAGGCGACTCAAGAAGCGTAGCAGGAAAAGGCTTTTAAGTTTGAAGGCTTTTGAAATCGGGACGATGCAAATGGGTACAAGCGGCAACAAGCAAAAACCACGTGGGACTGTGGCGTAGACGGAGGGTGGAGGATCTCCGACCGCCTCACACCTGTGAAATAGCTTTGACCAGCATCACAAGCTGCCAGGTTTAGTTAGGTTAGGTTAGTCTCTTTCTTTAAAGAGACTGTCGAGCACATCCCACCTTCTCTTTCCTGGTTACCTTTGTCTTAAGATTTTAAGATTTTTATTGTTTTCCTTGACAGCTGGCCAATCCCTGTCTTATATTTGTGATCTTTTATCTCCTAATAAGCCCGACTATTGCCTGAAACCTTTTCCATTATAGCTTTACTTATAGTGCCAGAATCTTGTCTTGTCTCTCGAGGTAAAGCAGCTCTTTCCATTTCAGCCCTCAGATGATGGACAAACTGTGTTTTCTATTTCGAATCTCGTCTTTATCCTCACTTTTATTACCTGGCCTAGCCTTATTCTTCTATTGGTTTTGCTTTATTTCTGTTTGAGGAGGGAGGAAGCAGCACTGCACCTGGAATGATTTATAGAGGTTGGGTCAGGAGACAAAAGCAAAATAAAACAAATATAAAGGTCTCCTTTTCCCACCCATCTCAGCTCAATTAGCAGCAGCGTGAACAGATACACTCATTTTGGAACAGAAGGGCCATCTAGCAAATAAAGAGGCTCCTCCCACCGCGGCATCGCCCGTGACCTCGTGAAACTCTAGACTTGGCAACAAGGCAGCGACGCATTCAAGAGGAATGTGCTGGTGCTCCTGAATGTTGCAGATATCTCATCGCAAAGCAAAAGAAGGAACCAATTCCCTTGTTTGTCGTTGAAAATTCTGCCAGCGAATTAAAGAAAAACAGGTGCTAGCTAAAGCTGAAAGTTCGGATTCTGAAACATTTTTGCTGCCCCCTTTCCATCCACAAGAGCACAGTGAGGCTAGTCCGGCCAACATCAGCTGAACACAATTTTTCGGTGAGTTATCGAGGTGCCCCAGTATTGCCAGAGGTGTCCTGCTAACGCACGTCTCATTGGTGGCCTCGAGACTCGCTCCGTCAGCCGCACACGTGAATGCACCCACTTATGCCCATACAATGGAGCAAGCCCGCATGCATCATTCATTTCTGTAATCAGTGGGCCGTCAGTGTATTCCTCTAATGATCCATAATGCATTAGCAAGCCTGGAACAGCGTTTCGGGTGACAGGATACCGGTAAAAAATGACACTTCCCGACCTTCCTGTACACATGGACATGCATTTTTTTAAATGTTCCAACACCCACATGCACGTAAAATATTTGTCCACACTTCTGTGAGTAGCTAATAACATGTTTTTCCCTTATTTTGGGGGCAGCATTTCATCACCCTGGTTTCAATCCAGAGAACATGAAGCCAGAGCAACGATGGTGAGGCCCATGTTGTACAAGCTAATAGTGGGAGGGGAAATCCATTTTTCCTGCATCCAGCTGCTGCAAATGTGATCCGAGGGATATTTATGAGCGAGCGAAAGATGGAGAGAACGCAGAAGAGAGTGAGGGAAAGGCTTTGGTACACAGCGAGGTGTCTAGTGAGCCTCACGCAGAAGCTTTGCTCCGTCTGTCTCCACCCTGACAACAGAGACTGAACAGGGTCGCACCCACTGAGAGACGTGGCTGTGCACGCCAGCACACGAGTTCCTGCACATGCATCCCTAAAAGCACATTTCCAATGCATGTATGTACAGCAATGTCACGTCATCTCTGCCGTTCCCTGGTTTATTGGCAATCAATCCAGCCTAACCTTGTATCCGCTTTGACCACTCTGTCTCTCTGCCATGTTCCCCTCCTCCTCAGCTTTCTTTTATTTATGCATGCGGTTCTGTGCCAGCTTAAGAACATCATTCCAATTCAAACAGGCAGAGAGTCTGCAGGCGTGCCTCCAGCTTGTAAATTCATTTGATTTGCGCACCGACGAAGGAGTATAAACCTATTAAGACGAGAGGCGGGTGTTCTGCAGCGCATCCGCACGCTGATAAGAGCGGCGTGCGTCTGCGTGTTTGCTAACAAGATTTTTATGTCCGGCTGCTCATGTTGACGCGATTGGGAGGAGTGACAGGCCTGATGTTTCAGAGGTCATGTGAAGGCCGGGACTGAGGTTATTCTTCAGTGTGATCTCGTGGACTCTCTGTTTGGCCGTAGACGTATTTAAGGTGGCAGGTTTGACTCTGTTTATATCATATATTTAAGAGAGGACAGAAAAAAATCGTATCTGTCGAATATGTCCATTGATGGACAGATGGCTCAGGTTCTCCATTTTCTGAATAGTTCTATAAAATATCTTTTGTATGAATATTAATGGTGACATAACAAGTCAAATTCAGGGAGAATTATTCAATAATCCTGACATTTCCTCTCCGTTCCCTCCACTGTGCGGTTTGTTTTATTGCAGCATGGTTGACTGCAACCTCCATCACTCTTATTTCCGTGGCTTATTCTTTATATGAAACCTTACACTGCTAGACAGTTACTATGACTCCGTTTTGGACTGAAGGTCAGCGCTGTCAAGGTGCTTTTCATTCCAGGCAGAGGATCCTGTTTGTGCATCAGTCAGCTCTTGGTTTTTAACTGGACCGAGTTTGCATCCACCCAATGAAGCATTTCAACCTGCCTCCCCCCTGCAGTCCGGTCAAAATGCATCCTATTGTTCTGCACTCTGAGCCCTTAACTTGAACTCTGCCTGAAAAACATCTATTAATCAAACCCTTTCTTAATCTTAGCTACATTTGCCACCATAGATTACCGAACATTCATCTTTATCGCTGCCGTTTCCTCTAAATTATGACCTCCTGGCGTGTGTTGGTAGAATCTGTGCCATACCATGAGTAGACTCTCAGGAGATGCAGGGAATTCAAAGGTTATTCTAATTTTTCCTGTCGTTTAAGCTGACAGAAAATCCCCTATAGGGGTTTTTCGCTGAGCTGAAGTCAGTGTTCTGTTAATAGGATCTAATTGGAAATGGCTGCTGTTGAAGAAGTTGCTTTGGTTGTCTGAAACTAATCCTCTAGAAATCCTTAGGAAGTATACACAGTTTGGTATATCTTGCAGGACATTGGTTTAGAAGTGGAAAGAAACCTTCTGGAAACTTCTTGAAAGAGTGCTATATATGCCCACGTCCTTTAATCCTTAGTAGGCTGTTGAGATATATGTCCAATTCTACATTATTACTTTAATAGCCTACACATTTGAGTTTCTTTTTTTCTTTTCTTTGCAACTTCTGAAAGCAACCTTTCTAGAAAATTGGTGCTCTGGAATTGGAGCTGTACGTGCATGTGTCCGCCCACACACGTCTTCAGCTACCACAACATTTCACCTTGTTCGTGAGCCTGAAACTACTTAGAAAGTTGCTAACTGGCTAACAAGTTAGAAGAGAACCTCAAGTTTTTTGTTCCCTCCTTATGCAGTCCCACTGCGGTAAATGCTTTCACTACAGCTCTCTTTGTGTCTTGATTGCAGTGGTCAGGCCAAACCTGTCCTCCCCTGGCCTGGTATGAACTGGCCTTGCTGCTCTGGCCCTGTAGGGACGTTCTTGGCGCATGTCTGGCCCTAATTAATGCCTCTACTGCAGTCTCTTATTAGACAGGGAGATGGAGAGTCAAAGTGAGAGGGAGAGAGCCAGAGAGAGAGTCAAGTAGTAAAAGGGACTATCAAATATTGATTGTATTTGCATAAATAGCTGCAGCTGTTAAAAGGCCTGCATGATCCCATTTACTGGTTTTACCGTCTCTGAGCATGTGTGGGGAGGGAAAGCGTTACGGCCGGCATGAGCGAGAAAATTGGCAGTCAGAGCCAAGAGAATGCAAGGATTTACCCGCAATGCGACATAGTATCGGGTTCTCGATCCAAAAATCCCAAAGGCTACGCCACCGCTTGTTCACTTTGTGATTTGCACCAATTATTGCCCCATTAGAGACTCTATTGTGGTTAAATAGAGAGAAAATGATTCTACTCTCAATTGGAATTCAATGGGAGAAAACACGGCACAAAGCTCCCGACAGGTGGAGATCGGTATTTTAGACGCCCTCGGTGAGTTCTGACACCTGAGTCACTTAAACGTGGCCTTTAAAGTGCGTTGGACGCACCATAGTTCACGGCGGAAAATCAGAAAATAATGTCATTGGCTTCCTTCTGTATTTTTCTGAGGCTGTTACCTGTCATCTCTGCTTTATAGGTCATATATTTTTGTATACTTCACTAACACTGCGGATGCCATTTGTTCCACACTATATTTATGTCAGAGGTTCGAGACTATTTCCACGATTGATTTTTGAGCAGGTCCCGTACAGCATGAGGTGGACCTAGAGCGACTCACTTGCACCCTCTGATGCATTGGTGTTGGAGTAGCTAACAGGTAGGCGGAGGGAGCTTGAAGGCTTTTCTCTCCCCTGACAGTTCAAAGACATCATGTAGGTTTGTGCGTCTGCATCTAAGTCCGCCAACTTGGATGTGACAAGGCGTGCCCCCCCCCCCTATTTTACAGTATAACAGATTTTTGTGTGTGTGCGTGTGTGAAGAGAAAGGCTAGCCGAGCCGATCAGTGTCCGCACCGAGGGCTTTGTCACAGCTGACCTATATTAGATGAAAGCAGCTGGATCGGTGGCCTGCAGGGACGGCGAAAGAGTTGTGTTCTAATTATCTCTGCGGCTAGCTAGCGACATATCACACCCACACATAGACACACAGACACACTTTTCAGCAAATCAGTGTGAGCTCGCAGGAGCAGCTGCCGCGCTCCACTTCACAGACGGCGATGGAAAAATCTTGCATGTAGAATTCGGCGAGGGCGTGGACCCTCATAGAACACCATGCAGACTGAGATCCTTGGGCGGTCGTGGGCTGCAACCGCAGGCGTCGCGGTTGCGTTTAGTTTTTCGTGAAGTTACAGAGGGATGCGCTGCAAAAGCGCCGTTTTTGCCGTTCGGCCTTGGAAGCGCAGTCATGCGTCCAGTTCAAGTAATTAACTTTGCGCATCACCAATAATCGGCAATGACGTGTGACAATGAAAAAGGAGCCTCGTGCAAACAGCTGTGGAGGTACAAGGAATTCTCTATTAGCATAGCATCCTTAGTCTAGGAGAGAAAAGTCTGATTGATCACGTGCATTTTATTCCTTTTGGAGCTAATTGGATGCAGCATATAGCAATTAAGCTGTACAGCCATCAGTCATCCCTTCCTCTCCTCTCCTCCCATTGTTTACCCCATACATTTTCTCCTCTGTCTCCAATGAGCCCTCCCTTGTCTCTGCTCATATCCTCCTGTCATTTCTCCATTTGTGGGCCCCGGCGCTCACAGCGGCAGGGCCATATTAGCCAGTCAGCCACTGGAACTTCTCTTTGGATGAACAAGCATGGCCCCACATTTTACACCCCATTGAATATTCACTGCCAAGGATTGTTTTACATGTTTCCTTCTTCTCTGATGAGCTGCTCCCTTTTTTCCTTCATCTGCAGTGTTTTGAACTTCCTCCTTTCCACCTGAAGACATGGGGCCCCGTTTTCTGGCGAGACTGTGGTGAGTAGAGAGACATGCACATACTTCCTGCAGCTAGTTGTCACCTGCACCTTTAAGTGTTAATCCCACTTCCGTCATGTACGTCCTTGAAAACCATCCCTGGGAGGAGCCCGGGAGTGTTCCCAGTCGAACCACTCAAGGATTAACCAACGTCATTGAAGCGGCTCTAAGAAAATCGGGATCAGAAGCACGCCACTTATTCAGCTCTCCCTCCACGGCCTTTAGTGTTTGATCTCATGCGTGGAGTAGGATCGATTTAATGACTCTTGAAGGCAGGTCGGACACTGCCGTCCGGACTTTAAGCTACATCTCCTCTCCTGCGTGGGATGCGGAGGCACTTTTCTCAGAAAACACACCAGGGTTCTTTCATGGGGGGGAGGACGACGCAATGAAATCGGTTGAAAGGCTGTCTGATGAAGAGCGAGAAGGGAGAAAGGCGTCGAATTAACGCTGGCAGAGCAGTAATAGAAAAAAAGGAGGCACTTCCAACTGATTTTGCAGGCCTGAGGTTGGACGACTATTCTTAGCCTCAGTCGTCATTTTTCTCCTCCTTTCTTCCTTCTTTCTTCTCTTGCTTCGTGAGCGCTGACATGCCAGCGCTCTTCAGCCCATCGAGTGTCTTTAAGTGCTGGGAAACTGCAACTGCTGTTTGTAAATGGCCACAACGCGCTGATTGCTGGTCATCATTCTTCCCCCCATCCGTTTGTTGCTTTATTTAAGTCTCTTTGTTGAGCTTTGAAGGAGACGCTTCTTGGAGCATTCTAAGCTATAGCAACGCCACTAAAGCTAATGATCCATGTTGATCGCGATCGTCGACAGCGTAGGAAACAAGATTAATTTTACTTTGCACATAATTAGCAGCCATTCAAGCTTTAGACCGATTTTACTTTGCCAAGTCAAGCCTTCACGTCAGCGTAGGCGCGTTTTAATGGTGCGCGTCATCATTCATGCTGCAATGTGGAATTCCAGGGAAGATACAGCGAAATGCGTTCAGCAGCTGCTGCTTTATGGTCTTGTACATAAAATTGATTCAATGACTTTACTGAAGTGAAATAAAACTGAGAAAGGAGCAGAGACTGCACGGATAAGTGACAAATTGACCCAACAACCTACTTTAAATATCTGAACGAGGCTGGGGGAGACTGATTTATGCACAGCTTGGGGAATCTGTGGTCTCGCTCAGAGATTATCCTGCATCCAGCGCGTCTCTGACTCCCTCCCTGTTTGCATGGATGGTTTTATCTATTTATTGCCTGAGTGTTCATTAAACCCATTAACATTAAGATGCCCTAATAAATCCCACACACGAATAAATGCACATGTTCTTCCAATGCGACTGTACTTAGTGTCTGACGTCATTAGTGTCGAGTTGCCTCTTCTGACTCCCTGAACTCGAGTGTGATGCATTATTACTCTTTCTGCATGTATCCGTTATTCAGCATCCAGATCATCAGTGCCAAGTTCAATTCTGTGTGGATGTCTTTCTCCATCAGTGTACAAGTCTGAGTTTTTCTCAACAATGAGCGAGTCTAAAAATTATGGGTCAAATTCGAGTTTGTTCAAAAAAAATAAAAAATCGGCGCATCTTAGATGTTTGTGGATGTGAGCAGCAGCTTCACTGTCACACTGAAGGACATTGAGATGTGTTCTCCTGCAGGAGGACAGGGATTTAAAGCGCCTTTTAATCAGGGGCCGATATTGTTTGAAGTTCTTCAGAAGCAAATATATGTTAGCCAGTGTTTGGGATGTGTAATTCTACAGATTAAAAATAGTTCCTCTCCTGATTCTTCTGAGCTGTGAAGCTCCGAGGACCATCTGTCACTGTCAGGAGCCGCCACCAAAAATGGACAGCATAAGAAAAGCGTGTAATAAATATGAGCACTGTTCTTAGGGGGACTTAAAAGCTGGTGGCATTGGAACTAAGCAGGAAACAGCTGTTAGTGTGTAATTACTGCAATTAATGGACATTATTTTGACATGATTAATTCACTGGATGGTTTGGAAGTCAGTTTTTCTCCCTGTATCTGCCCCCCCGATGATTCACAGATACATCTTATTTATGTCTAAAGTGGCCTCCTTAGCTCCCATATTACGTTGTCCAGTAGATTGAAGTGAAGGGTCTCCGCCTCCGACGTGTGGCGGAGAAGCAGCAGAAGGAAGCGTCCATCTCAGCTAGCGTACGATTTAATCAAAGCCATCCATCAGAACGGGATAATTGAACAGCCGCACGGCCACTGCTTAGCGGGAGCGCGCTTTCGGAGCGGCCTCCTCTCTTATTTACAGGAAGATGCCGGAGTTTGGGAAACAGATGACCCTCTCGCTGCGCGCTGAGGACTATCGCGGCAAAAGTGCTGGCACAATGTTAAAGCGTAATTAGTCAGTGATTGATTCCGAAGCAGTTCTAACTGTTTTCAGTTGCCTGATGGGCAATTAAATGTGTAGAATTATGCTGGGAGTTGGAGAACCCGGTGCCAAGTGGGATAATTAGCAGAACACACGGCCTCGCTGCCGAAAATGTCAACAGAAGGTCACAGAGTGCCGACGGAAATCTTAAAAGTAGTCGTAAGTAATGCAAAGTGCATATTAACATTCCGCCGCAGTCTCCGATCTGATGAGACGCTCTGCCAATCAGCTGGAGCTGCACCCGACCTGACGCAGCTTGAAGAAAACCAACCAGAAGTGGAGCAACGAACGCTCTCACGAGCGTTACCATTTTAATACGGCTCCTCTTTGCTGCTCACAGAATCAGGTTTACTGACAGGAACACAGAGGGAGATTCTATAGTTAGCCTTCTCTCTATATTGTGTGGTTGAGCAGCTTTTCAGGCCCATTTGTATGTGTTTTGTTCCCTAAATGCTCAGCATGTGAATGACAGTAATGATTTCCCCAATTATACGCTCATCAGATGATGCATCTGCGCAACCCCAGATTAACCGTAATCCAGCTCAAATGCTGTTTTATCTATTGCTCGAGCTCATGATCAAGCAACAATGCGGCTCCTACGCTCTGACTGATCCCATTTTAATGAGAGTTAGTGTTTACATTGATTTGACGGAGGGGTGGGGGGGGAGCTCGGTGACTCGTTCTCAAAGGATTCCGAACAACAGCATCTAATGAATGTGTGTTTGTTGTAATGATTGCATGTAAGGGATCCAAGAGGTTCCTCCCACCTCCCCTCGCCGCTCGTGAAGGCAAGTGATGGGAATTTCTCAAGAATGAGGCGAACCTTCATCCCTGGCAGTTATTCCCCTCCCCCCACCGCGACTTCCACCTTTATCACCGCCACATCGGCACCGTTTACTTTACCTCCATCGCTTTGCAGCCGCTAATGAACGCGGTCGCGGCCGACAAAAGCCCTCGAGAAAAGCCGGCTTTTCCCGCGATCTGATTCTGTTCCGCCGCCGTCCCTCGCACGCCATTTCGTTTCTGAGCGGCGGACGAGTTCGTCGGCCATTATGGGCGGAGTTGGGCCACTGTTGGAACATCTTGTTCTTTCATATACACGGGGTTCCAATAATCCTTGGCCGCACTAGGCTACTTCTGGTTGTTCTTAAAGCTGCTGCTTCCAGGTCAGCGAAACCTAGCGCATGTGCAGATCGCATAGGCCAGCTCGCCGTGCACAGGCTCTCGTGAGTCGAGTCACAACCGAGCTATCTGGGGGTCCGATTGGGGGGGGGGGTCCAAGCAAGCTGTCATCAACGTGCATTTTATGTCATCAAACTGTTTCAGGAATACAGTTTCCTTGTGTGTGTGTGTGTGTGTGTGTGAGTGTGTGTGTGTGTGTGAGTGAGTGAGTGAGTGATGAGTGAGTGAGTGAGTGAGTGAGTGAGTGAGTGAGTGAGTGAGTGAGTGAGTGAGTGAGTGAGTGAACACACTTGCTGAAGAAGTTTCAGCCTAAAATTGTCCGATTTGTCACAGCAACAACAGTAAATAAGGTTGCTGCAGCACTGCGGCTGTAAAAAGAAGAATAATCAATACACGTGACAGCAAGATGAATACTGAATATCATTTTAAAATAAATAAAAAAACAAACAAACAATATGGGAATCCCTCTGTTGTAGTTCAGCTGTCAGGTGAAGAATAATGACATAAATAATCAGAGGAAAATGCCAATAGGATCATCAAGGGAGCGACCTGCTGTTGAGCGCAGTACAGAACAGGACTGGCCATGGTAACCATGGTGAACGCAGCCTATAGACAACCAGCGTGAGAGCAGAAAGACCGCTGTATGGCTGAGTTTAAATATATCTCTATCTAAGAAAAAACTGGGTTTGTTTGGACAGGCTCATGGATTCAGAGGTGGATTTATTGTAGAAGCTAGCGCGGTTTCGGCGTTGCCAAGTGCTCCTGTATGATTTGTATTTACTCTCATCGTTTCGCTCTCCCCTCCTCGTTTCCTGTTGCTGCACCCATGAAATTCTTATCTAATTTTGCGTGTAAGTGGGTTTTTACTCATGACTTGGTTGCTTATTAATTAGCCATGTGGTTATTCTTTATTCAAACTAGCCATGTAGCATTAGCCTGGGCTGATCCATGCAGTTTGGACTTGAAAAAGCTTTCATTAAGTGTGTGTAATGAATAATACTTTATGAATAATACACTTTTTATTATTTAATTTTGGTGTTTTGGAACTGAAATAATTGCCTCCAATTTGGTTCAAGATCACTGGAAAAGGGTTCAAACTGCTCTTCAATCCCCCTTGAAGGGGACCAATGCACTGATAATCTTTTAATCTAAAATGAGGATTACAAAAACTAAAGTGAGGATAAAAAGTCCATGTGCAACCTTCAGCTGCTTCCCTTGTTACTTCTTTATTTAATTAGGATCCTACGCTTTCCATCCTCCCCTGTTTTCCCTCTTCTTGCCTTTTGCTTTGGGATTTCCCGTTGGTCCTTTGCCCTCAACATAACCCTAATTGCCTTCCAACTTTTGTTTCACTGTGCAAAGTTTCACAGAACACACACACACACACACACACACACACACACACACACACACCCTTATTGTCTCTTTTGGCCGACTGCAACCCTTCTTTTTTCATATTTACTCAGAGAACAGTGACACATGTCCCCACAGGGATAAATCCTCTCTTCCAACAGTGGAAGTGACATCACTGACATACAATCACATGGACACATAGGGCGAGAGATGGAGAGAGATGGAGAGAGAGAGCCCGACAACACGCACACACGCGGACGTCTGTGAAATGATAATGACATCTAATTAAACACTGTGACTAATATGATGTCATCCTTCAACTGTGAACCCGTGACAAGGCGCATGAGAAGAGGGGGCTGATGGATCGGAGCAGGTAGCAAGATGAACGTTGAAAATAGAATTTTAAAAAGCTACGCCGCCGCCACCCAGTTTCACCCCAGAGAAATGTCAGCACTCTTGGTTCCGCTGCTTCTTATCCACCCTCTATCAGCGTGATTTTTCTGCCCCTGCGTCACTCGCTCCCCCATCTGTTTTGCATTTGTCCTGAAGTCACTCTGTCCATTGCTCTGGTTTACCCCTCCCTCTCTCTCTCTCTCTCTCTCTCTCTCTCTCTCTCTGTGTACACAGGTGCATTAATGCTCTCTCTACCTCTTCCCTCAGCGGGGACTCAGGTTTCCGCTCTAACTGCTTTAGTGCAGGGGATAATGTTCATAATTCACTCACAGCTCCTCGCTGCCACTCAGGGGGTCCATTCTTGTACACTCTGACAGACTGAATCAGTGTGTTTGTATGTGGAGTCACAACGCATCCACGTTAATATATGAAGTCGTTTTCTTTCCGTCTATTCTCTGTGGCACCCGGGTGATAAACTCCGATACCCCCGCCTCCCCGCACCATGAATAATGGAGACCTTCCATATGCGTCGGCTTGTAAAACTAGATCACCAACTGTGGGCCCGAGGATGCTCCGCAGGCTCAAGGGTTGGCCCAGGGGCTTCGGAGGGGCAGCGGGGTATGTGGGAGGGTCAAGCAAGATGGAGGAGGCCGTGCATTGCCCGACCACATATGCAGGCCAGTGGCATCTCAGACTGGGCTCAATATCATCGCTGCTGGGTTGAGATTCTGCTGTGGTTAATTAGGGGCGGGGGATGTGACGTTTTCAGGTCATCGTACATACACACCCCATAAAATACTTAATTTAAATACACAGTTGAATGAGGCCGGTCTCACCTCTTCAACTCATTCTCAGAATTAGAGGCGATTACGTGTTATTAAATAAGAGTGTCCAGGGACCTAATCCTGCTAACGTGCAGCAATCGGGATTATTTTATTGTCTATGATAGCAGGAAGTAGCTCTCTGTTCTTAATTAGCCTATTTCCACTATTTTCAGCTACGCAAACCCCTCAGACGCTGACAAAAGAGTTAATCCCCACATTAGCCGAACTCCAGGTGAAACCATTTCAGTAACATGTTTTCCCTAAAAGCCCATCACGCAGAAAAAAACTACTCAATCATTTGCTTTCTTTGTATTTTGTCAATGGCTTTACATCCCAAAGGGACGCGCGCAAATCTGTTTGAAGCACCACCATTTGGGTTTGTTCTAAAAGACCACACAGGCGGTCGGATCAGGAACGGCGCCCAGAATCAGGTCCCAACCCAGAGGAACTCAACCCCAAGTCAACCACATAACCACTGTTGTACCGGCCAGTCTGGCGCGGCGGCACCAGGCAGGTGGGTTTAAATACACAGGAGACAATGAGACGCAGGTGAAACCCATGAGGGCATTCAGGGTTCAGACAGGGAGGGGGGGCAGGACAAGACAGAAAAACCCGATACAAGAACCAAGAGAGCCCAACAGATCCCGCATTTATTCAAATCAAGTCTTTCAAGGAAACTAAAAATCGCGGAGCTCTGAAAGACTTTATTCCGTTTTGTCCACAATCGCTGCCTGAATGAGCTGCTCAGTACCAAACCCATCACGCACGGCAGGAGACACCCCCCCCCCCAACCTTACTGGTCTTTACACCTGATTTATGCTCCCGGACTTCTTTCTTTGCATTATTTGCCAAAGTTGTTATGTTCTGGGGTGGCCGTGTTCCTGCTGCCGCAGCCCTGCTCTCTTGCTCTGTTGCTTTGTTTGCTGAGATGTGCTCGGCAATTCAATTTCACCTCCGCGTCTCACACGGGAGCTGGGGGAGCACAAGGAAAGAGGAGCAGTGGAGCTCGTCCTGCTCCCTCCACTGCTTTCATTTCTTGTGTGTACATATCTCTGATACCTGTGAGGACACTTGTGTTTCCTCCCCTTAATGAAACAGTGACTGTCTCTCCGGCTGCAGTTACACCACTGACATGTCCCTGGCTGCTTTAGTCGATAACAAAAAGCGGTTCCAGATTTGTCCAGAAATGTGTTTTGATCCTTGCTTTCAAAGCCTTAATTCCATTTTTGATCCGGCAGCATAAACTGATGACATTTGCATCGAAAGACGCAATATTATTCCGCTCTTTCAAGCACTAAAAATTAAAAAGAAAACTAATTTTGGTCTCCCGTTAGCTTGCAGGAACTGATATGTTGCAACACTATGCAGCTTGCTACAGGCATAATACCACTGTGATGGTGTTATCACCAACAGCAGGTGTGTGGGTACTGGTTAAATCTCCCAGTGAGGGGTGATGTTAATGTTAAATATCCGTTGACATCAGCCTTATGTCGGCGCCCTCCCAGCCATGGGTAGCGTTAGCCTTTACTTACCAAGCTATTAAGGGATGAAGGGACCATCTGTGGCCAGATCCCACCGGCCCTGTCACGATTGATCCATAACCCTTGACCTTTTCAGAGAGCCGGTGCATTGTCCACCCCCTCTGTCATGGCGGCGTGTCGGTGTGCAGATGAGTGGGTGTTTGTATTTCTCTGTGTTTTCATTCTGCTCTTCGCTAACCTTTCCTCTGGGCCAAAAAATGTGAAGTTCTCAAACTTTTTAGCAATCCCTTGAATATTTTGGCTAGAATGGGGCAAGCAGTTCGTAATATGTTAATATGCCACTTTATTCAACATTGTTGCTGGGTAATTAAATATACAGCGGCTTTATTAAAGTTGGGGGAGGCAGTTTAACCTAAGCTAATCTCCAGTGCGCAGTTTGCTAATTAGCTTTTGGATTTTACATGTGAAATACAAACCTCTTCCGATGTATATAGGTTTCCATGTTTCATCGTGTTGGCTTAATATCATGAATTCTGCCCACAGAATTACGACAACGATGAATCGTTGCTCCTGGTCCCCGCACTTTATCTCCCCGTAACAGATGTCCCCGATTAGCCGCCATGAATCAGTTTTGTTTCACTGTTTTTGCAACTACATATGTTAAGAGGCCTATCGGGGCACCAAATTCTGTGTTTTTATGGTTTATGAGTGAGGTCTGTTGTTCTAACGTGCTTAATAAAAGGTCAAGAACAAGGAAAGGTGAAACCCTTGAAAACAGAATAATGCTTCTATCAATATGCTGCCTCAGTGGCTGGTTATTACTGGGTGGGATTGCTGTCTGACATCTCTGTCATGCTTGATTTTGATAATTGATTAGCACAAAGATTTTTTTAAAAGTCCCGTTTTCCACAGGGAGAATGGGAATATTGAAGCGTAATGCAGGTTCTGGTTGCGAGAGCTACGGTAACTGTGGTGCGATGATGCTTCTGTATAGAGGATAGAGCTCTTCATCATAATTGGTTGTGATCAGACAAAGCTCTGACCTTTCAAATCTATTCTGCCCAAATTTAAAAACCTATAAAAGAAACGCAGCTACAGGCCAGTCAAAGGCTGTAACGTTTGGATATTGTGAGTCCGGGCTGGATTATTAACAGCTGACATCATGATGTCACTGCGTATGTTAGATGGGAACCTTTTATGGGCGTCTGTACACGTGCGCGTACAGGCGGATGTCCTCCGCTGACGGATGAACCCGAGTGCAGCTACACCTCTGAAGAGGCAAATCTGTGATGAGCTTGAACTAAACGACGATCTTACTGTAATTCTCGCCGGGAGCTGCGGCGCTTCGCTGCAGAGCGTGACATGAAAGGCCGGCAGCCCCGTCTGGTGCCAACATCAAAGAGCAGGCGGGCGGACGACACCGAGCTTTTCTTCTGATCCTCGAGAAGCGAAGAATAAAAAGGAGCCCTTCAGAATATTCTTAAATCGCTCCGGCTTCCTGCCCGGATGTATCCCACACCTCTTATGCCTGACTCCTCTTTTACTTTGGAGATTTAATCTTTGGTTTGATTGCCCCCCCCCCCCACGACGCAGCTGGCTGAGACGTGGGGGCCGTTAAGGGTTTGCATCAGTTTGATGAACACAAATCATTTCACTTTCACGGCGCCCTTCAAAGTTAGCGAGGCCGAGCCACAGATGCCTGCACGCAGCCAACGGCGCGTTTTCTAAAAACCTGACAGCTCGCTGGCGAGAATGCCTCAAAGCCACCGTGCGAGGGTGCGACTGTGTCGCGTACACAGTGTGTTGTGCGCTGATTGTGATTAATTGGATGATGGGAGGTGTGCGTTGACAGGCTGCTTATTCTGATTAGCGACATTAGCTTCCTGTGAGAAGCAGAACTAATGAGGCTCATGAAGATCCACACTAGGCCCGCCGAACTCATCTTCACCTTGTCTGCACTCTCCTCCCGCGGCGTCTATCGCACGTCACCGCTCAGGTTGGGGGGGGGGGGGGTCATTGCTGTTAATATGAAATCCGGTTTGGTCAGGAAACAGGAAAACGCCATGAAACAGCCACAAAAACAGTCCTGATGGTGTTGACAGCAGTTGAATACGTCGCCATTTTAAATGGGGGGAATTTTTCATTCAATAGTTTTATTTTCCCTCCTCCTCATTTGTCCTCATTTATCATTTTCTAGCTTTAAAAGTAAGCGCTTGGGTCTTTATCTACATCTGATTTTTCCAAATTGAATTATTCTGCCAAATAAAAATGATGATTTAGATTGATTGTGGTGAAGAGAGAGCTGAGCCAAAGCTCTGCCATCCGGGAGGAGCTCGGAGTAGAGCCGCTGCTCCTTCACGTTGAGAGGAGCCAGATGAGGTGGCTTGGGCATCTAGTTAGGCCCCTGCCCCCTGGACGCCTCCCTGGTGAGGTGTTCAGGGCATGTCCCTCAGATAGGAGACCCCCGGGAAGACCCAGGACACGTTAGAGAGACGATGTCTCTCGACTGGGATCCCTCCGGATGAGCTGGAGGAAGTAGCTGGGGAGAGGGAAGTCTGGGCTTCTCTCCTTAGGCTGCTGCCCCCACAACCCGACCCCGGATAAGCTGGGATGGATGGATGGATGGATGGATGGATGGATGGATGATGGATGGATGGATTTAGATTTGACCTTTGCTTTAGAAGCTTTGAGTTGCTCTCCTCGGAAATATAAATATGCCTGAAACCGCCGTTGTTGCCATGGGGAACAAATTGTGCTGCGTCAACACACGGATACAAGTGGAAAAGATCTTGAGAGGAAGCTCTGCTGGGGGGTTTCTGTATGCTAGAAGGGCTCAGCCTTAGATTGATGACCCACTATGATGATGAGGATTTTCTTTTTTTTCCCGACTGGATTCATATTCATCCCCATCTCTCCTCCCTCGCTGTGTGGCTCCGTCAAGGAGCGAGCGTCCGGCTTGATTTCCTGCCGAGGATGTGAGGAACCTTGAAAAAAAAGATGGCCGAGCTCCAAACAATGAAAAATCAATTAGCCGGGCAGTCGGTCTCTGTCTTTGGAGTGAGCTATAATCTTTTGACTGTATTGATACTGTGCGATTGAGCGCTCGGCGCACCGATCCAGGAGATGGGACGGCTTTTCCTCGACTGCAGGGATCAGACTTCCCTTTTGGTAAAAACAGCGAGGCTCCCTCTTTCTATAAAAATGTGGCCATTGGAGATAAGTTGGATTTATCTTCTCTGTTGACTGAATATAGCATTCCCTTCTGTGTCGGAAAGCTCTCTCAGCTGTAGCAGCCGAGCTCATCTGTTTCCCACAGATGGCCTGTCATTCCGTCGGCCCCCAGCTCACCAGAGAACCAGAATTCCTCCCAAAGTTTTGCTAAGCACGTCCCTCTGAGTCATCCCGGCTCCGTGTTCCTCTCTGATTACAGACACTCCCCCGGGAGATCAGGACACACGTTTATTGTCGGAACAGTTGATGGACCGGCTGCGCTCTCACACCAAATCCGCAGGCCTTCCACATTCGACAGTATCAGTTTCCCTTCACATAAAATCAGCGGGTTTAAAAGCCAGATGTTAAAAGAGACAAACTGTTTGCGCTACGCACTTATATATAATAAAGGCTGCAATTTATTCTGTTGAAAACACACTAATCACGAGTGCATTGTCTCCCATTACTGCCAGTCACACAGGTAATCAAGTGCTTGTTTGTTTCCACGAGTTCACTTCTCATTAGAACTCATCATCATTTCCCACTCCCCTCCACAACTTCCGCCGGCCTGATTATCAGCGCATCTGAATTTAGCATTGCAAGAAGAGAGCCTTCGTAAAGAAGTAGCACTAGACCTCGTTTATCAAGCCAGCACGCTGGCATAATTTCATTATTACACTGCTAGCCTATTTTTCCTCAGATAATGAGTATTTATCTAATGGATTTTTACTCTAAATGAGTTTATCTACTCTATTAAAGCCTGGATCTGAAATCCGCGGCATGAACAGAGTTGAATTCCGCGGAGAAGCTACGTTTCTCCAGGTGGGTTCGGGGATCCAGATGAGAATATTAAGTTACCTGTAGCTTTTTCAGATTATAGTATGACATCACTGTATAAAACATTATCTAATGGCAGCGTTGTTTTTGGACTACGCCATTGTGCTAAATTTGGCTAATCTGTTTATAGTGAGCCCCCTGGTGGAGGGTCGTGGAAAGAACATGGTTGGAACTTTGGACTATATTGACCGTATTCCACCTGCATATGTTGGGGGTCAACGAGGCATTTTTGGTCTGACGTGGGACAGAGACAAAAACAGGCCTGACGTCATATTGGCACTCCCACCACCCTCTAGATTTATCCTGTTACGTCAAATGTTTAAATCACGCATAAACGCTGCCTCCGGGTGGCAAGAAGGTTCAGGGTTCAAATCCCCCTTGTGGCCATGGGCTTTTTCTTGTGGCGTTTGCATGTTTCCCTGCTCATCAAAAACGGAGGAAGGGTTGGGCTGGCGACTGTAATCTGACCTTAGGTGTGAAGGGAGGGAGGGATGGATGGATGGATGGATGGAACCCACCCACAGTCATTATCTGGTTTCGATGGTGTTTGTCCCCTGTGACCTGCTGGGCTGTTTTTCTCCAAACAAAACAAAAATAAACTTTTGATTTACTCAAGTTTGGTCTTTTCTCTGACAATTTCATGAGATCCAGACTTTCATTCTGCCTGACAATTTTATCTCCCCAACATTTTATCAAGTTGGCAGTTTTCATTTCTGTAAATACCAAAGTCTCCGGGAGCCACCAGCGGCGGGGATTCTGACTGGAAAGGCAACGTTTGATGCCTGTAAATTAAACAACTGTCACGTAAATCATTTGCTTTTTTTCCCAAGTTCCTCTCAGGGTAATGACATTTTACGGAATTCTGCAGATTATCTCTGCGTGACAGCGGGTGGGAAAGTTTCCACAAGAGCACTTTTGGGACGTCTCAGCAGAGGAGCTTCAACAATGCTGATAAATGGGTGCTGGGACGAGCGCTGATTAGTCGAGTTTTCATTATCTCCTGTTTTCTTTTCACACTCTTCCGTTGCCTCATTAGATGGGGCTGATTTTACATCCCATCTCATGTCAGACTGAAGCAGCAGAGCAGGGCAGGCCTTTGTTGCTCTTCCTGTCACGAATGCTCAGCCTTTGACCTTTACTTTCAAACAAATCTAGCAGATAAATACAATTGCGTCCCATTAAGAAATTTCAGAAATGGAATTACCCTCAGTTAATTCGATTTGGAAACTATTTGGCTTATAGAAGCGTTAGGTGCTCCGCGCTGAATGAGAATTGGGCGACGCACAGCTGACAACCTTTTGAATGTTTAATTGCCTGATTTCAGGGGGATTTTCTTTTCTTTTGCTCCCGCAAATACACTTGACATGGATGAATACAGTTCAACTCCAATAAGCCCGATTTGGGTGCCAACAAACAAATACTAAATGAAATAAATGGGCTCTTTTTATGTTGTTGGGTTGTTTTGTGTTTTTTCCCACTCTGGCTGTTCAGAATATCAGCAACTCATGAATGGAATTATATACATCGCGCACAGCCGCCAAAAGTAGAGAGAAATCATAAACAGAAAGATTAAAAGGGACGCTTGGGGTTTCATGAAGAGCATCAAACAAAATATGGAGTCGACCAATGATGCACCTAACCAACCGTACCTTAGCTCCCCTCGTTATTACTGTAGGTGCCCCCCCCCCCCTCTGGCTTCTCTACCATCACACCCAGACGCGTTGCCATCACTGGCTGATTAGCTGAGCCGAGAACATCTGCAAAAAACGTGTGCATGGTGCGCGTGACGCCATGGAAACGATGTGGGTGAGAGCTGCAAACAGCACATTTGGAGGGTTCAAAGCCCTCTTCTTCTCACCTGTTGCACAGCTGCGCCTTTACTACCCAAAAGTGTCAGAACAGCTCTCGGCACAGAGGGGTTTGATGGTGCTCTGCATCCGAGCGCCATTGTGCGGTCCGGCTATTGATTCCTACAGCATGTGGCACAGCTGAGAGTTTAAACAACAACGTTGCCTTTTAACTAAATGCCGTAAACACTCCAAGTGAGGCCTCAATGTTGGCAAAATTATTTCTTGCACCTTAAGTGACGTGTTATTATGCCTCCTCCATCTGCTCAATATTAGCATATTCCAGATAGCGTGCTGTGCTGTCGCAGCACTGACATTTATTTAATAGGTTGGTGTATGAAGGAGGATTGAAAAGAGCAGGTTAAGGGATCCAAGGACCAGGAAGGATGGGAGTGGTCCAACCTCTGCATTGGCTCTGACCTCAAAGCTACTGTACGCCTGCAATCCCACATCAAAGCGTCAAGGCGAGCAACCCCACACGCACAGTATGCAAATGCATGTATACATTTTGCATGTAGCCTTCCATTTACATTTCAAACATGCTCCCGTTTGTATTTTCAACACACAATCGCCGAATCTTGCCACGTTGCTGATGGTGTCGCACCTTGAAGACCGGCAGGAATAATCACGATTCCTGATCCCAATCTCTCCCTCCCATCTCTCTAATGGTCTCACTCTCCGCTCTCTCTCTAATGATGTATGAACGCCCATGTGAGATTTATGCAAAGATGTTCTACATGTAGTAACCTAGTTCACCAAGTAACCTAGCAACACAAGAGTCAGCTGGTTAGGAATGTGTCTGCGTGTGTGTGGCGTGTGTGCGGTGTGTATCCATCCCACTGTCCGTCTGTGATTTGCATCGGTGTACCCAGCTGCAGCCAGTGTCCATGTGTCCGTGGAGTTTACGAGCCGGGGAAGTAAGCCTTGGTAAGG
This sequence comes from Takifugu flavidus, assembly GCF_003711565.1. Taxonomy (NCBI): domain Eukaryota; kingdom Metazoa; phylum Chordata; class Actinopteri; order Tetraodontiformes; family Tetraodontidae; genus Takifugu; species Takifugu flavidus. The sequence continues at coordinate 4,153,603 of NC_079540.1, forward strand.
TTGCGAATCCCATGGCGTCACCTCTCCCTCCGCGTGACGTTAGCACGTGAGTCACCCCTTTTGCTGATTCTGTACTTGTGCGTCCTGCTGTGATGTCGTGGTTGTTGCTTTCCGCTTGTCAATCAACGGGTCGGCAACATTTAGGTGTCAGGAGGAGGTCTTGTTGAAACTTCAATCATCGCCTCGAAAAAAGAAACCCAACAATCTCATCATGCCACTGAATAAAAATAGCAGACTGATTGTTTTTCTGACTTAGTTTACATATTTTAACTTTAGGGGCATGTTTTTTCCTTCGCTGAAGAACTGAACAAATCATGCATGCTAACTCTAGCTAGCCAAGTGTGTTTTCAGATAATCCTGTGGGAAGTTCATGGATAAATATAAAAAATGATGTAATGCTGATTTAATTTGAGGTGTTTAAAGTAAACACTTCTTTCAGAGAGCTCATTAACACTGGCTTATATGCAGCACCGGCTTCTGCTTCATGGGTGTGAAGGAAATGTTAATCAAGCTCTGGAATCCACCTCTAACAGCCAGAGAATCAACCATGTGACGTGGTGCAGAAAGGCTGGAAACCAGGAAAGGATGGAGACAAGCACAACCTGTCCAACTGAAAATAATTTGTCCGCAGCTCCACTTTCAGTATTTTAGTCTACAAATTATCATACGTCAGTTCCATTTTGAATGCTAAACTAGGTTTTGTTTCAGAGCACTGACCTTTTAATGGAAATGTGCTCAATTTGCATTTCTTCTGTGCAAGCCTTAAAAAAAAAAACGAAGATTTATTTGAATTTAGATTAAAACAAAACAGCCAATTTGTCCCTCACGTGTGGGTATGAAGACCTATGGTGCAGTCCAGTCAGAAAGACCTAAACACGGCAAGAGAACGATGTGTCTTTTGTTTCTCCAGTTTTATAAATAACACCAATACTACAGTACCGTACTGCCCTTCTGAATCACATCAGTCTTCGTTGTTGAATTCGCCAGCAAGCTGTTTCTTGTTGCGATTATGTCATGCTGCTTGTGTAGCTGACGCAGCTATACCGCGGTCAACGCACCTCCAGGGTGTAATGTAAAGGTTATATTTATGTGACAGGTCTAATGACCTCATATCTCCATTCTTCTCACGCCGTGATCCTGAGCCCAAGCTCAAATTTGTAAGAGATTACCAATAAATTTGCATCTGAGATACATTCTATATGTCGCTGCTTTGCTTTAAATGCCTGATAAATGTGTGTACATATGTACAGATTGTACGCAGGAGAAATCCACCAATCGTGTATGAGCATTAGCAGCTAATGTTGGGATGTTTTTACTTGCTGTTTCTGAACAGGCACATAAATCAGGATGGCATAGATGCAAACAGAAGACAAAGAAGGGGGTTAGAAAAAAGGCTGAACTTTTCCTATATTACCCAACTCAATCAGTCAAGTCAGGAAGATGCACACAGGCTAACAGTGAAGCTAATGTTTCTAAATTAGCTTCGACCATGTGATCGTGGAGGAACGTGTCAGCACATAGATGATTCACACTGATGAATACCATCTGTCAGAGCTTTTCAGAGGATTATATCAAATTAGATATAATCCTACTGGTATTTATTTCAGCTTTACCTGAAACTGATCATATATTTCTTTCTCATAGTGGAAAAACCAGTGCAGCCATGAGCATAAACTATATATCACAGTGACACCAGTGGGAATCTAAAACTCCTGACACGGATGGTTTCGGTGAATATTTGTACAGTAGCGATACAAGCTTTGCCTTTTCTTTTCCTCTACAGTAAAGCAAAAATCAGGCGTCTTCTCAAAGATGGATGGTTTAATATCGCCCCCAACTCTAACAAGATTTACTGAATGTTGTCCCACTTGATTATTACAAATTACAGAAATGTGTCAAATCTGCAGAACGCAGCCCTCCGAGGATGGTGGCGCAGTAGTTACGGGTCTGATGATACATGCAGCTTTTCAGGTCATTGTACTCTCTCGCTTTCTTTTTTAAATTGCTTTATTACATTTGAACAGGACGAGTGAAAGTGTACAAAAGGAGGTGGAGGAAAAGCAGGTTGTGTGGGAGAATTGGGGAATAATGAGAGATGAGAAAACAGGGCAAGGGGAGGAGGAGGAGGCTGAGATAGAGGAATTGCCCCCTAGGCGCTCTTCAATATTGCCCTTATGATGGGAGCATATTTCCCCTGTGCTGTAGCCATCACCTCTTTCTTTTACACTCCTGCTCCTCCTCTTGCTCTTTTCCACATCTCTCACTCTTCTATCTCTATCCATCTTTCCATTCCATCCTCCCAATCCCCTCTTGAATGCCCGCTTCATCCCAAAACACACGTTTCAGGCCATCTACTTCCCTCTCTCGACGCCGCCTCCCAGCCTGCTGTGAGTTTTACTGCCCTTTTACTCATCCTTCAAATATTCTTTCTGATTAGTTTTGATTATTTCCGGATCCCGACGCCCCGTGTGCAGCAGTCGGCGGGCAGCTGCCAGCGTATGTGCGATACAGTAGTCGGAAGAAATGAAATAGACCATTTGTGGCTAAAAAGCTGAGAAAAACACTTTCGGTCCTGCCAGCTTTCCGGCATGAATGTCGGTCCGGCTTCTAAAGAAGGAACTTCGTGCCAAAACATTTCCAAGTCAATTGTGTTTTGTTGCCATTTCCATATTTATACATTTTACTATTGTCTGTCTCACTCTCCATTATGGCTCCGACAGCTAATAGCTTATTTTAAGTCCAACGTCCTGGAACATACGAACAGATAACCCAACTCTCGCATTGTTTGACTACAATTCCATAGAGTCTGTGTGCGGTCCACCTACTTATTCTCCCAATTGAGCCGACATATCTGCCCGTGTCTGTGCTGCACCTCCATTCTCTGTATCTGCAGCCACACAATGCCCACATTCATTCAGAAGATTAACTCCTGCCTGGCAGCATTCACCCTCCCCATTACAATGAAAGCCAAGCTAGCGCACGCCTCGCCGGAGTGGAGGCTATTGTCCCATATTGTGGTGGCAAACTAAAACCCTGGTTAAAGGAGTCATTTTGACTTTATGAAACCTTATTATTTATCAAAGGGAAGTGTTTGATGGTTTGAGCGAGATGGAGGCCGACAAACGGCCGCATTTCTGAAGTTACAAACTGAAGTTAAACTTTAATGATTGTTATTTTATCTTGCAGGAGAGTTACCCAAAAAGCAGAGCTGCCGTGTTCGCTGCCATTCTTGTCTATTATGATGTCAACAGTTGTTTTTTTTACAGCTACAGTACAACTGAACTGATCCATCAGTGGAGCTGTTGGCTTCCTGACAACATTCAAATCCTTCCATATTCTGGGCACCATTAAAACATTCCCAGTCTCCTCCTGCTCTTACAGTCGTTGCCGTCGGCCGCCGCAGCTCCACCGTCCGTCATCCATTTGCACGATGAGATATTTAAGCTTGTCTGTAGACATTTTACTTAAACGCCGGACACTGTATAGAGCCACGTCTCTGGCTTTCAGCGCTTGAGTTTCCAGCACAGCAGCCTTCGCCCCACAACTAAGAGCCTGGCATTAGCGGCAGACTCAGCTGTTAGCAAAGTGGGTCAGAGCAGCTGGCATGATCGCATGAATATTTAAAATGAAACAGCTCCAGACCAAAGCCTCCACAACAATCGCATCAATGCCAAGCTGTGTTAAACAATGACAGCGTGTCGTCCTCCTGCTCCCCACTGAGCTCCTGCGGAATATTTCTTCCTTGAGAGAGCGAAAGGGGTTAAGGTTTGAAGAGGAATAAAATATAAAGGAGCACGAGCAAGGAGGACTAAGTGCGGTTCAGTGTTTAAGTTGAAGATATCCTTGGAGATGGAGATGGAGATGGAGATGGAGATGGAGATGGAGATGGGCAGTAACGGAACTGTTTTATCCAGTGAAATCCTGAAACCCAGCGTGTGGTTCATGGAGCGAGAGACGAATCCAAGTGATGGATAGATCAGCGGGGGCCAGGGAACAAAGAGAAGAAACAAACCTTGCAATTAACGCAAAGGATTGCTGACAGGAAGAGGACAGGAGTGACGGATGATGAAAAAACTGAGAAGAAAACAAAGAAAGGAGGGAGAGAGAGAGAGAGACCACTGGAGGATGGATGGAAGTAGGTCAGGAGGAGAGACGGAGAGGCAGACATGCTGAGATGGGAGAGATGAAAGGATGAATAAAAGAGAAGTCAAACAGGAAAGGAAGATGACGTCAGGCTACCCCCCCCCCCACCCGCTTGTATTTAATGACTTCTCAGAGCGTGCACGTGCATCCGTCCCCCCCGTGCGTGCGTGTCAAGGTGATTGACAGCTTCATGCTGGCAGCCCGCTCCAGAGCCAAAGACTTCATAATAAACAGAACATGGATTAATTTACTCCTGGCGCGATACACACACACACACACACACACACACACAAACACCCATTTGCCAAATCGTCACGTGCACAATTCCGGTTAAAATTCCGCTCACTTCCTCACGTGCTGGGGCCCCCAAACCAAGCGTGGCGCCCGCCTCGGAACGTCATCCACCTCTGTGCCGCAGCTGTCAGAAAATCCACCCGCGGTGTGAGATTGACTTGAAGACGCCCGTCGTCACGGCTACACCAATGCCACGGCTTGACGTTCGCGGCCTTCCTGGGTGGCAGCCCTCAATCAGCCAATCAAGGCAAACAGGCCACGCTCTATTTAGTCATTATCCCAGCATCTGTCCCCTATCTCTCATCTGGGTGTGAAAGCTTGCAAACTCCAGCACCAAAAACATGCGCCAGTCAGTTCAATCCAGCTCAGTTTGGGCTCCCATCAGGCAATTTCATCAGCTAAATCAGGGCTTGAAACGCTCGCACGCATCACAAACAGCCCGCGTGCCTTTTATTTATTAGAAACGGTTTGTGGAGTGCTCGGTAAACAGGACCTGGCTGCAGCGGGCGCCCACCAATGCCAGTCAGTCGCTCCTAATCAAATCTTTGTCTGCGCGCGAAAGAGAACGCGTGGAAACGTCTCGCCACATTTCGGGTCTGTGCAACAAGAGTGCGTGACAGGTTTTACCGGGCCTCTGCGTCTTCCTGCAGCTCAGGAGCGTGTATCGATTTCATTCCCCGCGTTTGATTTGCGGGCTCGTCTCCTGGACTTTAATGCCGATATGGAGTCCCTTCCTGGATGTGGAAGGGATGTGGATTATGGGAATCATTTTTGACGCAGAACATGGACGTTTGTAAATTTACCTGAGTACCATGCAGCTTCGCTCCATCTCCCCCACTTTAGCATGCAGGTAATCAATACATGCATCGTTTTCGCTCGCCAGTAAATCACATGAACGCTCAGGGACTCCCCACGAGAGGAGGAGGCAGACAATAGCGTCAATGCTTGCGGTGGTAAATGGGAGAGGGGAGCGAGCCACCATGAATGGGAACATGTTCTTGATTTATCTGACACAAAGCTTTTGAGATGAATGAGAAGGGAAAGTGTTTGTTGTTGCGTATGCGGGATAAATCACCCGCTGCGCTGCTTGTCTTTGGTTTGGTGATTTAAAATAGAAAATGCTAAATCAATCAAAATGTTAATCAGAATAGGACAAAGAAAAACATCATTTCATTTTAACGGGCATCTGGATAAAAGGGAAAAGCACTCGGGTATCAATCTACGCAGTCAATTTTCTTGCAAAATAAATTTCAGTGCTGTCAGATGCAAACTCTCTAGCTTGAAAATGATATTTATTCAGTAATTTTGGGGGAAATCGTTGCTGTATTTTCACTGCTCCTTGGTTTTTCCAGGTGAGACCAGTGCAACCCTGTCACGCCCGCAGCGCCCCCTTTCGGCCCGGACGGCCCACCACGCCCCGGCGCCTGTGAAAGGATACCATGTCAGCCGTAGCATGTCCCAGCATTCCTCCGGTGGTGGCGGAGGAGGCCCCTGCCACTGCTCGCCGGAGGAATGTGACGGCCCAGGCAGGGACTACTACCACAGTCACAGCGATGGCCACTATCACCCTCCTGGAGGCCCGGCTGAGGCTCTGGCACTGGAGAGGCACCATTCTCACTCTCACTCCCACAGTCACTCTGGCGGGGGGACCTTCCCCCGGTCTCACCCTAGCCAGCACCCGTCGCTTCATTCGTTTGACTCTTGTGACGAATGCCTGCCTTCTGGCCACAGCGGGAAGATGCATCGCATCCCCCCCAACATGACAGACCAGTTTGAGAAGCAGGTGCCCTTTCATCCCGATGGCTTCCACACCCTGCAGTACCAGCGGTCCACCAGCGGGGGCGCTGAACAGCGCAGCGAGAGCCCCTCGCGCATCCGTCACCTGGTCAACTCTGTTCAGCGCCTCTTCGCCAAGTCCCATTCTCTAGAGGCACCGTCCAAGCGAGAGTACAATGGCACGAGAGGGAGCGGCGACTATCGCAGCGAGAGAGGTGGGGGCCACAGGAGTGGAGGAGAGGATGGAGGGGGCCATTACTCGGGCCACCAACCTCGGTCTACCAGGAGGAACAAGTCTCGAGAACGAAGCAAGAGTGGGGACTCCCGCCACGAGTCGGGCAGACGCCACCGTAGCAGGACGGCAGGCTGGTGGAGCTCCGATGACAACCTGGACAGTGACAGCAGCTTTCTGGTGGGGGGAGGCCGAAGGGGGTACCCCAGTGGGCACGAGAGTCTGGATGCAGCGATCCAGGAGCTCACCATGAAGAGGCCCAAAGAAAGGATGGCGGCACCTGGTCCCGGTGATTGTGTGGCCTGCACCACCATGGCTCTCGCAGGCAACGAAGGAGGGGGGCATCATGGGCACCACGGCCACTCCCTAAAGAGAAGCACCTGGTCAGCCATGACAGTGAGTCAGGCCAGGGAGGTGTACCCTTCAACCAGGGGGGGAGGAGGATACGACAAAGCACTGGTGCCAGTGGACCCCAAGATGAAGGAGAGGACCTTCCACTATCTGCAGGTGTGTGTGTGTGTTGACGTCAACTTAGTTATTCCCCTTTGCATTGATTTGTATTTGTTAAATTATTCTATTTTTAGTTTTATGGCATTTTTACGCACTTTTGGACATTATTTAGATGCATAACAAGACATACTTTGGCTAATAAATGAATTTTAAGTTCTCGCTTCATTTCCAAACCAATACCAGTGTTGTGGTATATTATAAACCAAGACAACAGAGTTTATCGGATTTAATTAAAGTCATGTTTGAGTTATCTACTTCCTGCAATCATCCTGGCCCAGCCACTGCATCAGTATGTTGATGCCCTCTGGACGCAGACTCGCCCATTTTCCCCATTTCCTTCATCTGGTACATATTAATGCCTTCTAAGGATACTTTGTACCTGCACTCCACACAGAACACAGACAAACAAACACGCCAGCACGCTCCCACAAAATCTCCAGCTGTGATGAGGTTGAGTTGCCAAGCAAGCTAGTTTCTACGGAAACAGCAGGTAGCCACAGGAGTCCCTGGTGTTTTTCCAACTCCTTTTCTTCAGCTACAGCTGAGGTCTGCTGATAGAAGCGGCGGCGAGTGAAGCGGCATGCGCGCCGGGTTTCAAAGGATGCGTGATTTGCCTCTGCACCTCAGGCTCGGGTCGCATGCACACCTCGGGGAGCAAAATGAACTTTGCGGGTGTTTTGCAACAGAACTGGGAGAGGGTTTATGGGACGAGCTTCAGTGTGCTCCGGTCAGATAGCTTGATCCTTTGCTCCGGAGCAAACCCAGTTCCAGTTCTAGAGGAACAGAAATGGATCCCAGTAGTCCAGATAAAGCTGGAGAAGCTAGAACTGCTGCCATAAACATCCTTTTCCTGGCATGTTTGCAAAAGACTTGCTCTAAAAAAAATTTAATTGAAAGACCAAAATCCCAAATTCCAGTTGCTGACGCGATTGAATGCCACGCTTAATTAATGTTCTTCACTTTGCAATTCCTACGGGTAGTGCATATGCAACAAATAAAATTATGCTAGTGGAAAATGAATAATTTAGAGAGATCCTCAGGTGGGCTGTCACTGATATTCAAAGTCGTTACTGACATACCAAGTATATTTTAGATGAAAATTAATACAGAAACATATGACTTGTAGTTTTGAGGAAAAGGAAATTTGGCTTCCGGCAAGAGACGTAATAAATATGCTTGCTTGATTGTAGATTTTTGATGTTCGAAACACCTGTAAGCAAGTGACAACCTGTTTACCGCAAAATATTTATCAAGACTGCAGGGAGGTGTCAAATGCAAATATTTAGATCTAAAATGGTCAAATTCAAACAATTTTCCTGAGGATATTTTGGGAAATGTGTCGTAAGTCTGAGCTAATGTCACGTGAACAACCATTTGACTAAATTTGAATTATTCTCACCTGCATTCCGGAATAAATGTCAGAAGGAATCCGGTTTGTCCAATCGTCCAACTTTCTTGGCACATAAAGAGAAAAGAAACAAAAAAACTATATGAAGGAAATACGTGTGTTCTGTATTCCCACTGAGTCCACAGAGGCAGCGCAGCATGACGGGAGTATTAATTATGAAGCACAGAAACTATTCAAACGTCCACATTTTCCACAAATAAGACAAGAGAAAGAGGGGATATGGAAGACAGCAGAGAAGGGGATCTTCACAGGTCAAGATTGTGGTTAGGAGATGTGTGTAAGTTGTTCACAGGCAATCACAACATGGGGGCTTTAGAACTCGTCGCTACCTGTTCCCTAAGCCTTTCCACTAGTGTGTCTTATAGATAAGAAAGGATGAAACAAGAATGTGGAGCTGGCAAGACAGGGGGATGCGAGCGATAAGCAAGGTGATGGTTGCCACTGGGCAGAGAGGAGAGGAGGAGAGGAGGAAGGGAAGGAGGAGAAAATGAGAGTGATAGTTGAAGACCAGGGGGAGCAGATTAGGCTGAATCATCTTTTAAGCAATGACCTCAGAGGACACACTCAACTTGGCTGCTGAACCCAAAGGCCTTGACTCTGGTGTGTGTGCAAGTGTGTGTGAGCGTGAGTGTGCGTGAGAGAGAGAGAGAGAGAACTGGAAAAACTGGACGGGCTTTCATCACCAGCAGCCGTTGTTACTGTAAAATTGAAAAATATGGCTCCAGTGTTGGAAAAATTTGGCTGTTTTAATGGTTCATTGGTTTCTACAAACTCCATCTGTGCGATCTGTATTCTTGGTGCTAGAGGCCAACTACTTAATCATTCAAGGAGGATTTTTTTTCCCCAGCCATTAAATGACTGAACTGCACTGATCACTAGGGGGCGCAAATATTCCTCGTCATATTTATACAGCCGTATGGTGTTACAGAGGCCGGAAATCTGCATTTTACTGCAGTGATTTCCACAGAAGACATATTTGGAAACGATGCTGACCTGAAGAGGTTTGTTTCAGCCAAAGACAGTCTGCATATTTACTGGAACAGGCCTGGAAAGAGACAGGAACGACTGCGAAATATTACCCTAAACCCCAGCCAATAACAGCACTTCATGAAATATTTCATGCAGTCGCTTCGTTTGTAGCATTCTGTTTAAATCTCCAGTTACTTGGATTCACATTTCAGGAGGTTTCAAACACTGTTAGGTTCAAATGACCTAAAACATGAGAGAAACAAATGAGGCAAAGACAACAGCTTTAAGTTTTACTTGCAGCAAGGAGAACGGAGAGATGTGCTCGGTTACAGATCTCCAGCACGTCCTGAGGCACAACTTCCGCTATCCTTCTTTTATTGAAAATAGGAGGTCTGTAGTTACACAGAATTCAAATGTGTCTAAGGGAGGGGGAAACACAAGATAGCAGGTCCCAAACAAAGCAAAAGACTGTAAATCATAATGGTGAGATTATACGTAGGTCTTCACTGATTTGATTAGCTTAGCTCGCACACAGCTCATTTTTCCATATCAGACAGATTAAAAGAACACCTCCTGTGTCATTGTCAGGCCCTGCAGCTCTATCTCCAGTCAATGTCACTTCCCCACAGCAGCTGCATTCCTGTCGCCCTTGACCAGAGAAGTTCACACATCAAGCATCATGAACATTAAGCATTAACAAATAATAAGAAACATTAAGTAATGAGAAACAATATAACAAGAAGAATATAACAAGGTAAAAGCAAATAAGAGATAACTTTAATATAATGGACCTAACAAACACCTTCTAGCATGCTTATTAAAAGTAAATTTTACACGGCGGCCTCACCGAGGGCCTGTAGATCCGTTTCATGTTTAGATTTCATTGCTCCCTATTGGAAAGTCGACGCTCTCGTGTTTTGCGTGTGAGTTTCTCATCACTTTCATGTCTCTTCTTGCCTGATTTCTTTGTTTTCCGCCCGCTCGCCTCTCGGCTGATGCGCTTTTTCTTTACGTTGCTCTGTTTCCCGCCTGTTTACCTACATTTCTGTCTCTTATCACCTCAGTTGCTCTCCGTCCACGACTTTGAGCTTACCGCTTTTTCCTTTCTCTGTGTCAGTGTTTCTCCAGCTGTCAGAGTTTCACTCTTTCTGTAAGTCCCTTTGTCACTTTCTCTGTTGCTTCCCGGTCATCCCTCGCGTGCCGGTACTGTGTGCACGTGTGTGTCCGTGCATGGGCATCCTTGAGCAATCATTGCTGGGTTTACATGTCTGTGTTCGTCTGCTTCATCCTCTTTTTTTTTTTAAAACGAAATTAAAAAAATGTAGGTGTGAAATATTTTCCCCTGAAATATATTTCTCTGTGAAGTTTTGTGACTTACAAAGCAGCCTAACAAATGTACATTGTGATCATTTCTTTTACCGTAATAGTTTGCATAGAAGAGGAATGTGCACTTTGTTTTTGGCTCATTTTAACCGTTTAACCCATTAGTGTAGAATCATACTGTAATTAGATTTGACCATGTGCTCCACATGGTCGTACACGTCAACTCACCTCTCGTCAGACTCATCCTCCCCGTTAGTGCCCATCTATGAGTGCATGTGATTGTGCCCCAGGTCCCGTCTGAAGACTGGGCAGGTGGGTATGGTGGAGGCGACGCGGTGGACAGCGGCGGGGAGATCCCGTGTCGCCGCATGCGGAGCGGCAGCTACATCAAGGCCATGGGCGACGACGACAGCGTTGACTCAGACACCAGTCCCAAAGCTTCGCCGAAATCCACCCTGATCGCCCAGAGGGACGCCTTCAAGCGATCTGCCAGCGTGGATCAGAGGTTGAACGCCACAAATAGTGGTTCTAGATGTGAAACGCCAACCCTGTCCAGCCTCAGGACAACAGAATTGTCTTGTGTGTGATTCAGGTATTCCTGTAAGCAGTGCACCGACGCATACCCCAACAGCCGAACTACGCCCAAAAGTCACACCCGTTCTCGAAGTTACACCCGCTCTCTGACCAGTACCCAGGTAAATCGCTGTTCATTTGTGCAGTCATCACTGTCCATTTGTGCCAATTTGTATCTCCCGTCACGCAGCTGGGAGATACACTCAACCGTCAGTTTGAGTCCGTGTGTGAGACCATGTTCGGGGAGGTGGAGTCTCAGGCTGTTGAGGCGCTGGATCTGCCCGGCGTGTTCCGAACTCGCAGCCACAGCTACGTACGCGCCATCCAGGCGGGCTGCTCGCAGGACGATGACTGCCTCTCCGTCTTCTCCATGTCTGGACCCCAGGGAAGCATCAAAAGCGGGGCCGGTGAGTGTGTGCCAGCCTGGGCTTGGGTGTGCTGATGTGTCTGCGGTGGTTCTGATAGAGTTCTGAGGGCATGTGGAGGTCTTTTTCCTGGCAGGGGGCCCGGAGAGGGAGCCAGCGGGACACCTCGCGAACAAAACAAGCTCCTGCACAAACGCAGAGACTCCCTCACGCATCCATTTTTAATTCGACGCCTTTTTGTCTCCTGGTTTTGTTCCTGAGCATATTCTTGCCTCCGTATCTCCTTTTCTTCCCACCGTTCTGGGTGGGATCGCAGGTTCCTCAGGTTCAGTAACAGGTACAGGAACACTCAGATACACCAAATGTATCAGTGTGCCATGAGTTTTGAGCGAGCGTCTGATTTCTGGAGCAGGTTGTTATCAGCAGACAAGTCCGAATCAGAAAGCTAGCAGGTCAAAACCGAGCACCAAAATCTTAAAACAAATCATGAGTGGCACACCAGACACAAAGGCTGTTTGGCACAGGAATGGAGAGGCGCGTTTAAACACGGTGGATTGATTTCACTCCTTTTGCAGTATATGCAAATATAACTTACTAGTTAATACTGTTTATATGGAATTATAGTCTTTCTGGTATATATGCATTCATCTCCCCGTACTTTCCATCTGTTTATGCCAAGGACAGGACTTATAAAAGCTAGATCCACGAGTTGCTAAAAATAGCCTGTGTGTTTTTGTGTTCGGATGTGGCTCAGGGAAGGTGGTGGAGAAACTCTGCGCCGCACATTTTGATGATTCTTTCAGGAAATTCGGTTAAATTACGCACAGGGGAATTTTTCCTTAGTTGCATTGTCTTGTCTGTTTCGGTCCACCACCTCGCCCCCTCCGTTTCCTCTCAAAATCAGCACCTAAGCAGAAGCATTGATACAAGTCATATTATCATTTTTTTGGCATAATAATGTTGTCCTTTTCTCTCTCTTGTGTGCACCTCTCTAACTCCCCTCTTTCTTACCCTTTCCAGTCTGTCCCTTTTGTGAGTATCTTCCGCCGCTGCTCCCTCTCAATATTTTAACAGCCCACTCTGTCTTCCTCTCTCCCGTTCTGATACTTCAGTCTTTCCTTATCGTAAAGGTGCTCCTCCCCCGCTTCCACCTCGCATGTCCAAGTCTTCTCTCTCGGTGCGAGCCCAGAGTAGCACCGAGTCCACCCAGGATGCCTACTTCCAAAACAGTGGACAGTTGGCCTCAGGCCCTGGGCGCACCAAACAACACAGCAACTCCGTGGACCTGGGAGGGTCTGAAGGCCCCTCCGGTCGCTCCTCCAGAGGAGGATACTACACTGCCGTGGGCCCTGGACGCTCGCGTCAGTACAGCAACTCAGCAGAAAGCCTAGATGGGGTGAGGGGCTCAAGGGAGCTGGTGCCCTACGGAGGGGGTCCAGGAGTCGGGGTGAGACCCAAACACAGCAGCTCAGCTGACAGTCTGCTGGAGGGACCAACGAGGCCAGCCAGGGAGAGGGACGGCAGGGTTGGCGGCAGCCTGGGAAAGTCAGTTTCACTTCCTCAGAACAGCATGGTGCTCAGCAAAGCAGGGGGGCACGACGATGTACGAGGGGGGAGAAAATTGAGACCCTCCATCGCTGTGCAGGTTAGACATGAACACCGAGCGAATGATGTGCTCCACTTTTGAATTCTCTCGGTAACAAATGCCATTTGTTGCGTGCGTCTGTTGTTCAGGTTGACAGCTCAGAGACTTTATCAGATTCTGATGCTGAGGGCAAAGCTCTTACAGAGGTCCATTCCATCGGAGTCCAAGTGGAAGATGACAAAAGGTAACAAATAAAAGTTTTATTGGGTGAATCTAAAGTGTGTGTTTCTTTTGAAGATTTGAACGTTTCTACCTTGCACTAACCCGAAAATCCAAACCCGTGTGTTAATTTAACCTTTTCTATAAATATATGGCTTCCTGACGAGCGCTTGGTCTTTACAGGCTAATTTATGCGAATATTTTTAACATCAAATTTTTTCAGAGACGCTCATTATCCGGGCACCCACGAGCGCGGAAAGTTATGGTCGATGTCTAATCTCACTTTTATGACTCCATTCAGCAATTAATCAGACATCACAGCTTGAACCCAGGAACAGTTTGTTCCAAGAATGTCTCATTTTTTTCAACAATAAGCATGATTAATCAAATCAACAAGGCGTCCTCGACAAGGCCGACTCCCGATATAACCCAAATTGCTTACGGGAATCACACTCATGCATACAAGCTGTCGCAGCATCCCGAACTCTGGCATACACGTTTCGAGCCACTTGTGATCTTGCACCTATTAGCAACGGCCCCCACCTCTTGCGATCATCAAGGCTGCCGTGAGGGAGAGGGGAAAAATCCGCGTGCGTGAGTCACACCTCCTCAGATGGCAAAGGATGAAGGAGAGTTGAGGTAGCAACTCGGGGCATGGTAAACACTGAGTCGACCGGCGTGACATTTGAGCGCTGGTGTGTCATGTGAAAGAAGATTTGACCAACTCAACTGAGTGAGTAGCCGTCACCGCCCCCGCTGCAGGAGGAACATGCGGTATATTTATGTTGAAAAGACTTTCCCCCAAACGTCTCTCAGCCATTTTGTCACTTCCTGTGTCGCAGGCGGGCTCGCTTCAAGCGCTCCAATAGTGTAACGGCGAGCGTGCAAGCCGACCTGGGTCCCGAGGGCTTCCCGGGCCTCAGCATCGCCGTGCCGATGCAGGACAAGAGTCTCCAGTTCGGCTGCTCCTTCCAGAGGCACTCGTCAGAGCCCGAGTCAGCCAGTCAGTACACCGAGTGCCACCGCACGGTCCACACCCAGGGGCAGTGGGCGTACAGAGAGGTGGGTCTCCTTGGCTCATGATGGCGTCCATGTAAAACATCCTTTTTCATGTGTTTCATAAAACTAAAGCTGACTTAAAAATGACACATCAGTAAGATGAATGGGCCTCTAAATATCATTGATTTTAAATAGCGTTTAAGGGATGATTCTATTATTCTAGGATCTTCTCCAGAGCGGCTACACCACAGAGTCCTGCCAGACAGACCTGCGGCGCCAGCACCCCCATTTGCCTCCACGCTCCCACTCACCTCTGCCAATAACCTCTGAGAGAGCTTGGGCAGGTACGCCGTCCCTGGAGGGCCCGCGCAGCCTGCCCGACTCGGGGCGAGCCTCTCCGTGCATGAGGGACGGGGAGTTCTTCTTACGCCTCCTGCAGACAGAGGTGGAGAGGATGGAGGGGTGGTGTCAGAACATGGAGAGAGAGGCAGAAGAGAACGACCTGCCGGAGGAGAGTAAGTTCAGCCAGAGGCTCTGCGATGCAAAAGTGACGCAGCGATAAGTCTTACCATGCTGCTCCCTCCCCAGTTCTTGAGCCGATCCGAAGCGCGGTCGGCGGCGCCCAGATGCTCATGTCTCAGAAAGTCCAGCAGTTTTTCCGCCTCTGTCAACAAAGTTTGGTGAGTGTGTGGCAACGTGCTAATTCATGGCAAAAAACACCTGAAACGCGTTGCATGATTTTGTGGACCGGTGCTGAAGGCTGCAGCGGCCCTGCACCAAACCACACCGCGACCTCATGGCCTCTTTGATCCCTCTGCGGACAGGACCCCTCCGCGTACCCCCAGCCTACCTCTCAGGACCTGGCCAACTTCTGGGACCTGCTCCAGCTTAACATAGAGGACGTCCGGATCAAATTCCAGGACCTCCAGAGGGTGAAGGAGTCCGGTTGGAGGCTTCCACCTGAAAAGAAGGTGAGAGGCTCTGGGGGACAAATGGCCCTGCTTTCCCTGCAGCATCACCCCAGAGCTAAGGCCACCACGTGCAGGAGAGCAGCGCAGATGGTTACGCCCTCCGAGGCTTTGGAGGCTCTGAAAGTGCAGAACAGCGTGGGCATCTGACCTGAGCTACGAGACATCCTAAACCTTTACAAATGTAAATGCATCTCAGGGGTGTTTACTTATTTCAGCTGCTCAGACTGAAGAAAACACTCGCCTGCACTCAAACTGTCCTCTCAATGGCTACTTTCTAATCATATCTCCTTGATACCACACTAACAACAGATATTCTCTTTCCTCTCTCTTTTTTTTACTCTTTTCTCATTTCATTTCCCCCCTTTGTTGTCAACATATTTTGGGATATTTGTCTTTTGCCACGTCCATCTCAATTCTTTATTGCTTGCACTTTGATCATCATTCCCCAATTATCTCTTTCCCTGCATGTCACTTTACCCACTGTCCTTTTTCACTGCCATCGTGGACATTATCGGGCCAGGAGGACAAAAAGCTCCCTCCTCCTTTACCAAAGAAGCCAGCAGGCGGGGTGAGTGGAAGTCTCCGGTCGGATAGCACAGGCGATGGGGGTGCGGGAAGCGGCGGAGGTGGGTCCGGGGGCCTGGTGGTGCCTCGCCTGGGTGGACACACCCTACCCATCAGGGAGAAGTCCCTGGATCTCGGGGACCGTCAGAGGACAGAGGCAAGGAGGAGGCTGCTGCAGACCAAGCGTGCTGCCTCCTTTAGGCAGAACTCGGCTACAGAGAGCGCTGACAGCATTGAGATCTACATCCCAGAAGCCCAAACTCGACTCTGAACACGAGACCAACGTGTCTCCTTCCTTACCACCCTCACCAGTCCCAGTCTTTCTCTGAGCCTAGATTTGGACTTTCTGTAGGTCACTGCTGTTTACCCTCCAGCCTCCCTTTCAAGCATTTCCATGTCTCCGCTCACAGCAACTGCAAACTCACCTCGCCTGCTCATAGAACAAGCCATTGTAGTTTCTTGAAGACACCGGGAGCCTAACCTCTATCGGAAGCTAGCGCACGATGAGTTGCAGACATTTCCAAATGAATTCTCCAGATTTGTTTTGCTGCTAGAAAAGTAAGATGCAGCCACTCTCACCCCAGTCATCTGCAGAAGATCACACAGTAGCATGCATGAGCTTGCTCACATACCGCCTCCCCATCACCGAATAAAGGGCTTAACAGGCACAGACAGAACCCCCCCACCCCCACCCTCATGGATCCCCCATTGCCATCTTCCAAAACGACTCGCAACAGCATCGAGCAAAATATGTCCACTTTCCTCACTAATAACAACACAAGGGACGATCAAACGCTGAATAATTTCTCACGTCTGTTTCGCCACCCGAGAAGCAGATGATTAACAATCTACGAAGAACAATCTTCAGACGTTCTTTTAACCCAGGTGCCAATCGGCCGGTGACTCACGGGACGTGAAATTATTTTCCGCCTGTGTGCGCTTCGATCTTCGCATCCTTTCATCAGCTACACTCAGCAACCAGACTGCTTGAATGTGCCAGCACTATTTGTACATAGTGTGCACACTCCCGTTCTCCAAAAGGAGCTTTAGCAGTGTAGCATGACAGCCTTGACGAGTAGACAGCACCACAGACAAAAGGAAGGGAGCTATTTTTGTTGCATTTTAGGAAGCCTCTCAGAAGTGTTGCGTTCTAAAGCAGGATGTGCTTAGAATTTTTAAGAAGAATACTTTTTTTTTTGGTGGGTTTAGTAGACTTTGCTGACTAAGCCCCCATTTCACTGTGAGACTTTAGCACCACCAAGTGGTCAACTAGGGAATGACATCAACAATGGTCTGCGGAGAGTTGTCTCCCCTTCTGTCAGGAAGTAGCACACTCTCTAAAACAGCTATTAAAGATGATCTATTTATTTCTCTTCAGTTCTGCCCCCTGAAATGGATTATCTTTATTCCTCCATTCTCATGCTGTAGGATGGCATCGAGACGATAAAGCACTGCATCACCACACTAAATTAGGGAGAGACACCAAAGTCTTCAGCAGAATCTGCTCACCTACCTTCAATTTCAATCCACTGCACACAAAATGAGTGGATATAGCTTTTCCTTTCAGAGATTAACCTTGATAGTCTTTTATAATCACCCGCGGAGAGAGAAATAACACCTGTTAGGAATTAATTCCACTGTTGATGCACCGGTTTTTATAAAGTGTAGCACTGTTTTGAACTCTTCAGCTGAGTCGCGTTCATCAGATGGAAGGAAGCGTCTGGAAAGGCGTGCGTGTTGTGAAGGGACTCGTGACGAAGCCCAACAACTAGAAACGTCCCAATCAGCCATTGCCTCGAGAAAAAATACTATATAAGAATATTTTAGCATGACCTTTCTTTTTTTTTTAGTTCCTTTCTTTTCTATTTGGATGGATTGTGTTGGCAAAATGGGATATTTTACCAGGAGATGTATATTTTATAATATCTACCTTTCTAGAGTAGTAGAGAATCTTGAGTACGACATGTACAAACTATATCAAATGTGAAATATTACGGTATTATTATAGATTCTAGCATTGTGTGATACGACAGCAGTGTGGCAGACATCCAGACTCAGAACACATGAGACTGAAATATCTTCAGTTTGAGAGTGTTGGGTTCACAGGGTATAACTGGCAAGTGTATATTGCCAAGTATGATCCTTCTTAGGCCTACTGTATATCTATCTGTGGTTCTAGCATATACTGCTGTATCCCCCCATATCCTCTCCTTAGAACCAACTACATGTGCCTAACCAGCTATATGTGGAGGTTTCCTTTGAACACAGTTTACAGTACATATGTAGAGAGTTATGTAAATAGAAAACTATAAAATCTGGAGATATTGTTAAAGAAAATGTTTTTATTGTCCCTCGTCACCCCCACTCTTACGTGCAATACACACATTAAGACTGGCAGATTTTGTTGATGTTAGCGCTGCATGTTTTATCTTAACCCTTGTTTAAGGAAAACTTATTCTACAATTTTTTTTTTTTTTTTTTGGGATGATACAAGCCAAATTTTGTAGCTCACAAAGCAGATTTTATGACCGAGAGATCGATGCGGCGGATCAATCTGACAACCCAGCTGCCCCGCCGACCAAACGTTGGTGGGGGTGGGGGAAACAAAACAAAGGAGGCCGGGAATCAAACATGACGTTGAATTCATCCACGGCAGGGTGTCCATGACACGTCAGAGGCCGCGTCCAACAAAGCACAAAGACCTGCTTTTATACTGTTACTCCACTGTGAAGGCTTCTTTAGCCCACCCTCGTGTTCCTGGAGGTGTTACAAGAAGAGGGGGGGTAACCGGCGTTCCAATCAAAGAGGCTTTGTGATACTGACACCGTACATCCTCTGTAGCAACTGTTGCTGCCACCAGTTTAATTATGTAGGCCTCCAGCTAGCCACCTTGTCCTGCAACAACACTCCCCATGCCATGATTTCCACACATTTACCCGTCAAACCCTCCCGCCGGAGGCCTCAGCACCACCTCCGCCCCCACCTGGACTCCTGCACCAACCCTTTCACCTCTTTCTAGAAGTGCAAAAACTCTTTGTGGACACCCAGGAGGACAGGTCAACGCTGAGTACCTCATTTTCTAGCAGCAGAGTCTCCCTGATCCAGGCCTCCACCCTCAGGGGACCCCGTCATGCCACCAACCCACCCTGAAAAAGCTGGACCGGGTCGCCAAGCGCGAAAAAGGGGAATCCCTCGAGCCCAGATTCTCTAGTAGCCATTTTCCCCCCCCCTGCCACCTGAGCTCAGTTGTAGCCGGCTCGTGCGTGCGTGTGTTTGCTGTGTACCGTCTACCGTCACTAAAGATGCTGTAGCAGCAGATTCGAGTTTTAGTTACGAGGATGTTTCCAAGCGAGCGGTTTAGTTAAACTTTAGCGGGAAAAGCTGAAGCTGCTGGCTAAAGATTTGGCAAATTGACCTCATCCTGTTAGTTAAGTGAGAACAATAAATAAATCAATCACTTGGGTTATATTCAATCCACAGGATGGAGAGTTCACGTTTGTTCAGCTTTTATTGGGCGATGGCTGGAAATTTGCATGGAGACTGAAAAATAACTGGAAGGAGAAGAAAAAGACTTTCCCCCAAAGTTTTACTTCCTCCAGCCTCCCAAGCAGCAGTTCGACCCTTCCTGGATGTTTAACTAAAACTCCAATGTGCCTTTAGCTCTGATGTGCATTTGTTTTGTGTGGGAGAGAGAGAATCTGGAAACATTCTATGTTCACTTTCTATTTTTGGTTTCTCTTCATTTTTATAGCCTCCCATTTTGAAAATTCTAAATGTGTTCCTTTTTTAATAAAAAAAACAACTTAATTTTTCTGTTTCTTTGCCCAGTGACAGTTTACGTTTATTTTATATCAACGTCATCCTGCTTGACTAAAACACGCAACTGTAGACATTTAACGTACATTTTAAAGTTTGTTTTTTTTAAGTTCCATTTCACCACAGTAATCCTGTTTTGTGTGCACATGTGCATGAGGGTGGATGCATTTTTATTGTCATGTTGCAGTACACAAAGTAAACCATGTGTTTCACAGAGGTCTGAGCAATTACTGTGTAATTATCAAACAAATGACACCCTGCCACCTTCAAGTTTACAAAACTGTAAATACCAGTTGCCAATGGACTCGTCTCTTTTCAATATTACATATATTATTGTTAGAATATGACTATTACTAGTACGAGCTGTCACTGAAAGGACAAATTCTTGCCATCACTCATTATCAATGGTGTTGTAAACTTACAAGGTGAACATTGTTCTGTGTACAAGGGTAAGTGTCGTGCTCAAAAAAGAAAAAATAACTGTTTTATCAACGCCGAGGAGTTTTAAACCGCTGCTGCTAATGAGGTGTGATAACAACCAACCACTCTGGGAAGACTCATTTTTCTCTCTCTCTCTGGGATCCATTACGGACACTCGAGCAAAGAGTGAGAGATCACCAAAAGAGGAAAGGAAGAGCGATGTGGACAGATAGAGGGGAAGACCCAGACACCTTCACGTGCGTTTATCCTGCCGGGGAACGCAAACCGACACCGACTCCACTTCAATCTACGTTCTGATGTAGCAAATACTGAAATAGGCCCTTGTTCTCTCTCATCTTTCTCACGGAACACCATGATTTCGACTCAAACGGGTTTGATATAGCGTGCTTTTGTCATCACACCAGACTTCTGTTCTTTTCTATATAACTCAGTGCCAATATAGCATAATGTACATACAAACCTGACACACTTTGGGGTTTTGTTTTGTTCTTTTCTTCCTATAAGTACAACTGAGTGGAGAATATAGCAATAGTAACACCATATGATAAGACGTTTGTCTCCAGCGCCCCCTGGTGGCAACACATGATGCACATGATTCGTGCTGACAGGCAGTGGAGGGTTTTTGCACAGTGACGTGTAAAAGTTTTAAAAAATAATTTGAAAGAAAAGTCATGATTCTCTCTGTTGTGTTGTGCTTCTCATTTTGTACATACAAATTTATTTATTGATCTGGTACGTTTTATGGATCTGGATGTGTCGGAGGAGCACGTCTAAGAGCCCTGAAGCCCAGAGAGATGGCACACTGTGACGTGGTTTTACCCCAACACAGAATGTAACACTGTCAATGTTGTTGAAACATTTTCTAATGGCTAATTATTATTACTATTAATATGATTACTATAAAGATATTTTAGCCAGTTAAAGGGCTGCAGCGTGGTTTGTTCTTTTTTTGTGTCGACTCAGCATTTATTTCGAGCATATTGACATCTCAGGGTCAGTTGTTGATTGGTTGAGGTCGCAAAGAGAAAACACGCCATCTGCTCACACTTACAGTCCGTTTAGTCATCCACCTAACGAGCATGGTTTTAAGGGAGGAAACCAGTGTGACTTCAGAAATGTCACAAAGGACCCAAAACCGTTTTGCACGGTGCCACCGGGACACCAGCGTATCTTTATCAGATTTGATTTTAACGGTGCTGCTCCGTGTTTTAGTCGGCCTCGCCGTGCTGCGGTGAATTAGGACGTGGGATTTAAGACCTGGAGGAAAATTACATTGATAAGAAAAGACAAATTGCAAACGGAAGAGGCATTAGCAGATACGAGGCCATGCCTGGGCAGCGGCTGCACCAATACTGCACGATCGTGCGCGATTGAGCCAGATCAGTCGCTGATTTGAGTCAGCAGAGAATCTGCAGGCACAGTGATGAGATATGCTCATGTTCCCCCAACAAGACCGCAGCTAAAACAATATTACGCTCACTCCATTTGTGCATTAAACAATTCAAACAAGCTTGTTTAAAAAAGCTCTCAATCACACCTTTAATCGAGCAAATACAATCATAACTTCATCAAAAATATAGTTAAAAGATGCCATAAAAGTAAAAATAAAAAGTTACAGAGAGCTGTCACCATTTTAAATGCTATAAAACCAGTTTACTGGTTTAACCAAATCACTGCCGATCCCTTTAAAAACAATGCAAAAATGATTCCCTGACTATTGTGCAAAGGAGAAACTGGTAAATAATAAAGCACTGTAGGTCTCCATCGAGGCTTACTGGACACCATCCAGTTTGATTGTCCAGACCTGACTGGGCGACTGGGGCAGTTCAGGTAGAAGGACCACAAGGCCACCGTTGGGACGGACTGGAGCCCAGGATAACGGGTTTGTGTTCCCTAATATGGTCACCTGGAGAAGGTTGGGAAGTCCATAGTTATTTATGGCTGAGACTGATGCCGAATAAACACGACCAAGACATGTTGAACTTTACCTTAGTGGCCGTTGATGTTTTAGGTTCCAGTAGTTCAACCAAAGGCTTAGAAGGTTTGGCTGTAATGAAGGCATAGACGCTTTTTCCTTTAGACGTGTACCTGGAGACGTGGAGAAGACGTTGATCCAGTTATATCCTCATTATTTATTACAATACAACAAAAATTAAAACAACGGTATTAAATCAGGTTGTTTAAGCAAAAGACACTGAAAGAACCGGTGAATCTTCTTACCAAACCGGTAGACTTGCATTTTCTCTCTGGATCCTCCAGGGTTTCGAGGCATAAATCGCCTCCCCGTTTACGTCCAGCCAGGCTCCGATACCCCGGAGCCTCTCTTCAAACACGACAGGGATCATTCCATCAGGAGTGGGGCCAACGTTCAGAAGGTAGTTCCCTCCCAGGGCCACGGTTTCAACCAAATCCTGCCGTATAAGTAGGAAAACGATGCCTGGGTGTCTTTTCTGCTGTTCATTATAATATGATTTTAGGAGTGCAAAGCAGAAACCTGCAGGAGCTGTATTTTACCAAGATTTTTTTTAAATAAAGGGTGAGAACACACTGTTTTATACACACCCTGAACAATGTCAGAAGCCTGCACGACTGGTATTCTCGGTCTAAAAACCAGATGTTTTCCAGATTCTCTTTCAGGAGTTAACACGCATTCATAGAACACCAACGGGTATGTGAACACACCTTGATGATTGTGGGCAAGTCCATCAGTTCAGATGTCTTCATATTCCGTCGGTAACCCCAGGATTGCTTGTCCACAGACTGGCACTTCTCCCACTTGTGTTTGGGCAGCTGGCCTGGAGTATATTTATCCTCACAGTTGTAGTAGCCGCCATGTTTGCAATAACAGCCTGCTCCCCATCTGTCATTGGTCACTATTGTGTCCTTGGATGATGATACTTGATTTAGAATTATTATGCAAAAAGAAACATTGCTGTGTGTTACAAAAGCACCTACTTTGACAGGGCTGTCGTTGTAGAGCCACGCCAAGAACTGGGTGGAGTTCCAGTAGGAGTCAGGCGCTTCCCAGTCACCATCAGACCAGATCAACTCAGGTTTGTATCTGGGAAAAGAAGCACAAGGCAAAAGCTGCTTATCACACAGAGTCAACAGAAAACCAGTCTGATCTTGTGACCTGCACAGAAAATGTTTTGAAACACACCTTACAACCATGTTAAAAAGCTCAGGAAGGAGCTTGTTCATCACATACTGTTGAGATTTGAAACCATTCTTCTTATCTATCAGGTACAAAGGGTTGAACCACTCGTACAGAGAGTTGTACAGTCCATAATGCAGTGACCTGAGGAGGAAATTGGGAGTTTAGTTAAAATCACACACTTAACAAGTTGTAGAAATAAATAACTTATCTATAACTACAAATAACTTTTCTCTTGTGATGGGGAAATGAAATAAGTCAACAAACCTTTCATGACAACAGTCATGTGTTTAATTGACAACCACCAAACAATTGTCAGACTATTTCTCCCTAAATGAGCAAAATCATTCAGACATTGATGGAAATTGCTTGAACGCTGATGTCCTACCTATTGCGTACAGCTTCTCCCAGCTCTCCCACTAAATCTCGGTGCGGACCAGTATCGACCGAGTTCCAGTTCCAGGAAAATGGCGATCCCCAGTTAGTAAAACCTTCATGGTGTTTGGCAGTCAGGACCACATATCTGCAAGAAAACAGCTGATTAATACGTAACAACGGTCTTCATTTTGCAGATACTGAGCTTTATTTTATCAACCGAAGAGAAACAAAGGTGAAGATGTTACCGTATAAAGCCTGAAGGGGGCAGTGTTGTACATACTGTCGGCAGGTAAAGACAACTAAAATGGCAAACAATTAGAAGCTGCACAAAAATCACTCACTTTGCACCAGAAGCTTTAAAAATATCCGCCCAGTCACCCGGGTTAAAGAACTGCGCATGAAAACCGGGGGCAAAATCCGGGTAGGTGAAGTCAGGCGGGTAGTTCTTTTTCATATAGTCCACACAGATCTGTTCCGGGGGCTGCTGACCCTGCCAGTGCCACCAGAACCACTCGCTCTCAAACGCTGGGACAGAAAAGACTCCCCAGTGGACAAAAATCCCCACTTTGGCTTCGTCGTACCACGTCGGCAGCGGTCTGGAGTCCAAACTGGTCCAGTCTGCAGTGTAGCGAGCCGCAGCGTGGGAAGCGAAGAAGACAAGTGTCGCTAATGTTAGCATGCTGCCGATTACCCACACCTGCAAATCTAATTTACTTAACCTGGACTTGGTTTAGCCTCTAATGTGGCGGTGTACTTCAACAATGCTATGACAAAGATAAAGTGTTCAGGGTTTTACATTCCTTCCTGTTTGTGGTGTAACTTGACGAGTCATGTGGTGCGATCACGTGACTTGTTCAGCGTCCTCTTTTTTCAGCTTTAAATGCAAAAAAGTCGTTTTTTCCCATTTGTGAAAACAAATACCTAATGCAAATGACAGTTGAATCACTTCACACTTCAATTTCCTTATGCAATTAAAACATATATTTGATTTATTGTCTATTTTAATTCCTAAGTGCTATTGTTGGCTGAGTGGAAGTGTGGTTTCTGTATTTATTCGTTGATGAACTGCTGGATAGTTGAATTTCCCTTCTGGGATGAATCAAGTTCTATCTATCACTGTTTATGGTACCCTACCTGTTCTAAATCATATTTTTTGATAAAAGTTTTATTCTGATCAGTAATGGTCATGCATGTCAAATTGTAAAAATGTGTTTTGCTCCTTTTGAAAAGAAATTCTGAACAGAATAATGAACCAGTTTATTACAGGTTTTTATAACTTTACTCTCACCACATTGATCACATCAGCTGACAGGATAATCTTTAAAATGGCCTCGGTGCAGCGGTGAAAAGGCAAACTGCACATACTTTTAAAAGACACAAAGATAGAAATAGAATACAATTTTTTTTAAATAGTGTACTTTCTGAAGAAAAAAATAAAGAAACCATTAAATATCTGAGCAAGACATCCATATAAACCACAGGACACTTTTAAACGGCACACAGCAGATTAAACTTACACATTTAAAACAAAACCACCACAGCTAAAAGAATAAGTGATCCCTTTCACAAGAGTTTGTGTCATAACTGAGAGAAAAACAAGACACCATGATGCTAATTATCCAGCCTTGTTGGGTGCCTTTGTGGCTCACTTGGCATCACTTATTTTGATTGTCCAGACCTGACTCACGGACTGAGACAGTTCAGGCAGAAGAACAAAAAGGCCACCATCGGCGCTGATTGGGGTCCAAGTCAACGGGCCCTGATGGCCTAATAAGGTCACCTGGATGAGGTGTGAAAGAGATTAATACAAGCTTTTGATACATCCTGCAAATGCCACAAATTAGCTCAGAGGCTTCACCTTAGTGGATGAATCACATTTAGGTTGCAAGAGTTCCACGATGGGTTTGGAAGGTTTGGCTGTCAAGAAGGCGTAGACAGTCGACCCTTTAGATGTGTACCTGAAGAAATGGAGGTGATGTGGAAACTCAATTTTCAGGTCATTTTTTGTGTGGAATGTACTTAAATGCATTCCTTTTGAAGGCAGTCTTTACAGGTCCCACTGGTTTGTTAACAATAGGCTAAAGCTGCAATGTGAAACATGTTAAATATTCTAGCTAAATTGGAACATCTTTATTCTCAGACACAATCCTTCAGGGTTTATTACAATATAACAAAAATTATAAAAACAGTATTAAATCAGGTTGTTTAAGCAAAAGACACTGAAAGAACCGGTGAATCTTCTTACCAAACCGGTAGACTTGCATCTTCTCTCTGGATCCTCCAGGGTTTCGAGCCATAAATCGCCTCCCCGTTTACGTCCAGCCAGGCTCCGATACCCCGGAGCCTCTCTTCAAACACGACAGGGATCATTCCATCAGGAGTGGGGCCAACGTTCAGAAGGTAGTTCCCTCCCAGGGCCACGGTTTCAACCAAATCCTGCCGTATATGTAGGAAAACGATGCCTGGGTGTCTTTTCTGCTGTTCATTATAATATGATTTTAGGAGTGCAAAGCAGAAACCTGCAGGAGCTGTATTTTACCAAGATTTTTTTTAAATAAAGGGTGAGAACACACTGTTTTATACACACCCTGAACAATGTCAGAAACCTGCACAACTGGTATTCTCGGTCTAAAAACCAGATGTTTTCCAGATTCTCTTTCAGGAGTTAACACGCATTCATAGAACACCAACGGGTATGTGAACACACCTTGATGATGGTGGGCAAGTCCATCAGTTCAGATGTCTTCATATTCCGTCGGTAACCCCAGGATTGCTTGTCCACAGACTGGCACTTCTCCCACTTGTGTTTGGGCAGCTGGCCTGGAGTATATTTATCCTCACAGTTGTAGTAGCCGCCATGTTTGCAATAACAGCCTGCTCCCCATCTGTCATTGGTCACTATTGTGTCCTTGGATGATGATACTTGATTTAGAATTATTATGCAAAAAGAAACATTGCTGTGTGTTACAAAAGCACCTACTTTGACAGGGCTGTCGTTGTAGAGCCACGCCAAGAACTGGGTGGAGTTCCAGTAGGAGTCAGGTGCTTCCCAGTCACCATCAGACCAGATCAACTCAGGTTTGTATCTGGGAAAAGAAGTACAAGGCAAAGTTGCTTATCACACAGAGTCAACAGAAAACCAATCTAATCTTGTGACCTGCACAGAAAATGTTTTGAAACACACCTTACAACCATTTTAAAAAGCTCAGGAAGGAGCTTGTTCGTCACATACTGTTGAGATTTGAAACCATTCTTCTTATCTATCAGGTACAAAGGGTTGAACCACTCGTACAGAGAGTTGTACAGTCCATAATGCAGTGACCTGAGGAGGAAATTGGGAGTTTAGTTAAAATCACACACCTAACAAGTTGTAGAAATAAATAACTTATCTATAACTACAAATAACTTTCTCTTGTGATGGGCAAATGAAATAAGTCAACAAACCTTTCATGACAACAGTCATGTGTTTAATTGACAACCACCAAACAATTGTCAGACTATTTCTCCCTAAATGAGCAAAATCATTCAGACATTGATGGAAATTGCTTGAACGCTGATGTCCTACCTATTGCGTACAGCTTCTCCCAGCTCTCCCACTAAATCTCGGAGCGGACCAGTATCGACCGAGTTCCAGTTCCAGGAAAATGGCGATCCCCAGTTAGTAAAACCTTCATGGTGTTTGGCAGTCAGGACCACATATCTGCAAGAAAACAGCTGATTAATACGTAACAACGGTCTTCATTTTGCAGATACTGAGCTTTATTTTATCAACCGAAGAGAAACAAAGGTGAAGATGTTACCGTATAAAGCCTGAAGGGGGCAGTGTTGTACATACTGTCGGCAGGTAAAGACAACTGAAAAGGCAAACAATTAAAAGCTGCACAAAAATCACTCACTTTGCACCAGAAGCTTTAAAAATATCCGCCCAGTCACCCGGGTTAAAGAACTGCGCATGAAAACCGGGGGCAAAATCCGGGTAGGTGAAATCAGGCGGGTAGTTCTTTTTCATATAATCCACACAGATCTGTTCCGGGGGCTGCTGACCCTGCCAGCGCCACCAGAACCACTCGCTCTCAAACGCTGGGACAGAAAAGACTCCCCAGTGGACAAAAATCCCCACTTTGGCTTCGTCGTACCACGTCGGCAGCGGTCTGGAGTCCAAACTGGTCCAGTCTGCAGTGTAGCGAGCCGCAGCGTGGGAAGCGAAGAAGACAAGTGTCGCTAATGTTAGCATGCTGCCGATTACCCACACCTGCAAATCTAATTTACTTAACCTGGACTTGGTTTAGCCTCTAATGTGGCGGTGTACTTCAACAATGCTATGACAAAGATAAAGTGTTCAAGGTTTTACATTCCTTCATGTTTGTGGTGTAACTTGACGAGTCATGTGGTGCGATCACGTGACTTGTTAAGCGACCCCTCTCTTTTTTCAGCCTTAAATACAAAAAGTCGTTTTTTTCCCATTTGTGAAAACAAATACCTAATGCAAATGACAGTTGAATCACTTCACACTTCAATTTCCTTATGCAATTAAAACATATATTTGATTTATTGTCTATTTTAATTCCTAAGTGCTATTGTTGGCTGAGTGGAGGTGTGGTTTCTGTATTTACCGTATTTCCACGACTATAAGGCGCACCTAAAACACTGAGATTTTCTCAAAAATCGACGGTGCGCCTTATAATATGGTGCGCCTGGGATGTGGACTGAGTTCCAAAATCTTCTGTGCGCCTTTGGTGGGTGCCCTACGGTAAACGCTCCGCCAATCGATTAGCGGAACACCTACGTGTAAGGATCCCCTAAAATGGCGCCGGTCAAGTGAGACGCGTATGAATGAGGCTTACTTTAAACTGCAGGCCATCGAATATGCGGCTGAAAATGGCAATCGAGCAATCTTAGTGTTTTCGCTTTATGAGGAGGCGGCATCTCTCCATACGCACGAGGGCAACTGTTGCGCAGCGGCTACCCGCGGATCACCAGGAGAGGGCGGCCATCTTCCCTAACCCTAACCAGGAGAGGGCGGCCATCTTCCCTAACCCTAACCAGGAGAGGGTGGCCATCTTCCCTAACCAGGAGAGGGTGGCCATCTTCCCTAACCCTAACCAGGAGAGGTTGGCCATCTTCCGCACCTACTGCCACGACAAGATAACCGCGCACAGCCACATCACCAACATGGATGAGATCCCTCTGACTTTTAACATCCATTTGACCCACAAAGGAGAAAAAGGGACCAGCACGGTGGCGATACGCACAACGGGGCACGAGAAGTTGTTCACCGTGGTTCTCGGCTGCCACGGAAACGGACAGAGCGCTGGATGACGGAAGGCGAACACTCCTTCACAAAGACTATGAGGCAGCGGCGGGCAAGTTATGCCACCATATGCGGGTGGACTGTAGACGCCTGGGCTATAATACCGTCTTCATGTATTGGAAGAGCTTTCACAAAATCAATGCTGAAGCGGAACTGGTCGGTGAGTCCGATTCAGATGATTAAGAAGAGGAATTCGGGATGTTGGACATTGAAATAGTGCAGCTGTTTAATTCAGATACAGAAGATGAAAACTTTGATGGTTTTGTAGCGGAAGAATGAATATTTTGTTCAATAAATGTGTCGAAACTCACTGTTTCACTTCCGTTGTCATTTTTTGCTGTACGTTTCAGCATGCGCCTTTTAATACAGTGCGGCTTATGGTCGTGAAAATACGTTTTTCTTTGAGCTGATGGATAGTTGAATTTCCCTTCTGGGATGAATCAAGTTTAATCTATCTATGAACCAGTTTATTTCAGGTTTTTATAACTACTCTCACCACATTGATCACATCAGCTGACAGGATAATCTTTAAAATGGCCTCGGTGCAGCGGTGAAAAGGCAAACTGCACATACTTTTAAGACACAAAGATAGAAATAGAATACAATTTTTTTTTAAAAAAAATAGTGTACTTTCTGAAGAAAAAAATAAAGAAACCATTAAATATCTGAGCAAGACATCCATATAAACCACAGGACACTTTTAAACGGCACACAGCAGATTAAATTTACACATTCAAAACAAAACCACCACAGCTAAAAGAATAAGTGATCCCTTTCACAAGAGTTTGTGTCATATAACTGAGAGAAAAACAAGACACCATGATGCTAATTATCCAGCCTTGTTGGGTGCCTTTGTGGCTCACTTGGCATCACTTATTTTGATTGTCCAGACCTGACTCACGGACTGAGACAGTTCAGGCAGAAGAACAAAAAGGCCACCATCGGCGCTGATTGGGGTCCAAGTCAACGGGCCCTGATGGCCTAATAAGGTCACCTGGATGAGGTGTGAAAGAGATTAATACAAGCTTTTGATACATCCTGCAAATGCCACAAATTAGCTCAGAGGCTTCACCTTAGTGGATGAATCACATTTAGGTTGCAAGAGTTCCACGATGGGTTTGGAAGGTTTGGCTGTCAAGAAGGCGTAGACAGTCGACCCTTTAGATGTGTACCTGAAGAAATGGAGGTGATGTGGAGTAGAGACAAGTGTAGGCATATGTGGCGACAAACAATGGAAACTCAATTTTCAGGTCATTTTTTGTGTGGAATGTACTTAAATGCATTCCTTTTGAAGGCAGTCTTTACAGGTCCCACTGGTTTGTTAACAATAGGCTAAAGCTGCAATGTGAAACATGTTAAATATGCTAGCTTGTTCGCTTTTCTTACCAAATTGAAACATCTTTATTCTCAGACAGAATCCTCCAGGGTTTATTACAGTATAACAAAAATTAAAACAACGGTATTAAATCAGGTTGTTTAAGCAAAAGACACTGAAAGAACCGGTGAATCTTCTTACCAAACCGGTAGACTTGCATTTTCGCTCTGGATCCTCCAGGGTTTCGAGCCATAAATCGCCTCCCCGTTTACGTCCAGCCAGGCTCCGATACCCCGGAGCCTCTCTTCAAACACGACAGGGATCATTCCATCAGAAGTGGGGCCAACGTTCAGAAGGTAGTTCCCTCCCAGGGCCACGGTTTCAACCAAATCCTGCCGTATAAGTAGGAAAACGATGCCTGGGTGTCTTTTCTGCTGTTCATTATAATATGATTTTAGGAGTGCAAAGCAGAAACCTGCAGGAGCTGTATTTTACCAAGATTATTTTTAAATAACGGGTGAGAACACACTGTTTTATACACATCCTGAACAATGTCAGAAACCTGCACGACTGGTATTCTCGGTCTACAAACCGGATGTTTTCCAGATTCTCTTTCAGGAGTTAACATGCATTCATAGAACACCAACGGGTATGTGAACACACCTTGATGATGGTGGGCAAGTCCATCAGTTCAGATGTCTTCATATTCCGTCGGTAACCCCAGGATTGCTTGTCCACAGACTGGCACTTCTCCCACTTGTGTTTGGGCAGCTGGCCTGGAGTATATTTATCCTCACAGTTGTAGTAGCCGCCATGTTTGCACCTGAGGTCAGATCCCCATCTGTCATTGGTCACTACTGTGTCCTAGGATTGTAATAGTTTGTTGACACCCAGGAGTCCAGAATGAACATCACTTTCCCCCACAAAAACACCTACTTTAACTGGACTGTCATTATAGAGCCAGGCTAAGAACTGGGTGGAGTTCCAATACGTATCAGGTGCGTCCCATTCGCCATCAGACCAGATCAGATCAGGTTTGTACCTGGGGAAACAGCAGGAAGGCCACATTGTAACTCCACAATGTTATTACATGGAATTCTGGATTACACACACAGAGTGCACTACCTACGTGACAACCATGCTATAAAGCTCTGGAAGGAGCTTATGTGCCACAAACTCCTGAGTTTTGAAGCCGCTTTTCTTGTCTCTCTCAAATAGGTGGTTGGACCACTCACACAAAGAGTGGTAGAGTCCATAATGCAGCGACCTGTGGAGGAAAACGGAATACTGAAGATGCCAATAGCAGGGATGCCTGCATCTGAACAAGCACAGCCTCACTGTTGTTGTCCATGAATGCAGAATGCGAGACTTATTTCTACCAACCCGGACATAAAAATGTCAATAATCCAATAAGATTAAATCTTTATAATCACAACAGTACATCAGTTGCACTAAAGGTTCATTGATTTCATGTCCCACCGGCTGCGTACAGCTGCTCCCAGCTCTCCCACTAAATCTCTGTGCGGGCCAATATCGACGGAGTTCCAGTTCCAGGAGAAAGGTGACCCCCAGTTAGTGAAACCCTCATGGTGTTTGGCAGTCAGGACCACATACCTGCAGAGTACAAACCAATATATATCATTCAAGATTACATGCATTTTTGTATGCAATAATGATATTAAAAAATAAAGTTAAAAAAAAAAATGTTTCATACTCACTTTGCACCAGAAGCTTTAAATATATCCGCCCAGTCTCCCGGGTTAAAGAACCGGGCACTGAAGTGAGGAGCAAACTCCGGGTAGGTGAACCCAGACGGGTAGTTACGTTTCATGAAATCGACACACTCCTGGTTCGGAGGCTGCCGAAACAGCCAGTCAAACAAGAACCACTCGTCGTGAAACCCCGGGACGGAATACACACCCCAGTGGACAAAGATCCCAAACTTGGCTTGGTCGTACCATGAGGGCAGCGGTCTGGAGTCCAGACTGGGCCAGTCCTCCGTGTACCGAGCCGCCGCTCGGGCTGCCAGCACGGTCAGGAACGCTGCCACCAACATGGCGCAGGCTTCACGAATACGCACTCACACCTGTCTTGTGTCGTGTACTGTTGTTTTTAGGACAGGTGAACAAAGGGCACCTGACGTGGCGTTTGCGGATGCTGTTACTTGAGGTATTTAGTTCCTCACAGAGTGGTGCTGAGTGTCTGCAGTGTGAAATAGCACTGCTTCTTAAGTTGATTCAAATGTCACGGGAACGTTTGCATTTTATTCATAGGCCCCATAAGTTTTTATTTAAAAAAGGACAATCTGTTGCAGTTTCACTCTTATCATCGCTTTGGCAAAACGTGTAATGTTGCCATTGGCAGACAATTGTGATTGGCTGTGGAGACACTTTGTGTTATGCTCATGTTTGTTCATGGTTGAGATCATAGCAAGAGGACTGGTGTACTCAACTTGTTAGGTAACAATAGATTAGATTAGATTAGATTAGATTCAACTTTATTGCGCTGACAGAGGGACGACTTTGCACATGTACAGGTACAGAGCAACAAAATGCAGTTTAGCATCTAACCAGAAGTGCAAAAGAAGCAGCAAGTGAGGATAATAACTTAATAAATACAGTATGTGCGGTTATTTTTACAATCGTTTACCGGGTTGTGCTATAAACATATTTTACAGATGGTGTTTACATTAAATGCCTTAGACTATAAGTGCAGGAGCTATTTAGCTATTTACATAAGATAGAGGAGATGTGCAAATTATAAATTACGTGTATACAGATACAGATGATAAAGTGCATGAGTGCGCAGGACAGGTTTAAACAGTAGCTACGTTGGTTACTAAGCTAGTGAGTTGTTGTGTAAACTGCTGTAGTGTAGTGAGGTGTGGAGTGTGTAAGGTCAGCAGGAGTTCAACAGGGACAGAAGTATTAAGCTCGTTCAGGAAGGTGGTGTCCATGACTGTGGGGCTGGAGTTGTTGGGTTTGTAGTCGGTGATGGCCTGGATGCCTTGCCACATACGCCTGGGGTCAGAGCTGGAAAAGTGACCCTCAATCTTGCGTTTGTAGGTGTGCTTGGCCTTTTTGATGCCCCTCCTCAGGTTAGCCCTGGCTGTGCTGTAGGCCTGGGCTTTTCCTGATCTGAAGGCAGTGTTGCGCGCCTTCAGCAGGAGCCGCACCTCCTTGTTCATCCATGGCTTCTGATTGGGGTATGTGCTGATCCGCTTCGTGGTGGTTATGCTGTCGATGGTGGTGGTGATGTGGTCCAGAACAGTGGAGGTGAAATTGTCAATGTCGGTGTGTGTGTGTGTGTGTGAGCCACAGCTGCCCTGGGGCATAAACATACTCCAGTCCGTGTGTTGAAAAACTGGAGAGACGCCGGGCCTCGCGATGTGCTCGCGCCGCCATCTTTGGTCTTACAAAGATGGCGGCCGAACAGAACTTGCATATTGTTGCCCGACATTATGCAAGTTGCACTTCACATTGTTGGCAGCAAAATTAAGATTTTATTGAATTACAAGCTAAAAAAAACCAAAAACCCACAAAGCGAACATAAAATCCAGTGTATCACATAAGCATGTTCTATCTAAATAACATTAGCATCTTACATATGACAGGATACACACTCAGTAAACAGGAAAGTTAAATGTCAATGCATCCAAATCCGTTGCTGCTGAAAATAATCATTTATTAAAGAAATGTATCCAAGCATTGACAGCGTCATAAAAATGACAAAGAATATAAAAGTATTATGGAAACCTGAGTCAGATATATGGTATATATGTCCCTTTAAAAACTCTTATACCTCTCATACACACATTATGAAGGTAAAACACGACTGGGTGTTGACCTTTTCTCATTTCTCCTGACTTTAGGACACCTTCTCCAGCTTTAGGCACCAGGTATTAGCAGGAGATGCTGGTTTCAGGGGCAGAATTATCAGCAAGCCTCCTGTCTTTGACACTGGTGCCCATATTAGTGGTTTACTGGGATAATCCATGAGGGTGACCTGTGAGTGTAAAAGAATAACATTTTAGCTTTATGACTAGAAGTGAAAAAGGTTTAAAGGCAGATTCAGAGACCAAGGACTTACTCTTGTGGATGCAGACGTCTTTGGCCCCATGAGCTGGAGTAGATTTTTGTCCGGCCAGCCGAGGAGGATGGCATAAACCGTACTGTTTTTGGCTGTGTACCTACACAGTAACAACAAAACACAGGGTTTAAGTCAGACTGGAAATGCATTTGAGGGGTCTTAAGTCATCAACACATTATTGATAATGTGCTTGTTCTTCGAATATGAATCACATGCTTCAAATTTCCAATCAAAGTAGCAAATATCTTTAATATATATAATATATATTTATTTAAAAAAAATTACATTATATTTATCTTACCAGACAGTGACAGTGGTGTTCTCTGTCTGCACCCTCCAGGGGTTGGAGCCATAGATGGCTTCCCCATTGACCTCCAACCAGGCACCAAGCCCCCTCAGCCTCTCCTCAAACACAGGAGCAATCATACCATCTGCCGTTGGTCCAATGTTCAGCAGGTAGTTTCCCCCAAGTGCCACCACATACACCATGTCCTGGCAAGAGGAGATCCACGTATAATTATCCCTGAATCCCGATTAAGCGACGGACTTTCGTCTCTTACCCCAATGACTGATGGCAGGTCCATGACCTCTTTCAGATTCATGTTTCTCCTATAGCCCCATGAACGGGTGTCCATGTTCTGGCATTTCTCCCATTTGTGATTGGGTACAGTTGTCGGAGTGAACCTGTCGGCACAGTTGTAGTAGCCACCATGTCTGCAAGAGCAGCCCCGACCCCACCTGTCATTGGTAATCACCTCATCCTACAGTAAAAAACAAGTCAGCTACAGCAAAACAGGCCCTCGCCATACTGCAATAAGTAAATATGGGTTCAGATATTTACTTTGACCGGACTGTCATTGTAGAGCCAGGCCAGAAACTGGGTGGAGTTCCAGTAGGTATCTGGTGCTTCCCAGTCCCCATCAGACCAGATCAGATCTGGCTTGTAAGTTATTACAAGGTCCTTCAGCTCTGGAAGAGTCTTTGTGCCAACAAAATACTGTGACTTGAAACCAGAGGATTTGTCAACCACATAGAGGGGATGGAACCATTCGTACAGAGAATGGTAGATACCCATGCGCAGTGATCTGACAACACAAAAATGAAGTCGTTTTCAATTATTTTCCTGACATGACCAGTTGAGATTTTGTCACAAGCTCGATGCTTATTCCTCCTCACCTTTTCCTTACAGCCGCAGCCAGATCACCAACCAGGTCGCGATGGGGGCCCAGGTCCATGGAGTTCCAGTTGAATGAGGTAGAAGAGGGCCAGTTGGTAAAGCCTTCGTGGTGTTTGGCTGTGAATACCACATACCTGTAAAGAGCACCAGAGGCAGCATCTTCGTCTCTTAACTCACCATAAGATCGTCTTATTAGTCCCACAGGAAATTCTCAAAGAAAAATGCCATTTCACAAATACATGATTTCTTTTTATTCAATATTCTGATTATACGTATTATTTCTAATTGTTATTTCTTGCACCTAGTGACTAAACGTACCGGGATGTTTTTGTAAGGTTCAAATGGGCGCCCGTTGATGTCACGTGACTATTTTTCACAAACCTATACACTTTAACAATTTCGCCACTGATTATCACTGCTTTTGTCTGCTTAGGAAAATGACTTCCTATATCTACTTTGATATCCAGCTAACAAATTCTGAGTCCTGAGTCAATCGTGGCTGAAGTCAACAAAAACTGACAATGAAGTTTTGAGACTCGTAAGAGGAAAACCCGTCGGTGTATATTATTTTGGAGATCTTTTGCAACTCTACCTGGCCCCAGAGGCTTGGAATAAATCTGCCCAACTTTCCGGGTCGAAGAACTCTGCGTGAAAACGAGGCGCAAAATCGGCGTAGGTGAATCCGGGCGCGTAGTTTTTCTGCATGAACTGGACATTTTCGGGAAGCCCCTGGGCGCGCCACCAGTACCAGAACCATTCGCTGTACTGTCCGAAGCCGGGAACCGAAAAGACTCCCCAGTGGACGAAAATCCCGACCTTGGCTTCATCGTACCACTTGGGTAAGGGTCTGGCGTCCAGACTAGTCCAGTCTGCGGTGTATGGACCCGCGCATCCTCCCCCCAAAACGAGGAAGTTTAGAATTAAATATTTAATCCGAACTACGGGCTGCATTTCACCGGAGTCTTCTACTCATACGGAAGATCCTGAACCATATAGTCATGTGACACCCGCCTGTCACGTGCATTTCACCGAGAAATTATAGAGTTGCGACAGGTGATGCGTTGCTTTGTCGCCCCCTGCTGGCAACGGACGACACCCAGTCCAATGGCGCGCAAGACGCAGTATAAACTTTTAACTTTCGCCCTTCCCCCCCCCCCACCCAGACATTGACTCTTACGGAATCTTACTAATAAATGCTTGCTCTACCAAAAACATGAAGTGAATTAATGCAGAAAGCAAATGCATGGGTACAGAAAGCTTTTATTGTGACAACATCCATAGGAGACGCTGCAAACGCATGAAGGAGCAATCTGTTCAGGAAATCAGAAATGACAGATAGTTGGAAAAAACATGATTTCTTAAGAAGTTTTGCCAAGTGCAAGTCACTACATGTAGACTGCTGAAGCAGTCAGTGATTACAACTAAATGGATCTTACAGTAATAAATTAATTTATCCATAAAATAATCCACAATGATCACGAAAGGTGTGCTGGAAGCACAGCACTTCCAAGGTACCCTTGAGAAAAGTACCAAATGTCCAACATGCTCACAGACGGCCCTGTAATGAGCCGGTAACTTATCCAGGGGTGTAAACTGTCTTTGCCTGTATGCAGCAGGGATAGGCTCCAGCACCCGACCCCACAAGGTAAAAAAAGAGGTTGCTTCCTGCCTCTAAAGCATCTGTTTTTCTGCCAGGTCCTCCACCCTGCTAACCTCCACGTCGTCCATGTCGTCCATAAAGCTGGACCAGTCCGCACTGCCGTCACCACGGTCCACGGGCTCCGGATGGGTGGCGGGTGGCTCAGAGTAGCCGTGAGTAGTTGTCACACAGTTGCAGCTGTCGCAGATGCCGAAACGTCGGAGTCCAGGTGAAATGTTGGATCCTGTGAAGGTCCGCCTGCAGCTCTTGCATGACACTGGCCAGTCCTGTCTGTGGACCTGTCAGTGGTCCACACAGCAATTTATGCAAGGAGCACTACCCCCATATCTGTGGTTTGACTTTAATAATATTCCAGCACTTTATTAAATAACAAATAGGAGCTAGTTACAATGTCACCACCCTGGGGTACTTACACTGTGAGTATGGCTGCGAAGGTGCTCCTGGCGGGTAAATCTCTTGCCACACACTGGGCAAGGATATGGCCTCTCTCCTGTGTGGCAGCGGATGTGTCTCTTCATGATTCCCTTCTGCTTAGCAGTGTACGGACAGAACGGACACTTGTGAAGTTTCACCGGCACCACCAACCCATCACCTGCATGGGGAGAAGACACAGCGTTAAAATCCTGATGGAGCCTGACTCTGTTTAAAGATAATTTTACACTGTTGTCACTGTACGTATGTCAACCCCAACCACCAGAGAGAGAGTGTGCTAACTACCTGCGTCTTCTCCAAGCCAGTCAGACTGGATCTCTAACATGGAGGATCCCACAAACCCTCCGCTTTCATCCATTCGCCCTCCTGTGCTGTTCATGAGGCTGTGGTTAAATCGATTCCCCAGTCTGTCCACCAGGCTGGGACCTTCACTTCTAGAAACAATCTCCATCAGCTGCCTGGCATTATTAAAGGAAGGGCTGTACCCCAGGGAAAAACGCTCATAAGAGGGTGATGGACTTGATGGAAGTCGTCTGCTGTGAATAGAGTTATTGAGAGCTGGCGCTGGATATAAAGCCAGATCTTTGGTATCAGGAGATTGTATGAGCTCCTCGTCAGGATCATATTCAATTTTGGGGTTCACCAGCTCTGGGGTAAGACCAGGTGAGGATGTGTGGTTTGTCTGGTCCACCTGATGCTCCTGATCCCCACCCCCAGAGTCAAATTCTTTTTCACCGTCAATGTTCCTACTTTTACATGGAGTTGTGGTAACAGGGATAGGCAAGGCAGTTCTAGCTGAAGTCTGACTCTCTGAATGTAAACCCGACCCTCTTTCTGCCTCCGCAACCTGCGAGTGAGGCTCTGCAGCCTCTGCACCACTGGAGATGGTTGCAGCTGCAGTGCCACTGTCTGGACCCGCCGTTCTGTCCTGTGCTTGGTTATCCTTCTCTCTTTTCTTCTCCTTCTCCTTGTTGCATATTTCCAAAGACGAGCGGATGTATTCCTTACAGAAGTTGACCAGATCAGTCATCTGCAGGTAGCTGGCTGCTGACATCACCTCAATGACATTTGTTCTGTTCAGAGCCAATCGGCCAGAGTACAAGTAGTCCAGTATTATAGAGAAAGCATCAGCTGTGACAATGTCCAGTGAGGCTGTGCTGCAACGCTGTCCGCTGTCCTAAAATAAGATGGAAGAATAAGTCAGAATTTTGAAAATTATGTCATTAGCTCTCCTTTCCCTTAAGTCTGAGGGAAGCCTGAATGTAGCGGTCTTTGCTAATGTAACCCCGAAGAAATCACGTCTGACTCATAACAACCCTTATCATAATTGCTACATTAACAACACAATCACACAAATCAAATTCTCCTGAATCCAACATTCTTACTTGCAGATAATGAACGAGAAGAGCCCTAAAATAGCCGCTCCCAGCGAACAACACATTACGATGGGCTTTGAAGACACGGCCTTCGACGAGGATGCTGCAGTCACAGAAGAAATCTCGCTTACGCTGCTCATTTAGCTCAAAAAGCAGCTTGGACAAATAGAAAGGAACTTCCATGTCTGACCGCAACAGTCCCTGTCAGGAGAGTGGAAGAAGAAATTAATTTAATTGCAAGCCAGAAGAGGCAAAACAAACAACTCGATTCCTATAACATTCTTGTTACTATTCAACAAATCACAGACCTTTAAGCTGCAATTTTCACCCAAAACATCCAGATTTAACACAGCAATTTTGCATGAGGCACAGGAAAAATTTGCATTTGTGTAAACAGCATATCATGTGTATGATAAGTTATAAATAAAGTCTCATATCCTGTAGATCAAAGCTGAGACATTCACATTTTTACAGGTTTAGGACATTTAAACAATACTGAATGTGGGCTGTTACAAGCTAACTAGTGATGCTAATTTCGAAAACCTAATTGCGATGTCATGTTTTTAAAAAAAACAACACACACACCCCGCCTACAGAGAACCCCGACACAGAGAACCCCGACACAAAATAACCATAAAAACAAAAACTTGCCGTACAAGTTCCACTTTAAAACGTGTGTAAGGCAACAATACACCAGACATTTGAAAAATGTAGAACAGCCAACAATTTCCGCTTTACTCTTCTTCGTCTAATTTTTTCCCGGGAGATCAACCACGTTGTGAATGCTGCCCTCCAGTGGGTAACACTCATAACTCCATTTGCAGGTCCAAGTATTTTTTTGCAAACTTTCACCTTATACTTTCATTCGAGAAATATAGAAGTTTTACACTAACACAAATTCCTATTCTCAGCTCGTCCATGGAATGTAGCTGAACTGTAATATTCTTATGATATATATTATTGCCATACTCATATCTTTATAGATATTGCATCCCTATACCACCATACTCAGCCCACCTGGTGGGAGACCACCTGAAACAGATTATTAATGACTTCTTCTGACTGTGATAAACAGATTGATGTATAAAATATATACGTGTATAGTTAATTTCGAATAAAATATGGACAAGTAGATGAGGTAAGAATGTAAAAGTTTTGGACTATCTAAGCAGTTTATTAGTCCATGCTGGATTTAGTGAAGGCTTTCCAACATGAAAAAAAAAAGTAAAACCAATTTGTCCTTAAAAGGCCACAAAAAATCACCTTTTCAGCATCTCATAAGAGGAAATATATCACCTCCACAAGTGAAATTGGTTTCGATCAAGCAGCAGCACCACCTTCTTAAGCTAAGTGTCTAAAATTTGTTTAATTAATCTTTTAAATACTACGAATATAATGTTCAGTCAATTGTTCCCCAGATAACCAGGACCAGGTCATTACACTATACACGGTGCGCCCTCTAGCGGCTGCATAATGTAACAACAACATATGTATCATTAAATTCAGTTAACAATTCAGTCATTAAAAGCCAATGAAATCGACTGTTTTGACTGTTTGAAAACCAAGGTCCGAAACTCTACAGTATAAACTTTTTAAAATGAAAAATGCACCAACAAAGAAACAATCTTTTCATATTGCACAGAGAAAATTAAAATACCACTTCAAACAATTCTTTATCATGTTAAACTAGATTCTTGAAAGTGCTTCACGTACTCCTCTGTTTCAACCTCAAATTAAAAGCACTGACAAAGGTCAAAAGTTTAATCTTTAATTTCTCGAACAAATAACATTGTAAGTCCTGTGTAGGAACCTCTGCAGATCAGCATCCTCTTCCAGGCGCCTTGGCTTAATTTCTCTGTCATGCTCTACAGAACTTTTTATTCCTCCTCCATTCCAGACACATTTTTCCCATTTCCAGACGCAGTCAGAGCGAACCAGAAGTTCCCTCAGTATTGTGCCACACCCTTTTCAGCACAATCCCCTGCACTTAGAGATGTTTTTACGCTGATGGATGTAGACCGAGCAACTTATTTGTTTCAGATATTTTCCCATGGCGGTGAGGGCGAGCACAAAAAGCCTCACGGAGGCCCGGGGAAGCCGCGGGGTAGGCGCACATCAGCCTCCATCCCCACTCTCTTTTGAAAGTGAAATTTATAGCCTTATAAAAACTCTATTCACACTTACAAGCACTAAACATAAACAAGTATAAACAGACTCGGCCCCTGTAAACTTGACCCAGTGGACCATTGTGTCCATCCGAGGCTCAGCTGGAACCGGTTGAACTCCGCCGCGACGCTGCCCGATGACCTTCTTCTTGCTCTTGCTCGGGGAAACACAAGGCCTTTGTTTTGGCCTTTTGTTGACATATGGGCAGGAAACTCCCGCTGCAGCACCAACGCTGGTTTAGTACAATGCTGCCCTATATTTGCGGCCGTTTAATGCTAGTTTACACCCAGCATACCTTTAGCAACAGATTTACGATGATGTTTTTCCTTGGCATCGCGATGGCATGTGATTCTGCCTAAAAAGTAAATATAAATACGTGCATTGTGTCTCAGCCGCCGCCGTGAGGCCGACGGCTGGCACGGAGGGCTCCAGCATCACCCTTCTGGATCTCTGCGGTCGGCTCCTCAGCACATAACAGCCACTTAGGCCGGCATTTTCCCAGGCTAAGACAACACACCACGGTGGTAGCGGGAGCCGCAGAGAGGGACTGATTAAAGAGTGGGGACAATGGAGGGAGAGAGAGCGCGGTGGCATTTTCCGTCGCTGCCGCTGTCTCCCAGGGGGGACCGAGTATGTGCCGTGAAACGTTTGAATTATCCCAGAATCTCTGGAATTCAGACGGAGGCACCGCGGAGAGGACCCTCCACCGGGGATCAAAGAGACTGGAGAGGAGTGTGGTGGACTGGTGGTAAGGTTGAGCACATATAGGGGAGCGTGTGTGTGCGCGCGGGCGTGTCAGACAACTCACTTGTGACAGATAAAGATGATGTTTAAATATGAATCATGTTCTCTTTGATGACTGTGAACATGAAGTCATCAAACGGAGCCTTTGGAATTTGGGGTTTTTTATATTTGGGGTCTGAGGGTCAAGGCGAGAAGGAAGCATAAAGGCCTCACCAGGATGTGTGTGAGGTGTGCGCGTGTGTGTGCATCTGTGTAAATAATCTAATGAGACTGCTCTTAATGGGCTGGGCACCATTGGTGGCAGACAGGAGGAAGAAGGACAAGTGGCGTTCCGCCTCCATCTTTCCCCGCTTTCCCTCCATCCATAATTATCACTTGATGTTCTCCGCCACTCTGGAGACGCGTTCCTCTCTCGCTGGAAAAGGAAGCGCATGACAGTCCGAAGTAAAGCTGCCAGACTTTTGATTATCGTATATTTAGCACCAGAGCGGGGTTGTAAATGGAGCCGTAGCGACCGCAAGCTTCCGGTGGCGAAGGCCCGCCGTATGGGCTGGTCGTCTCAGCCGCAGACAACTCCTGAGATCAAAGCTATATTTGCTCTGTGCAGCTCGCAAGTCATCCTCAAAGAGTGTGTGTGTGCATGAGCTACCACAGAGTGTATAGAATTACTTCACTGTACAAGCACGCCTTTAGGCTTGTCAGGTTTGCATGAACATCTGTTGGGTGTTCATTTTCTGAGACTTTCTGCATGCCTGGCTGACCGAATCTCTAACTGTAGTCTGCGTATTTCATGTCTGACGGTCCTTAGAAATGCAGTCAACATAAATATATGGGCTGAAGTACAGCATTGTCAGTCACATGCAGTGAGTAAAACTGTTTCCGTACTTTATTTTGAAGGAAAATGTTCTGCTTGTATGTTTTTGTGCTGCTTTATTTGCTATTTTCACCCCCCCCCGATTCTTTCAGAATTCTTTGTTTCACAATAGGATTTGAAAAAAAGTCTCTTTTTTTATTACTTGACAGAGGAAAATCAGAGCTAATCCAACTTTCTAAGCAGTG
Source organism: Takifugu flavidus (assembly GCF_003711565.1). NCBI lineage: Eukaryota > Metazoa > Chordata > Actinopteri > Tetraodontiformes > Tetraodontidae > Takifugu > Takifugu flavidus. The sequence continues at coordinate 4,196,652 of NC_079540.1, forward strand.
AAATTACGCAGTTTATGATGGATTTATGGAAATATGCATTTTCCGTTTCTTTAAATTAGGTGACATTTATTAAAGTGAGTTCCTTTTAATGACAGATGCACATTTAATTTCCTGGCAGCTCCTTTATTCAACTTTCCTGAGTTTTTATAATTCAATAAAGAATAATGAAGGATAAAAATACAGGTGACACATTCCACTTTACCTTACCAAATGTTCCATAAACAGGAAGAACAAAGGTTCAATTTACCGCCACTGTCATTTTCATGTGAAATTTTCCTTTGTTTCCCTGCACACTCACTGTAATCCCCTTCTGAGAATGCTAAAAATTGCCCGCTCGTGCACGGGCGGCGAGCCTTTCTTTTCAAATGCTGCCATTCGGGGGCTTACGCTTGCTCTCCTGAGCTGCCACCAGCGCGAAGTGTCGGCCGGATGGCCCCGTGATAAGGCCGCAATCTGAGGTGCAAAGTTATAGGGGGATTTGGCAAAGTGAGAGGTTGTCAAAGAGGGTGAGGGTTAGTGCGGTGAGAGCTAAACCTGGGATGGAAGACCGTTTCCTGGAGTTCTGGTGCAGTGAGCGGGTCATCGAGGTTGCATATTTGTAACATTTTCTATTCTCTGCCTTTTTTAGAAGCTCTCAATAACAGAAGGTTGCTGCTGACCAGCTGACGCTGCGCAATAAAACCGGGCGATCGGCGGCTCCACCGTCAGCAGAACTTGTCTTCCAGAAGCTAATATTAGGACGCCTCTCTACCCCCGCCTCGGCCATCGAGGGGGGCACACGCGGGCCGGAGGGACTAGAGCGGATTAGCGCTCCGCTCTTTCATTTTTCACTCCCCTCAGTTTCCTTCGCCTCTTCCTCTGCGTCTCCACGTGTGATGTGGCGGCGGAGTCCAAATGAACTGATTAGGGATCAGTCACGGCACCAAATGGCATTCCTTAAAAATAGTAGCGCTTTCCTTCTTTCTTTTTTTTCTTTCTTTCTTTGAAGATTTCGGGGCATCCTCAGCCTGGAATCACATCCAGACCCCGGCCCCTGCCTTCATCTTGTTATTGGAAGTTTGTTTAAACTCATGAGGAACGTCGGCTCGGTCTGGGGGAAAAAGGCAGGATCCCTTTGTTGTTCTTGTTGTTTTGGACTTGTTCGCATTGTGCGCGTTTTCCTTTCGGTGCCAGCTTTCGCCGGCGCCTCCCCGAGAGGGCCGCGAAAAAGATACGGGCCGTCCTGGCGCGGCGCTTTACAAATGACGGGGGGGGGGGCAGGAAAATATGGGGGGGAGAGTAGAAACAAATGTGGATGGATCGGTGGGAGGAGGAGGATGGGTATGGGGGCCGCAACCCCCCCCCCCCCCACACACACACACACACACACACACACACACATTTGAGGCATAAAAAAGAAAACAAACAGATAAACATGTCTGACATAAAGAGGCTGGTTTCCGCGGCGACAACACAATGGCTGCCTGTGGCTCTTGGGGCCCTCGCCGTCCCGTCTGGGGCCCGGCACCAGCGAAAGTCACCGCAGTCACAGGGCCCGTCAGCATGTGTGTGTGCGCGTGAAACATGGTGAATGTCATCACGAGTACTGTGGGAACCGCCATGAAAGAGACCCCACTCAGAAGCCACAAAAGTTCTTTTCTGCTTCTTCTCCTCGGCTTTTAGCTTCTTTATTTATCTGAGCCGGATTAGGAGGGAGGACTCTCTCTCTCTCTCCCTCCCTCTCTTTCTCCCTCTCAATCTCTCCATCTGTTCTCTCTGGTTCTGCAGGCCTGACCCATCACAGCCCTCTGCCCTCTTGACTTCCCCAAACCTCCATGTCAGACGCTGTTGTTCTTCAGCTTTATCCACACTCCGTATCAGCTGAGCCGCAGCTTCTTTTTTTTCAAGATCCACTTTCCATGACCGACTTGCTGCTGGTGCCTCAAAGACTAAATCCAGCTCAGCCCGAGTGAAGCACACAGACGGTTCCGCGCATATTTTCCTCCTGGGTCTGGTTTGGACTCGGTCAGGGCCCATTGCCATGCCGATCCTTTCCTGACCTCACAGACCGACGGTGGCAACGGCCTCATGTCGATAAGCTGCCGTGCGACATTTCAACATTTCTATACACACAATCTCCAAAAATAATTGAAATAATAATAATTGAAAATATTCTAATCAGGCAAAACTGCACTGAAAAACGGACCCTGAAGCATGAAAAATGTGCAAACAAGATAGATTTTCATTTAAAAATCAGATTGAAAACTTTAACCATTGTAATATTAACAAACTGCACCTTATGCATTTATAAAACAAATATGCAGAAATAAGGGTATTTTTATGTGGTAAAATGAGAACATCCTGTGTTTTTTCTTGCATACTTTTGGAGGTTTCAGTGTCCTATAAAACAAGGACTGGGTTTTTGTCACAAACTATAGAAACTGGATTATTTTTTGGCTTTTGTATTTGAACAGAGACGCTGACATTTGTTTGTTTTTTTGCAGCAGGTAACTTCGAACACCCACGCTAGGATGTTCTCAACAGAGAAAAATAGCTTCAAACGCGCCACCAGGCAACAGCAACAGCCACAAGCGAGTGTTTGTGCATTATAAATGTAGGTGTACACACATTCTTGTCTGTTTTGTTGTGCTCGAATGAGTCAGTTAATGGCTCGTGTGTCATGATATTCCACTTGAACATGTGTGCGTGTGTGCGCAAATTGTAAAAGTATGAGTTAATTTCAGTGAAGAACGTGGCCTTGTTGTGGCTTTGGAGGGATTGGAGGGAGAGGACTTGAAGTGGCCGACCAAGATCGCCAGAAATCTCCCAGAATTCCATCCCGTCATGCGGTGCCAGCTTTCTCTCTCTTCCTCTCTCTCTTCCTCTCTCTCTTTCCACGTCTCTTCTTCGATGTCTCCTCTCACACACACACTCCATCATAACCAAGATTAAATTACTTGTTTAATCGTGTCTAATTGCATCCTCTCATTGTGTGATTTCTCTTTTCAAAAGCAAGGCTTGCATCATAATGGTGCGTGTGGTGAAAAAAAGAGCCCAACCAGAATGATTTCATTAAAAAAGGGGGAAAAAAACACGCTGGGCGGGTGATAAAAATAACAATAGAAACGAGACTGAAGCCTGACTTCATAAATGTCTTTTTTCCCTCTTTTTAAATGCTGAAATCAGCTCCAGATTCGAATGGAGGGATGTTCGGTAAGGAAAGGATATATAGGACAGAAGAAGAGAGGGATTCCTCTTTTCTGTCATCCTCACCACATTAAAACCCGCCTCCTGGTGATGGTCCTACAGCTGACACTTGGTATTACAAACATACACGCGCGCACATGGTTCCACTTTATCGCTTGTATGATATGTTGAAATCAAATCCGATGCGAGTGAGATAAATGGGGGGCAGGACGACCAAAAAAAGAGGAACCATCTCAAATTATACAAAGAAACGCGCCGACCAAAATGGAATAAATCTAATAAATCAGAGGGAGTTTTGTTCACAAGCTGGAAGTCCAAACTCAGAACACACAGATCTCACCCAAACGCATTGTGTGTTTAAACACACCCTTCCAGTCTGCCAGGCAGGAAGCTGCACTCTCAGCTGGGCATTGTGTGAAAGGGGGCATGCCACCACTCTTACATACACACACACACACACATATAATAACGGGCGCCTGGGCTTCATGTTTCTATAGTTTCCATGGCGATCCCTCGCAGCGAGCTTCCCACGGTGCACGGCAAGGCAGCCCGGCTGACGCTGCGAGGAAGGCGTGCGTTTGTGTGTGAGATGCTGCTATCTTGTCCGGTGAAGAGCTCAGATGTTCAGACACTCATGGGTTTGTTCCCCTCTTGACCTTTTACCTGCTCTCCTGGCACGCGCGGCCTCCTCTTCAGGAGGAGTGACGCTCCTACACGCTGCGTTTTCGAGACCGATCCGCGGGGAGAACGACAGAAGAGGGTGTAACGCTGCAGCTTTTAGAACAGTAAAAGAAAAATATCAGGCCAAAAATCAATAAACTGTCAAAACTATTTGGCATTTTTTGCTGTTTCGTCTTCGGGATAATTCAACAGGGCTGCGCACTCTTCAGCAATTCCTTGTGATGATTAAAAGTCTGCAGAGGAAGGACGGCCATTAAAGTTGCTTATTGGCCTTCCGGTCCTCATTTGGCGGCGTTACTAGATAGCTTAGAATAATGCAAAAACAAACAAACAAAGGAAGCGGGGGGGTATATGCAGAACATCCTGAATTTCTGGATAAATTACACCTATTAGTGTTAGGTTCTCAAGGTCACCCCCCCTCACTTGCAGATGATGCCCACCGTTCCCACACTCACCTCGCTCGTACCCGCCTCCCCGCCGCCATCGCCCCCACGGCAACATAAGCAACGGCTTCACAAGGGCAGAAGGAAGGCAGGAAGATGCTTTCGGGGGCTAATTGACTGAGGAGGACAGAGGGAAGTGCTGGAAGGCTGGTGGATGGGAGGGAGGCTGACACACCAGGGAGGGCCAAATTAAAAAGGGGGGAGGAGTCCAAACTGGCAACCCTGCCCTAACTTTACTTTGTCACTGTGAGGCTGTGACAGAGCGAGCCGGGGGAGAAATAACAGCGCACGAGAGATTAAGAGGCTGTGATTGGGTGTCAGAGATAGACCAAAAGACTGGAGCAGGCAGGAAATTTCATAGTTGCCATGGGCCCCCGGGGGTCGACCGAGTGGCACTGCTGAGTCATAGAGGGAAGGACAGATGAAGAAACAAGAAAAAACAGACAAGTGACAAGAGGGTTCTGCAGACAAGAAGGATTTTATAGGTGATAAGGAGCAAAGAGGCACAGAGGAAAAACTTTGTTGAGAGGGGAGACGGTCACCAGTACCTCCGAGCAGAGGGAGCGGCCGCACTTCAGCCCATCAAGTCTTTCCTCCGTCCATCTGAGGACAGGTCAGAGACATGAAGAGACCTCAGGACTACAGCTCGCCAGACTCCGACACAGACGAGTTCATCGACGTAGGACAGGAGGACAGTTTTTGGTGAGCATCCTGAAGGAAACTGCAGTTGTTTGGAGGCAAAAACCACAGTAAACACGTTCAAGGGCAACTGAATGACGCGTTTTGCACCAAAATGAATCCCAGTCCAGTTTTAAAACCTGCATTTTCAGTGTTTAAACTGGTGGATCTAAAGTGTCGCTCAAACTGATTTTAATTATAAATGCTTTTTGTTATTTAATTTTTTTATGAGTTGCTTCCTGAAACTGACCCTAACTTCACATTTAAACTGTGCCAAATCTATTTTATTATTATTTTTTTATCCCAGATATTAGTTTTACTAATTTAGTAATAATTTGTCTTGCTAAATTCAGGATTATATTCAGCTGAATTTACATGTATTTAATGTTTTTAAGATAAATTTATATATAAATCAAAATGTATATGTCTTAATGTTAATGCATTATTAAATTAAGGTATAAATTTAAGATTTCTTTCATAGAAAAGGCAGAAAAAAGGAAGCAGCATCACAAAATCACAGCTTTTTACAATTTGGTGTGTCGGAATCAATAAATTATTTTCAATGTATGGGGGAATTGCCAACATCATTAGTTAACATTTTAACAGTAATGGTAGTTTGTTTGTGATATTTAGGAAGTTAAAGGACAAATTAAACGGCTAGAATGAGAAGCAGAAATACAGAAAAAACATTTAAGCACTCTTTTAACAGCTGGACTGTGAGCCAAAGACAAGAGCTGCATGCATTTTTCCAAGTTTGCTAGTTACTTTTCCTTTCAGTTAAAGTGGCGAGAGCGTTGCCTCGTGCGCGGACCCTTTCACAGCGGCGGCGGTTACATCACACAAAACAGAGCAGGAACACTAAAGACGCCTTGGATAAATCAAATCGCCGTGTGACACGCAAGCAGAGCGCGGCGTGGCCTCCTCGAACCCCATCAAACGTGGACCTAAACAAAAGCACACGGCCAAATTGTTGGCTTTCAAGTTTTCAAATCTAATAGAGGGCGAATCGTCCCTCTGGTGGAGGGAACTCCGAGCTGTCAGGGCCTGTAAGATGAGAGCGGGCAAACAAACACGATCCATATTGAGTGGCGAGACTCGGAGGAGCTCTCGTCGTGCTGCATGCAGGAATCTTCTGTGGGTGAAGGCCCTGGCCCCGCGGGCTACGCAATCATCTCTCTAAAAGTGTTTGAAAGGAGAACAGCATGTCATTTCACTCAAGCTAATGTCCAGAAAGGCATGAAACCAAAGCAAACGCGTCCTCCCGTCTCTCCGGGGCACCGACTCACAAATTAGATCGGAGGGAGCTGATGTGCCATCCTGCCTGTGTCGCATTAAAGGCGGGTAATGATAACAATATGCGGCAGCATCAAAGGCACCATGTGTCTCCGTGCCAGTCCTCTCCCCCTCCCCGTCTCACCCGTCTCCCTTCTCTGTCAGCACTGTCACAGGTTCCGTGTCTCCCGGCAGCGCGTCACAGATCCTGGCCCGAAAGAAAAGACGAGGGGTGAGCAGATTATGGGGGATTTTGTTTGTTTGTTTGTTTTAAATTCTGTTTATCGGCTCTGACCGTCTCTCCGCTTTGCTGCTCAGATCATCGAGAAGAGACGGCGCGATCGGATCAACCACAGCCTGTCCGAGCTCAGGAGACTGGTGCCAAGTGCCTTTGAGAAGCAGGTATTATTACTACTATCATTGTTATTGTTGCTTCTGGGGCCCGGGCCCAAAATAATCTTGCTTCATCAAACAGGGCTCGTCTAAGCTGGAGAAAGCGGAGATCCTTCAGATGACCGTGGACCACCTGAAACTCCTCCATGCTGTGGGGGGGAAAGGTTTGTGCTTTCTTCGTGTTATTGCCAGTGCGGGTGCAAAAGAAAATAGACTCCTATTGTTAGAAACTGCAGTTTGCGTCTACCTCCCGTCGAGATGTTTAGGGAAAAAAAGCCTTCTGTGATGGTTAGCAGGGATGTTTTTGTCTGGCTCTCAGGTTACTTCGACGCGAGGGCCCTGGCGGTCGACTACAGGACTCTGGGCTTCAGAGAGTGTGTTGGCGAGGTGGTGCGGTACCTCAGCTCCCTCGACGGGGACTCCACAGACCCCATTGGAGCGCGCCTGGTGTCCCACCTCTCCCACTGTGCAAGCGAGCTGGATCCCCTTCACCTTCAGTCGCCACCGGCTTCCATCCTGCCCTTTCCTCCTTGGCCCTGGGCTTCCTTCCCCCAGATCTCCCCCACCTCTCAGGCCTCCCCCTCACCTCCCTTCCCCAGAGGACGCAGGGATCTGGCCTTGCTGGGGAGCTATCCGTCGCCCCCCACCCTCGGCATCGCCCCGCTGAGCGGGTGCGGGCAGGCACTCCTCCCACCTGCAGCTCTGGCCACCGTCCACAGGGTCCCGCCCCTCACGGCATCACCAGCGCTCGGCCTGTCGAGGCCGACCCAACCATCCCCTCACAGCATCAACAGGGCTTCTCCTCTCAGTCTCCTGTCCTCTTCCTCTCCTTCCTCCTCTTCCTCCTCCTCCCCCTCTGACCCCCTCCAAGTCTCTTTCAGGCCCTTTGCACCTTTGGGGTCTCCCACAGCTCAGCGCAGGGGAATCAGCAACAGAGCAGCCAAGCCGGTCCTGGGATGGGGGACAGAAATCGGGGCTTTCTGAAGGTCGACTCTCGTTCGGATCAATAATTAGACTCAGTGTGTCGGGTATGCAGCTCACACGTGCACCACGTAGCAAATATGGTAGAATTGTTGAAACCTTTATGGTTCTCTTCGCATTGACGGACTCCAAAAGCCATATTAGACCGGGAGTTGAGTTTCAGATAATCAAAAACAATCATATAGAGGAATAACAAAGGAATGTGAAAGAAAATAAGGATGCAAACAATACACATGTACAGATTTCAACAGAGCCATATATATATGAAAATATCAACGGGATGATTTTTACTGACTTCTTACTGTGATTGTTTTTCCATACTTTTATTCTGTTGACTAAATGAATTCAAGAATGTTTGACAGAGGTCTATATAAAAACCAAGTGCCTTTACCTCCTTCACGCTCACGTGTTTTCTTTATCCTCACCATAAGTTTCTGTGTTCATGTCATTCCGCTGGCTTAGAATCAATTTTTAAGTTAGAATATTCCGCATCGATTTGGAAGACATGCGCTTTGTGGCTTGGGAATGACTCCGGAATGTAGACTTTGTCTTTTTTTTATGATTTGGATCTTTTTAAAACTTTCACAGCACGTGTGGCACAAGCTGTTGCCTTTTAATAGGACCTCATCTCAGGCCAAGTAGCTAATTTTTTAATTTTTTTTGCTAACCACATGAAGGTCACCACAAACATAACATTTTCAAAACGTGCAAATGTTTGTCTTTAAGTGTCACAGAAATGCGTGTAGATGAATACCTGGTGCTCCACCTCAAATCAAACTCCCTCTTCTACTCAAACTTCTTCTGTGGTATTAGAAATCAGGTGTGTCTGGTACGCATGGGTCCACACTCAGGAGCATGTGAATGCAAGCAAAATGTCACAGGAAGTGCACACATAGCTGTTAGCCACTCGTCCATATTAGCTTGGCTTACAAGTTCCCCATCCATAACCGCCTCAGTATTTAAACTGTCTCCAGTGATGGCTGATGGGAACTGCGGTCTTGCGGCAGCGGAGGATAAACACGGCGGGAGCGGGTGGTGTGTTTTGGGAGGCCGCCGGGAGGCAAACAGACCCATCACTTTGCTGTCTAATTGGCAGCACTCTGTAATTAGCTTTGCCCGGGTTTTATCCCGGGCATCTTCCTCCCGTCTCTCCAATTTTGTGGCGCACCAGCAGATATCTTCTCTCCAACTGTCTCCTCGACAACAGGGGTGGGCGAGGGGGGTAGATACAAGAACTGAGAGGAGGCAAATGGAGGAAGAGGAGCCGCAGGGCTGCGGTTTGATGACTGATTTGGCGTAGCCGTCCAATACCAGGGTGGTGAGAGGCAGTTGGGGTTTTAGGGGGAGACGGGAAGAACTGAGAAAGAGTGTGAATCAGAGAGGGGATGAATAAGAAAAGCCCCCCCGGTGCAGATGAATGACAGTTGTTGCTCAAGAAATTCAACATAATTGTGAAGCACTTCACTCAAACAGCTCCATCAGGATGAAAGCAGTGTGTGTATGCGTGCGTGTGTGCGTGTGTGTGTGTGTGTGTGTGTGTGTGTGTGTGTGTGTGTGTGTGTGTGTGTGTTTACTGCCGGCGAAAGCTTTGATCTACTTCAGGATGCCATGTCTGTGGTCTGCGGTCCTGAAATGCGTGTGTTCCACAGAGTGACTATTGTTTATGCGAGTGAGTGTGCTGGTGTGTGCCGGAGGCTGTCTCACGTGCTCACCACCCGTGTGTGCGTGTCTTGCTGACTGTTTTGCTTTTGTGGCTGTTGCCGGCACACACTTGTGTGGGTGGGTGTGTGGTGTGTGTGTGCGAGTGTTCTGGGCTGGCGTCAGTACCGAACCACGGTGGTGGTGAGGCTCTCGTGCAAGGCTGGCTGGTGGTTGGATGGATGTGGATGGTGGTGGGATGTTTGGATGGAGCGCACTCACATGCACACACTCACACACAGGCTGGCTGGCACCGTTCTAGCCTGTGAGTGAAGGAGACAGTGTCACCACCGCAGCTTCCAGGAAGAACAACCAGTCACACTGTTCTGGGATTCCCACGAAGGAGGACAGAGACAGAGAAGAGAGGAAGGAGGAGAGTGTGTGTGTGTGTGTGGGGGGGGGGGGGGATAAGACCCACTCTGCGGCTCAAAAACAAAGAGGAAGTCAAAGTGAGAGAAATCAGCAGGTGGAATACGCTTCTTCTATCTTTTATCTCTTTCATTTCTTTTTTGCTTGATTTAAATTTTTGGATTTAGACAACTTTCCATCTCAGTCTGTGGCGTAATCTCGTAAATTTTACTTTGGCTTCGCCACAACAATGGGACAGATTTGTTTGTTTCCTAATGTTTGCGTGTTAATCATCAGGACCGAGGACATTTTTTTCTGGCAAATGGGAGGCAAAAAAAAATATTATGCAGCTTAAGCATGCAACAACAATGGGTCGCGCTTCCAAAACATCCACTTTTCTCTTCAGAGTAACATCTGGATCCATTCATGTTAAATCGGGATCTATCCCAAAAGCATGTGCTTGATAGTTCCATCCATACAATCCAGCGCAGGTTTGCGTTTTTCTCTCTTTGTCAGATATTTAATTCATTTTTAATATTTCTCGCAACGCATCACAACAGCCCAATTACCGGTCAATACTGGGTCACACTGGTGTCCAGGGAGCTTGAAAAGTACAACCCGAGTGATCATAAGAGGTGAAAAATGGCAACGTGAACATTTAAAATGCTCTGAAACACCACAGAATATTACCGCAACCAGAAGAGGGGGGCAAGCGCCGTGCAGCTTTTGTGGATTAAAATTAATGCTTAATACACTCAAGATGGCCTGTTAAGAGTTTCCCCGCCTACCATGCGTTAGTGGTTTAATAACAGAAAATGGTTGGAATAGGTGACATATTATCACAGTAAATCAATCCACCTTCTATTCAAATTAAATAAATAAATAAATAAAACCAGTCGTCTTTGCATAGTGTCATTTTAATTTCATTTGTAACATCATTTTCATCGTTCTCGTCAGGCAGTAGACTGATCCGCTGCTGCCCTCTGGTGGTTCAAATGTCATGTTACAGTATGGAATGAGTTCGAAACCGCCTTGCCTCATGGGACAGCCGAGAGGGAGAACCCCGACACGACATTTTGGAGTTTAACTATTTTAGGAGGAGCAGGGATGGTAATGGTGCGCTTCAGGAAGCAGCGGCGCCTGCAGCACACATTCAAAAAGAGTTTCAGAATTTTAATAGAATTTTTTGGTTTGTTTGTTGTTGACGGTGCTGCACAACGGAAGCATTACCTGTTATCGCGATTGATGAATTGTTCTGTGAGGTATGTGTAGAACTGGCATTTATCATCTTCATCACAGGCTTTCTGACACGCTTCTGCACTGTCAACCATCTTGAATTGAATGTCCTCACCCGTGAAATCCACTCCTTCCACAGGGGTCCTAACCCAGGCTGTTAGCAGAGAGAACTACATCAGTAATAATACCACTGACTTCAGTAACATGCGGTTAGGTGGTAACCACTCGTAAAACCATCAGGTAGATCATGGTGTGACGTAAAAGTGGTGAAAACCGAGAAGTGTCACCACTTGTGTTCATTTTACATGACAAAATCTCATTGATTTATGAACCCAGTTGGATTCATTTCCCTTCAGTGATACATACTGTCATCGAGCTGACAGCCGCGCGCTGGAATCCCAGATGTTACTCCATTTTGAGCCTTCAGCACCATTTCAAGTGGATTCTCCTTCAGATGACAGCGGAAGCTTTCACTATTAAAAAAAATGATATATTATAAAATTATATATATCAGGATGAATAGATAGACTAGAATTGGTGAGTGATGGTGGAAAAGAAGAGCAAATATTTGCTAGAATCTGGCTCACATTACCTGGTAAAAGAGAAGTAAGTACACCGTGGGTGAGCAGAGCAGAGCACCTGACAGTGCTTGTCAGACACGGCCGCCACCTCCTCAAAGTTTTTTCCTGCAATGTCAACTTGAGGAAACAAGCTTCTTTCGCACTCTATCCAAAACAGAGAGGACACAATGATGGAAACAAAGCCGATGCAGCAACTAGTACAGTTATTTTTTCAGATGCTGCGACTGTGCACCTTCGGCAAATTTGGGCTGAAGCATTTGAATACTCCTAGAGAATCCAGACACGACATTTGCCAGAGCTGCAATGACGGGGGGCCTTGGCACAGTCCAACTGTATTTAAGGTGGCACTTAAACCTGAGAGAGGAAATAATTTCATTAAAGGTCTCTAGCCCCTGTTGAGCCATCGCATCTGAATCCTTTCAGTCCGCTTTGGCTGCACTTCCACTGATAACCAACAGGGGCAGACTGGAAATGATCTGCTGCCCCCTACAGGGCCATCCCAGCCAAACAGCAAATCAACCAAAATATGGTCTGTAGATAAGTTCTATTTGTGAATAAATAAATAAAAATGTATATTTGTTTATAAAAGTATGGCCATTATTAGGAGAACATCTAAGCAATGGCTGGAATGTAAATTATCCAAAAGCACAAAAATCTATAGTTTTACCTGATATTTTCTTGGGTATATTCCCTATTCACAAAAGTAAAGAACTGACAGAAAGGATCGTCTGTGCAGACTCTCTGACAGTCCCCATAGTTTGCGGTGAACAGTGTTTTGTAGTCTGCTCCCAAAAAGTTCACATTCTGATAAACCAGAAATTCTGAAAAAGAAATGACAGCCAAAGTTACACTTAGGAGAGGGTGACTGCTGACACAGTTAATTTAAAAAAAGACTTTTTTCTTACCTGTCAGCTTTGGCGTGCAGGATCTGAGAGAATATCCTGAGGTTGCACCAAATATCGGAGTCTGGATTTTGGGCTCTCCGGATGCCGTAACCTTAAAGTAGCAGTAGAAATGCCTGCAGATAAAAGCCTCAAGTTTAAGAACTTCCCCCGTTTCAGTCTTTTGCTTGTTTTCTACCTATTGTCTTCGGTCCAGTCGGGCCGAACAAAGGTGAAGAACGTGCAGGAAGGATGATCAGTGCAAAGTTGCTGACAGTGTTTAGCATCTGACGCGTAGACCTGTGCTACGTCTGAGCCGGGGAAGTCCATATTGTTCTGAAGATCCATTCTACACCCTAAAAACACACATTTATATGATTAAAATGATCCACGCGTTCGTAAACGTGCTCACACAAAATATGTGTTTAGACGTCAGTACCTTGAGTGAAGCCGAAGCTGCACATTGAAAGCAACACCACCGAGATCAGAAATCCTTCCATCCTTCAGCGATGTTCAGTCTGTCGAGGCCAGGCAAAGTTCTGGGAGACGGGCTCCACTGTGGTTCCCTTTATGCACGATCCTCCCATTATTGACTTTTCTACTGATTGGTTGAGCATAAAAACCCCTACAGGATAACCCTTTCAACTACCAATGTTTTAAAAGCACAACCAACAATTAAAGTCCACATTAATCAGTCTGCAGCTAAAATGGGTTTTAATTTTTTTTTAAACAGCCATGGATTAACTCCAGATTAGCACACAAACGTGGAGGCTGCAGTCTGAATGATTTTTTAATGCTAAACTGCATTAATTTGTTTTATTCATTTGCTAGAACTGTGGACCAAAGTAAACAAGAGTGACCCTGCCGAGTTTGGAAACAGGGAATTACGTAAAGAGGTCAAAGATCCCAGTCTGAAATGGAAAATAGATCCCAGTCTAAAATATTTGGATTCAAAATGACAGCTGATCTTAGAAAGTGCAGACCAGTTTGAATTATTTACCCTGACCTGAAAAGTCTAACACTTACCCATCTGTGCTCACCACCCGTGTGTGCGTGTCTTGCTGGCTGTTTTGCTTTTGTGGCTGTTGCCGGCACACACTTGTGTGGTGTGTGTGTGCGAGTGTTCTGGGATGGCGTCAGGACCGAACCACGGTGGTGGTGAGGCTCTCGTGCAAGGCTGGCTGGTGGTTGGATGGATGTGGATGGTGGTGGGATGTTTGGATGGAGCGCACTCACACACACACACTCACACACAGGCTGGCTGGCACCGTTCTAGCCTGTGAGTGAAGGAGACAGTGTCACCACCGCAGCTTCCAGGAAGAACAACCACAGTCACACTGTTCTGGGATTCCCACGAAGGAGGACAGAGACAGAGAAGAGAGGAAGGAGGAGAGTGTGTGTGTGTGTGGGGGGGGGGGGGGATAATGTGGCCGAGAGGTGCAAAACACTTTAACAATCGGATGAAACAAATTTACGGATGAAACAAATTTACAAGTAACAAAATACTTTAACCAGCGGCTGAAACAAATTTACAAGTAACGAAACACTTTTACAAGCGGCTGAAACAAATTTACAAGTAACGAAACACTTTAACAAGCGGCAGAAACAAATTTACAAGTAACGAAACACTTTTACAAGTGGCTGAAACAAATTTACAAGTAACGAAACACTTTAACAAGCGACTGAAACAAATTTACAAGTAACGAAACACTTTTACAAGCGGCTGAAACAAATTTACAAGTAGGATTTTCTACCGGAAAGGGAATTACCGACCCTTGGTACGTTTGGGCCAATGGATGCGTTCCGTCGGTACAGTTGGTAATACCTTTTCCGTAGCCGTCAAAAGACGTCCGAAGTGAAAGACCTTTCATCACGAGTTGACGGAAGGCCGGTCTTCGTCCCTCCCAGGGCGACCATCTCCAGTGACGGGAAAAAGGCACCAAAACAACTCAGAAACAACAAGAGAAACCATAGAGACAACGGAGTGAGTATAAGACACGAAAAGTGCTACACGGAATATACCGCGGTATTACCTGCCTCCTCGGAGGTAGAAACTTGGTGTATACTCGCCTGATTAAAAAAGAGGGGTTATAAGGCCACGGCGGAGGGACTGAACTAGATATCCTGTAGGGATTGAGGGTTGTTCAGTTGGGAGATTAGGCGTCTCCACCCAAATACATAAAAACTGATAAATAAAGTGCAAACATGGGCAATCAACATTCCACAAAAGGTGCTGAATTCGAAATTCCAGCATCATGTAAACACATGGAAGACAAATGTCCAGGTTCATGCTCATATGTTCAGCTGTGGATGACTAAGTTTGATCGGGATGGTAACTTAGACAAGCCAGGCAATATTATAAAATTAAAAGAAGATTTAATAGAATATGGAAAGAAACATCCAAAAGTAAATGTGGGGTTGACACAATGTCATCTCTGGCTCACTGAATCAAAACATAGAAGAGAAAAACAAAATCAAGAAAAAGAGAAACGAAAAAGAGAGAAAGAAGAGAAAAATAAGAACTCCTTATACCCATCGCTGAGTGCGTACGTGAGGGCGGAGAACAACGAAACAGGATGCAGGAGTCAATTGATAAATGTGCCTCCTCCATATGTTCCTCCACCTCCTGTTCCACTAGCTCCTCCTCAGGCGGTCCTATTGGACCCGCCCGGAGCTATAGCCCCCCTTGCTTCAAACACTAATCCTTTTTTGGGCCCCTCTCCATCGGGAGCCCAGTACAGAAATTACCACATGCAGGACAACACTGTGCAGCTGTACCCATTGATCCAGGTTGCAAACCCACAAGCCGGTGTGCAGGGTCAAGATCCTACTATCTTGGTGTATAGAACCTGGACTCCAGAAGACTGTAAAAAAGCTTGTGATGACATAACCTCGCCCCAAATGGACGTAGAGTCGTGCATCCAAGACATAAGACAGTTACTGAGAAGTTACCATACTACTGAAACCCAGCAAGTCCTCATGTGCGTTAATGGTAAAAAATGGGGCACTGTTAGAGGAGTTTGGGTCCCAGTGGATCCAGCCACTCAACAACCATGGCAGCCTGGCAGCCAAGAACTAAATGACAGACTTGACAGACTGTACGAGCGCATGCAAACTACTTTTACCAGACGAGCTGACTACAGCGCCATTACGGCCACAAGACAAAAGACTGACGAAAGTTTTGAAGACTATAGTATGAGAATGAAAGATGTGTTCCGGAAAAATAGTGGAATTCCGTATGCGGAAGAACCAGAAGGTCCCTACCAACAGCAGTTAAAGCAAGCTATACATGGGGGATCAAAATCAGAGATAAAATCATGGGTAGAGAGACAGTTAGTTGATTTCGGAACTTGTAACCTAGGCCGCTGTGAACAACATGCTATGCATGCTGAAAGACAATGCCAAAAGAGTAAGAACCAATTAACAGGCATGTTTTTCAATGCCAATCCTTTCCCAAGCCGAGGGCGTGGGCGAGGCCGAGGCGGAAGGGGAGGAGGAGGCAACTCCCGTGAAAATGATCGGTGTCATTATTGTAAAAATTATGGACACTGGGAACGTGATTGCAGAAAGAAACGACGTGACCAGAGATATAATAGAGGACAGCAGCAAGGTTCTAATCCACCTCAACAATGACTAGAACTGGAAAAAGATGTCACAAAAATTAAAACAAATCAGGGCACAAAATTTGGTCAATTTGAAAAAGATGACTTAGAAGATGTTTTAGATTTAGAAACCATCTTAGTAGATACGGGTGCAGGTAAATCAGTAATTAGAGATTCAATAGCTCTAAAGCCAACTTCTACACAGATTTTTGTGAGATCAGCAAATGGTCTCGTAACTAAAGAAAGAATGTCAGTTCCTGTAGATGTTTGTGACCCTGTAAGTGGAATCACACTTAAAGCTCCTTTCGTGATCTCCACCACATGTCCCGTAAATCTGTTAGGAAGAGATCTTATCTCTCAGCTTCAGTTGATGATTCGTACCACAGCCGAAGGGATGTGGTCTGTAGATAGAATGGTTAATCTGTGGGTAAGAGAAGGAGAGATGTGCAGTAAATACTGGTCACTCGACATTCCTGAAAAGCAGCCCCCTCCATTCTCTGACCCAATCGCTATGATATATGGTAATGCTCTGTCATACTAACAGCCTGAAGCCCAGCTCCACAATCAAGCTGACTTGCATGTAACCATGCACGTGGAGCGCATTGGTGAGATCTGTAAATCAGACTCACACGGCACATCAAGCTATGCAGAGCAGTTTGCTAAACTTAAAGATCCACAAATGATTGTAATTATGCACCTATATGTGTGTGTGGTCAGACAGCTATCTGCACGGCAGGAAGCCTTTCCACGGAAGCAGCAGCGCTATTCAAAGTGTCAGGTTCTGTACCACATGTTTCTATTGCTAAACCGCTTAAGAAAAGATGGGAAGACTTGGGATGTGACGTAAAACACTGGAGCAGCCTGCCCTATAGGCCTCAGGGTGAGGTTGATTTTAATGATCAGTTCCAGGTGTGGCGCATTCCCCTTAAAACATGGTTGCTGACACATCCAGCAACGCACCTCACAGACCAGAGTTCATGAGAAGAAAACATCTTCCTCACGCAGGAGGAAGAGGAGAAGCTGAAAGAGCTTCCCCCTGAATTATGGTGGGAAGGACCTGCGGATGTAGGTCTTATAAAAGGAGCAGAACCTGTAAAAATAATCCCTAAATCAGATTATAGACCATTTCAGAGGCAATATCCCCTTAAGACTGGTGCACATGAGGGTATTGTTCCGATATTTAACTCACTGCTTAAAGCAGGAGTCATCAGAGAGTGTCCTGAGTCTCCTGTAAATACACCCCTATTTCCAGTAAGGAAGTCACCACCATCTAGCGGCTGGCGGATGGTGCAAGACCTGCAAGCTGTAAATGCTGCAGTGGTCCCTAGGTCTCCTTAGTCGCAGATCCATACACCCTGCTGAATGACTTAAACCCTGAACATCAGTGGTACACGGTGATAGATGTATCCAATGCATTTTTCTCTGTACCAGTACATCCAGACAGCCAGTTTTGGTTTGCGTTTACGTTTCAAGGACGGAGGTACACCTGGACAAGGTTACCTCAGGGCTACTGTGAGTCCCACAATCTTCTCTCAGGTAATGACGTCATCATTAGCTAAGTTTAAACCTCCGTGTGGAAGTCAAATCCTCATCTACGTGGATGACATCCTCATGGCGTCAAAAACAGAGGGAGATTGTTGGTCAGACACGCTAGCATTGCTACACTGGCTAGCCTCACAAGGCCATAAATTAAGCAGAAGCAAACTGCAACTGGTGAAGCAGGAAGTGGTTTATCTGGGCCATGGTCTGACACACAATGGAAGAGCTATTCCTGAGTCGAGGAAAACAGCAGTGCTTGATGCTCCGAAACCAAAAACAAAGAAGCAGATGATGTCATTCTTAGGACTAGTGAATTTTTGCAGATCATGGATCTTAGATTATGTGAAAATAACTGCCCCTTTACAAGCATTGATGTATGATAATCCCTTAGCAATGACTGATGTGTTAACATGGACCCCTGAAGCTGAAGAAGCATTTACACACACAAAGCAGGCCCTTGTAGGTGCTGGAGTGTTAAAGCTGCCAGACTATCAGAAGCCTTTTGAGCAGGTTGTTGACTGCAAGGGTGACTTTATGACTTCAGTTCTATTGCAGAAGCACGGAGATAAGAGGCAGCCAGTGGCCTACTACTCCCACAAGCTAGATCCCGTAGCTTGTGCACTCCCGCCATGCGTTAAAGCAGTGGTGGCAGCGTCTGAGGCAGTAAAAGCCTCCGCAGGAGTGGTGCTATATCATGAGCTAACTTTCCTAGTTCCACATGCAGTGTCAATACTGCTGCTACAAAGTAAGATAGCGTTCCTGTCACCCGCACGTCATCTTTCCTGCATGGCAGTGTTGCTGTCTCAGCCCAATCTGACGATTCGTCACTGCACGACCTTAAACCCAGCAACGCTGCTACCCACCGCAGAAGAGGGACACCAGCACAACTGCCTGGATGAAGTCTCCATTACGGTCCTGCCGCAACCAGATCTTAGTGATGTCGCGTTGACTACAGGACGGATACTCTTTGTGGATGGATCATCGAGAAAGGATGACTGTGGACGCACTAGAACTGCCTATGCAGTAGTCACAGCAACTGAGGTGGTGGAGGCGAAACCACTTCCCTCCTCCTATTCTGCTCAAGCAGCAGAACTCGTCGCACTCACACGTGCTTGTGAATTAAGCAAAGGACAAGATGTTACCATTTACACAGATAGTCAATATGCATTTTCCACGCTGTTTGTGTTTGCTCAACAATGGAATTTGAGAGGGATGAAAACGTCGACCGGCAAACCGGTCATGCATACAGAACTGTTAAAAAAGTTATTAGCTGCAATACAGCAGCCACGTAAAATAGCTGTATGTAAATGCACTGCACACACTAACAACACAGACGCAGTCTCACAAGGCAATGCCTTTGCTGACAGAGCCGCAAAGGCTGCAGCAAATAACAACACACTTCTTGATAATGGTGAGGAAGAATCATTTGCCTTAGAACCTGCAGATAATGATATTCTAAAAGAAATGCAACAAAGTGCTCCAGAAAAGGAAAAGGCCACGTGGAAGAAGCGAGGAGCCAAACTGGATGATAAAGGACTATTAACCATAGGAAACAAACCAATCCTTCCCCGGAATATGCATGAATGGGCAGCATTAGTGAGCCATGGGCCATGCCATGTCTCAACAGGAGGGATGGTACAGATGGTTAATGAACATTATTATACTATAGGATTTCATACATACTCAAAAAAATTTTGTTCACAATGTGCTATTTGTGTAAAACACAGCCCACAGGGAGCCCTTAAGGCCCCTGCAGGCACTACATCATTGCCAAATCATCCATTTCACACAGTTTTTCTAGATTTTATTCAGCTAACACCATGTGAAGGTAAACAATATTGTCTAGTAGTGTTAGATGGATTTACTAGGTGGTGGAAATCTTCCCCACAGCAAAAGCAGATGTACTGACAGTGGCAAAAGTCCTATGTAGAGAGATCATTCCCAGGTTTGGCATTCCGAAGGTCATCTGGAGCGACAATGGAAGCCATTTTGTAAATGAGATAGTGAAAACTGTAGGAATAACTTTGGACATTGATTTGAAGAATCACTGCGCATACCACCCTCAGAGTGCAGGATTGGTTGAAAGAGTCAACGGTACTATTAAGAACAGACTGAAGAAGTGTATGGACGAGACAGGAAAGAACTGGATGTTTTGTCTCGACCTGGTGAAATTATGGGTGCACATAACACCACACAAGAAAACAGGCATCACACCCTTTGAAGCATTATATGGGCGGCCTTATTGCCTACCATACTTTGCAACAACAAATGAGCTAAAACATGTTGAGGAAACAAGAGGAAACAATAGCAGATTATCTGAAAAAAATGTTACTCAACCGATGTGTGAATGCTGTAAATGTTCTGCCTAGTCCTGTGTCTTCCACAGATTCCACCCCCCAGGAACCCATTCAACCGGGCGACTACGTGTGGGTGAAGAAGTTTGTGCGGAAGAGGTGGAACACGCCTAGATGGGAAGGTCCTTATCAAGTACAGCTGACCACAAAGACTGCAGTTCGAGTGGACGGGAAACTGTCGTGGATACACCTTTCCCATTGTAAGAAACAGAAAATCCTTCCAGGTGAAGGCGAGGGAGCAGTGGCGGACTCTCCGTAAACGGCTGACGGCCTGTATAGGTCCAGCAACGGCTGAACCCCGTCGGAACCTGTGAAGAGGATCTAAAAGGAAATGAAGTTGTTCTTCCTAATTGTGGTGAGTGCTGTGACGGCGGGACTCGTGAGTTTCGGCCTTTGGAACTTCCGACAGGAGGGAGGTAATCGGGGACAGAAAGAGGCTAGTACCTCTTGTCCGGGGTTGCATTGGCCGGCTCGTGGGATCAGTTGTTACTAGTACTTTGCTACAGGTGGAAGAATTCTGCAGGTGGAAGAAAATCCTACTTGTAAATTTGTTTCAGCCGCTTGTTAAAGTGTTTTGTTACTTATAAATTTGTTTCAGCCGCTTGTTAAAGTGTTTCGTCATTTGTAAATTTGTTTCATCCGTAAATTTGTTTCATCCGATTGTTAAAGTGTTTT
The DNA here is from genome assembly GCF_003711565.1 of Takifugu flavidus. Classification (NCBI taxonomy): domain Eukaryota; kingdom Metazoa; phylum Chordata; class Actinopteri; order Tetraodontiformes; family Tetraodontidae; genus Takifugu; species Takifugu flavidus. The sequence goes on from NC_079540.1 coordinate 4,217,200, forward strand.
GCACCTTTGTTGGATGGAGTTTTGTAGTTGCGCAATTATGGATCGTTCTAAGAAGTTTTCCCCAGTGTGGAATCATTTTGATCTTGTGACTCCAAACAAGGGAAATCTTTTTCTCCTTTGAGCATTGTTTACTGTTGGATACAATTTTTAACGGTGGCGCATTGCACTCACTTTATCAGTTTATCAAGTGAATGACCTGTGATACATATGATAGTCAGTTAAAGAGCCTTACAGTTGCTTTATTCATTTTATAGGGTGTCTATTTTTTTAACAAGTGAATGCAATGCGCCACCTTAGTTTTTACTCTGTTCTAGTAAGAGGTTTGAATTGTTTGTAACTTTTTATGTTATTGTAGGTGAAGTGTCGGCTCTGCTCCACAGAGCTCTCTTACATCAATAAGAGCACTTCATCAATGCTGAGGCATTATAGAGCTCGGCATGGCAATGGAGAATTGGCAGATACTCGTGAGAGCACCAGAAAACATATCCACATCTGCATCAACTTGCACTTAAAACTCTCTGCTCACCATCGTCATCTGCACCGTGTGAAAGAGGATTTTCTAAGGCTGGGGAGCTGGTGTTTAAGAGGAGAAATCGCCTTGGAGCAAAGACACTCCAAAAGCTTTTGTTTCTCAATAAAAATTCATAAACGAATCACTTTTTTGTATTATTCATATGATTTAACAGTTAACAAAAAATGTGTGTACATAAGTAAAAAAAAATTGTAACTCTGAATTGTAACTCAAATTTGCTATATTTTACACACCAACTGAGTTTAGCAAACAAGGAATTCCTTTACCTGCAATCATTTTATAACTACTGCAGGGGTCACTAGTGGGTGACCAACACCGTATCAATACAGTGCCGACACAGTTTGTGTAGTGTGTCAATACACTCCTTGAGGTATCATCGTCCCATCACTAATGTTCAGTCTGTCGAGGCCAGGCAAAGTTCTGGGAGACGGGCTCCACTGTGGTTCCCTTTATGCACGATCCTCCCATTATTGACTTTTCTACTGGTTGGTTGAGCATAAAAACCCCTACAGGATAACCCTTTCAACTACCAATGTTTTAAAAGCACAACCAACAATTAAAGTCCACATTAATCAGTCTGCAGCTAAAATGGGTTTAATTTTTTTTTTAAACAGCCATGGATTAACTCCAGATTAGCACACAAACGTGGAGGCTGCAGTCTGAATGATTTCCTAATGCTAAACTGCATTAATTTGTTTTATTCATTTGCTAGAACTGTGGACCAAAGTAAACAAGAGTGACCCTGCCGAGTTTGGAAACAGGGAATTACGTAAAGAGGTCAAAGATCCCAGTCTGAAATGGAAAATAGATCCCAGTCTTAAATATTTGGATTCAAAATGACAGCTGATCTTAGAAAGTGCAGACCAGTGCAGAATTATTTACCCTGACCTGAAAAGAAAACACTTACCCATCTGTGCTCACCACCCGTGTGTGCGTGTCTTGCTGACTGTTTTGCTTTTGTGGCTGTTGCCGGCACACACTTGTGTGGGTGGGTGTGTGGTGTGTGTGTGCGAGTGTTCTGGGCTGGCGTCAGGACCGAACCACGGTGGTGGTGAGGCTCTCGTGCAAGGCTGGCTGGTGGTTGGATGGATGTGGATGGTGGTGGGATGTTTGGATGGAGCGCACTCACATACACACACTCACACACAGGCTGGCTGGCACCGTTCTAGCCTGTGAGTGAAGGAGACAGTGTCACCACCGCAGCTTCCAGGAAGAACAACCAGTCACACTGTTCTGGGATTCCCACGAAGGAGGACAGAGACAGAGAAGAGAGGAAGGAGAGAGTGTGTGTGTGTGTGGGGGGGGGGGATAAGACCCACTCTGCGGCTCAAAAACAAAGAGGAAGTCAAAGTGAGAGAAATCAGCAGGTGGAATACGCTTCTTCTATCTTTTATCTCTTTCATTTCTTTTTTGCTTGACTTAAATTTTTGGATTTAGACAACTTTCCATCTCAGTCTGTGGCGTAATCTCGTAAATTTTACTTTGGCTTCGCCACAACAATGGGACAGATTTGTTTGTTTCCTAATGTTTGCGTGTTAATCATCAGGACCGAGGACATTTTTTTCTGGCAAATGGGAGGCGAAAAAAAATATTATGCAGCTTAAGCATGCAACAACAATGGGTCGCGCTTCCAAAACATCCACTTTTCTCTTCAGAGTAACATCTGGATCCATTCATGTTAAATCGGGATCTATCCCAAAAGCATGTGCTTGATAGTTCCATCCATACAATCTAGCGCACATTTGCGTTTTTCTCTCTTTGTCATATATTTAATTCATTTTTAATATTTCTCGCAACGCATCACAACAGCCCACTTACCGGTCAATAATGGGTCACACTGGTGTCCAGGGAGCTTGAAAAGTACAACCCGAGTGATCATAAGAGGTGAAAAATGGCAACGAGAACATTTAAAATGCTCTGAAACACCACAGAATATTACCGCAACCAGCAGATGTTACTGGTGTAGTCCTGGTCTGAGTTATGGTGCTGTTTTCTCTGACTGCCAGAAGAGGGAGACAAGCGCCCTGCAGCTTTTGTGGATTAAAATTAATGCTTAATACACTCAAGATGGCCTGTTAAGAGTTTCCCCGCCTACCATGAGTTAGTGGTTTAATAACAGAAAATGGTTGGAATAGGTGGCATATTATCATAGTAAATCAATCCACCTTCTATTCAAATAAATAAATAAATAAATAAAACCAGTCGTCTTTGTATAGTGTCGTTTTAATTTCATTTGTAACATCATTTTCATCGTTCTCGTCAGGCAGTAGACTGATCCGCTGCTACCCTCTGGTGGTTCAAATGTCATGTTACAGTATGGAATGAGTTCGAAACCGCCTTGCCTCATGGGACAGCCATGAGGGAGAACCCCGACACGACATTTTGGAGTTTAACTATTTTAGGAGGAGCAGGGATGGTAATGGTGCGCTTCAGGAAGCAGCGGTGCCTGCAGCACACATTCAAAAAGAGTTTCAGAATTTTAATAGAATTTTTTGGTTTGTTTGTTGTTGACGGTGCTGCACAACGGATGCATTACCTGTAATCGCGATCGATGAATTGTTCTGTGAGGTATGTGTAGAACTGGCATTTATCATCTTCATCACAGGCTTTCTGACACGCTTCTGCACTGTCAACCATCCTGTTTTGAATGTCCTCACCCCAGAAATCCACTCCTTCCACAGGGGTCCTAACCCAGGCTGTTAGCAGAGAGAACTACATCAGTAATAATACCACTGACTTCACTAACATGGTTAGGTGGTAACCACTTGTAAAACCATCAGGTAGATCATGGTGTGACGTAAAAGTGGTGAAAACCGAGAAGTGTCACCACTTGTGTTCATTTTACATGACAAAATCTCATTGATTTATGAACCCAGTTGGATTCATTTCCCTTCAGTGATACATACTGTCATCGAGCTGACAGCCGCGCGCTGGAATCCCAGATGTTACTCCATTTTGAGTCTTCAGCACCATTTCAAGTGGATTCTCCTTCAGATGACAGCGGAAGCTTTCACTGTTAAAAAAAATTATATATTATAAAATTATATATATCAGGATGAATAGATAGACTAGAATTGGTGAGTGATGGTGGAAAAGAAGAGCAAATATTTGCTAGAATCTGGCTCACATTACCTGGTAAAAGAAGAGAAGTAAGTACACCGTGGGTGAGCAGAGCAGAGCACCTGACAGTGCTTGTCAGACACGGCCGCCACCTCCTCAAAGTTTTTTCCTGCAATGTCAACTTGAGGAAACAAGCTTCTTTCGCACTCTATCCAAAACAGAGAGGACGCAATGATGGAAACAAAGCCGATGCAGCAACTAGTACAGTTATTTTTTCAGATGCTGCGACTGTGCACCTTCGGCAAATTTGGGCTGAAGCATTTGAATACTCCTAGAGAATCCAGACACGGCATTTGCCAGAGCTGCAATGACGGGGGGCCTTGGCACAGTCCAACTGTATTTAAGGTGGCACTTAAACCTGAGAGAGGAAATAATTTCATTAAAGGTCTCTAGCCCCTGTTGAGCCATCGCATCTGAATCCTTGCAGTCCGCTTTGGCTGCACTTCCACTGTTAACCAACAGGGGCAGACTGGAAATGATCTGCTGCCCCCTACAGGGCCATCCCAGCCAAACAGCAAATCAACCAAAATATGGTCTGTAGATAAGTTCTATTTGTGAATAAAAAAAAAAAAATGTATATTTGTTTATCCACGGTAGTTTTCTATGTCAACTGGACTGGGTTTCTTCTCTTGAAGATGTTTTGCCTTCTTTCCAGAAGGCTTCTTCAGTTCTGAAATCGCTGGGGAGAGAGCTTGAAATATATAGCCCCTGTGGACCATCTGCATGCTAATGATCTGGGTGGTCACCTGAGAGTCGTTAGCAGGGTCGTTGGTCGGGTTGTTCACCTAGTTTCTGTTGAGGTGGCTCCCCTTTGTCTGCTGGATCACATGGTGGTGAGTCACTGGGTGTCCTGTAATGGTGTGAATGTGTGTGTTTTGCTGTTGGAAGGAAAACAGCAAAACGCCAAAACAAACATTCACACCTCGAATGATGTGGAAGTTTGTTTAGCATGCAGATGGTCCACAGAGGCTATATATTTCAAGCTCTCTCCCCAGCAATTTCAGAACTGAAGAAGCCTTCTGGATAGAAGGCAAAACGTCTTCAAGAGAAGGAACCCAGTCCAGTTGACAGAGAAAACTACCTTGGATACAATGACCTGGATGATTGAGAATCTACACAGACATATATTTGTTTATAAAAGTATGGCCGTTATTAGGAGAACATCTAAGCAATGGCTACTTTATTCCCAAAAGAAGAATGTAAATTATCCAAAAGCACAAAAATCTGCAGTTTTACCTGATATTTTCTTGTCTATATTCCCCATTTACAAAAGTAAAGAACTGACAGAAAGGATCGTCTGTGCAGACTCTCTGACAGTCCCCATAGTTTGCGGTGAACAGTGTTTTGTAGTCTGCTCCCAAAAAGTCCACATTCTGATAAACCGGAAATTCTGAAAAAGAAATGACGGCCAAAGTTACACTTAGGAGAGGGTGACTGCTGACACAGTTAATTTAAAATAAGACTTTTTCTTACCTGTCAGCTCTGGCGTGCAGGATCTGAGAGAATATCCTGAGGTTGCACCAAATATCAGAGTCTGGATTTTGGGCTCTCCGGATGCCGTAACCTTAAAGTAGCAGTAGAAATGCCTGCAGATAAAAGCCTCAAGTTTAAGAACTTCCCCCGTTTCAGTCTTTTGCTTGTTTTCTACCTATTGTCTCGGGTCCAGTCGGGCCGAACAAAGGTGAAGAACATGCAGGAAGGATGAGCGGTGCAAAGTTGCTGACAGTGTTTAGCATCTGACGCGTAGACCTGTGCTACGTCTGAGCCGGGGAAGTCCATATTGTTCTGAAGAGCCATTCTACACCCTAAAAACACACATTTATATGATTAAAATGATCCACGCGTGCGTAAACATGCTCACACAAAATATGTGTTTAGGCGTCAGTACTTTGAGTGAAGCCGAAGCTGCACATTGAAAGCAACACCACCGAGATCAGAAATCCTTCCATCCTTCAGCGATGTTCAGTCTGTCGAGGCCAGGCAAAGTTCTGGGAGACGGGCTCCACTGTGGTTCCCTTTATGCACGATCCTCCCATTATTGACTTTTCTACTGATTGGTTGAGCATAAAAACCCCGACAAGATAACCCTTTCAACTACCATTGTTTTAAAAGCACAACCAACAATCAAAGTCCACATTAATCAGTCTGCAGCTAAAATGGGTTTAATTTTTTTTTTAAACAGCCATGGATTAACTCCAGATTAGCACACAAACGTGGAGGCTGCAGTCTGAATGATTTCCTAATGCTAAACTGCATTAATTTGTTTTATTCATTTGCTAGAACTGTGGACCAAAGTAAACAAGAGTGACCCTGCCGAGTTTGGAAACAGGGAATTACGTAAAGAGGTCAAAGATCCCAGTCTGAAATGGAAAATAGATCCCAGTCTTAAATATTTGGATTCAAAATGACAGCTGATCTTAGAAAGTGCAGACCAGTTTGAATTATTTACCCTGACCTGAAAAGAAAACACTTACCCATCTGTGCTCACCACCCGTGTGTGCGTGTCTTGCTGACTGTTTTGCTTTTGTGGCTGTTGCCGGCACACACTTGTGTGGGTGGGTGTGTGGTGTGTGTGTGCGAGTGTTCTGGGCTGGCGTCAGGACCGAACCACGGTGGTGGTGAGGCTCTCGTGCAAGGCTGGCTGGTGGTTGGATGGATGTGGACGGTGGTGGGATGTTTGGATGGAGCGCACTCACATGCACACACTCACACACAGGCTGGCTGGCACCGTTCTAGCCTGTGAGTGAAGGAGACAGTGTCACCACCGCAGCTTCCAGGAAGAACAACCAGTCACACTGTTCTGGGATTCCCACGAAGGAGGACAGAGACAGAGAAGAGAGGAAGGAGGAGAGTGTGTGTGTGTGGGGGGGGGGGGGGGGATAAGACCCACTCTGCGGCTCAAAAACAAAGAGGAAGTCAAAGTGAGAGAAATCAGCAGGTGGAATACGCTTCTTCTATCTTTTATCTCTTTCATTTCTTTTTTGCTTGACTTAAATTTTGGATTTAGACAACTTTCCATCTCAGTCTGTGGCGTAATCTCGTAAATTTTACTTTGGCTTCGCCACAAAATGGGACAGATTTGTTTGTTTCCTAATGTTTGCGTGTTAATCATCAGGACCGAGGACATTTTTTTCTGGCAAATGGGAGGCGAAAAAAAATATTATGCAGCTTAAGCATGCAACAACAATGGGTCGCGTGTTGGGATTTCTGGTTTGTGTCTGTCTTTGGCCTGCAGGGTGCGGTGTTGAGCACAATTGGGTGCAGCTGGCACTGCAGGTGGGCGCACCTGTAGGCAATTTACATCTTGCTGCCTATTTAAGCAGGTTGTGCCTGCCTGTCAGTGCCGGGGTGTCTGGTCGTGTAGGGCGTGTGTCTGTTGGTGTAGTGTGGGTGCTTGGTTGGGTTCCTTGGTGTTGGCTCCTGTTCCTGTTGCCCTGGAGGGGCGCTCCTATTCCCGTGCTCCTGGTTTTCCTGGAGGGCCGTTCCTGTTCTGTGTCTCCTGGAGGACGCTCCTGCCCCTTGCAGTCTAGGAGGACTGCCTCTGCCCTCAGTGTCTCGGGGCACATTCGTGTTGCGCCGGACTCCCAAGTCCTCGCCGGTCCAGGAGGACTGCAGCGTGTTGAGGACTCACCGGTGTTCCGAGTTCCCGGCAGTCCAGGGGGACTGCGTCTGGTTTGGGGACTCGCACATGGACCTGGGACGGGCGGACGCTGCCTCCCGATCCCCATGTGGTCCAGGAGGACTGTTTCTGTTAATGTGTGCTCCCGTTCCCTGTAAATAAAGCCTTTGACCTCCCCACCACTGTGTCCTGGCCTGCGTTCGGGTCCGCTACCACCATGTATCGTAACATCGCGCTTCCAAAACATCCACTTTTCTCTTCAGAGTAACATCTGGATCCATTCATGTTAAATCGGGATCTATCCCAAAAGCATGTGCTTGATAGTTCCATCCATACAATCCAGCGCACATTTGCGTTTTTCTCTTTGTCATATATTTAATTCATTTTTAATATTTCTCGCAACGCATCACAACAGCCCACTTACCGGTCAATAATGGGTCACACTGGTGTCCAGGAGCTTGGGAGCTTGAAAAGTACAACCCGAGTGATCATAAGAGGTGAAAAATGGCAACGAGAACATTTAAAATGCTCTGAAACACCACAGAATATTACCGCAACCAGCAGATGTTACTGGTGTAGTCCTGGTCTGAGTTATGGTGCTGTTTTCTCTGACTGCCAGAAGAGGGAGACAAGCGCCCTGCAGCTTTTGTGGATTAAAATTAATGCTTAATACACTCAAGATGGCCTGTTAAGAGTTTCCCCGCCTACCATGCGTTAGTGGTTTAATAACAGAAAATGGTTGGAATAGGTGGCATATTATCATAGTAAATCAATCCACCTTCTATTCAAATTAAATAAATAAATAAATAAAACCAGTCGTCTTTGCATAGTGTCATTTTAATTTCATTTGTAACATCATTTTCATCGTTCTCGTCAGGCAGTAGACTGATCCGCTGCTGCCCTCTGGTGGTTCAAATGTCATGTTACAGTATGGAATGAGTTCGAAACCGCCTTGCCTCATGGGACAGCCGAGAGAGAGGGAGAACCCCGACACGACATTTTGGAGTTTAACTATTTTAGGAGGAGCAGGGATGGTAATGGTGCGCTTCAGGAAGCAGCGGTGCCTGCAGCACACATTCAAAAAGAGTTTCAGAATTTTAATAGAATTTTTTGGTTTGTTTGTTGTTGACGGTGCTGCACAACGGATGCATTACCTGTAATCGCGATTGATGAATTGTTCTGTGAGGTATGTGTAGAACTGGCATTTATCATCTTCATCACAGGCTTTCTGACACGCTTCTGCACTGTCAACCATCTTGAATTGAATGTCCTCACCCGTGAAATCCACTCCTTCCACAGGGGTCCTAACCCAGGCTGTTAGCAGAGAGAACTACATCAGTAATAATACCACTGACTTCACTAACATGCGGTTAGGTGGTAACCACTCGTAAAACCATCAGGTAGATCATGGTGTGATGTAAAAGTGTGTGAAAACCGAGAAGTGTCACCACTTGTGTTCATTTTACATGACAAAATCTCATTGATTTATGAACCCAGTTGGATTCATTCCCTTCAGTGATACATACTGTCATCGAGCTGACAGCGCGCGCTGGAATCCCAGATGTTACTCCATTTTGAGCCTTCAGCACCATTTCAAGTGGATTCTCCTTCAGATGACAGCGGAAGCTTTCACTATAAAAAAAAATTATATATTATAAAATATATATATCAGGATGAATACATAGACTAGAATTGGTGAGTGATGGTGGAAAAGAAGAGCAAAATTTGCTTGAATCTGGCTCACATTACCTGGTAAAAGAGAAGTAAGTACACCGTGGGTGAGCAGAGCAGAGCACCTGACAGTGCTTGTCAGACACGGCCGCCACCTCCTCAAAGTTTTTTCCTGCAATGTCAACTTGAGGAAACAAGCTTCTTTCGCACTCTATCCAAAACAGAGAGGACGCAATGATGGAAACAAAGCCGATGCAGCAACTAGTACAGTTATTTTTTCAGATGCTGCGACTGTGCACCTTCGGCAAATTTGGGCTGAAGCATTTGAATACTCCTAGAGAATCCAGACACGACATTTGCCAGAGCTGCAATGACGGGGGGCCTTGGCACAGTCCAACTGTATTTAAGGTGGCACTTAAACCTGAGAGAGGAAATAATTTCATTAAAGGTCTCTAGCCCCTGTTGAGCCATCGCATCTGAATCCTTTCAGTCCGCTTTGGCTGCACTTCCACTGATAACCAACAGGGGCAGACTGGAAATGATCTGCTGCCCCCTACAGGGCCATCCCAGCCAAACAGCAAATGAACCAAAATATGGTCTGTAGATAAGTTCTATTTGTGAATAAATAAATAAAAAAGTATATTTGTTTATCCAAGGTAGTTTTCTATGTCAACTGGACTGGGTTTCTTTTGAAGACGTTTTGCCTTCTATCCAGAAGGCTTCTTCAGTTCTGAAATCGCTGGGGAGAGAGCTTGAAAATATATAGCCCCTGTGGACCATCTGCATGCTAATGATCTGGGTGGTCACCTGAGAGTCGTTAGCAGGGTCGTTGGTCGGGTCGTTCACCTAGTTTCTGTTGAGGTGGCTCCCCTTTGTCTGCTGGATCACATGGTGGTGAGTCACTGGGTCTCCTGGAATGGTGTGAATGTTTGTTTTGAGACTCTCAGGTGACCACCAGATCATTAGCATGCAGATGGTCCACAGGGGCTATATATTTTCAAGCTCTCTTCCCAGCAATTTCAGAACTGAAGAAGCCTTCTGGATAGAAGGCAAAACGTCTTCAAGAGAAGGAACCCAGTCCAGTTGACAGAGAAAACTACCTTGGATACAATGACCTGGATGATTGAGAATCTACACAGACATATATTGTTTATAAAAGTATGGCCGTTATTAGGAGAACATCTAAGCAATGGCTACTTTATTCCCAAAAGAAGAATGTAAATTATCCAAAAGCACAAAAATCTGCAGTTTTACCTGATATTTTCTTGTCTATATTCCCCATTTACAAAAGTAAAGAACTGACAGAAAGGATCGTCTGTGCAGACTCTCTGACAGTCCCCATAGTTTGCGGTGAACAGTGTTTTGTAGTCTGCTCCCAAAAAGTGCACATTCTGATAAACCGGAAATTCTGAAAAAGAAATGACGGCCAAAGTTACACTTAGGAGAGGGTGACTGCTGACACAGTTAATTTAAAAAAAGACTTTTTTCTTACCTGTCAGCTTTGGCGTGCAGGATCTGAGAGAATATCCTGAGGTTGCACCAAATATCGGAGTCTGGATTTTGGGCTCTCCGGATGCCGTAACCTTAAAGTAGCAGTAGAAATGCCTGCAGATAAAAGCCTCAAGTTTAAGAACTTCCCCCGTTTCAGTCTTTTGCTTGTTTCCTACCTATTGTCTCGGGTCCAGTCGGGCCGAACAAAGGTGAAGAACATGCAGGAAGGATGAGCGGTGCAAAGTTGCTGACAGTGTTTAGCATCTGACGCGTAGACCTGTGCTACGTCTGAGCCGGGGAAGTCCATATTGTTCTGAAGAGCCATTCTACACCCTAAAAACACACATTTATATGATTAAAATGATCCACGCGTGCGTAAACGTGCTCACACAAAATATGTGTTTAGACGTCAGTACTTTGAGTGAAGCCGAAGCTGCACATTGAAAGCAACACCACCGAGATCAGAAATCCTTCCATCCTTCAGCGATGTTCAGTAGTGATGGGACGAGCGACACTGGTGCGTCAACACTGCCGAGAGCTCAGGAGTGAAACCCCGTATCGGTGCGTGTATCGCTTTAACAAAGAATCACGTGACCGATACAGGACTTGTATCGTTTGAGTGTGTCGCGTCAAAGTGTGTTTATAAGGAAACAAACTGGATCGACATGTCGCGGGTTTGTTGGATGGAGTTTTGCAGTTGCGCAATTATGGATCGTTCTAAGAAGTTTTCCCCAGTGTGGAATCATTTTGATCTTGTGACTCCAAACAAGGGAAATCTTTTTCTCCTTTGAGCATTGTTTACTGTTGGATACAATTTTTAACGGTGGCGCATTGCACTCACTTTATCAGTTTATCAAGTGAATGACCTGTGATACATATGATAGTCAGTTAAAGAGCCTTACAGTTGCTTTATTCATTTTATAGGGTGTCTATTTTTTAACAAGTGAATGCAATGCGCCACCTTAGTTTTTACTCTGTTCTAGTAAGAGGTTTGAATTGTTTGTAACTTTTTATGTTATTGTAGGTGAAGTGTCGGCTCTGCTCCACAGAGCTCTCTTACATCAATAAGAGCACTTCATCAATGCTGAGGCATTATAGAGCTCGGCATGGCAATGGAGAATTGGCAGATACTCGTGAGAGCACCAGAAAACATATCCACATCTGCATCAACTTGCACTTAAAACTCTCTGCTCACCATCGTCATCTGCACCGTGTGAAAGAGGATTTTCTAAGGCTGGGGAGCTGGTGTTTAAGAGGAGAAATCGCCTTGGAGCAAAGACACTCCAAAAACTTTTGTTTCTCAATAAAAATTCATAAACAAATCACTTTTTTGTATTATTTCATATGATTTAACAGTTAACAAAAAATGTGTGTACATAAGTAAAAAAAATTGTGACTCTGAATTGTAACTCAAATTTGCTATATTTTACACACCAACTGAGTTTAGCAAACAAGGAATTCCTTTACCTGCAATCATTTTATAACTACTGCAGGGGTCACTAGTGGGTGACCAACACCGTATCAATACAGTGCCGACACAGTTTGTGTAGTGTGTCAATACACTCCTTGAGGTATCATCGTCCCATCACGAATGTTCAGTCTGTCGAGGCCAGGCAAAGTTCTGGGAGACGGGCTCCACTGTGGTTCCCTTTATGCACGATCCTCCCATTATTGACTTTTCTACTGGTTGGTTGAGCATAAAAACCCCTACAGGATAACCCTTTCAACTACCAATGTTTTAAAAGCACAACCAACAATCAAAGTCCACATTAATCAGTCTGCAGCTAAAATGGGTTTTAATTTTTTTTAAACAGCCATGGATTAACTCCAGATTAGCACACAAACGTGGAGGCTGCAGTCTGAATGATTTCCTAATGCTAAACTGCATTAATTTGTTTTATTCATTTGCTAGAACTGTGGACCAAAGTAAACAAGAGTGACCCTGCCGAGTTTGGAAACAGGGAATTACGTAAAGAGGTCAAAGATCCCAGTCTGAAATGGAAAATAGATCCCAGTCTTAAATATTTGGATTCAAAATGACAGCTGATCTTAGAAAGTGCAGACCAGTTTGAATTATTTACCCTGACCTGAAAAGTCTAACACTTACCCATCTGTGCTCACCACCCGTGTGTGCGTGTCTTGCTGCTGTGTTTTGCTTTTGTGGCTGTTGCCGGCACACACTTGTGTGGGTGGGTGTGTGTGTGGTGTGTGTGTGCGAGTGTTCTGGGCTGGCGTCAGGACCGAATCACGGTGGTGGTGAGGCTCTCGTGCAAGGCTGGCTGGTGGTTGGATGGATGTGGATGGTGGTGGGATGTTTGGATGGAGCGCACTCACACTCACACACTCACACACAGGCTGGCTGGCACCGTTCTAGCCTGTGAGTGAAGGAGACAGTGTCACCACCGCAGCTTCCAGGAAGAACAACCAGTCACACTGTTCTGGGATTCCCACGAAGGAGGACAGAGACAGAGAAGAGAGGAAGGAGGAGAGTGTGTGTGTGTGTGTGTGGGGGGGGGGATAAGACCCACTCTGCGGCTCAAAAACAAAGAGGAAGTCAAAGTGAGAGAAATCAGCAGGTGGAATACGCTTCTTCTATCTTTTATCTCTTTCATTTATTTTTTGCTTGACTTAAATTTTTGGATTTAGACAACTTTCCATCTCAGTCTGTGGCGTAATCTCGTAAATTTTACTTTGGCTTCGCCACAACAATGGGACAGATTTGTTTGTTTCCTAATGTTTGCGTGTTAATCATCAGGACCGAGGACATTTTTTTCTGGCAAATGGGAGGCGAAAAAAAAAAATTATGCAGCTTAAGCATGCTACAACAATGGGTCGCGCTTCCAAAACATCCACTTTTCTCTTCAGAGTAACATCTGGATCCATTCATGTTAAATCGGGATCTATCCCAAAAGCATGTGCTTGATAGTTCCATCCATACAATCCAGCGCACATTTGCGTTTTTCTCTCTTTGTCATATATTTACTTCATTTTTAATATTTCTCGCAACGCATCACAACAGCCCACTTACGGTCAATACTGGGTCACACTGGTGTCCAGGGAGCTTGAAAAGTACAACCCGAGTGATCATAAGAGGTGAAAAATGGCAACGTGAACATTTAAAATGCTCTGAAACCAATCAATCAATCAATCAATCTTTATTTATATAGCGTCTTATACAATCAAAATTGTTTCAAGGCGCTTTCCAGAATCCCAGGGCCTGACCCCAGACAAGCAACAGTGGCAAGGAAAAACTCCCCTTTAACAGGAAGAAACCTTGAGCAGGACCAGGCTCATGTAGGGGGACCCTCCTGCTGATGGCCGGCTGGGTAAAGAGAGAGGAGAAGGGGGGGACAGGTAGATAGAGGATAGGATAGGGAGGAGAGGAGAGGGGTAGAGGAGAGGAGAAGTAGAGTGGAGGGGAGGTAGAGAGAGGAGAAGGAGGAGGAGGGGAAAGAGGAGAGGAAAGAAGAGGAGAGGGAGAGGAAAAGGAGAAGGAGGGGGAGAGGAAAGGAGAGGAAAGGAGAGGAAACCATGACCCAGTGGAGTGACAGAGGCCTGTCAGGTGATCATGTTCCGGACCCCGGCAGCCTTGGCCTATAACAGCATAGCTAGAATGTGACCTAATGATTAGACGACCCCCTAGGTATGATAATTTGTCTGTCTATGATAGTAACTGGAACTACTGAATTAGTAACAATAAGCTTTTTCAAAGAGGTAGGTTTTGAGTCTGATCTTAAAAGTAGCGATGGAGTCAGCCTCCCGTACCTGGACAGGGAGATGGTTCCATAGCAGGGGGGCCTGGTAGCTAAATGCTCGGCCCCCCATTCTACTCCTGGAAACTCTGGGAACCACAAGTAGACCAGCATTCTGAGAGCGGAGCGGTCTATTGGGCTGGTAAGGTATCACTAGCTCCTCCAGGTAGGATGGAGCTAGGCCTCTGAGGACCTTGTAGGTCAAAAGAAGGGTTTTAAAAATTATTCTAAATTTAACGGGCAGCCAATGAAGCGACGCCAGTACAGGAGTAATGTGATCTCTTTTGTCAATACCTGTCAGAACTCTGGCTGCAGCATTTTGGATCAACTGGAGGCTTCTTAAAGAGTTGTTTGGACACCCTGATAATAAGGAGTTACAGTAGTCCAGCCTGGAAGTAACAAATGCATGGACTAACTTTTCAGCATCATGCCGCGTCAGCAGTTTCCTGATCTTTGTGATGTTCCTCAAGTGAAAAAAGGCACTTCTAGAGACTAATTTAATGTGTGAGTTGAAGGAGAGATTTTGATCAAAAGTTACTCCTAGATTCCTCACAGAGAGACTAGATGTTAATGAGATACCATCTAGAGTGATCATGTGATCTAATCTATCCCTGAGAGGTTCAGGACCAAACACCATGACCTCAGTTTTTCCTGGGTTAAGGAGGAGGAAATTTGAAGACATCCAGGACTTTATGTCTTTAAGACAGGTCTGGAGCTTCACTAACTTCTCTGTCTCCTCGGGTTTCATGGATAAATAGAGCTGAGTGTCATCAGCATAACAATGAAAATTTATCCCATGCTGCCGAATAATGTTCCCTAAGGGAAGCATGTACAATGTGAAGAGGATTGGTCCAAGTACAGAACCTTGAGGAACTCCATGGCTAACCCTACTGTATGAGGAGGGAACACCATGGACATGGGCAAACTGGTATCTATCTGATAAGTATGATCTAAACCAGTCTAGTGCTGTCCCTTTAATCCCAATCACATGTTCCAGTCTCTGTAACAGGATGCTGTGATCAACTGTATCAAAAGCAGCGCTGAGGTCCAGCAGAACCAACATAGAGACCAGTCCATGATCGGAAGCTATGAGAAGATCATTAGTGACTTTAAGAAGTGCTGTTTCTGTGCTGTGGTGAGCTCTAAAGCCTGACTGAAACATCTCAAACAGGCTGTTCCTCTGCAGGTGCTCCAGTAACTGAGTCACCACCACCTTCTCTAGAACTTTAGAGATAAAAGGAAGGTTGGATATTGGCCTATAATTTGCTAAGACATCGGGATCCAGTGATGTTTTTTTAAGCAACGGCTTAATCACTGCTACCTTGTAGGACCGGGGTACATAACCTGACACTAAAGAACCATTGATCTGGTCCAGGATAGAACTGCCTATCAATGGTAAAACATCCTTCAACAGGTGTGTTGGGATGGGATCTAAAAGACATGTGGTGGTCTTGGATTTCTGAATTAGCGATGACGCCTCAGAAAAATATATAGGGGTGAAGGAGCTTAAGGGCTCGTTGGAGACCCTGTATGTTCCCACAGTCGGCACATCTGGTGATGGTCCAGTTGTTGGGATGGCCTGGTTAGCTTTCTCTCTGATAGCTAGAACTTTATCAGCGAAGAAGCTCATGAAGTCTTCACCACTAAGGGAAGAAGGGATACGTGGATCTAAAACACTATGACTCTTGGTTAATTTGGCCACAGTGCTGAAAAGAAACCTGGGGTTGCTCTTATTTTCCTCAATCAAAGAAGAAAAATAAGCTGTTCTAGCCTTGCGAAGGGCCTTTTTGTAACCTAATAGACAGTCTTTCCAGGCTACATGACAGCTGTCTATTTTACAAGAATGCCACTTCCTTTCCAGTCTTCGCACTTTCTGCTTGAGGGTCCTGATATGTGAATTATACCAGGGGGCACACCTCCTCTGATTTACTATTTTCTTTTTCAGGGGGGCAACAGAATCAAGCGTGATTCTCAGTGAGGTTGCTGCACCTTCAGCAATGGAGTCAACCTCAGCAGGGCTAAGATTATAATGATTGATCCCTGGGGAAACACACGGTGGTCCTGGGATCAGCACAGGGATCACTTCCTTAAACTTAGCTACAGCATTATCTGAAAGACATCTGCTATAGTAAGACTGAGCTCTGAGCATAGAAGAATCCTTAATCATAAATGTAAAAGTGATCAAAGAATGGTCTGACAGGAGTGGGTTCTGAGGGAACACTGACACATGTTCTACCTCAACACCATAAGTCAGAACTAGATCTAGGGTGTGGTTAAAGCTGTGAGTTGGTTGGTTTATCTGCTGGAGGAAACCAACTGACTCAAGTAATGAAATGAAGCCATTTCTAAAGCTGTCATTTATAACGTCCATATGGATATTAAAGTCTCCAATGATAATGACTTTTTCCGTTCTAAGGACCAAGTCAGATAAGAAATCAGAGAACTCAGACAGGAACTCTGAATGTGGCCCAGCAGGGGGCCGATATACAACTACAAACAGAAGTGGCTTTTCTGTCCTCCAGTTCAGATGAGTGATGCCAAGAGTCAGGCTTTCAAATGAACTGAAGCTATGTTTTGGTCTGGGATTAATTAATAACTTGGAGTGATAGATTGCTGCCACTCCCCCTCCTCGACCAGTAACACGTGGAACCAATACTCACGCAACAGCTCACGAAACACCACAGAATATTACCGCAACCAGCAGATGTTACTGGTGTAGTCCTGGTCTGAGTTATGGTGCTGTTTTCTCTGACTGCCAGAAGAGGGAGACAAGCGCCCTGCAGCTTTTGTGGATTAAAATTAATGCTTAATACACTCAAGATGGCCTGTTAAGAGTTTCCCCGCCTACCATGCGTTAGTGGTTTAATAACAGAAAATGGTTGGAATAGGTGGCATATTATCATAGTAAATCAATCCACCTTCTATTCAAATTAAATAAATAAATAAAACCAGTCGTCTTTGTATAGTGTCGTTTTAATTTCATTTGTAACATCATTTTCATCGTTCTCGTCAGGCAGTAGACTGATCCGCTGCTGCCCTCTGGTGGTTCAAATGTCATGTTACAGTATGGAATGAGTTCGAAACCGCCTTGCCTCATGGGACAGCCGAGAGGGAGAACCCCGACACGACATTTTGGAGTTTAACTATTTTAGGAGGAGCAGGGATGGTAATGGTGCGCTTCAGGAAGCAGCGGCGCCTGCAGCACACATTCAAAAAGAGTTTCAGAATTTTAATAGAATTTTTTGGTTTGTTTGTTGTTGACGGTGCTGCACAACGGATGCATTACCTGTAATCGCGATCGATGAATTGTTCTGTGAGGTATGTGTAGAACTGGCATTTATCATCTTCATCACAGGCTTTCTGACACGCTTCTGCACTGTCAACCATCCTGTTTTGAATGTCCTCACCCCTGAAATCCACTCCTTCCACAGGGGTCCTAACCCAGGCTGTTAGCAGAGAGAACTACATCAGTAATAATACCACTGACTTCACTAACATGCGGTTAGGTGGTAACCACTCGTAAAACCATCAGGTAGATCATGGTGTGATGTAAAAGTGGTGAAAACCGAGAAGTGTCACCACTTGTGTTCATTTTACATGACAAAATCTCATTGATTTATGAACCCAGTTGGATTCATTTCCCTTCAGTGATACATACTGTCATCGAGCTGACAGCCGCGCGCTGGAATCCCAGATGTTACTCCATTTTGAGCCTTCAGCACCATTTCAAGTGGATTCTCCTTCAGATGACAGCGGAAGCTTTCACTATAAAAAAAATTATATATTATAAAATTATATATATCAGGATGAATACATAGACTAGAATTGGTGAGTGATGGTGGAAAAGAAGAGCAAATATTTGCTTGAATCTGGCTCACATTACCTGGTAAAAGAGAAGTAAGTACACCGTGGGTGAGCAGAGCAGAGCACCTGACAGTGCTTGTCAGACACGGCCGCCACCTCCTCAAAGTTTTTTCCTGCAATGTCAACTTGAGGAAACAAGCTTCTTTCGCACTCTATCCAAAACAGAGAGGACGCAATGATGGAAACAAAGCCGATGCAGCAACTAGTACAGTTATTTTTTCAGATGCTGCGACTGTGCACCTTCGGCAAATTTGGGCTGAAGCATTTGAATACTCCTAGAGAATCCAGACACGACATTTGCCAGAGCTGCAATGACGGGGGGCCTTGGCACAGTCCAACTGTATTTAAGGTGGCACTTAAACCTGAGAGAGGAAATAATTTCATTAAAGGTCTCTAGCCCCTGTTGAGCCATTGAAAATATATAGCCCCTGTGGACCATCTGCATGCTAATGATCTGGGTGGTCACCTGAGAGTCGTTAGCAGGGTCGTTGATCAGGTTTTCACCTAGTTTCTTGTTGAGGTGGCTCCCCTTTGTCTGCTGGATCACATGGTGGTGAGTCACTGGGTCTCCTGGAATGTGTGTGTGAATGTTTGTTTTGAGACTCTCAGGTGACCACCCAGATCATTAGCATGCAGATGGTCCACAGGGGCTATATATTTTCAAGCTCTCTTCCCAGCAATTTCAGAACTGAAGAAGCCTTCTGGATAGAAGGCAAAACGTCTTCAAGAGAAGGAACCCAGTCCAGTTGACATAGAAAACTACCTTGGATACAATGACCTGGATGATTGAGAATCTACACAGACATATATTTGTTTATAAAAGTATGGCCGTTATTAGGAGAACATCTAAGCAATGGCTACTTTATTCCCAAAAGAAGAATGTAAATTATCCAAAAGCACAAAAATCTGCAGTTTTACCTGATATTTTCTTGTCTATTCCCCATTCACAAAAGTAAAGAACTGACAGAAAGGATCATCTGTGCAGACTCTCTGACAGTCCCCATAGTTTGCGGTGAACAGTGTTTTGTAGTCTGCTCCCAAAAAGTGCACATTCTGATAAACCGGAAATTCTGAAAAAGAAATGACGGCCAAAGTTACACTTAGGAGAGGGTGACTGCTGACACAGTTAATTTAAAAAAAGACTTTTTTCTTACCTGTCAGCTTTGGCGTGCAGGATCTGAGAGAATATCCTGAGGTTGCACCAAATATCGGAGTCTGGATTTTGGGCTCTCCGGATGCCGTAACCTTAAAGTAGCAGTAGAAATGCCTGCAGATAAAAGCCTCAAGTTTAAGAACTTCCCCCGTTTCAGTCTTTTGCTTGTTTCCTACCTATTGTCTCGGGTCCAGTCGGGCCGAACAAAGGTGAAGAACATGCAGGAAGGATGATCGGTGCAAAGTTGCTGACAGTGTTTAGCATCTGACGCGTAGACCTGTGCTACGTCTGAGCCGGGGAAGTCCATATTGTTCTGAAGAGCCATTCTACACCCTAAAAACACACATTTATATGATTAAAATGATCCACGCGTGCGTAAACGTGCTCACACAAAATATGTGTTTAGACGTCAGTACTTTGAGTGAAGCCGAAGCTGCACATTGAAAGCAACACCACCGAGATCAGAAATCCTTCCATTCTTCAGCGATGTTCAGTAGTGATGGGACGAGCGACACTGGTGCGTCAACACTGCCGAGAGCTCAGGAGTGAAACCCCGTATCGGTGCGTGTATCGCTTTAACAAAGAATCACGTGACCGATACAGGACTTGTATCGTTTGAGTGTGTCGCGTCAAAGTGTGTTTATAAGGAAACAAACTGGATCGACATGTCGCGGGTTTGTTGGATGGAGTTTTGCAGTTGCGCAATTATGGATCGTTCTAAGAAGTTTTCCCCAGTGTGGAATCATTTTGATCTTGTGACTCCAAACAAGGGAAATCTTTTTCTCCTTTGAGCATTGTTTACTGTTGGATACAATTTTTAACGGTGGCGCATTGCACTCACTTTATCAGTTTATCAAGTGAATGACCTGTGATACATATGATAGTCAGTTAAAGAGCCTTACAGTTGCTTTATTCATTTTATAGGGTGTCTATTTTTTAACAAGTGAATGCAATGCGCCACCTTAGTTTTTACTCTGTTCTAGTAAGAGGTTTGAATTGTTTGTAACTTTTTATGTTATTGTAGGTGAAGTGTCGGCTCTGCTCCACAGAGCTCTCTTACATCAATAAGAGCACTTCATCAATGCTGAGGCATTATAGAGCTCGGCATGGCAATGGAGAATTGGCAGATACTCGTGAGAGCACCAGAAAACATATCCACATCTGCATCAACTTGCACTTAAAACTCTCTGCTCACCATCGTCATCTGCACCGTGTGAAAGAGGATTTTCTAAGGCTGGGGAGCTGGTGTTTAAGAGGAGAAATCGCCTTGGAGCAAAGACACTCCAAAAACTTTTGTTTCTCAATAAAAATTCATAAACGAATCACTTTTTTGTATTATTTCATATGATTTAACAGTTAACAAAAAATGTGTGTACATAAGTAAAAAAAAATTGTAACTCTGAATTGTAACTCAAATTTGCTATATTTTACACACCAACTCAGTTTAGCAATCAAGGAATTCCTTTACCTGCAATCATTTTATAACTACTGCAGGGGTCACTAGTGGGTGACCAACACCGTATCAATACAGTGCCGACACAGTTTGTGTAGTGTGTCAATACACTCCTTGAGGTATCATCGTCCCATCACTAATGTTCAGTCTGTCGAGGCCAGGCAAAGTTCTGGGAGACGGGCTCCACTGTGGTTCCCTTTATGCACGATCCTCCCATTATTGACTTTTCTACTGGTTGGTTGAGCATAAAAACCCCTACAGGATAACCCTTTCAACTACCAATGTTTTAAAAGCACAACCAACAATCAAAGTCCACATTAATCAGTCTGCAGCTAAAATGGGTTTTAATTTTTTTTAAACAGCCATGGATTAACTCCAGATTAGCACACAAACGTGGAGGCTGCAGTCTGAATGATTTCCTAATGCTAAACTGCATTAATTTGTTTTATTCATTTGCTAGAACTGTGGACCAAAGTAAACAAGAGTGACCCTGCCGAGTTTGGAAACAGGGAATTACGTAAAGAGGTCAAAGATCCCAGTCTGAAATGGAAAATAGATCCCAGTCTTAAATATTTGGATTCAAAATGACAGCTGATCTTAGAAAGTGCAGACCAGTGCAGAATTATTTACCCTGACCTGAAAAGTCTAACACTTACCCATCTGTGCTCACCACCCGTGTGTGCGTGTCTTGCTGACTGTTTTGCTTTTGTGGCTGTTGCCGGCACACACTTGTGTGGGTGGGTGTGTGGTGTGTGTGTGCGAGTGTTCTGGGCTGGCGTCAGGACCGAACCACGGTGGTGGTGAGGCTCTCGTGCAAGGCTGGCTGGTGGTTGGATGGATGTGGACGGTGGTGGGATGTTTGGATGGAGCGCACTCACACACACACACTCACACACAGGCTGGCTGGCACCGTTCTAGCCTGTGAGTGAAGGAGACAGTGTCACCACCGCAGCTTCCAGGAAGAACAACCAGTCACACTGTTCTGGGATTCCCACGAAGGAGGACAGAGACAGAGAAGAGAGGAAGGAGGAGAGTGTGTGTGTGTGGGGGGGGGGGGGGGGGGGGGGGGGGATAAGACCCACTCTGCGGCTCAAAAACAAAGAGGAAGTCAAAGTGAGAGAAATCAGCAGGTGGAATACGCTTCTTCTATCTTTTATCTCTTTCATTTCTTTTTTGCTTGACTTAAATTTTTGGATTTAGACAACTTTCCATCTCAGTCTGTGGCGTAATCTCGTAAATTTTACTTTGGCTTCGCCACAACAATGGGACAGATTTGTTTGTTTCCTAATGTTTGCGTGTTAATCATCAGGACCGAGGACATTTTTTTCTGGCAAATGGGAGGCGAAAAAAAAATTATGCAGCTTAAGCATGCTACAACAATGGGTCGCGCTTCCAAAACATCCACTTTTCTCTTCAGAGTAACATCTGGATCCATTCATGTTAAATCGGGATCTATCCCAAAAGCATGTGCTTGATAGTTCCATCCATACAATCCAGCGCAGGTTTGCGTTTTTCTCTCTTTGTCATATATTTAATTCATTTTTAATATTTCTCGCAACGCATCACAACAGCCCAATTACCGGTCAATAATGGGTCACACTGGTGTCCAGGGAGCTTGAAAAGTACAACCCGAGTGATCATAAGAGGTGAAAAATGGCAACATGAACATTTAAAATGCTCTGAAACACCACAGAATATTACCGCAACCAGCAGATGTTACTGGTGTAGTCCTGGTCTGAGTTATGGTGCTGTTTTCTCTGACTGCCAGAAGAGGGAGACAAGCGCCCTGCAGCTTTTGTGGATTAAAATTAATGCTTAATACACTCAAGATGGCCTGTTAAGAGTTTCCCCGCCTACCATGAGTTAGTGGTTTAATAACAGAAAATGGTTGGAATAGGTGGCATATTATCATAGTAAATCAATCCACCTTCTATTCAAATTAAATAAATAAATAAAACCAGTCGTCTTTGTATAGTGTCATTTTAATTTCATTTGTAACATCATTTTCATCGTTCTCGTCAGGCAGTAGACTGATCCGCTGCTGCCCTCTGGTGGTTCAAATGTCATGTTACAGTATGGAATGAGTTCGAAACCGCCTTGCCTCATGGGACAGCCGAGAGGGAGAACCCCGACACGACATTTTGGAGTTTAACTATTTTAGGAGGAGCAGGGATGGTAATGGTGCGCTTCAGGTAGCAGCGGCGCCTGCAGCACACATTCAAAAAGAGTTTCAGAATTTAATAGAATTTTTTGGTTTGTTTGTTGTTGACGGTGCTGCACAACGGATGCATTACCTGTAATCGCGATCGATGAATTGTTCTGTGAGGTATGTGTAGAACTGGCATTTATCATCTTCATCACAGGCTTTCTGACACGCTTCTGCACTGTCAACCATCTTGAATTGAATGTCCTCACCCGTGAAATCCACTCCTTCCACAGGGGTCCTAACCCAGGCTGTTAGCAGAGAGAACTACATCAGTAATAATACCACTGACTTCAGTAACATGCGGTTAGGTGGTAACCACTCGTAAAACCATCAGGTAGATCATGGTGTGATGTAAAAGTGGTGAAAACCGAGAAGTGTCACCACTTGTGTTCATTTTACATGACAAAATCTCATTGATTTATGAACCCAGATTCATTTCCCTTCAGTGATACATACTGTCATCGAGCTGACAGCCGCGCGCTGGAATCCCAGATGTTACTCCATTTTGAGCCTTCAGCACCATTTCAAGTGGATTCTCCTTCAGATGACAGCGGAAGCTTTCACTATAAAAAAAAATTATATATTATAAAATTATATATATCAGGATGAATACATAGACTAGAATTGGTGAGTGATGGTGGAAAAGAAGAGCAAATATTTGCTTGAATCTGGCTCACATTACCTGGTAAAAGAGAAGTAAGTACACCGTGGGTGAGCAGAGCAGAGCACCTGACAGTGCTTGTCAGACACGGCCGCCACCTCCTCAAAGTTTTTTCCTGCAATGTCAACTTGAGGAAACAAGCTTCTTTCGCACTCTATCCAAAACAGAGAGGACGCAATGATGGAAACAAAGCCGATGCAGCAACTAGTACAGTTATTTTTTCAGATGCTGCGACTGTGCACCTTCGGCAAATTTGGGATGAAGCATTTGAATACTCCTAGAGAATCCAGACACGGCATTTGCCAGAGCTGCAATGACGGGGGGCCTTGGCACAGTCCAACTGTATTTAAGGTGGCACTTAAACCTGAGAGAGGAAATAATTTCATTAAAGGTCTCTAGCCCCTGTTGAGCCATCGCATCTGAATCCTTTCAGTCCGCTTTGGCTGCACTTCCACTGATAACCAACAGGGGCAGACTGGAAATGATCTGCTGCCCCCTACAGGGCCATCCCAGCCAAACAGCAAATCAACCAAAATATGGTCTGTAGATAAGTTCTATTTGTGAATAAATAAATAAAAAAGTATATTTGTTTATCCAAGGTAGTTTTCTATGTCAACTGGACTGGGTTTCTTTTGAAGACGTTTTGCCTTCTATCCAGAAGGCTTCTTCAGTTCTGAAATCGCTGGGGAGAGAGCTTGAAAATATATAGCCCCTGTGGACCATCTGCATGCTAATGATCTGGGTGGTCACCTGAGAGTCGTTAGCAGGGTCGTTGGTCGGGTCGTTCACCTAGTTTCTGTTGAGGTGGCTCCCCTTTGTCTGCTGGATCACATGGTGGTGAGTCACTGGGTCTCCTGGAATGGTGTGAATGTTTGTTTTGAGACTCTCAGGTGACCACCCAGATCATTAGCATGCAGATGGTCCACAGGGGCTATATATTTTCAAGCTCTCTTCCCAGCAATTTCAGAACTGAAGAAGCCTTCTGGATAGAAGGCAAAACGTCTTCAAGAGAAGGAACCCAGTCCAGTTGACATAGAAAACTACCGTGGATACAATGACCTG
This sequence comes from Takifugu flavidus, assembly GCF_003711565.1. Classification (NCBI taxonomy): domain Eukaryota; kingdom Metazoa; phylum Chordata; class Actinopteri; order Tetraodontiformes; family Tetraodontidae; genus Takifugu; species Takifugu flavidus. The sequence continues at coordinate 4,241,784 of NC_079540.1, forward strand.
GATGATTGAGAATCTACACAGACATATATTTGTTTATAAAAGTATGGCCGTTATTAGGAGAACATCTAAGCAATGGCTACTTTATTCCCAAAAGAAGAATGTAAATTATCCAAAAGCACAAAAATCTGCAGTTTTACCTGATGATATTTTCTGGTATATTCCCTATTCACAAAAGTAAAGAACTGACAGAAAGGATCATCTGTGCAGACTCTCTGACAGTCCCCATAGTTTGCGGTGAACAGTGTTTTGTAGTCTGCTCCCAAAAAGTCCACATTCTGATAAACCGGAAATTCTGAAAAAGAAATGACGGCCAAAGTTACACTTAGGAGAGGGTGACTGCTGACACAGTTAATTTAAAATAAGACTTTTTTTTACCTGTCAGCTCTGGCGTGCAGGATCTGAGAGAATATCCTGAGGTTGCACCAAATATCGGAGTCTGGATTTTGGGCTCTCCGGATGCCGTAACCTTAAAGTAGCAGTAGAAATGCCTGCAGATAAAAGCCTCAAGTTTAAGAACTTCCCCCGTTTCAGTCTTTTGCTTGTTTTCTACCTATTGTCTTGGGTCCAGTCGGGCCGAACAAAGGTGAAGAACATGCAGGAAGGATGATCGGTGCAAAGTTGCTGACAGTGTTTAGCATCTGACGCGTAGACCTGTGCTACGTCTGAGCCGGGGAAGTCCATATTGTTCTGAAGATCCATTCTACACCCTAAAAACACACATTTATATGATTAAAATGATCCACGCGTACGTAAACGTGCTCACACAAAATATGTGTTTAGACGTCAGTACCTTGAGTGAAGCCGAAGCTGCACATTGAAAGCAACACCACCGAGATCAGAAATCCTTCCATTCTTCAGCGATGTTCAGTCTGTCGAGGCCAGGCAAAGTTCTGGGAGACGGGCTCCACTGTGGTTCCCTTTATGCACGATCCTCCCATTATTGACTTTTCTACTGGTTGGTTGAGCATAAAAACACCTACAAGATAACCTTTTCAACTATCAATGTTTTAAAAGCACAACCAACAATTAAAGTCCACATTAATCAGTCTGCAGCTAAAATGGGTTTTAATTTTTTTTAAACAGCCATGGATTAACTCCAGATTAGCACACAAACGTGGAGGCTGCAGTCTGAATGATTTTTTAATGCTAAACTGCATTAATTTGTTTTATTCATTTGCTAGAACTGTGGACCAAAGTAAACAAGAGTGACCCTGCCGAGTTTGGAAACGGAATTACGTAAAGAGGTCAAAGATCCCAGTCTGAAATGGAAAATAGATCCCAGTCTTAAATATTTGGATTCAAAATGACAGCTGATCTTAGAAAGTGCAGACCAGTGCAGAATTATTTACCCTGACCTGAAAAGAAAACACTTACCCATCTGTCACGTGCAACAGGCTTAAGAATGCAATTTAATTGAATTATCCGTTAATTATCCCTTTGTTTTTTAACCCTGCAATACAAATTGGATCCTCGACGGGACGTGTCGTCCCATTTAAATATATTTATTTTAAGATGTCATGGTACGATATCTCGTCTCGCCTCAAGGAAACAGCCTTTACCGCTGTGGAGACATGGCAACATGACAGCAAAGAGACTAATGGGGTGAAGGAGGTTTTAGATTTACCGGTACTTCATCAGATCATGTTTGGATGCGTTTTGTAGGATTCCTCCACTTCTTTGTCGACAAAGTGGCAAGCGAGTGAGTAAATGTTCACGTCTGGACGACCTATTCATTTCAAAATAGACTAAGTGGGACCGAACAGCCAAATAAAGACAAAATCCACATTTGAAGTGAGATTTTATTGGGTTTGTTTACAGTCAAGCAAATGACCTTCAGTTTGCATCACGATCTGTGACATACAGTTATGCCAACATAAAAAACTAGAAACTAGAGTAGTGCAATGGATGGAGGGGTTGTGGATGATCAAACAGATGTAATGTTTAAGCTGCTCAGATGTCCTTCAGCAGATCAGAACTTTGCGGGTTCTCCAGCCAGGATTGAGGCCAGGTGGCCTTGATGCTGGGTCTGCTCTTCAGACGGTTGTAGTAAGCTGCCAGTTTAGGGTAACGCTCCATGCTCAGTCTGCCAGATTCATTCAAAAAATAAATAAATAAATAAATTTAAAAGTTATAAATGGGAAAATGCAGGGAAGGCTGCACTCATTTCAAGAACCCACATACCCAAAATGGAAGAGGTAGCTGATGGAGGGGAAAATGCAGACATCAGCCATCGTGAAAGAGCTTCCTGCCAGGTAATCTCCTTTTACCTGCGAGCCAGATTCAAAACAAGACCTTCATGAGACACTGGCTGCTACAGTTAGGCTATCAGGTTCCCCTTATAGTCTGTCAGTGCATCATGACTCCTAACCCAGATCATGTGTCACTTATTGACCCATTTCTTTTGTATTGTCTGTTCAAAGGTTGAGCTTTTGTGAGGCCTTTACCTTCTCCAGATACCCCTCCCACAGCTTAACTTCAGCGCTCAGGGCCTCTCTGTTTCTCTTCACTGCCGAGTCGTGTCTCTCCCCCTCCGGGACCAGGTAGTTGTAGTAGATGACGATCCCTGAAAAAGCCCCAAAGAGACAGTTTCATGGCGAAATAAAAGCTGTACATGCTGTGCAGAATGGGCCCCAGTTGATTTCACTTCCTTTGCGGGGAGGAAGTTATGCAACACCAGAGAAAACATTGAAGGTGGCTCATTTACAGACCCCGTGGTGTTCCATCCTGACATGCTGCAGTCATAATGGAGATCTGTTTGTTTCAGACTAAACCAGGAAAAGGCAACCCAGCCCTCCAAGTGCCACAGCCAGGCCGGGTTTTCTTTCCTGCCAGGTAAACAAGGAAACTGGGATCCTGTGTGAAAAGTAAGACAGAACACCCGGCCCCGTCCGTAGCTGTCATAGGACTGGGTTGCCTTCCCCTTGGACTTAAAGGTTTTTATTCTTTCCACCCCCTCTCCAGTATCCTGCCCCGTCTTGTGACTTTCACCCCACATGAAAGCATGTGATCCTCAGCGAGAGGTGCACCACATATACTTGACACATGTTGCCATGGCTTGACTGCGCGAACCAGTGCATCCCCCAGTCTCCAGAGAGGAGGACGGGCATCCCATAGTGGTGCAGGATGTTGCCAAGAGTGAAACTCAACATGTCAACAAGTGGCTAGAGCGTTTTTTTATGACATAGGTTTGGTTGACATACCGGATTTCTGGGTGAGGGCGAAGCCCTCGAACATGCGCTGGTACATCAGTGCCAGCTCGTTGGGGCAGTCGGGGGTCAGCTTGGTTCCATTTGACTTGAACTGGCTCTGGTTTTTGGATGCACAAAGGAAAAAAAAAACCCACAGATATTATGAATGCAACTACTGTGCTCGGGTTTCTTTTCTTCTGTGAGGTCTGCGGGACCCTCCCGAATGTTAACTCTTTCATGACAACATGAATTTTTTAGCAAGGGAAGCTCTCACCTCCAGAAACAAACAGGCAGCGTAGGACTCATTCAGGACTTTGTCCCCCCATTTGAATGCAGGCAGCTTAAGACAAACGTTTCACATTACTGTAATGACTGGAATTGTGTGCACAAAATAAAGTTGACATGAGAGAGTGTGTGTGTACCTGCCCTCTGGGATTCATCTCCATGACTTCCTTTGACTTGTGCTCCATTTTCTCAAAGGAGAGCAGTTTCTGCTTGTAGCCTTTTATCTCCTTCTCCTCCAGGGCGATCATCACACGCCAGCAGGGGGGCGAGCCGGAGCCCCACAGCAGAGTCATGTTCTGGGCCATGTTTCTAGATGGGTGGTCTCTGACGGCGACTGGTGCTGCGAGTGAGGGGAGTGATCCGAAGAGTGGAGCCGGAATGTCACTACTTCCTGCTTATATAAGGAGTTCCAGCCCTTTGGCTACACGATTGGTGGAAGTTAGTCCCATCCCACTTGGGTGATGTCACCCAAGGATCTATGACCCTCAACACAGTTGAAGTAATTCACACCCAAGCCAAATATGTAAACCCTTGACTCCCATTTAGGAGTGACATCACTTTCTCTGCATTAATAATCTGCAATTACTATAAATTAAATATAGCCATAATAGGCAAAAGTATTCAAATGCCATCCGCAGTTCTGGGGTGGAACAGATGTTTGCTCATGAGTCTAACAATTTTTGCAATTTCTTTGGCCAAGTGCAACACCGACATTCCACTTTAAATGTGTGGGAACCATGATGACAACGGGGGCTGACTTGAGCTTAAATTGTCTCCCACTAATCCGGCGGTGAAAGTCAGAGTGACTCAGCAGATTTCGCCCTCACCTCTGCACACGCTCAGGTCTGCTCACCGCAAATGAAGCCAGAAGATTCAAATATCTGTTGATGGTATCAGAGATGACCTGCCCTGCATGTGGTTTGGGGGCGGGGGCGGGGGGGGGGGGGGGTGGGTCATTTCAGGTGAATTCCCAAATAGATTGAAGCAAAGTCGTAAAGGAGAGACCCCCCCCTCCCCGCAGCCTCACAAATGCTGCATTCTGAAGAGCTGCAAAACTCACAAGACTCACATGTGGTATTTTGCTGAAGTTTGATTGCCCCCTCAGGAAAACATTCATTTTGTTAAAATATAATCACCGCACAGAGGCTCGTCTCTGAGGGAGGTGATGATTTTGCTCAACAAGCATGGAATCCGCATTTTCTGTTGACAAAGCAACAGCGACTACAATCCAACAGGTTTTTCTGCTCCTTTGTCTGCTCTGCTATGCCTGCACGTCCATGTTCAGTGTGCACAGGCCATGGCAATGAACACAGCTGTCACTGGACCATTCTGGTTCTATAAAGGTTGAATGAATAGGGAGAATATTGTTGAAGATAATATGAACTGATCAGATTGGCACACCTAAAGATGTTATCAGAGGTCTTCTGTTTGGAGGTGAATCATGTCACCCAGCATGTCCACCATCTTCTGTGCAATGCCAGCCCCATTTGTGGGTTGAGAAATTTGTTGGTTTTCATGGTAGAGAGGAAGATAAGAATGCAGCTGGTAAAGCATTCACTTCCAAATTAATGATAAACTCCTGAGCCTGAGCCAATTGAACAAACAGGCAAATTCCATGTTTAATCCCAATAAGTCAATGCCAGCTCAAACATCTGCAACACTCCACAAAGACCTGACCTGGACATAATCCAAAACAAATGATTTACTTTTATAAGAGCCCAACTTTGATTAGCAGATAGAGGCTATATCAGTTAGCAGAGTAGAAAATGCCCTTGGGAAATATGTCAAATCATGCTTACTCAGGCCCTTGCACGTACCTTTGTGCTACTACACCAAACCACAAAACTATTGTGTCATGATGTTGACAACAACACCCACTCTGAAATACAGGTCTGATACAGGATCAGCAGGTACATCCGGGTTTTATTGTTTTTAGGAATTGTGTTATTATTGTGAAGCAAATGCACAAGGTAAAGATGTCAGTCTAGCGCCATCTAATATGTTGCAAAAACTAAACAGGACCATGTCCTCCACATCTCAGCCTACGCAGAGTCTGAACAAGCTGATCACGTAAGAGTGGCCATTTTGATCCAGTGTTGGAAAAATTAATACCGAGTCATATTCAGCAACAGCTGGAGTTGGAGCAAACAGAACAATCGGTGCCAAACAAACACGTGGGATTGAGGCGTCTCCACAAGCTGTCAGATGTCCTTCAGATCATCTTGTCCCTTCAGGTTCTCCAGCCAGTGAGGTGGCCAGCTGGCTTTGATGCTTGGCCGGTCTTTCAGCAGAGCGTAATACTCCCCAAGTTTCGGGTAGCGATCAGCAGACAGCCTACAGAACCAGAAGAGACGATCGACACGCGCTGACAAACCGCACGTCACATCTGAACCTAACATGGTTTCCCCCCTTGCTCACCCAAATCTGAAAAGAGTGGCGACGGTTGGAAATACGGTCACATCCGCCAGCGTGAAGGATGGTCCTGCAAGATGAGATTTGGGGCCCAGCTTAAAAGGAAAAACAATGGAACCAGTGAAGTACATCAAGATTTGACACGTATCCTTGACAAGCATGTGCTACCTTCTCAAGGTAACCCTCCCACAGGTTGAGCTCAGCAATCAGGGCTTCTTTATTTCTCTTCAGAGCAGAGTCATGGCGCTCTTCTTCAGGCACATACCAGTTATAGAAGATCACGGCAGCTAAAGGATATTCAGAGCAAACTGGCTAATTGTAGCAACATTTTTAAGGTCACGAAATTTTAGCCATCTTACTTAATTTGTCGTAGAAGGTGAGCCCTTCAAACATGCGCTGGTACATCAGCGCTTGTTCTTCCACGCCATCTGGGACCAGTTTGTTTCCTTGTGACTTGAACTGGGTCTGGTTTAAAGAAAAACAGGGGAAAATGTGCACAGTGCCATTTTGTCATGAGTGTTTTATGATCCTACTACTGCTCGCTCACCTCCAGGTAAAAACAGGCAGCGTAGGATTCATTCACTATAGTAGCTCCATGTTTGAAAGTAGGAAGCTGGAAGAAAACAGGAGTTTAACAGGTGAGAGATGTGAGCTCCAGGGACCGATGCTAAACGTAAATCAGAAACACCATAAAGCCCCTGGGAGCCAATTATGGACACCTGCTGACTTGACACACTTGAGTAACATTAACTGGCAGCTTTACAGCTAAGAATGCATGGTTTACCATTATTATCCTATAAAAACCAAAGGTATAATTAATATTCTTTCATAAAGTACCTTCATTTGGTAAATGATCCTTGAACGCAACACTTTAAACACTAACGTTCTCTTACTGCGCTTGCAGTGACTATAAAACCTTTAAAAAACAAACTGGCAGATTAAGTAGCTCATTAGAATATGTGATTAACTAGTGAGGGGATTTGTTATTCCTTTATCGGGTACATTCATCTACCTGTCCTCTGGGATTGAGGTGAAGCACTTCTTGAGATTTGTGCTCCATTTTATCAAACGACAGAAGTTTCTGGTTGTAGCCTGCGAAGCCCTTCTCCTCCAGGGCTATCATCACCCTCCAGCAGGGAGGAGAGCCAGAGCCCCACAGCAGAGTCATGTCCTGGGCCATGGTTCCAATTCGGACGGGCACAAAATGTCACACTTCGAGGCTTCTTGAAAGTGTGACAAGCGCAGATAAGAAATATATCTTGCTCTTTGAATTGTTAACAGTGAGCTCGTGCGGCAATAAAAGTATTTACTGGCACCTACCGGCCACATGAAGTATTACAAGTCTTTCTTTTATTATTACCATTCCTGTTGTTGTTGTTGTTGTTGTTGTTGTTGTTGTTGTTGTTGTTGATATTATTGCTGTTGTGATCAAATGATTGAAAACATTTGTGCAATGCAAGGTGATAAAACAATACAAGAACGCAGTTGTTTTTTTTTACAAGATATTTATTAACTAAATAATTAACCTAATTTACATACACTACAAAGTTAACGTGATGGATGTGCTTCAAAGATCCTTTAAGATGTCGTAACCCTGTGAGCTGGCCATCCACTGTGGGGGCCTGCTGGCTTTTATGCTCGGTCTGTCCTTCAACAGGCTGTAATATTTGGCCAGTTTGGGGTATCGGCCAACAGAAAGCCTGCAGACAGAAAACAGGCTTGTGATGGAAGGAGGTCATTCCTTTATTCTGGGATAAATCTTCCATCTCTTCCATTTCACTTACCCAAAGCGAAAAGCATAAGCAACATTTGGAAAGATGACCACATCAGCCATCGAGAAGCTTCCTGCCAAGTACGAGCCTGCAGCCACCTGCCAGCAGACATCCAGGAGATGACACTGTGTGTACAGTACGTGTGTGTGTGTGTGTGTGTGTGTGTGTGTGTGTGTGTGTGTGTGTAGGCGCACGCTGCTCGCACCTTCTGCAGGTAACCTTCCCAGAGTCTGAGTTCAGTGGTCAGAGCTTCTCTGTTCCTCTTCACAGCAGATTCATGTCTCTCCTCCTCAGGGACCGACCAGTCGTAGTAAATGACTGAATCTAAGATGCATCATCAGCTTTAACATTTGTGCTCAGTGCTTTTGTCCAGTTATAGTGTGTTTAACTTACTAAGTTTCTCGGTGAGGGTGAGGCCTTCCATCATGCGCTGGTAGACCAGAGCTTGCTGTGTGGGGTTGTCAGGGATCAGTTTGATACCCTGGGTTTTAAACTGGCTCTGACAGAGAATAATACCTTTTTAAGCATTTCGTAATAGAAACACGAGTCAGTAACTTATTGCACGGTTCGATACTCCACCTCCAGATATAAACACGCTGCGACGGACTCGTTCAGGATGTTGCTGCCGTGTTTGAAGGCAGGGAGCTGGAGGACAGAGATGGTAACTGAACCCAGCAAAAAGCGAAATGAAAGTGGCATTGGTCGATTTAATCAACATATGAATATTTTATATACTTTGCAGGTCACAACTATAGCAGATTTATGATTGTAATATACTAATGATTCATTTGAATAATACATACTCAAGTCTACACCCCATTCATGTGAATGTATTTTTTTTACCTTACCTGTCCCCTTGGGTTGACTTCCAACACTTCCTTTGATTTGTGCTCTCCTTTCTCGAAAGACAGCAGCTTGTGTTTGTACCCCTGCAGCTTTTTCTCCTCCAGTACAATCATGACTCTCCAGCAGGGGGGCGACCCAGCCCCCCACAGCAGAGTCATAGTCTTGGACATGGATTTAGCCCAAAATGGTACAACACAAAATAAGAAATGGTGCCAGTGGTGAGTGAACCGCAGGTCATTTTATGACACCTTTTCAATCCAAAGGTTGCGCGGTCAGGACACACCCTCCGGTTCAGGGCCTTGAAACGTAAAGCAAAGAAGAACGACACCTCCGTCTCTTTTAAATCAATGTTTGTTTATTGCAGAATATGAATACACAGCATTTCAAGTGAAAGTATATTCAACCACAGAGATATTTCTCAGGTTTTGCTGAATTGTGAAGAGAGTTCTACAAACCAGTTCAATACATCTGTCGCGTTCTTTTTGTTTTGTTTTTTTAGATTTTATTACAACTCAAACACCCTCTTTGCGCAAACTATTTTACACATTTCTACAGAAATTACAAAAATAAAACATCAGGTGAGCCGCACAACTCATGCACGCTGTAGCACAACGGTAGTTCGTACCGGACGGGTGAAAAGGGCTTCTGCACATTTGATGCAGTATTAACCTGCATGTCCTGCAAAACAATTCTCCTTTTGTTTAAAAAAAGTCATCATCCTTTTGTTCTTTTTACACTTTAAAAACAGTTCCTCTGAGTTAACAATTTTTTTTAAATTCTGACCTTGTTCGTTTCAGAAACTAGTGACATTGAGTAAGGTGCAAGATGTTCAAGCTTTGCATATAAATACTTAGGACGATTCAGGCACTGACACCTTTTCCAATTGCTAATCAACACAACCACAGTCATTGTGCCGTCAGAAGTTCCTATTTTAGCGATGGTCACTTTAAAATCCTCCAAAGACGATCAGCTGCCTACAGCTGAAATTCACAGTTTTATCGAATGACAATAACTCACCAGCAAAAAAAAATCCCTTTGGACTCAAACATATGTTAAGATAAATAAAATATGGTTTCAACTTAGTGCAGCATCAGCAAATACAGGTTACAATACATTAGTCCTTCGATGTATCGTCTTTCCTCATGTTCACTGTTGGGTTTCGTTGCCTTAAAAAACTATCAAGGTTGCAGCTTCATCACTCAGACACAGCAGGCAAAAGCAGCTAAAAAAACATGGTTGAAGGCAGACAGCTGGAAGCTGGAGCTGGGTATCCACGGCAACACGGTTTGTTCATGATCACTCTTAGGTGTCGGGACAATCGGTGAGTCCCAAAGCAAGAGCTTCCTCTGGGGTCAGGCCGCTCTTCAGGGTCCTCCTCACTGTCAAGAGAGATGGGGCAAAGAGAGGCAAACAAGCGCTCAGTCATCACATCACCTGATGTCATTCAATAATCCAAATATTTATTTCTCGTTCTACAATAAATCCAAATTAATCAGAGCTATAAAGAATCATATCAGTCTTGAGTATACGTTAAAATAGGATTTAAGTATTCATTCAAGCCGTACATGACTTGCGGTTGGCCCTTGACCTCCTTCTCTCTCGGGGCTGGGCTCTGGTTCCGGGACCCTGAGTGGCCGACCTCACTATCCGCTCCATGATCTCATCGGCAGCGTCGTCTCCACAGATCTGTGCATCCTCCACGGCCGGCGTCCGTGGCTGCAGAGTGCGCCCTGGACAACACAAAAAAGTATTGTTCAAAAAAGAAAAATAAACAAACAAACAAACACAAAATCACACAAAACTACTAATCACAGTAAAAGGCAACACCTAAAGATAAAAGCAACAATTGTTTTTATGTTAAACTAGATTTTATGGATATAATTACATTTTTAAATGCACATTTAATGCATGCATTCTCAAACAATCATCAATTTATTAATTATATTATCTCATATTTAACTATTTACATATATTTGATTAGTACCAATTACATTGTTTTGTAATATTTATCTTAAATAACAATAAAAATCATTGAAAAAAGCTATACTTTTGAAGCTGAGAGAAAAATTAAAGTAGTTTGTAATCCTTCATTATGTCATTGTTTTCACCTCCTCGTCCCGGCCGTGATCTCGTCCGTGTCCGAAGCCCCGGTACTCCGCTGACCTCCTTGTCGCTGCCGCCGAGGCTAGTCCTCAGCACGGCCTTCATGTTCTCATGTTCTGCTGCATCTTCTGAGTGACCCAGACCCTGAGGCTGTCCTACATCCTGCCCACCACCAGGGGCGCTGCTGCTCCTGCAGCCATTTCGACCGTACTGTAAAGACAAAGACAAACGAGTGAAAAAGAACAGTGTGTGCAAAAGAATTAAAAAATACCAGCTTGAAATATCAACATTTATTGTGGTACAATATCCTTAAAAGAGCGGTGACATTATTGGACAATTGGACAATGATTTTATTCAAATCCTTTGAAAGTAACATGACATTTTTGTATATTAAATGTTGAAACAACTTTCAATGATTCTCTTCATTAAGAAACGATTATTATTTATAATACAGAAATTATGTGCTTGGCTTAAAAATTGTCATCATTATCTTATAAATTAACATCTTATTTTGTCCCCACCATATTCAAATTGCACGTGCCCATAAACCACAACACATACACATGTGCACTGATGCTCAGATGTTAAAAAGAAAAATGTGTATTCCAGAAACCTAATGGGTCATGCACACACACATGCAACACACATGTTGATACCTCACTGTCCTCTTCATTATCAGACTACGAAGGAAAGAAAGTTGAAGTCAGAGACGAGCTCAGAGGAAACAGAGGTGGAAACAGCAGCAGTTGATAGAGAGAGTAGATTAAAGTGTGTGTGTGTGTGTGTCTCTGTGCTGATGAGTGTGTGAGGCTCACAGGAGCGTTGACGTCCACGATCATCTTTCCCCGGGTCTTGTTGCGTTCTCGGTGGTCGGCTCGTTTCTGTTTCTGCTGCAGCACACGGTCGCGCGTGGTCCGGTACTCCAGCGCAAACTCGCTGAGGATTTTACTGAACCTGTGGACGCTGATGTCCCTCACGCTGTAGGCCGGATGACCGAGGTACAGCAGGAACGAGTGGAACCTGGAAGAACACAGAGAACATGGAAAGTGTTGGAAAAGTGTTTAGAAGGGTGGGACAACTGTCGAATCAGCCACCCACCTGTTGATAATCCTGCGGTGAACGATTTTGAGGATGATGATCCTCTCGGCGCAGTCTTTCAGGAAGTCAGACATCTTCTGCTTCAGCTGGGGCTTCATCTCGTGCTTGGCGATGACCTTCAGGTGGTCCCATGAGGCTTTGCAGCGCCGCTCCATCTGACACAGATTCTCCTGCAGCTGGTCGAAATCCACCTGATGGCGAAGGAAGAGAGCAAAGGAAGGCATCTTACTGCTCTCTTATCTTTGTTCCACCGTTTGATAGATTTGAAGACGCGTTTCAGGATATCGCACCTTTGCGGACCGCGTAATGGCCCCAATCTCAGAGTAGAGGTCTGAGCTCTGAGGGAAGTTCTCAACCACCACAGAGCAGACGTGATGCAGCAAGGACTGCTTGTGAACCGTGTCCTTCACCTCCGGAACCTTCTCCAAATATGTCAGCTCGAAGCCTTTAGCCTAAACACACAGCAGCATAAAGTATTTACAAATGAAGTCACATTCTTCCTCTTTAATTTCCTCACCCTTAATTCACGTCAAAGTGAATCTAAAATAAAATATATGAATAGAAGGTGAGTTTAGTTTTTTTTTTTTTTAAAAAAGGTTAAAACATGAGTTCTGTCATCTATCAAATACAATTTTGAAGTGAACTCTTTTTAGGTTCGTAACATTTCAAGGCAACCCAAACATTATCTTCCTTTTTTTAAAAAAAAAAAAAAACTCAAACAACTGGTTTGTTTTTACAGTGTGTAATCAGCGTACTTCGGCTTCATCGCATTACCGAAACTGATATAAAATGTCAGCTTTTAATTGAAAAATTACAGGACACAATGGTCCGGATTTATTCGCATCATTATAATTACTCCTGAAGAAACCAGTTTGTCATTATATCCCATTATAGTTGTGCGGTCTTACGTTGCTGCTGTTGAGGAAGTTTCCAAAAGACAGCAGTGTGGAGAGGATGTGGCGCAGAGTTTTGTTCTTCTCCAGCTGCTCCATACCCTCCTTCAGATCCTGCAGAGGTTCTGCCACTTCCTGCCAACAGCAAGACGCTGATTATTATCAACCGGTGTCCATAAACACAAGTTTAGTGGGGCTGGATTATCCCAGGTGGCGGGCAGGTGCACGCCGCCTCCCAGAACACATCATCTGCACCGGTCTGAGGTCATAAGAGGATGTTTAAAGGTCGCCGCCTCGGTCATCCATCAAATGTGCTCGCAATTACACAAAGCTGTTGTTTGCGCACGGCAGGTGACTCATGTGTGCCTGTGTGTGTGTGTGTGTGTGTGCCTGTACGGTATGCTGCCCTCCATTAAGTCTCCAATAACCAGACCATCCCGCAGAGTCCAGTTGGGAACGCCATTCTGCCAAGTGGAAATGGAGAGACGAAAAGTGCTTCCTGCGGAAAGCCGTAAAATTTACGGGACGGCGACTTTGAACTCTGGGATGCATCCTTTGCCTGAGCGAGACGCAGCACTGCTAAGAGTGTGTATTTTGTCGTGATGTTATGACATAACTATGTTGATGTTCTGCAGATGTTGTTGCTACCAAAACACAGGGAACGGAAAGGCGCACAGATGCTTTGCACATTGACCCAAACCTGGAAAACACGTGTTCTTTCGGTTTTTACGCCAAAGCTGCTCTTGCTTTAACCAAAATTCAGTCCTGATCCTCACGATTTCACATCGTTCCACATGCTTAATTGAGTTTGTATAAACCTTCTCAGTCGCCTCGTAGTCCATCTTGAAGGCCCAGAGCTGGAGTCTGGCAGACAGCTCGCTGATGGAAGACAAAGTGAGGAGAAACTGCTCGGCTGAGCCCAGAGGCACGTCAGGGTTGGCCAGCTGGGCCTCTTGGATCTTCTGCTTCTCCTCCTCAGTGGGGATCATGGTCAGGATTTTCTGAGGGACAAAGCAGGTTTAGAAAGGATGCATGCACTTATTCACACCCCCGACACTTGCTTCCTCCTGATAGCTCTCACCTCGATGCCTTCCTTGTTCAGCGCGTACTCGTCGAAGTTGACGATGGCAGTCTTGATGGTGCGGGGAGGGGGGAGCACGGTCAGACCAATGTTGATGGCGTTGCTCCTCTTGGAATCCAAAACGATGATCTCTTGACGCTTCCCATCAGCTGCTGTTTTCTACAACACAAAGATACACAGTAGGGTGGGTCCTCCTTTCTGTCTGCGTCTGTTTTGTGTTTGTGGATCTGTGCGATTATGAGGGACCAACACTCCAGCTGGACTCACGGCAAATGTGAGAGCTAGGTTGTTTACAAGGCCATTAGCGTGTCTGCAGCCAAGTAGTAACTGTCATGAAACACATGACCTCATCAACACTGAAGGCCATTACAAGCTATTTCTAAAAACAGGAAGCTGTAATGGTGTGTAACCGAGTAGGTGCTATGACCTGGTTACTACCACTTGGATGTTACCTAATCACCATGTGGCGTTCGTTGCACTTGGAATTCTGATGCTCCTGTCAAGGCACAACTTGTTATAACTGTATCCATAAAAAGAAAACTGGTTTGTGTGTATATGTAGTTATACCCAGACATGCATGTCAGAGATATTCATTTTTGTTTGTGCATATATTCTGAAAACCTACAGATTAAGACCAAGAGTTGCAGTACCAAGATAAACCGTAGGGGGCAGTGTTGCACTGAGGAAAATAATGGGGGGAAAACTTTTTGTGAAATTATGAACATATTTACAATGTTACATTAGCTTTAATACTGCTACACATGGGAAGAAGTTGTTCTTTAAATAAGGAAAAATAAAGCTGCAAAATAAAGATGAGAATGTACGATTTTAAAAAACGCATACTTTTCCAATAACAACGTTATGAAAACATCAATGTGTGAAGCTTGGAACAAAAGAAGGACCTTGCAAAAGAAACAACATGGTATCAATCAAGTCTGAGGTGACTTCTGACAGCATCACTGTCCTGGTGGTCCTGTAAATTTCAGATTATCTGTCTTGGCTGTGGATTTTGACTACAGCTTTTTAAATTGGATACAGACCACCGTCACCATGCCACATTATAGCTCAGGTAAATTCCAAACTAAGGCTTAAATCTAACCAACATTGTCCTTTTGAAGCGGTGGCTCAATCTGTGTGAGGCCCCATCGTAGCTAAACATACTTTTCTCATTTAGAGGCTTTGTGGGAATTATGGGAGATTCAAATCTCCCCCGTTTGATCACAGTCTGAGCACACATGATCCTTAACTCTTAAAACACAAAAGTATAGAACACCATTACCACTGAGCAGTCATGATGCGTGTGATAATGCGCCTAAGAACACAAAAATCTGAAGAAACTGGAACTGTGATGCTCTCTGCTGCATTTATCCCCATAAACTCAGCATATTAGCCTGATTCGTTTAATCTCAACGGTGGTAACATCAATGCTAAACTAAACCAGCTGTTGCTGAAGTTCCAGGGATAACTCAGTCAAACCGGGAGCTGGTTTCATACCTTTGTAACTGGTATTTCTTTTGATTTTGACTCAAACAGATGTTCCAGTTTGGCTGTGTCCAGCTTCACTGGTTCCAGTTTGGACCAAAATAAGTCACCACTCCGCTTGTAGTCCCTGTAAAGAGACTCCGTCGGATGTACCTGATGGGAAGTAAGAGAAAATTAGGGAGCAACAAGTTAGATGTAAATAAGACGATCTGAGCACGATGAACCTTTTTTAATAATTATCGACCCACATTTTATCCCAAGAATTTTGTAACATTTTCGGTTATTTTTTTTGCCCAACTCACCTCGCTCCAAAACAGCCTGATCGTCTTCTTTTTTTTGTTAAACAGAGGCGGTTCCGGGGGGGGGCACTGGGATTGGGGCGTTGAGCATCGGCGGTGGAGGAGGCCTCATGATCCCAATCAGGGGAGGGGGTGGGGGGCAGCTGCCTAGCATCGGAGGAGGTGGCGGGAAACGAGGAATGCAGATCGGAGGCGGAGGCGGGGGCGGGAGGTCGCCGCATCCTCCCATCAACACGGCATCCAGAGTGTCCTTGTCGTCCTCGTCGGTCAGGTCGGTGAAGTTGATGTCCCCGATGCGGAGCTCTCGGGGGCTGGCCAGCAGCTGGTCCCAGATTGTGTCTGACTCTTTTTTGGCGGGGGAGGAGGGGGCTCAATGGTGGGGCATTCCAGGTGAGGGTGGGGCGAAACAAGGTCCTTAATCAAGTCTCCGAACCGCTCCGCTAACGGTCGGATGGTCCCGCGCTGCTCTGATTTGTCGGCCCTGTTGTCTCTCTCCTGGCCGTCGTCCAGCTGCTCGTCAGCCTCTTCCTGAGTGTCTTTGTCCTCTCCCTCTTCTTTCTCTTTCTCCTTCTCTGCATTCTCCTCCTCCTCCTCTTCATCCACGGGCTTCTTGTTCTGAGAGTACAGCATGTCCAGCATGAAGAGCTTACTGTTGAGGAGTTTGCTGCACGGCTCTTCTTCTTTTAAGCCTGAGAAAAGTTAAGAGAGAAGCAGATAAATAGACACATGACAAACAAAAATAATCTAAAATAATCAAAAGGATTGCTTTTGTTTGCACATACTGTACCGTGCTTAACTGTACTTTACTAGGCTCTAAATTTGTTTGAAGAAATAACATTGATGTTATCAAGGTCGCCTCAGCTTTGGCTTAAACCTGAACAAACAGCCTTCATCAAAAACTGGAGCATTGAAGTTTGAACAAAGAGCCTCTTAGTGGCTCATGAAAGATGCTCTTGACTTAATAAGAAATATGGGCTGCATTTATATAGAAGTATTTCCTGTTAAAGTGTTTGTTATCGATGTCTCCAGTGGGAAAAAAAAAAATCCAACTCTAAGAGTGGCATAGTTAATCACCCACCATTCTCGTTGCTGGCCCTCTCCTCCCTCTCCAGAGTGCTGCTGGCAGAGGAGATGCTGGAGGCCGAGCAGTTGTCCTTCTCATTCACTTCCTCATTCTGTCGTTCCTTGTCGCTCAGGATGCCACTGTCTTCCTCTGCATCTTCTTTTTCTCTCTCTGGTTCCTGCTCACGCTTCTCAGCCTCCTCCTCCTCCTCCACCTCCCTGACGTCCTCCTCCTGCTCCTCTTCCTCCTCCTTATCAGCTGCCGCGTCCTCCTGTGGAGTCTCCTCTTTTTGCTCTTCCTCCTCTCCGCCGGTTGCCTCTTTTTCCTCTGTCTCTACACTGGCGCTGGAGTCATCGGCCTCACCTGTCACCGGGGAAAAACCCTCATTTGAACGCCTCAACGACAGAAACGTACTGTAAAGGTTTGCGATTAGCTCCCGAACACGCTTGGCGAAACGTGACATCCACGTCTTCTAAACGTTAAAGACGTCTCTGTCCGCGCTGCCAGCCGGATGCTACTGTATCAACACGCAGTAAGAAAAACAAAAACACGCGCCCACGTGCTAATGTCAACAATACGGCTGGCACAGAAAGACGCGTTGTTGCAGGACCGGGATATGATCAGGAAATGAGGAATTAAGTTCCTGTTGACGTCCAAACACCCATGTACATAACTCAAGAGAGCGGTTCATACGGTGAGGCAGGCAGGGTTAAAATAACACGAGGCTGAGAGGCCTCGGGTACTAGCTGGAGGACGGGGGCTCACTGCAGCGTGTGGAGTAAACTCCAAAACAAGGCTGTTTTCTCTTATGAGATGTTTTGGCACCACACTCTCAAAAAAGCCTTTCAAAAACAAATGTGACCTTTCACCCATGTCCTCCTGTGCAGTTTTTTTTTCTTAAAGCGTTTTGCACGATCTGTCTCGCCTTTGCTTCCTCCGCACATGCTTGAATGCTAATTCAAGACAGCCTGCGAGCTGAAACAATTTAAGGTTTAACTTTGGGGAACCCAACTGGTTCCAATCAAAAGTGTCAAAGTGTGTCAGAACTTAAAGAACAGTTTCCAAATCTCCACTTTTCACGACGCCATGTAGGCGTTCCCGAAAAAGTGATTTGATGTTTTTTGCGTCGACTGGATTTTTCTCCGCTATGATTTAGTGGCGGACGAGGATCACAGGAACTGTTTAGAATTTTCACGTTTTTCAGCAACGATCTGAAACACCATCCATCAGAACATGCACCGCTCGATGCAACATGTGCTAATTTCCAGTAATTATGACTCTGACATTGATTAAACTGCAACAAAGGCCCATACATGAAAGTCTCGATGAGCTATTTTTGCCTAATAAAGTCAGCTCCCGCTGCTGGTTAAAGTAATCCCTAACATAACATAACCACAGACAAATAATTACCACTGGGTAAAAGAGGTAAATATGCATTTTTGATCCAATGTTCACATTTCTCCTACCTGTCTCAGATGGCGTGTAGGAGGCGGCAGGGGTCTCGCATTCGAGGTCAGCTTCTGTGTCGTCCTGGGATGCGAAGGATGATGGGGTGCTGCTGCGCGATGACGACGGCCAGGCCTCTGTTTGTTCAAAGTTTAGGTTGAGGTCATGGTGAGTCCTCGGCACCCGCGCGCGCTCCTTCTCGTACTCCTCCGCTGCCAGACGCTCCACATTCTTATACCTGCGACAGAGAGGCAGAGGATACGCTCAGCGTCACCGCTCCTACTGCTGCGCCTCATCATTACGCTGCTCGAAACCATCCGCACGGAACCGGAGAGGAGATGGAGGGGAAGGCTGATAAGAGCAGGACAGATGAGGGGAGCTGGATAAACAGCAGAACTGAGTCAGAGCAAACCTGTTCAAGAGGGCTCGTTCAGCACGCCTCCTTCTGTCCTTCCCTGCTCTTCTCTACCTCTCCTTTCTCTTTCCCTGCCTTACCAAACCTAAACACTCAACTGGAACCAGCCAGAACAGAGATTTGTGGCACTGAATCAACCTTCTCTCTCTTTCTCTTCCTCTGTGACCCCTCCTCTTTCCCACCGTGCCGTGAATGTGTGGCGCTTCTGTTCAGGGTTCATTAGCATCGGGCCACTTCAGAGCGCCGAGGAACGCTGCGTAATAATATGGGTGCTGTGGTGTGTGGGAGATTAAGAGTGAAAAAAAAAAATTTGCATGTTTTTTTTTGTTTGGCCTTCAGAATTTATTGCAAGCAATGCGAACCTCCATGGCAGCATTGTGTTCAGTGCAAACATTAGCGTGGAAGTATGTGAGAGATGTGAACAAGGCCCGTATTATATTAACCTGGGAAAGGATGCGCCACAAGGAGGGTCTAATTAAACAGGAACTAAATTATTATTATTATTATTATTATTGAATTATTATCCTAATTCAGGAAAAAGGGTATCAACACTTGATGGAAGTGTTATATTTTAAGATTGTTATATAGTCGATATCACAGGCAAGAAAAAGATGGGTTTTTAAATGGACATTCAATAGACAAATAATCCTCATTCTGCCAGGATGGGTGGGCACTCGAAAGCACCATGGGAAATGTTACAAGAAAACTTTGGCTCCACATTAAGGCAAGATAGAGGATTGAACCTGAACTCAAGCATGGAACTTTCCTTGGATTAAGTGTCAAGAATCGAGGAAACGTCCAAAAATAATGCTATTGCTAACTCCCCTGTGGCCGAATTTGTCACAGCATCTCTCCTTCGTATGCGCTTATTGTGGTATTTCTTTATGTATATACAGATGTCAAAGGGGGAAAAAAAGCAGGCAGATCCATTAACTGCCAAAAAATAGCATGAGGAAGGAGTTTCTACACTGGCTTTTGCTTTCACACACCAGTGCTACCATAGCTGGCTGGAGCATGTCCTCAGCACGTCCAGACATACATTTTTTACCCCCATGTGGTTATTTAAACACAGATGAATAGTAATTCCATGTGTGCACATCGGTTTTGAAATCACTGAGTCTGAATCTCTCAAACCGCAGCCAAAACAGCCTTTGGAAGGTTATGGCAGCAGAATGATCTCCTTGAGAGAGAAGGAGAAAATAGGCATCCCGCTGCTTTTGGCACCTCTTTGAACCTGATAACAACGACCTTGCAACCAATTTTCCCCAAGGACTCAGCTTAAGGGTGAGCGTGCACACTTACCTCTCCTCCCGCGCGAGTCTGACCTCCTCCATTTTGTCCGCAAAGTCCCGACTGCGGGTGACACACAAATAGAGACTTAAAAACACAATCATGTGGACATGAAGCTACTTTTTCCTTCTTTATATAGTTTTCCTCTCCTGTTTCAATTTGTGGAAATTCTATTTTTCTACCACAACAAACTGCTGAAATGGCATTTTTTTCATTTCATGCAGCTCTTCCACCTCAAACGGCCTCCCCAAAAAACTAAGTCCACACCTGTGCTTGTTCCTCTCCTCTCTCTCTATCCTCTGCAGCCGCTCCTCTCTTTCCACACGGCGGCGCTGTCGCTCGGCCGCCAGGGATTCCTGATGTTGGCGGTACGAGGACGACAGGAGGCCTCCCAGAGCGGGCCTGAAAGGACAGGACCGAGATGTCGGTTTGATCGAGACGCGATCGGCATCCTTCAGAATCAGGACCGAGAACTGTGTTGGCGCCGAATGCTGCTCACGCGTCACATCCGTGCGCGTGTTTATTGATGCGGCTGCACAGAACAGGTGCTCGCCGTGCAGTGCAAACAGGTGTTGGCTCACCTGGAGCTGGTGGAGGGACTGGTGGAGGAGATGGCGCTTCCATTCCTGGGTGAGAGAGAGGGTGAAAAAAGAAAACAGGTGAGAGAGTGACACGACGCCTACGGCGCACGGCTGCCATGACACCGGGGGCCAAAATGAAAGTGACACCTGGTTGCATAAGAGGAAGACCTGCTGGTGCAACACCGGACCCTGGTTAGCAACTGCCAGAGTTCTCTTATTCCATAAAACATTAATGTTATTCTGAAAGTGAAAATAACATTATAACTTCAGTAACATCCAGAAAAAAAGAGAAGATGAGAAATCAGGATGGAGGCAATCTCACAAGAACTGACCAGAGGTGGAATGACACACAAAAAAACACTTTATATTTCACAATCCACAGCTGAAAGAAGATATCTTTCATGATATAACGTGATGAGGGTTTGCTTTTGATGTGCAAATAATTCATGCAATGGATGTGGAATAAGTAGCTGCCTGTGTAATTTATTAACACATTAACAATATTTAATAATATAACATTGCTGCAGTTTTAATTCGATGCGTTTAGTTTGAAGGGTGTGACATCACAAACATCTGTGTTGTTACACCTCTGGAGCAGGAAAAGAGTGAAGAAGACATCCGTGACGACGGCCACCGTACAGGCAGGAGGAAAGAAAGTGAGTGAGTAAGAGATGTGAAGGAACAAGGGATTGTAGGCGGATTCAAAGGATGTGGAGGGGGTGCAGAAGGAGATCCAAGTCGGAAGAGTGGAAAGCGAAAAGGTCGGAAGCGTCTTGAACGGTGTCCTGTCTGACCTGGGAGATGTCGTTCTTGGAGACTCCTCTGTGGGTCGAGCTGAAGCTGGGGGTGATGGTTCATCATCAAGATCATAGGAGAAGAGGTGGAACGGAGAGTGGGGCAGGTAGGGCAGGCGGTCGGGGGAGGGAAGGGTGCTGCCCCGCGTCGGCGGGCTGGTCTCTTTGGAAGCCGGGACGGTGACGACAGACCGCTTCCTGGCAAGCAAAGAGGCCAGGAGGGAAGGCTGGGAGGGGGGACTGAGCGGGGACAGGGCGGGTTCAGAGGAGGTAGGTGGAGAGGGAGGGGAGGGAGGGGGAGCGGGAGCGGGAGCGGGCGCTGGCGCGGGGTCGGTCCAGCTCCTCCGTTCCTCTACTGTGTTCTCTTTTCTGGAGGTGATGGTGATGGACGGGAAGGTTGTTTGGTGAACTACGGATGGAGGATGTCTGGCTGGGCTGGAAACACAGGAATGAGTCCAGAATGAATGAAGCAATGTTGGGGGGGGGGGGGCAACATCAGTGGACCCACAGAACCCCCGCAGTAATGTTTTTAAGGGGCTGGAGCTCCCTCTAAATAAAAGAACTCTCACTGGTTTTCCAACCAGAGTTTGGAGTTCACCTAAGAGATGACTTCTAACTTCAGATTTCCTCATGGCAACTCTGAGAACCTAAAATTCCAACTTTATATTGCTGACAGAAAAGTCACATATATTGTTTATAAGCGGCTTTTTGTTAATCAGTTCTCGGCGGGTGTTCCTAATTGTCTGATCAATTTTTTTTATTCCCAGAAAATTAAAAAAAAACACTTTAAATGTAGCTTTTTAAACATAACAGTACAGCTGGTGTGCAGACATAAAAGGTATAAAACGTCTTACACTACAGGATAGCATTTGATATGTCACCTGACCAACATGTCCTAAAATACCTGGGGGTGGTTCTCTGAGACACTGCCCCCTCCTGCTCGTCCGAGTCAGACTCTGTCACTGGAGTCTCCTCGTCCTTCGCCTCCTTCTCCTCCTCCTTTAACCCACTCTCACACTCCTCTTCTCTGTAGAGGTGGTGGGTGGAGGGGGGGGATGGATGGATGTGTGGAAGAATTAATGACAGAGCGATAAATGACGCAACATCCACAGAAGACAACAAGAACGGCGTGAAAATCGAGGGGAAAAAAAGAACAGGTTGTTTTTTTTAGTCGTGCTAGACGCAGACGGGATCAAGCCACGAAGGATTGACGCGCGTGAAGGGAGCGAGCACAGACGTAAGCCCCTTGCATTTGTATTAGCCTGGTTTTGGGAGCCTGCCAAGGTTGTTTTTATTTATTTTAGTGACGGTCACAGGTGAGGAGCGGTGCGGGCAGGTGACCTTTTGCTCAGAGACCATTGGACTTACATGGGTGGGAGGAGACCTGACAGAGCTCTGCAGCAGAAAGTGGTGGGACAAGACAGTCAGAAGGTCGATTACTGAGCTCACTTCCCAAAATTGATGAAGGTTTCACGGCACTTTCAGTTTTTACACCTGTAGAAACACCCCCAGCCCACCCCTCGATCGGAAATGGCACGTTTTCCCGACGCCCTCCTCTTCCTCTCACCTCTCACTCGCATCCTCGGCTTTTCCGCTGAAAGGCCTGAAGCCAGCTCTGGGCGATGCCGGGCTGCAGGGAGAGGCGTGACCCGATCGCCCCAGGGAGGCCCGGCGGCTCCGCCTCCTCTCTAAACCCCGCTTTTTGTTGCCGCCCTCCAGACTGACCCTCCGGCGATCCCTGCGTCCGGTCGGTGGAGGCTGGGTGTCGTCATCTCCGTCTTCATGCTGGAGCGTCAACTGGGGAAGAGGGCGATTGTTCACAACTCTGAATTTCCCACAACTTCCAGAAATGGCTCGATTATGCCAGCATTCAGAAGCTGACATGCTAATGCAAGAAGCTAATGAATGCAGTTTTTTATGGGCCAAAATAGGTTGTCATTTTTTAAATTTGTTGCATATTTCTGCCCTTGCACCCCAAATGACAGCACAAATCTTCATTCACGATCACACCTCATAAATGTTGAGCTGCTCGACCAAATCCAGATCAGTGCCCTTTCGCCCCAGATGCCTCTGGGACACCGTCTCCATGCCCTGTTCCTCCAGGCCGTCCACCATATCATAGAAAGAATCCTGGTCCGGCAGTGCTGCAAGAGTCTGAAAAAGAGAAAAAGGGAAATTAAACAGATAAAATAAAACCTGGATCAATGTCTAGCACAGGTGATTAGCATACCTTATTAATAAGGGTCATGGCGTAGACCAGCAGCTCTGTGTCCACACCATCCTTCTCATGCAGGATCTCCATGGCGTTGGACCACGACTTACAGCCTGGACAATACACAAACAAAGCAATCATTCAGTCTGTCTGTGCATAAAATACCATAGCTGCTGTGTGTTTAAGTACCTCTTTTGGTGTCCACGGAGGTGATGGCCTCGATCAGCAGCGGGGCGTTAGACTCGGAGTACTCCACAAACACCAGCAGGAGCTTCAGAGCTGTTTTCACCACCAGGCGAAACTGACAGGAGGGGAAATCTGTTACAAAACTCCAACAATAATAACAAAGAATACGCATACACACACATGCTGTCACATTCCTGCACAGCAGTCGGAGTTAGGTAACCCTTCGTTATATGAGGAGCGTATTTAAAGCGGGGACATATTAAAACTGGGAAACAAGAAATAGAATTTAAGAAAACAAACAAACGCAGGGAGCCTTAAAAAGAAACCACAAAACCATTGAAAGTCACCACTCGCTGGTCAGCACACAGACGACAGTCACCAGCACAAGTGTTTGTTTATGTTTCTGGGCATAAAATCTAAAAATAAGGCTTACTAAACAATGGCTGGCGAGCTTTGGCCAGAGCTTTTTTTAAAATTTTGAACCCTACCTTCGATCCGACAAGCGTGTATAGCCACTGTATTGTCTCATCGTGCCTGATGACGCCGTTCATGCCATCGACGTACAGCATGATCTGCCCCAGCGCTGAGGGACAGGGATGGAAAACAACAAAAAAATACAGTCAGACAGCTGAAATAAATAAAACGGTCGTACAACATTCGCAGCTGCTGCTGCATAATATTGGCCTTATGCTTCGGGTCGGTGCGACAGAACACTGATAAATGACCCAAAATGTGTGTTTCCTTCTCAGCAGGATCTGTCACAGAGCTCATTATTTACACCATCACCTTTTTGAGTTATTTAAAGCAAAGTCACATCAGCAACAACGTGAGTCCGGCTGTCGCCTGTTGCTACATGTCAGAGTTTTCACTGCGAAACCAGCTCATATTTCACCATTTTCTGTGCACAATGCACCATGGGCAACGGGGGAAACCAGTGTCTGCGAGACTGTACCTCTCAAGATGTAGTTCTGGTAGTTCTGGTCGGCTTCTGCCCCCACCTTGATGAGGCACGTCAAACCCTCGGCGATCACAAACTCGTGAACCAGGTCTTTGTCGTCCTGAGGCGAAAGCAGGGATCTGATTAACCCAACGCCCGCTGGAGAGGACGTCAGAAAACTACAGAAACTGCATTTTCTTTTCACATCACATGGTGTCAGTAATGTGCAGGATTAACGGAGAGCCGACGCACACGCCACGATAATGGACAAAAATAATAGAAATAACATTTTTTAAAAAGGTTTAGAACTGGCACTCGTGTGGTGACGTATGCTACCTGAAAGATTTGCTTCAGAGAGAACAGCGCCCTCCTCAAATCCCGTCCGTTGCAGTTATACAGCCTCTCTGGAGGGAAAGAATATTTCATTTTGTCAGCTTTCATTCACAGAAAACTTTTCCAACTAAACGGCTTTAACCGTTTATCCTCCCAATAATCACCTGATCCATGGCAGAACCACCAAAAACACCAATCACCCCTGTCCTCCAGTCACCTGGGGCGCTTCGCCGCGCCGCAACACGTGCGTCGTCAACGCAGCGCAGCGGCACACGTTGTAGCAGTGATTAGAGCTGTTTTGGAATGTTAATGAGCCGCTGGCACGGACGCCAGTGGTGAGGTATTCAGGTCACGACACCGAAAGTACCCACGAGTTCCTGTGCCACCACTATGATATTCAACATCATCATTTCTGTCCACAGGCAGAGGGAGTTCATCACCACGCTGGTATGATATTACACGGTTTAAACATAGAGTGCTCACCGTCGCCAGGCAAACTAATCCCAGAACCTTGATATCTAAGAGTAATAATGTGCTAAATGTCATAGCATTTGATTTCTGCATAATATTCACAGCAATGGTTGCACCAGACAACTGTATTAACGACATCCTGGATTCTGTAACTTTCCATAAGACCTTTATTGGGCTCCTCTTTGAGATTATGAAGCACTTTTAGGCTCTCGGTGGCCACGATGGGAGCAGTTGCGTATCAGCAGGGGGTTTGGGAAACCAGCGTGTGTAAATCCAGATTTTGGGTTATAATCCCGGGGGGGGGTTATGCGCTAGGAGGTCGAAGGCTTGCTGTCTGGAGCACCACTAACCTAGACAAGGCTAACCCAAGGGTCAAAGTCATTATCGTTCCACACACAGGTGAAAAAAATCACAGACCTGCTGTGATGGAAAGACGTATGTCAGTCATGAGAAGAATGGAAACTGAGCAGAAAAGCCCTGGTGATTCATGGATATACTGACAGATTAGTAAAACAGTAATTCTGCATCGGCATACATGGAATAATGACTTAAAGAGGTAATTTCAAGGTTTCCCTGGAAGTCAAGTGGCTACTGAGAGCAGAACGCTACGCCTTCCTCGGTCATGTGTTCGTATCCGTGTCCTTCATCAGCTCGTGAGTGAAGCTGTCAGAGTAACCTTTAGCAAAGCGTCTGCTCTCCATCAGAATCATGTCAGCGGTGGTGATAAGCCTGAAATATGAATTACTTCATTCTGGTGTGAAGTGTGAAAAAAGTAGGGCTTAGACCTAATTTCAACTGGTTCCAACAAGTTAACAGCGTGATATTTCAGTCTTGGATTCATTTTGCTTTGGTTTTCTTTTTTAATCTTCTGCTTTATTGTTTAAAATCTACTTGAAAAGCTTTAGAACCACAATAATGACCTGACAAATAAAAGGAAACAAGATTCAGTGCTCAGAAAACACTGATTCTTTTATAACATGAGGAAGGAAATGCTAGAAACATTCATTTATGTTTTCATGCTTGAAATATTCACTTGTAGATGTAATTGATGATGCCACTAAACCAACATTTGGATATAGTTCGGGCTGGCGGTGTGCTGTGATCGCCCAGTTGGCCCTGTCAACATCATTAGCCGTTCTCTGCAGAGTAAACCCAGTTTGACATGCTAATAATCAAATGGGTCATTTTCCCATTGGCGCCGGGGCTCCGGGTTCATGTCCGGAGTGACTCTGAAACCAGGCTGGAAACCATTCGGACAAATATCCTTCACCCTTTGACCTCGGGGAAAACCGCTGTTTCTGTGCAGCGTTTAAAACTGACAAAAATAAGGCGCGGAGATGCGTCACCGCGGCACGCGCGTGCTCTCAGGCCCCCGTTACAGGGATGAGACGGCGTCATTTATAGGTTTGCCCGGAGTTTTACTGGTTTCTTTTGACGAACGGGGCAGTTCTCGTCCACACTGCTTCACCGTGACCTCGTGTGCACTCTGCTCTGCTCTGACCCTCAGCCCTCTGGGCTCCGATTTACTGAAGGTGGAGGAAATCGTGCCTGCGTACATTAGCGCACGTGTGGACCAAAGCGTGGGAGTGGAACAGGGATTCCCTTAGTGCCGCGGCTGTCTGCTGAGTCGCTCGGGAGTGGTCAGATACCGGCTTCCCCCTCCCGCCATAATGAGATTAGTGCTGTGACCCTTCAGCTTTTACTAATCCCCCAACATTTACTGCACCATCTACATCTACACCTCCCAACAGAAAAGCACGCAGGCCAGCTCGGGCTTAATCCACAGCAGTTACACTCAAAATCACATTTTTGCACTCCTGCACCGCATCAAACCCAAAATGACCGAGGCTGGGGTCTAATTTGGCTTTGTTGGCCTTGGCAAAGACACAGTGACAATATATTCCTTCTATACTTGATCCTGAGGCTTTACAGTCGGCGGCCAGCTCAGCAGATGTTTCTCAGAGGAGAGCCGCTTAGAGGAACTGCGGTGTGATGTTCTGCAGGCGAGGGAGAAAAAATTAAATAAAAAAAAGAATCAAAAGAATCATAAAAATCTGTGAGGCAATAAAACTGTTCTGCCCTTGTGGAGATTTACTGCTAAATAAATTGCAATATAGTTTGCTCTACCCATCGGGGAAATAAAAAAAAGAGGCATTTTTATTTCAGGCATCTTCAACCACGGCTGTTAGGAATTAATCTAAATAAACAGAGAAAAGGCCGCTGCTTTAACTGGCAGGAATCATTTCGGTGTGACGCATCCATGGCGGGCCAGGAAATATTTACAGAAAATCCTGCCCCAAGGTCAGCGCGGGGTAATATTTTTCAGGATGCTACGGCTGCGCGTGGATCAGGACAACCGGAGAGGGGCGGGTCGCAGCTGGTGGTCCCGCATTTAAGCCCGGTTAAAACCGCTGACTCGTGTTTCGGGAGGATTTCATTGCGCCCACTCTAAAAAAGCCTCCCCGCGGCTGTCCCGACCAATCAGTCAGTTGGCTTTCAAACTAGGTCTTCAGCGGGATCTAAAATAAAGAAATGAGAGACGCATGAGGTTTGATGTCACGCTGGAGAGCTTGATTTAATCCCAGGAAGTCTTTCTGTATGTGTGCTGGTAGCGTGCTAAATATAGCAGAGCTGGTATCTGCACACTGATGCGAGCTGGGATACTGGTTTAAAGCTTTGTGCAGGCCTCTGCAGCGCACCAGCGTTTCCACTGCAATTGAACACGTATTTGTTTTTGCTTCTCCATCATGCAGACATTCACATCCCGTCCTGACCACCCTCATCCTGTATTTTGGATTGGACGGATCTCCGTAAGCCCTTCGACTAGGAATCATGTAAACACCGAGCGCGCACCGATGGGACCGCAGAGGAGCGCCGTCGCAGCCGATGACGCAAAAGAAGCAACGCAGCAACAAAACAGGGTTGGGGTTGATTTAGAGACGCTCAAAACAACAAGTTTGGAGGGGAAAATGTGCCGCCGCTCTTTTTCCACCCCCGAACCAAAAGCTGAGCTATAAGAGGGGAAAAACTTAGCTGTGTTTGCTTAAAAAAGCTGCGCAGAAGTAGGTTTTAGGAAAGTAAAGGCTTCCTTGTAAAGCGCACCGGAAAAATCAAGCGGGACACTCGTGAGGTCTGACTGGGTCAAAACTAAAAATCACATTTATACCTATTGCTCAGTTTGCGTGGAAATCAAGGTGTTTTATCCCTGCGGTGGTGTGACTGGTGGGATGGATCCAACCGTTAAGTTGGTTGCCATGACAGATGTGAAGCTGATTTATTTTCCTTCCAGATCCGATTCTCATGTCAAGCGAAGGAAAAAAAGGGAAAAATCAGACAGCGGAGGACAAGTCTTTTTTTCTGTAACAGTCTATTTTTCGCCTGTTAGTCTTGGCCTTCAGCGCGCCTGAAGATGAGGACGGCGGCGGCGGCCCAGCAGGCCAAGTCTGCGCCTGACAGCCGGAGGGAGTCGGGCGGACGGAGGTCCAACATATGGTCCCACAGGCAGACGCAATTATGACACAAATATCCTCACACACGTGTCACACGGAGACTGACAACAGAGGTCTGAGTGCACGGCTAATGTGGATGGAAACACTCGTGGGGGGGCAACAAATGAAAACAAACTTTTTATGTGCGCCATAAATCCACAGTTAAACCTCCGCGCTGTAACCTTGAAAGAGGCTGGCTGTGAAACAAGCTCAGAAACAGATGTCCTCTAAAAGGAAAGTTGCAGTCACTCGCACATAAAACACACACACACACACAGACAGGAGTGTGATTTCTCCACAGGCCCATGCGTTTGTGCGACCCGCTTTCACGCGCGGGCGCAGCCAGAAGAGGAGGGCGCTTGTGGAGACCCTTTCTCAGTTATTACCTAATGTTGCTCCGCTTCTCATCAAACGTGCGCCAGGTGGGCCGAAAGGGAAACATAAATGCTCACAAACGTGGCCCGAGTAAAAAAGGCCGAGTGTGCAGGACAGTGGAGGACGTGCGCAGCTCTCTGAGTGGATTATCGGAGAGAAACCTCGCTGTGACTCATACCACGCTTGCCTGTTATTACACTCCTCCCTCGCCTTCGTGTGTGCGGGAGCTTGTTTCCGTGGGTGACCCTGATACAGCGGACAGGATGACACATGAAGGCGGCTGGATGGGACGGCAGGGTCGATTCCACGTCCCCGAGACCACGCAGCGCTCCTTTAAAGTGTTTATAACGTAACACCGGCATCCTGCATGGATGGAATTCTAGAGAAAATAATATATTCCTGCTGTTGCTCCTTATTCAAGGTCTGACCCCCCCCCAACCCATCACTGTATTCCTGAAAATCCCACCTCGAGCACAAATCTGCAGAAATCAACGCTTTACGCTGGACCTATAGATTACTGGACACGTAGAAGAGGATGGGATGAAAAACAAAATCCAGGCGTGAGAGTCAGAGACAGTTTTTGAAGTGGAGCATTTCAAAATAAAAGCTGGTTGTGGTAAAAATAGCCGGTGTGTGTAAAACCTGACCACAACGCTGTGATTCAGCCTGACAAGCTGCTCGCCAGTCGCCTGACAGGTGCCTTTTCATCCTCCTATTGTTCTTCTCCTCCTATTGTTCTTCCTGAAGTCATTTCCAATTTTCCGCGCAAACACCCTTCGCCTCGTCCTTCAACACACATCCCCTTAAAAAAAGCGCTAAGGCAGCAGATTCCACCATCAAGTGTGTGTTCGTGTTCTATTGCGTTACGTAATAGGTTTAAAAAAAATGATTAAAACAGGCCCTTCGGAGGTCTGAGGAGACACTTACTGAAGGGGCTCAGACGCAGGCATCGATAATGGTGGATTCTTTTTTTCGACTTTAGTTCCACAAGCGCTTGCAGAAAAACCCCAAACAGCAGCTGCTTCACCGCAGCGCAGTAGTTGGGCTACTCATTCGTCGGTGTAAACAGAGCCCAGGGAAAACCCTGCCACATCCACGGAAAACACAAACCCCTCACACACCGAGAGGGCCGATCCGGGCCGAGGAGAAGCTGCACGGCAGCGACCAAGAGCCTGACCCGGACCTTCCCCCACACAGGGAAGTAGAAAAGACCTTAAAACCGTTGCATAATGTGACATAAAACAGAGGCGATGCTTAGGAAGCGCGGTTATTTCGGCTTGATTGGGCTTCCCTTCATCAACACGTGTATCATGAAATCTAGAAGGAGGCAGCAGCTGCAGAACAGATGTTCCGCCCACAGCACCGTTCTGCACCTTCATCCCCGGCGCTTCATCAATCCACAGCAGCAACTGAGCCGTGACTCATGAGGGTGCGATGCTCCCGATGCAGGAGGGGTTGGGGGTCGGGGGGGTGTTTGGGCGACTCTTTAATCGTTCCTCCGTTGAGTGAAAGGATCCTGAAAGCGTGACAGCTGATTTTAGGTAAACACGGGCGCGTGTGCGCACATGTGAGCTGTGTGAAGGCAGAGGAGGTTCGGTGCCAACGATCCTCTGCAAATATTCAGGAGGGTGTGTGTGTGTGTGTGTGTGTGTGCATGAAAATATTCGTGTGGACTCATGCACGTGTAAACGTACGGGACAACTTATTGAGTAAAAGCCACAGGTGTGTGTGAGAACACTGAGTCACTGCGTATATTTAGGTTTAAAGGGCGAGGCCGGCGGGTCAGGGAGAGGAGTACGTGCAGGGGCTAAAAGAGACGTGGATGGGCGCTCCACTGCGGCGTGGAAAAGAAAAACGGGGACAGCGCGGAGCGAAGTCGACAGATGGGGAACGAAGGGGAAACTACGCCAGATTGGAAAGCAGTTAGAGCGCGCTGGCCTCAGCTAGCGCGGCTTTTAGAGGGCAGCATGTCAGCAGAAAACCGTAAAATAAGTCTGCATTTTTACAACTGCAGCCACAGATGTCCTTGTACTACCACAACCCCCCCACACACACACACACACACACACACACACACACACACACACTCACACACTCCCGATGATGACCATTATCTCCCTGTCACACCAAGCGCCACTACCAGACTTGATCTCCCACAGTGAGGGGACGCCGCTGCTGTTAAAACCAGCTGTAGTCGCCCCTTCCTGCGACGTCTCAGGGCCGGATTGCTCTCACCGTCACACACACTCACACACACACACACACATTACCAAAGTGGGGCTCATTTATGGCTGGGACCACCTATTCTGACCCCCGCTGACTGCATTAATCCTCCAGAACGAGCTCTTGGTACTGTTACTGTGAAACCTCATTTGTGTTTTCTGGACTGTTGTGGGTTTATTTGACTCAATCAGAGCCTGTAATTTGTTGCATTGTTCCATATTATGTAACAGCACAAGTCCACAGTACCGTGGGGGGGGGGGGCTTAGAGGCCGATAATTGGGGTGCAGAAGCCTCGAAACAGAAAAGTCCAGAGCTAAATTCCAAAGTTACAGCATGCTTTTGTTCTCTTTCACCTGCTGCACCGCTCATTCCAGGCAGCTTCACCTGTCAGCTAGCATACCCCGTCCCACATTTGATCACTGCCACTGCCCCTAATCGCTCCAACATCCTGTCACATCAGGAGGGTTCGATGTGAGAGCTCATGGGAAGCAAAAGTTTGGGGATTCTGAAAACGCTGAAGCAAACGCTCAGATGAGAAAACTAAGCAGGAGTAGCATGCACCGCTATACGTAGCAGGGTTCATTTGGTGTAATGGGCCTCAAAACGGGAATCAGTTCATATATTTTGTACTAAACTGAATATTTTCATTCGTAACACCACTTGCATTGAATTAAACATTTTCACAAGCACACGGCGAGCTAGCAGGTAGCAAGCTAACAACTTCTATGACCATGGGGAGGGACAAAAATAGTTAATTATGATGTGCCTGATGCACAGCTTTAATCAGCGAACCTCTTGAATTTTAACTGAACAAGCTTTAAGGTTTTTTTGGCACACAATCGGCCACTAGGTGGCGTTTTTACGACTGAAATTGGCCTTTTCCCACCTGTAACAGCTTCCTGTAAGGCCAGTTTTGTCAATAAGAGTGTTTCTGTGCTGACAACACCACTGCCCCCCCCCCCCCCACACACACACACACACATCGCCCGCATCTCTGACGTTAACACACAAATGTGGGACTCCGCTCGGCATTGCTGACACAACCGTGCGGCTCTGCTGCCTTTCCCAACCAGGAGAAAACCTCATTAGCTTGCTTATTATTGCACCCTCACTCACACACTGATGCAACACTCAGCCTCTAATCCCACGTTGGCAAGTTTGGATAAAATCTGATCTTTCCGCTCTGCATGAGGGCCAAGAAAGGCACGAGGGAGCTCTTTTTTTTTTGTCTGACTTGTGTTTCTGATATTCAGCTACTGAAATAAGAAGCTCTGGTACCTTAAGATCAAATCCTGATCCGTGTCATTAGAAACCGGGAGCTGATGATCTCTCGCGAAGAATTCCGTTCCCTCTGTTTCATCAACAGCAATCAAGCAATTACTTTGATTCCCTTGGATGCAACTTGTTTTGGCTTTCGCAACACTTTGCTTCGTTTCTGACCGAATTTTCATTTAACATCCTGATCAGCACTCAGGCGATTTGTAGGTCGCGACCCCTGAGGGATTACGCAGCGTTAAACGGGCAGATGAGCGGAAATCTGAAGAGAACCACTGAAGCCGCCCCTAGAGGGGGGGGGAATGGTCAGTAGATGTCTAAAGTGAGCGGATCGCTCTACTTAGTCACGCTATCTGATTATACGGCGGTTTAATGCAGCAGAATTGCAACGCGCCACTCCGGTCGGGGGTCCGCTCGCTGCCCAGCATCTGTGCAGAATAAAATCCGCATCTGCAGTCAAAACTGTCAGCGAGGCCGTGTTTTTTTCCCCCCGCGCCATCGCTGCTGCGGGGACTCAATCCTTCCAGAGCTGTTTAAGCACCAGAGGCGGGTGGAAGGAAAATTGTCGTGTTTCGATAAGCTGGTTTTACCAAAGCGCTTATTAAGACTTCAGCAGTAACTCAGAATAGCCCAGTTCGATCAGATGTATCTGCAGAAGTATTTAGCTTGTAAGGCGACGCTAACATTACGGGGATTTCCGTGAACAGGTTGACGGATATGGCGCGGCGACAGAGACCATCCGAGCTGATGTGCTCAACACAGATGACATGTTTGATCAATCTTGGAGTGGATTTTTCTTTTTTTTTAACGCTCTGTAAAAGAGTCAACCGCTCAAAGCACCCTTAGCTAGATTAGCAGCTAAATGTAGCGCCTTCCGTTGAAGCGCTGATAATTCCCAACACTTTAAGTATCTGTTGCCACCTGCGATATGTATGTACAAAGCATGGGCACGTTTTCCCTCCTAAACAACATTCCCCCTGCTTCCTGGTGACCTTTCACCTCATCAACTCCACGGCCAATCCGAGGCCCCGGTCCTTGGGTCCAGAATTAGCAATGCTATCACAGACATGGACAGAGGTGACCATGCAGGCACGCTCTGTGGGGGAGGGGGGCTAAATATATCTAAAACATAACTTTTAATTGATATGAATCATCTGTATCCATTCCAGATTAGTTTCAGCGGTTTAAAAACTGGGACCTTCGTGGAACCTTGAGCCCTGTCAAAGAGGGGGATCACTTGCGTTCATTGTAATTCCTTCCACAAGAAATATAACGATGGATATTTGAAACAGATACAAGGGGATAATGGACCTCAGATGTCTGGTGTCTCAACTAAACCTGCCTTCAGGATGAGACACACCTTCCCCAGGTTTTCATAAACAAACAAACATCCAAACCCACCCCAGAAAAACACAACCGGAATGAAAGCCCATCGGCACACCAGTTCAGATCCAGCTTCTGCAACACTCACCGATGCAGGCGTGCACGCGAACAGTCAGCTGCGTGCGTAGAATAACGCTGTGCCTCTTCCCCCGGGACCTGCGAGGAGAAAGGGAGCCAAGATGAAGTTACAGTTGGACGAAACGGCGGTCAGCGTCACAAAGGTAATCAGGGGAACAAAGCGTGACCTGCACGGGACCCTTCCTACCGATACCCATCAGAGAGCAGACAAAACACGCACGCATGGCGCTAACCATTATGCTATCTCGCGCATATTTGCAGTAGCGAGCTGATGTAAACACGGGGGGTATGATGGTATTTTGAGAGCAGCCCAAAAGTCGTTATCTCGGCTCTGACGACTAAATGCATGCGTGTTATAACTAAAAGGTTCAATATGTTCTAACCACAACCTGTAGATTAAAAGCGTCCAACAGACAAATGTGCAGGGATCGCCGCGGTTTTGACACCTCGGAGTAAAATCCTGAGCTGCAGTAGCTATTTTCCATTTTCCATTTCTCCCTCTGACCCTGAAGCAACAGCAGCACGACTGCTGAGCGCTTCAGGGGGCTGAAAACACAGGATGACAAACCAATCGCGCCATTTCTTTCACAGATGGCAGGTTTGGAAGGGAACGTCAGAATATCAATTATTGCTGCAGAGCCCGGTCAGAGCGGCTGCAGAGCAAACGGAGGGCGCATCTGTCCTGCTTTTTCAGGCTGTTTCATACTTTCCGTGAACTTGCCGCTTCCAAGAAATCCACATCCAGCAGCTTGAGACAACGTGAATGGAGACACCGTGCGTGCAAGTCGTTTTTTTTGTTTTTTTCCTGAAATGATTGGCGATGCTTTGGCAGAGAACAGTGGGGGTGTTTAGTCTGCACCGAAGCATCTAAATCCGAATCAGCCTCACCCCGTTTCGTCCTGCTGAAAACCCTCCAGCTCATCCCTCTGCTCGGCCAGGGACGACTCCAAGTCCAGATAGGTGCCGTTGTGAGAGAGCTGCAGCGCGCAGTCATCGAGCTGTGGGAAAGAATCCAAAGAAACAAAAGACTTAATGGGTGAAGTCAACAAAAAGTGACACCGAAGCAAAGTTAGAACTTCAAATTCAAATCACTTATCCCCCAGTGGGTGGAAAAAGTGATGAGCAACACGAACTGTCTGTAGCTCACTAGACACCGGTGTCTGGTCTAATAAAGTCATTACGCCTCTGCATCTGTTTCACGTCCTTTTGGAGAAACCAGTCCCTAAATTAAAACCAGTTTACAGTGAAAGTTAAAGGTTTGCACGGGAATTTGCAGCTTTGCTTTCAGCGCCATAAAGGGAAGAATTGTGCAGAATTAAAAACGGCCCGTTGACTACAGGATACGAGTGCTGCAAAGCTGTAGAGGGAGCATCGTTTGAAGCTAATGTTAGCACAGGAGCTACCAGGAAGTAGCCAATTTCACCTTTTGGAGACCCTCTAAACTCATCTGTCTTCACATATGTACGGCTAATTCATGTAAAATCACAGAGAAATCATCATCAAACAGTTTTTTTAATCCATAAAACAAACCAAGCCTGACCCCGAGGGTGCGCCCACATTGGCCTGTCTCATATTAACCAGCGACGTGGTGAAATGAGAAACCCTGCTGAGACCAGGTGCACAACTCTGACCACTCCTGCTAGCATTGATGTTTATGAACATTGCAGTCACGGGCCAACAGCAGGTGTGAGTAACAGCTCCAAAAAATGGGGAGAGTCATGATCCGAATTAACATTTAGCACCTCAGATGCATTGTAAGGTCTAATCTGGTTCTGTTGCCTGGTGTGGCAAGAACACGGATCACAAGACCCTCCACCGCCCTCTGCCTGTCCCTCCTCCTCGCTCAGAAAGAGAGACAGACCGTCGGATGGACTCACAGCATAAATATAACTTGTGGTTATATTTACTCAAAGGCAGCCTGCACACAGCTTCTCAGACGTGGGTTCAAGGGGTTGGGAGTTAAAAAGGAGCTGGGGGGGTGGAAAATAAACTAACGTTGCCATGACCTTCAGCATGCTAAGCTAATTTCTGACACATTTTTGAAATTTATTATGCAATCCTTAATTCTGAGCAGGGATTAATGCGGCCTATGAAAATGGGATAATGTCTGGTGTCTGCGCTACTTCCCCCACCCTCACATTAATAATCCCTGCCAAATAAATAATCTTACTGAAAAAAATACCCCATTGGACATCGTGTTGAGATTTGGGTTAATTAAAATGCCATTTCTAATGCTCTTAACACAGTGTTTTCATGCCTGACTAGCATGATACAGTAGACTGAAAGAGAAGAGAATGGAGCTAAATGCTAACTATAATGGTCCAAATATTACAATTTATACATATGCTGCTAACTTAAAAACACCAAATCTAAAAAAAGACATCTCTCTGATGTCAATTTCGATTGTTTTGACTGAATGAATGGAGGAGCAAAAAGATGCTAATTTGAGCAGCAAACTGTCACTATAAAGCATGAGAAAGCGCCTACAAACTGGACTAACACGCAGCGGCCATGGTTTCAATGACGTGAGTCTTCGTGGAAATGAGAGACGGGTGTTTGAGTTTCCTCTTCGGACTGTTAGCAGCCATATTCTGCATGCTCGGGAGAGTGCAGTGCTCATTACACGAGAGCTAATTCGGACCCCTCGCTCAGAAATCACCTCGGTTCAAGGATTCAGGATTTCATCCATGGCAAACAAACCAAAAGGTTCAATGATACAGCTGCTGTGGATACAGCTGCTGTGGCTACAGCCCAACAGCTAGCACAGCAGGAGTTGCTGTAGTTGTCCTACGCCACCGACGACAGCACGGGAGATTTGGTAAATCGCACTGGGGGTCGAGATGGCGGTAATCACCCCTCGTCCCACTGCACTAGAGCATTTCAATGAGGCAGGTGTCTTTGTGTTTAGCATGACTCAGCAGTTGTCTTCACAGCTAGCATGTGTCGTCCTTACAGTGCTCACTAACACCTTCTTTTGTCGAGTCGCTCCATCTACATACAATCGCACTAATGCCGGTTGAAACAGGAAGTGGCATTTTGCGAGACAGTAAAGGGGTCGCGTGAAGAGAAAAGGGGAAAGGAAGGAGGGCGGCGTGCTTGTTTGATCAAATTCTCCCAGAAAAGTGAAGAAGTGGGGGAGAAGGCCAGGAGCGAAGGAGTAATTACTTCCACGTTAAAACAACAGCGAGCCTGCTGGCCGACTGTTAACAAAGCCCTTATGTAAGTCAATAAATGGCTTTTTAAGATCCTTTTCTGCGTGTGTCCAAATCTGAGCCGCAGACCTCGGCGGCTCTTTGAAGAGCGCGGAGGTGGGCGTGGCCTACACGGCCATTAAAGCTCCCAGGGCCGCCTGATTGGAGCCCTTTGATGGTGAAATAAAATCTAAGCTGTGAAGTCTTTGTTGCTTTGATTTAGGGGGTCCAACGTCTTCTCTGCTCACTTTCAGCCAGCAGCGGGTTTTTGACTCAATCTCCTGGTTCTTTTACGGCGTTTTCATTGGCGCTTTTATGCGCCGCCTGTTCTCGACTGCGTGGTCAGAAAGGTGGAAGAGGAGGTAAAGGAAAAGGTCAGGAAAGCCACAGGCAGCCAACATGAGGTAAATAAAGTGTCGCAGAGATCCAGGGCCGTGCCGCAGGAATTCTGGGACAAGCGACCTATACTTTACGTGCAGTCGGGCCAGAACTACACAGAGTTCTGGCCTCCCGGCATAATAACACGGTAGGCTTTTCTTAGAGGGGAACAGAAGGTTACACAAACGAGGGGCTGCAGCTCAGCAAAGTGTCAAACTCTGTCCTGTTTGGACCATCCGGGTGGTTTCAAACGCTGCCGTTTCAGCTCCGAGTCCGACGGTACGGTCCCTATAATCTCCAGCAGTCGCCCTCTTCCCCCCCCAAGTGATGCGAGGACGCGAGCTGCGCCATCTGTCTGCGTGGAGGTTGTAATCACGAGCTCCTCGGCGCTGCGGGCCATTTTTCATTTGTTTTGTGGCTTTTAAAGACGGGGCGGCAAAAGATCCACTCGGTCTGGAAAACCGCTCCGCTGTTAAGCACCGCGGTTCCGTGCCAGCAGTGGAACTCTCTTTCTTTTTGTGTCTAGCCTCCGTCTCTCTTTATTTTCCTCTTTAAAGTTTGACCTACCTTCAAATTTGAAAGACACAGCCTGAGAGACCTACGGTCGCTCGACCTTTGTGACCTCTGTGGGGGGAGGGCTTGTCGGCGCGGGATTAGTTTTACTTTATTTTGGTTTGTTTTCGGCACCGACGGTTACTGAGAATGGGCAGTTTTGTTCACACGCCCACGGTAATCCGATCCTTGACATCTGATCGGCTGTGATTCGGGCCCTTCGCCGGGCGCCAGAGCTTCCTGACTGTCACTTGCAGACGAACGATTCAACCCTCTCGTATCCCGTTGCGCCAACGCCTTTGCACACCTGTCACCGGGGCCTGCTCGCCACTGTAAAACTGTTATTCTTCCCGACATCGGTTCTCTTTAACGGCTTTTACGACAACACAGATTTGAAAATGCGCCTGGGGGGGTTTTCCTGGCGAAACAGCAACTTTGGCACTTTAATCTCCAGCCAACATGAGATTAAATTAGGATACAGCCAGAAGAAACAAGTCCATATTTAATGTGGCTGTGGCCTCTGAGGCAAACATTTGCAACCTTGTGTCTGTCCTCGTCTGCAGAGCCAATCACTTATGTCCTCCATGCCTGCTCAAAATAGCCTGTGAATGGTGGGTATGTTGTGTTTATCTCAGCGGGCTTAAAAGTGGGGGGGAGAAACGTCAGATTGGATGTTGGCACGCAGCAAAAACAGTCTGGGAAATATCAGTAACACGTGGAGTTTCTAATTAATTCACAATAGTAGTTAACAAGAGGTCGTCCTACCTTGTGGGGGGCCTTTAGGAGCCTGTGGACCCCTGCTATCTGGTTGATAAGCGGGATGTCCTCCCTGAAGGTGTACACCGGCGGCCGGGTCGGTTCCGGGAAATTGGTGCTGTTAAATGGATCGGTGTCGTCTAAAAACTGAACCCTGCAGACAAACGTGGCCATAGTGCATCCATGCAAGTGGCTCCTCCGAGGGGGGGGCAGCCCGGCGGAGCGTCAACTTGCTGGCTGAGCGCTCCGAGCGCTGGTAACGACAACAAACGCCGCGTCGCCAAGTGCGCGCAAGCCGGTGCTCCCTCGGGACGAGGGGGGCTCGCTGGGAGTCCTATAGGTGACAAACAAGAAAGTTCCCTCAGCTCAGCTCACCTTCACCTTCCCTGAAGCTGGATTATTCTCGGAGAAGCAGGTGGCCGGTGAGAGAGTGAGGAGGAGAGGAGGCGGCGGCGGGCGGGCTCCAGCTCGGTGCTGGAGAGTGAAGGATCAGCGCAGCTTTGGGCAGCCTGTCTGCTGTCTGTCTGTCTGAGTCCCTGTAAATCCACCCCCTCCCACATCACCCCCCCCCCCCCCCCCCCCCCCCTTTTCCCCCCGCCTCATCTCTCCCTCCTTCCTGATCACATCCCCGGCTTAGCTCTCATCTAAGATGGGAAAAAAAGCGTTAATCCTCCTATTGTGGATCGCTATTTAAGTTCGAAATGATATATAAAAAAAGTCAGAGTTGTGTCTTTTCATTTGTGACTAATGGCTCCTTTTTAAAAAAAAAATCCAGTTGGGACGTTTTGATCTAAAAGCTAAAAGTT
This sequence comes from Takifugu flavidus, assembly GCF_003711565.1. Taxonomy (NCBI): domain Eukaryota; kingdom Metazoa; phylum Chordata; class Actinopteri; order Tetraodontiformes; family Tetraodontidae; genus Takifugu; species Takifugu flavidus. Next base: position 4,281,476 of record NC_079540.1, read on the forward strand.
TTGCCTTAAACACAGTGAAGTTTAAAAACCGAACCGATAAATAAATGGAATTGCTGGACACTCTTGAGTAATGACGACATCTAGTGGCTAAGTGTGGTTTTACGCCCGTCAAAAGGACGAGCAACACAAATATTTACTGCCATGCATTATTTATTTATTTTTTGCAGGAAACATAATTTTGACCTTTCTAAAATCCATTTTTTCTTACAAGTTTTTGAAGGATATTCGGCAGAAAGCCTGTTATTCAGGGTGAAGGGGCCATTATTCAAACACTCCACACCGACCAAAGCTGCTCAGGATTGTGGGTAAATGAGAGGGATGCGTGCGTTTCGTATATTCACCACTAGAGGGGAGGAATGACCATTTATTGATGTGAAAAATTAAAGAGAGAAATTTGAATATTTGCACAAATGTGCCAATCAGGAAGAAGGTTCTTCAGATAGTGCACTATAAACATTGCTATATGATCATTAATGTCCCTATCTGAGCAAAAGGACTGTTTCTTGTTCTATAACATGATTTGACCTATTAATAATATTTAATTTGTATTATTTCCTGTATAGTTCAGCTCTCTCTTCTCTCTGTGAGTGTGAACACCTGTTGGAGGGTTGGAAGTTCTCAAATGTGTTGAGACTGAGAGCGCAGGTCAAAGCTTTGGGCTCTTTGTTCCTCCAGCCATTCTTGAAAGGATTTTATAGTCTGGCAGGACACATTATCCGGCTGCGGGGGGCTGGGAACAGCGTTGCCATGGCAGGATATAATTGTTCTGCAATAATGTTTAGATACATGTCATGAATAGTAAAACCATGAAGTTTCCCAGTGAATGTTGTGCTTGTTAACGGTGCTTTTCCTCAGTCGACCAAGGCCCGAATCATGACGATCCTTCTCAATGTCTTGAATTGCAACAAATTGTAACAATTTTCAGTGCACGTTCAGTTCAGTAAAATATGGACCAAAGAGTTAAGCAAAAAAAAAAAAAAAAAGTTGAACTATCAAATCGTGACTTTGTATTTGATGCATTTGGTGGCACAGAAAATGTTTTTGAAGGCGTTTCAAGTGTTGTGTTGCATTCTGGTTGATCTTCTATGGCCTCTTATGTGTGAATAGTCCAATCTGGAGAGTTCCGTCTGTGCGATCACCTCAGCACGAGTGGTAATCTTTTCCCCTGAACCTTGCAGACTCAGGCTTTTATCGCATATGTAAACTTTCGAATCATCAACACATATATAATGATAAAATCTTTGGATATCTCATCTTTCCCGTCAGGCAGGTTCACTTCCAGTCTTCTGCTGAATGAAGGAAGTCAGGTTGCACCTTGGACAGGTTGCTTGTTTATGACAACGCTGTCATAAGAGGTAAGCGTGCATGTTCCCACCAAACATGCACCTCCTGCATGCTAAAAGGACTTTGCCCAGACTTTACCTCACAACGTTGCTGCTGTCCGGTTTTGCTTATAAAATTAGCTTTTATAAGCTTAAAATACTGTTTTTATTGAGAGGCGGCGAGCTGCTGCACTGGGCTCAGCGCAGGAAGTGACTATTGTTACCTTGAACTTTGCCGTCAAGCTGCAGGATATTATTAAGATAAGATGAAAATGTGCCAGAGTTGGGTGGAAATATCAATCCTGACAGTAATATTAATGACTTTATTTTGTTGACGGGTGGAGCTCACGCAAACACAAGCCCCCAGTGTGCTTCGTCCTGGACACAGCAAAGGTGCACATCTCTGACAATAGCTTAAGCAATACACATATATTTAGCTCAAGATGAGTCATTTCTTTTTCATATCAGCTTTCAATCTTTACTATTACAAAAAAACTTCTGATAACGGCGTGAACTTTACGCCCTGACTCGACACTTCGGTATCTTCTTTCCATCTGCGTCAAGGCTTTGGCAAAACATAGGATATAAATTGTGATAGATTAGGTATATAAAATGCAAAGTGAGAGTTGCCCCCACTGCACAGATAAAAGCATTCAGAATGTTGTTTTTCTTTTAGTTTCAACAGTCTTTTTATTTAATTACTGGGCCCTTATCGCGTCCACGTTGACGCCGTTCCCACACTGCTGTACCTGGAGGGCAGTGGGAGCTGGAGCCTGTGGAATTTGTCAACATAGAGCGAACTAGAGTGTATGTTCAGGGCTTCTCACCTCGAAAGAGATGTTTGGTTCATATGGATCGTGTGTCGAAGGCCTCAATTTGCTCACAATTTGCTCAGAAGAAGGTTCTGGGTTTGATGTTCAGGCCCTTCCACGTCCGGCTGCACGTTGTCCTGAGAAAAGCTGAATGCATCTCATCAAAAGCTTGGATTACATGCGTAAACATTTGTGGAATGACGAATTATAACGCAGTTCATATGCTGCAGATGATCGAGTTGATGCATTAATACTGCAAAACATGGCTCAATCCCATTAACTTCCACCTACAAAGTTTGACATTTGAGGTATAAATTCCTTCTGAATGGGTGGGTTTGGCCTGCGGGCATAAATTAAAACATAGGCCCCATTATAATGGGTGCCAAAATATTATGAGCAACCTTATCAACTGAGATAAACAGAACACCAGCAAAACAGAGCATATATATATTATTACTAATGACTGTAGTGACAGATATACAACTCTTATCTATTCTTTAATAGGCTTCCGTGCAACGATATACATCATATACAAAGTATATAACATCCGAACTGACTTGTGAGGTGAAAGAATTTCAATAAATTAATTACTGGTAATTCCTTTGAGAGGAAATAATCCTGTTGAGAAATGCCTCTTCACCTCCCGTCCATGTTGGCTGTGGTGAGGTGGTGAGACGTCCCAGTGGACAGGAACGTCCCATCCTCAGAGACAATTATTGGCCCAAGCAGGTTTGTATTCTCTCAATTTGTGCAATCGATTGATCCCTTTTTGAAAATGCTCAATAATTGTGTTTCCAACCTTTCAGAAGAGGTCATTTAATTTATTGTATCTGTCAGATAAAACGAATGCACTGCATAATAAAACCCATCATAACCCTTTATGGCTGAACCCATAAACAGGGATTACACCTCTGATACATTATCATACGTAAATGCTCGTTTAATTGTCGTATTTGATCATCATAGAACAGTGTGCCCTTAAAAACGGCGCATAAAACACTTCTTGAATTTGGCTATTTTTCAATTGTTCTTCCTCTTGTACCACCATGTTTTTAGACGGTGGAGCATAAAAATACTGTATTAACTATAGATGTGTAAATAAATTCAGGACAAAAACACTATAAAACAGCTTGGAAACTCTGGGTTTCATATTTTTTCATGCCATTTGCATAAAACACCGCTTGATAACTTCAACATTCTCCTCACAACTGAGAAAACACCTTAAAATTGAATATTATTAGAAACTTTTTCAATAAATCTCATGTATTAAAAAAGTTTTTTCAGACTTGAACCTCCCGTTTAAGCATTTTGGACACAAAAGCCAACGACCCTAAATTAAGTTACTGCTATGCAGCATATTTACAGCTACCTCTCCAGGGATGAAATGTTCTCAGGATGGAGCTGATCATCGTCGCGCAGTAAAACAAAGAGCTCTCAAGGCCTGGAAAAGGTGTGGCCTGACAGCTGAGATAAGCAATGATTAACCCTCATTAGGGAGCATCTGTAATTTCTTCGTTAGAAGAGGAGCAATGCTGGCTTATAACAGCTGATACCAATTTGGGATTTTTGTCTTTGTTTATTGTTTTTCACTGTAAATATGATCCATTTCTTATACCTGAATATCAGCAACCGGGGCAAAATTGTTGTAAACAAGATGTGAAAGTGGGGGGGGCAAATGATGGCAACATATGTAACGTATTAACCGTTTCCGAATGGACACACCTCCCTAAAATAGCTGACATTACATAATAAACAACAGACTGTAATGAGCAGCTGATAACTGCGGTGCCATAGGTCAGCGTAAATATCTCAGCCCCTCTCCAAGGTCGTATAGCTGGGGTAAAACTCACAGCGAGAGGAGGCTGCCAGAGAGACGACCCATCTTCTTTGCGTGCGCACAGCAAACCCAGCCAACCCAAACCAGCTCAGCGGCCACGCATTCCAGTTTCTGAAGCCCACCAGACGCCAGCATGGGGAGATTTTCATTCAAGATCCCAAACCCGGGTCTGGATGAGCGGATCCCCTCTCACTCCGACCTGGAGAGGATGGAGAAGGAGGAGGCGGGCGACAGGCCCAAATGGGACAACAAAGCCCAGTATATGCTCACCTGCGTGGGCTTCTGCGTGGGACTAGGCAATGTGTGGAGGTTCCCGTACCTGTGTCAAAGCCATGGAGGAGGTAGGATGGCTACGTTTGTTCACACAGAGGAGGACGCATGAGAATTTATCTTTTATCATGATTGAAAAACAAAAGGATGCACTGCTGACTTAAAATGATACATTTTAAATACCATTTCATCTAATTGTGTGTTTCTTTTTGTCAATATAAACTCCATAAGAATAACTTAACAGTGCCTTTCCCTAATAGAAAGATTCAAATCGTAACTTTTTAAATGAATTTCAAATTCCTTTATTTAATGTCTAAGACATATTTGTGGTTGGATGTTTTTGCCAGGACAAATAATGTAAATTCTTCTCAAATACGTCTCATGTGTACAGTTTAATGTATAACAACATAATCAATATGTCAAATATAATATGTTGGTTTGTGATAAATCATTGTTATTTAGGTTAATTATTTAAGGGATCTGTGTTTGGCGATGGAAAAATAGCCTTCAGCATCTCAGTGACCCTGTCATTTTTAATATTTGCTGCATAAATGGCATTAATGTAGGTCGTAAAACACATTTTACAATCTTTTTACAGTTTATGATCACTTTGTTGCCTTTCAGCATTGTAACCATTTCATGAATAAAGTCCATCGTTGAACATTTGCTCCACGTCAAAGTGGTGATTAAAGTGAATCATTCGCCACACAGTTGACACATTACCATAATGTCTCTGTCGCCTCTGTAGGTGCGTTTATGATCCCTTTCCTAATCCTGCTGGTCTTGGAGGGAATCCCGCTGCTGCACCTGGAGTTCGCCATCGGTCAGCGTCTGAGGAAAGGCAGCACGGGCGTGTGGAGGTCCATCAGTCCATACCTGACAGGAATTGGTGGGTGGATTTAACAGAAAATAAAATAAAACACAGTCCATCCAAATCGTTCATTTTGCTCCAGCATTCGAATACGTCTTGAAATGTCCTCACGTTCATCCCAATTTTTGCATATCTGACCTGCTGTTTTGCACTTAGCCTGAATCTATAACCAAAGAAAAGCTGTTAGCTACGATGGAGCCATTCCACATAATAGTGCATAACTGAGCTAAAAATACATTATACATTTATGTTATAGAGAAGAAATTAATCATATGAAAAGTTACCAAATCAGCTCAATCCTGCCCCCTGGTGTCTGGCTGTATCATAGACGTGTCCCTTTATACCTTTGAATGGGACAGTAAGTAATTAAAGAGCACATCTACTTAACGCCGCTCATTTCAATCCAGTGTTCAGTTAGTGATTGGTTAGATGTGAATCAGGTAATTTAATCGGGTGTTTGACGTTACAAAAATCTACTAAAACACATTATGTCACCTATCCCAGGTCATTAATGTATCCAAATTGATAACAAACCCTAATGGGCATCATCCGTGCTGTATTGGGGTCGTTTTTGGGGGGAGGTTTGTAAGGTCCAGGTGTGGAGATGGAGACAGATTAATCAGTTCTACTTGGGAATGACCCTTTTGTGTGATTTTGTTGCAGGCATTGCATCCCTGTTCGTCTCATTTCTGGTGGGCATGTACTACAACACCATCATGGCCTGGATCATGTGGTATCTCTTCAATTCCTTCCAAGACCCCCTACCTTGGAGCCAGTGTCCCCTCAATCAGAACAGGACAGGTACCCCCAGTAGCTCTATATCAGCGGCACGTGAACGATAGCGTTCTCCGGGTGGCGTTTTCTTATCGAGTGGTCCCGGTCATCCGTGTCCTTGACAGGCCTGGTGGAAGAATGTGCTCGGAGCAGCACTGTCGACTACTTCTGGTACAGAGAGACCCTCAACACGTCCACTGCCATCGACGAGTCGGGGGGTCTACAGTGGTGGATCGTGCTGGCGCTCGTGGCTGCGTGGACTCTGCTTTATGTTTGCTGCATCCGCGGGATCGAGACATCTGGAAAGGTGTGAACCTTAAATTCAACGTGTGTGTGTGTTTGTGTGTGCTGTACACACAGGGCTCATGCTGCCTTTCTCATGCAGGCTGTGTACATTACCTCCACCCTGCCCTACCTGGTCCTCACCATTTTCCTTGTCAGAGGACTGACTCTGAAAGGATCACTTGAAGGCCTTAAGTTCCTCTTCACGCCAAAAGTAAGCACTTGCGTAACACATTAACCGATAAATGTGGCCGATGCTTTTTCCACCAAGTTACTTGGTGTGAATTTAACAGAGCCATTTTCTTCCTTCCCTACTCTTTTAGGTAGAAGAGTTAATAAATCCCTCAACCTGGTTGGATGCAGGAGCGCAGGTGTTCTATTCCTTCTCTTTGGCTTTCGGAGGCCTGATCTCGTTCTCCAGTTACAACTCTATCCAGTGAGTCCCTGCTGGAGCCAAGCAGCAGAACAACAGTTCCTTCCTTTTGTTAGCTTGTTCTCATTCAATCCAAACTCCCCCTGCAGCAACAACTGCGAGCAGGATGCCGTCCTCATATCCATCATCAACGGCTGCACCTCAGTGTACTCGGCGACAGTTATCTACTCTATCATCGGCTTCAGGGCCACGCAGAACTTTGACGACTGCATGGCAGAGTGGGTCCTAAAGTGCAAAGAGTCGTGTCAGAGGCAGGAGTCCATTCACTCATCTGGCTGTGCTTCTTTTCTACAGCAACATCCTAAAGGTGATAAATACCTTCAACTATCCAGAAGGCAGCATCACAGAAAGCAACTACGATGAGGTTCTCGGCAAACTGAACGCAACAAACCCAGTTGCTTTTCAACAGCTGGGCCTAGGTGAATGCGACATGGAGAAATTCCTCAGCGAAGTAAGTATCGAACATGTTGCAGATCCTGTTGTTTCTGAAGAAAAGCACAACATTTGCAATTTGTCCTTCTTCAGGGTGTGGAGGGGACGGGCCTGGCCTTCATCGTGTTCACAGAAGCCATCATCAAGATGCCCGTCTCTCCTCTCTGGGCCGTCCTGTTCTTCGTCATGCTCTTCTGCCTCGGACTCTCCACTATGTTCGGCAACATTGAGGGAGTAGTGGTTCCCTTACAGGACCTCAATTTGTTGCCCCGATCATGGCCCAAAGAAGTTTTCTGTGGTAATTTCCTGAAAATGACGAGTCATCCAGTCAGTTCGCCTGAAACTTTGATTGAGGGGGAAGAATTAATCTCTTTTTGTTTCATCTCTAGGTATCACCTGTTTGGTGTCCTTTTTATTTGGGCTCATATTCGCCATGCGCTCAGGAAACTACTGGCTAGCGCTTTTTGACAACTTTGCCGGTTCTATTCCTCTTCTGATTATCGGCTTCTCTGAAATGGTTTCTGTCGTTTACATCTACGGTATAGACAGGTGAGTGCCTGTGATCATCTTTCAGGACAGTTTGTCCCTTTGAATCATGGTAATCACGCCTGCTAGCTGTACGCACGTGTCGATATCAGCATATGAAAGCTCAGCACCGGACCAGGAGCTTTTACTCCACCTATATAAACGTAAAACTTTTAATCAATGACGATAAAAACATGCCTTTTCATTTTGAAAAGCATTGCTCTTCAGAACGTGTGTATTTTCATCACATGCACAAGCAATCAATGGTTTCTGCTGACAAGTAATCTTTAGCGCACAGATCAAAGGCACCGCTTCACAGCCCAACTTCGTCATAATCTAATCTTGTTGAAGTTGTTTTGCTGCTGTTCATAAATGAGGCAGGAGAAAAACCTTGACGCAAACAACCTTGGTAGTCAGATAATGTCAGCTGAGGTGTTAAACACATGCCTGAAAGTTCCCAAAAAGGTGATACTGACATTCACATTGAGCTTCCGTTGGTTTCTCTTTTGTTGCATCTCTGCAGGTTTAACGAAGATATTGAGTTTATGATTGGCCACAAGCCCAATATTTTCTGGCAGGTGACTTGGAGGGTGATTAGTCCACTTATCATGATCTTCATCCTGGTTTTCTACTTTGTAACCCAAGTCACCAAGAGTCTGACTTATTTGGTGTGGGACCAAGAGGCGGTAAGTCTTTTGTGACATCTCAGAAAGCCACAGCAGAATAGTTCCTAGCCAATTTTGATTAACTCCCACGATGATTCTTCCAAATAGGAGAATTTCCCTGCCCTCGATACACGTCCGTATCCCACCTGGATTAATGCCATCATCTTCATTCTGGCTGGGATCCCCAGTTTAGCCATCCCAGGATTTGCACTCTACAAATTTATTCAGAGGAGATGCTGCAAACGGAACAGCACCAAAAAGAATAAACTGGATACTGTCTCTGCCAAAGTACAAATGGATGAAAAAATTAAGTTTTAGTGGCATTCATTCAGGAGCTAAGATGGTAAAAGGAAGTTGGCATGGATGCTAATTCACTACCCTTAAAATAGAGTATTTGTATATTTTGTATTGTGTTTTGTTTTACATGTAATATTGTACATAAAAAAAAGATTACTTTTGGGAAATTGTTTAATGCCAAGCTAAACTAAAAACTTTATTTAAAAGACATAAGGCACTATGTAATTGAACTTTCTTTAATATTGTAAGTTTGCCAGTATTGTCAAGTATGAACTGATACCATTTGTTCCATATATGAATATATCTATAATTATTTAAAGAAAAAACAGTGTTCACATCTATTGTACATATTGCTCTCAAGTTTGTAACGACTACGTTTAAGCCCCGCCCCCAGGTCTGGCTTTCCAGATGCCGTCATTTTGGTTTTGTGGAGTTTTTTGTACTAATAAGTGAAGCTGAGGTGGGAAGCACTTTGTTCGAGAAACTGTGATCAAGTAAAACAAACGCAAATCCCTTTTTTTAACTAAAGACTCGACAACTGCGTCATTTTAAAATCGGAGAAGTCGCCCCCTGTTGGCCACTACACGGATTGCAGGTGTAAGGATACAAGTCATTAAAGTAATGACGAACTGAATTGACTTGAGGATCAGATTTATGAATTTAAAGTCATGTGGAACGTCATTAGCTGTTTGCAAATCTCTTTATCCTTGAAAGAAAGCATCTTTAATAAAAAAAAAGGTATCCCTTCAGTGTGTATGATTGATTGTCTCCTGTGTGACAAATGAGACATTTCAATAACTATTCCTGTTATCAATGCCAATTTTATAGAAATTGTTACATAAGAGAACTTGTTCTACATGCAAATGCAAAAGTACAGAGTTTGCCGTGGTTAATCTATGGACTGCAACCTATTAGCCAATAGGTCATAAAATATGTTTCAACCTCCAGTGGGCACTAAATGCAGACCTAAGCTACAGAACAGCCCACTTGTGTGCTTCAGTGCACATCAGCCACCATGAGACTGGTACTTCCTAACCCAGGGCTGGACCTGCGAATCCCAAATCACGATGATTTGGACAGGATGGAGAAAGAAGATGCGGGCAACAGACCGAAGTGGGACAACAAAATTCAGTACATCTTAACCTGCATTGGCTTCTGCATCGGGCTCGGAAACGTGTGGCGATTCCCATACTTGTGCCAAACTCATGGCGGAGGTAAGGTCGGTTGACTTTTAAAGGCATCCCTGTAGCAACTTTTAACATTCATTTTGGTAACAATTTCATTTTCATTACGATAGGTTCTGAATGGGTATAACGTCCAGCAAAAACCGTTATCTAATCCTTCATCTGTACATTACAACTCTGGGATAATCTATCACTCATTTACAAACCACAAAGTGAGAAGAACTAGTAAAGTTGCCTGAATGATTCTCAAGACTATGTAGTCTTTTCAGATAATAGCTAACCTTTGGAAAATAACTGTAACTGACAGAAACCCTGGAATCCGCTGAGTTAGATGCAGTTTATATTATATTTTGTAGGTAGCCATTTCTGCTTGGCTGATCTTGCTGTTGTTGTAACTCTACCGTCTTTATTTGTTTATTTGTGATCTGAGATTGACATGCCTTTAGCAACGATGGAAGACCTCTTGCTCTCATTCGAAATAATGCTGCTAAATTTAAAACAGCAATTTATAGATAAGGAAATCAGCATAAGAGACACTATAATGTGAGAGAACATAAAAAGGTTCCAAGAACTGGTTCACACAACAGAAAACACTGACTGTCTGCTCCAGTCTTCTGTACAATTTACCAGACTGGTTTGATCACTGGTTTTCAATTAAGTCTTCCACTAGGAAATCCATTTGGGTCAGGAGACGAAACGCCAGTATGAGGGCTCCAATCCAAGAGTTTTTTTCACCTGGGAGCCCAGGAACCTGGGATATTTGCACTAACTAATCATCCTACCTCTGGAATGTCTTATTTGCACATCTTATTTGCACCTTCATTTTTCTTCACACTGTCCGACACTCCTTCTGTACATAATTTTAATTTCTGTATATACTGTACAATGTACATAGCAATGCACATAATATATAAGTGTCTTTTTATTTTTATTTTTTTCTTCTAGTACTTTTCTGTGTTGTACACCACGGGCTACCGCTGTAACGTGCCATTTCCCCGATGTGGGATCAATAAAGTTTTTTATCCTTATCCTTAACCCTTCTAGGTAGGAGATGCTTAACTGACCTAGGTCTACATCCTCCTTCCGTCCATAGTTTGTAAGGGGCAGGAATCACCAGTAAGGATATGGTACAGTGATTTGTCATTGATGGATCTCCACCTAATGAACCCATGAAGTCCAGTTGAGGGTGGAGCATGTGTGGAGTTGAATGACAGAGCGCAGTTGGACCTTTGGTTTCTGATCTAAAGGCAGTATGGCGATATGCCATGTCATTAAACCATTAGTCCAGTGTGTCCCTACATAAATGGGAAATTGTTTTATCTAATCATTTTCCCAGGTGCCTTCTTGATTCCCTACCTGATCCTGCTGGTGCTGGAAGGAATGCCTCTCCTGCTGCTGGAGTTTGCCATTGGCCAACGTCTCAGGAAAGGCAGCGTGGGGGTGTGGAGGACCATCAGCCCTTACCTGACCGGCATCGGTATGTAAATATGTCAGGAAATATTCTCACATATCCTGCAGGTTTTGCAGAATGGAATTTTTTTTAAAGCAAACATGGCTTTTTACAAAATAATAATATAAAGCCCTGAAGGAAATGATCAGTCTCTTTTAGAATGTTGGTGCTTTTGAAGTTGAAAAGCAAAGGAGTCTTTAGTCACCATACCGCCGCCTATTGGCCAAGCTTGTGTACGGCAACAATTCAAAAATATTGCCACGTAAATTCAATCAGAAAAAACTAGAGCAATGAATTGGATTTAAAAATGATCAGTTTGTTTCTCTCTGACTCAGGTATCGCCTCCATGTTGGTGTCACTTTTGGTCGGACTGTACTACAACACATTAATAGCCTGGATCCTGTGGTATCTCTTTAATTCCTTTCAAGACCCACTACCATGGAATCACTGTCCTCTAAATGACAATAGGACAGGTATTTATTTTCCCAAAAGTCACACAATTCTCTTAAACCAATGCACTGAAACTGTCATATTTTACTGTCTCATCAGGGTTTGTGTCAGAGTGTCAACAGAGCACCACGGTGGATTACTTCTTTTATAGAGTGACACTAAAGAGTACGACCTCCATAGAGGACTCTGGAGGGATCAACTGGCCGATAGTTGCCTGCTTGTTTGCCGCCTGGTCACTCGTTGCTATCTGCTGCATGAGAGGCATCAGCACCTCAGGCAAGGTTAGCTGAACCGCCGTTTGTTAGTTCCTCAAGTCAACTTTGCTGTCTCGGAGGTTTATGCCTGTACTATAGGCTACCACCAGGGGGCAGCTGAGGTACCATCAGTGTTACTTTTGGCTGCTGATTTCATTGATGGATAAATTCTCCAATCTGACCCCCTCTCAGGCTGTGTACGTCACCGCTATCCTGCCTTACATAGTGCTCGGCATCTTTCTGATCCGTGGGCTGACACTGAAAGGTGCAATGAGTGGGATCGAATTCCTCTTCGTGCCAGATGTATGTTGTTGTTTTGTTTTTTTTAAAAACAACCACATAAAACAGGGTAGGGTGTACAAATAGACATGGTGACATTTTGCTCTGCCTGTAACAGGTGACTGAGTTAAGCAACCCAACTACATGGCTGGATGCCGGCGCTCAGGTGTTCTATGCTTTTGGGTTGGCGTGGGGAGGCCTGATCTCCTTCTCAAGCTACAATTCTGTTCAGTAAGAGGCACTCAGCCAATCTGTGACATAATGATTGGAATTACCGGTACTGTTTTATGCACTATTATTTTAAATCAGGAGCTATTTGTTAAATTTTTGATTATTTCTTGTAGCAACAACTGTGTCAAAGATGCAATAATCCTGTCTGTGGTCACCGGCTTCACCTCAGTCTACGCTGCCATGGTCACGTACTCCATCATTGGTTTCAGAGCCACTGAGAAATATGACAACTGCATCGACAAGTGAGTCAAGTGTAGCTGATTTAAAGAATCAATTTGATGCAGATATTTATAAGTATTAATAACAAAAGTCTCATAAACTTGCATAAGTTGCAACGCTCATGTTTTCCCTCCAGTAACATCGTGAGATTATTAAACGCCTTCAGCCTCCCTGAAGGCAGCATCACTGCAGACAACTATGAAACAGCCTTCAAGCATCTGAACAGCTCCTCTCATGACATCGTGCTTGGACTGGACATAGAAAAGTGCAACATGCAGAGGCTTCTCAGTGAGGTGATGCTGTGAGCCTCCTCTGGATCCACCCACATCTGCAGCCTCACTCATATTCCGTTTGTGCAGGGAGTGGAGGGAACGGGTCTGGCCTTCATCGTCTTTACAGAAGCCATTACCAAGATGCCCGGATCCCCGATCTGGTCTGTCCTCTTCTTCGTTATGCTGCTCTGTTTAGGACTCTCAACCCTGTTCGGCAACATTGAAGGAGTGGTGGTCCCGCTCAAAGACCTGAACGTCTTTCCTAAAAAATGGCCACACGAAGTGCTGACTGGTAAGTAGACTACTGTGGATCCTTACCTCTCCTAGTTGTTATCATTTAAAAAATTAAAAAAATAAAAAAAAACCTCATGTTGCCTTTGTGTGTTTCAGGAATAACATGTTTGGCTGCTTTCATCATCACCCTCCTGTTTGCACAGAACTCAGGTCTTTATTGGGTGACTCTGTTCGACACCTTTGCTGGATCCATCCCCCTTCTGACCATTGGGCTGTTTGAGATGATAGCTGTTGTTTACATCTATGGCATAGATAGGTGACTGCTTATTCAAACTCTTATACAAACACTGATTTGCAATATAGCTCCATATTTGGTGGGGAAAAAACCTAAAAAAAATCCTAAATCTTTCTCGTCTGACAGGTTCAATGAGGACATAAAGTTCATGGTCGGAAAGAAACCCTCCATTTTCTGGCAGATTACATGGAGATTTATCAGTCCTCTAATTGTTTTGGTTATTTTAGTTTTCTACCTGGTGACACAAGCTCAGAAAAAACTCACGTATTTGGTCTGGGACCCCGAGTCTGTAAGGAACAAATCCCCCAATTCTCACATGATGCTGAGCAGATTTGGTGTGCCCTAGCAAATGAAATTAAATGGCTGTTTTCTGTTTTACAGGAGAATTTCCCATCTCTGGCATCAGTGCCCTACCCCACATGGACATATATCATCGTCTTTATTTTAGCAGGGGTCCCCAGTTTGATGACGCCTCTGTATGCATCATGTCGGCTGATATTGGTTCGATGCCGGAGGAAATCTAGTCAGCATCCAGCAAAGAATTGAGCCAAGTACCTTAAAAACTTACATTTCAGATTGAAACAAACAATTTACAGAGTGTGCACATTAAAAGGAGCAATAACAATGTTGTGCTCATGTTTTGTATAAATTCATTGATACTGTGATGCTTCTGTCAATGTTCCTGAACACTCTGCATAGCAGTAACACAGTGGTAAATGTACATGACTGGATTTATAATGACACTTTATATTATCATAACGGAGCATGAAAATGTAACTATAGGGATCAGCTGAGATGTTTATTTGTAGCTATCTACACTTAAAATAGGTCAGACTGATATGTTTTCGGTGCGACTTTTACAAAAATATTCACATGACCACATATAAAAATTTCAATGTGCTAAACTTGCAAATAAGAAGCTAAAATGTCTCCAAAACTGTGACAAGACCAAAGGTCTGAGTTTGAGAATGCTGGTTTACTACTGAGAAATCACATTTTCTCTATTATGTCATGTGAATGAAGGCAACAAATGAGTTTATTCTGTAATGCAAAGAGTTTTATATTGTATCTTACAACAAATTATTAAAACTTGAAAAGTGTTGCCATAGCAGACTCGATTGTACAACACTGACACCCCGTGGTCAACGGGAGTATTGCAGGTCACGCCAATGGCGCGCAGTTACAGCATCAGCGACATCATTCACAGAAAAAAATATCTTGAATTAACACCTTTAAGTAGTACTGCTACTAATATACCAGCAATATCAGACAATGACAGACAGACGTCATGTTGATGTCTGAATGGCATTACTTATGATGCTCCGCGTTTAGTTTCTGATGAACCCACCTATGAAAAGTCTCAGCAGGATCATAAGAGGCCACTGACTGATACAGTATCTGAGAGTCACGTGAACGTTTCTGATGCAGAAATGATGTGTAAGTTCTTGTGAAGCAGAGAGAAACACCTTTCTACAAGCTGCCAGACACAACTTCATCATAGAAAGACAATTTGCCTCTGAAGTCCAGATCCAACATGCATTAATGTTCACCAAAGGCTCTGAAATCAAAATCAATCAAATACACACAGAAGGTAAACTTTAACTGTAAGTTAAGGCAGGGGCTAAAGATTAGATAGCAAAGTAAGGTCCTACTCAAGGCCCTTATCAGCTGAGTTAATATTGGGTTTTAGTGCTGAAGACTAAATAAAGTACAGTTATCACACAGTAAGTCTGGGACCACTGGGGTCCTGTGTGATCGTGTGGACTCGGTGTCAAAGTATAATCTGTACCAAGATTCTTGTAGAAAACTTTAACAAATGTACTAATGGCAAAAAAAAAGGAATTGGGAAATCTTAACATCTTTTATTTTATACTTCTGGTTTTGAGAAGGATAAAAGCAGGGGAAAAGGGGCTTTTGCTTGAGAATGATCACTATCAGTCTACCATAAGAGAATGGTTAATATATGTGGGAGAGAGCCAGAGCTGAGTGAGAGGAGGGGTAGTGTCTGGAGTAGGCAACGAAGAGAGCAGCATTGTTGTGAGGGATTACTCGGTGATATTATGCAACTGCTAAGTTTCTTTGCACTATAATTCGGGCTGAAATGTAAGAATTCAGACTTTTTCCACATTGGAGGCCAACGTGTGAGCACGAAGATGAAGGCTGACTCATAAAAGGAACCTGCAGGTGATCTTGTAAAGTTTTCCCTTGCTTTTTCTTTCCTGGGAACCTGTATCTGGCTTGAATTTATGTAGGTAAATTACTGCACAGTCACACTCTGGCTGTGTGCGGGAAGATCCTTGAATGGAAGGTTTGTCTCTATCCAGAGGTGAGAAGAAGGATTTGACAAAGTATCACATCTGAGATTTTAAGTATAGTCGCAGAAAAAACAAATCAAGGAGGCTGAAATGACTTGGGAAGCGTTGAGATGCTCTTTCTAGGTTTAGGAGAGTTGCCAGGAGTTTGGATTTTGAATAAATTACAGAATAATTGTATAGACATGCACAGTAAGTCCAAAGTTTATTCCTGCTAATCTGGATTGCACCAATAAAGATCATAAACGCCTGTCAAGATACCCGAGAGCTCACTCTTGTCCCACCTGCTGGCATCTGAGAACAATCCCCGTAACATCTCTGCTTCATCGGCGTCACCATGAAGTTGGTTCTCCCTAATCCAGGACTGGAGGAACGGATTCCTTCCTATGAGGATCTGGAGAGGATGGAGAAGGAGGAGGCCGAGGACAGGCCCAAGTGGGACAACAAAGCCCAGTACATCCTCACCTGTGTGGGCTTCTGCATTGGCATTGGAAACGTGTGGCGCTTCCCATACTTGTGCCAGAGTCACGGAGGAGGTGAGTCCAGAAGAAAAGTGAAGATGATTTTTGATTTGGTCCCCATGTCTTTGTTTCCTCTCTGTTGCCTCTCTCACGACAGAACTGAGGAGCTGATTCTGAATCATCTACGAGCCTGTGGAAATTTCCAGTGGGGTGTTTTTTACTGTCACTTAAGACAATTGTAAAATGAAAAAAAAAAACGACTTTATGGCTGCAGAGTCTTCCATTATATGTGTGGATGAAAAGCCTAAGTGGACGTGTCAGGCTGTCTGAATTGCATCGTAATGAAACCTTACAGGAATTATCTGGGATCAGATGTTTCCCACCAGCACGCTGGAGAATTCAACCAAAACTAAAAGTCTCATTCTTGTGCTGAGTTCATGCTGGACCTCGAACACAGATAAGAAGCAATGGCCATTTAAGGACCACCTGTGTCTTCTTTTCTCTTTTCTCGAGGAACTTATCACCAAATATCTGATAAGGAGTAGCATTAATGCTGTAAATGGACTTCTTTGGTTTATGTTCCCTACAGTAGCAGATAAATGCAGCCACGTAGACAAACGCAGTCGCAGCTGCTGCGGCGCTTCGACATGAAGTCGCACTTTTGAAGGGACGCGTGTGGCATGTTTCCAGCAGGTTAGAGGCTCTTTTGCTGGTCTTCTTCTTGTGTCCTCTTTAGGAACGAATCCTCAACTGTGGCAGGAATGTGTTGTGCTGTTGCCTCGCTGCTGCTGATTGCTAGCAGTGTACAGTACCTGTCCTACAGGTGCAGGTCTCCTCTTTGTTTTCCCTTCAATGCATATTTGACAGATTTGCACGTTTCCTCGTGGAAATCACTGTGGCTTCATTAATTAATCCTTTCCAATAAACATTGCCTTTAATCGCGCTTCTCTGATCTGCAGGTTCACCAATCACGCCGGTAAATTTGACGCGCTGGAGCTGTAACGGCAAGATTTCGTTGGATGGTTCTGTAGCTCAGATTTCACCTCATAATTGGGTTATTATCCATTTCCCAGGTGCCTTCTTGATCCCCTACCTGATCCTGCTGGTGCTGGAAGGAATGCCTCTCCTGCTGCTGGAGTTTGCCATTGGCCAGCGTCTCAGGAAAGGCAGCGTGGGGGTGTGGAGGACCATCAACCCTTACCTGACCGGCATCGGTATACAAGTCAACCCTGCCCAGATACTGAACAAACTCTGCGAGCTGAAGCTCTTTTTGCTCCACTCAGGTATCGCGTCCATGCTGGTTTCCTTGTTGGTTGGACTGTACTACAACACCCTGATGGCCTGGATCCTGTGGTATCTGTTCAACTCCTTTCAAGACCCCCTGCCATGGACCCACTGTCCTCTGAATGGAAACAGGACCGGTATCTTAAAGCACACAAGCTCTTATTCCCTCCAGCTCAGGTCGTTGTTTCAGCTCTCGCCTGTTGTCCGTTGTGTTGCAGAGTTTGTGTCAGAGTGTCAAAGAAGCTCCACGGTGGATTACTTCTTTTATAGAGTGACTCTGAACAGCACCAGGTCCATAGATGACTCAGGAGGGATGCATTGGCCCATCGTTGTCTGCCTGTTAGCCGCCTGGACAATCATCTGGATCTGTTACATCCGGGGAATCAGCACTTCGGGCAAGGTTTGTCCAAAATAGACTCATGGTTACATCAAGGTCATTCACCTGCTGAATCCTGACATTTCTTGTGTGTTCAGGCCGTGTATGTCACAGCCATCCTACCTTACATAGTTCTCGGCATCTTCCTGATCCGAGGTCTGACCCTGAAAGGTGCTCTGAGTGGAATAAAGTTTCTCTTCACACCGGATGTATGTCTGAAATTGCTAGGCTAAGAGGAAAAAGTGTCTTTAGGATCAAAGCCACGCCACTCTGCTCTCCTTCCGCAGGTGAACGAGCTGAAGAATCCAAAGACTTGGTTGGACGCAGGTGCCCAGGTCTTTTATGCATTTAGCATAGCCTGGGGGGGTCTCATCTCCTTCTCCAGTTACAACCCCATCCAGTGAGTACCTCTGGATAATTCAATGAGCTTCTATCCATGGCAGGTTGCTCTTGGACCCTCTGTAAATATTCTCCCAATTTACAGCAACAACTGTGTACAAGATGCTGTGTTGCTGACCATCATCACTGGTTTGACCTCAATCTACGCTGCCACAGTCACCTACACCATCATTGGCTTCAGGGCCACAGAGAAGTACGACAAATGTATCAGCAAGTGAGTAGAACAAGTGAATAAGGGTTAAATGTCACGGGCCTGTCAACATATATTGTTGGGACGTTGCAGAGCACACCTGTTTAGTCCAGAGACCAGTAAAGGAACTAATAGTTGACATATTTCATCCATAGTAACATCGTGAGATTATTAAACGCCTTCAGCCTCCCTGAAGGCAGCATCACTGCGGACAACTATGAAACAGCCTTCAAGCATCTGAACAGCTCCTCTCATGACATCGTGCTTGGACTGGACATAGAAAAGTGCAACATGCAGAGGCTTCTCAGTGAGGTGATGCTGTGAGCCTCCTCTGGATCCACCCACATCTGCAGCCTCACTCATATTCCGTTTGTGCAGGGAGTGGAGGGAACGGGTCTGGCCTTCATCGTCTTTACAGAAGCCATTACCAAGATGCCCGGATCCCCGATCTGGTCTGTCCTCTTCTTCGTTATGCTGCTCTGTTTAGGAATCTCAACCCTGTTCGGCAACATTGAAGGAGTGGTGGTCCCGCTCAAAGACCTGAAGATACTCTCTCAAAAGTGGCCCCAAGAAGCAGTGACTGGTATTCGGCATTCAGCGTTGTCTTGGTTACACTTCATTTCCAAACAGACTGTTTGAATTTGCCCGTGTGTGTGTTTTAGGAGTCACGTGCATCATCGCTTTCATCATCACCCTCCTGTTTGCACAGAACTCAGGTCTTTATTGGGTGACTCTGTTCGACACCTTTGCTGGATCTTTCCCCCTTCTGACCATTGGGCTGTTTGAGATGATAGCTGTTGTTTACATCTATGGCATAGACAGGTCAGTGTGGAAACTTAATATCGACCATATTTCTCCATGAGATCGCCCATGTTGTGACGTAAGGTCATTACCAGCGCCACCCCACGATCAGGGTGTGCGCACAGACATTCCTAAAATTAAATTGCCGGTAGGTGCAGATTTGAACATGTTTAAGATTTAAGATGCTTCCATTGTGCTTGTAGGTTCAACGAGGACATAAAGTTCATGGTTGGGAGGAAGCCCTCCATTTTCTGGCAGGTTACCTGGAGATTCATCAGTCCTCTGATCGTCCTTGTTATTTTAGTTTTTTACCTGGTGACGCAAGCTCAACAAAAACTCACCTATTTGGTCTGGGACCCCGACTCGGTAGGTCATGTGATTAACTAAAGGCTGTTACATTCCCCGCAAGAACAAAGAACCTTGCATTGTGTTGTTCTGGCCAGGATATTTTGTACTTCATGACAAAGTCAAGCACTGAATTCCTGCATGAGGCTCCCTCCACTGCAGCTGTACACATCTGGACAAACCTCACAAATTATTCATCTTTCAAACTATTCAATTTGTTTGATCCCCACAGACATTCATTAACATCAACCTTACCAAAGCTGTTGAAGTTTAATCAACAGCTTTCTAGGGAAAAAAAAAAACAGAATCCAATCGCACAGTTCTTGGAGACCAGGTGAGAATGAGCAGATTAGGTGTCGAGAACAAGAAATCCTGAATCAAGGCTGCAAGAACAACAAAAAAAAAGTCATTTTGTACAAATTTCTCATATTTTGCAGGGTATGTAATAGCCTTAAAATGTTATTATAGTTCTCCTCCTGTTGCTCGGTATCATGGGTTAAATACTATTCAGCAGTAGCCCTCTGATCTTAGAGGCTCTGGTCATTGATGTGTGTTTTCTGGTTTGCAGGAGAACTTCCCATCCCTGGCCTCGGTACCGTATCCTTCGTGGATAAATGTCATTATCTTTATCTTGGCAGGAATCCCAAGTATGATCACACCGTTATATGCGATATGTCGGCTGATATTTGTCCGCTACAGGAATAAAACCCAGCCAGCTTCCAGCCAAGCGATCAGCCAACTGCCTTAAAACATTTATTATATTTCAGATGAAAATATGTTGTTTTTTCTATGTTGGATTTCATAGAAATACAAATTATTTCACAATTTTAATTGTTTTTTCTATGTGTAGCCATGCAAACGTTAAATTTGCAAATGCCGTGATAAATATGAAATAAAATGCATCTGAAAACTGTCAATAAAATGAGATATCCCTTCCCTTTCCCTATCTATTATTACACCCCTTCTTTATGAAGGCTACTATACATGAAATGTTATTTGTCGTGTCGCTGAAGTTCAGATGTAGAGCAACAAATTGGCCACAAGGGGGAGACAATCCACCAACCAAACTCATTAGTATCCAGACATGCATGTATTGAAGCAACACTCCTAATTTAAAACACATATGTGGGTGAATTATTGATGAATCTCACAAAGACAGTGAACCTTTAAGTCCCTTCTCACAGCCAGCCCGTTTCAGGGCAAAGCTCAAAAATACCCTCAAGGACTGCCTGAACAGATAGATTTAATGTTCCCAGAGTGGCGACCAAAAGTGACAATGCACAATTAAAGTAAAATAACATTAAAACAACTGGCAGAGAATCACAGATCTGCTACAGCTCCAGCCTAATGACTTGGCCAATACAAAGGAGAGTGCAATCAAATGAAAATAAAAAAGGGTAATAAAATATCAGTATGAATTAAACATTGCAGACAGATGTGCTCAATCGTTTCACACAAAAGTTTAATATAAACAGAAGCAACTAACCATTTATTCAGGTGGCTTCTTGATTCTCTACCTGATACTGATACTGCCGGAATTCGCCTTTGGCCAGCGTCTGAAGAATAGGTGAACTTTGGGTGTGGAAAATGCCTGTAGATAAGCAAAAAAATTACTTTGAGTCCCTCTCTGGATGCACGAGCCCATTGCGAGTCAAAGAATAGTAGAGGATCGATGGAAACAATCAGCAGGGACTCAATAGGTTACTTATCTGATAGCCACCTGAGCATTTCTGATGCAGAAATGATGTAAATGATGTTTCTCAGAGTTGATCGTCAGAAACAGAGGACTGTGTCATACAAAGCAAATCTGCATGATTCTGAAGACCAAACTCAAATATTTAAATGAATGTTCACCCTCAGACCAAAACCTGACGCTGAACCTTATCAGCTGAGTTAAGAAACCGAGTTTTTGTGCTGAAGATCAAATAAAGCACAGTTATCATGCATAACGTCTGGGCTACTGTGGAAATCAATGTTTAATGTACAAAGATTTGTGTACAAAATAATAAAGCAAGGAAATTTTGAAAAAATATGAGGGGGACCAAAAAAGACAGAAACCCACCAGCTTAGAATGTACTTGTTGACGAGTCAGCCAGAGTCAACATACAGTTTATTTACTTTCAAACTTGAATCACGTGTAGGCTTGAGGAGCTGCGAGTCAAAGTGGCAAACAAAGACGGCGACCTTGCACATTTTAAACAACCACATTAGACCGACTCTTTTTCAGGTTTTAAGAAGTTTCTGTTGCTTTTGCAGATTAAATGGGGAATGTGGCAGGTTAAGCAGAGGCTCATCTGCCCTCTTATTCAGTTTGTTCTGGACATTTGTTATTTCAAGATGAAGTCGAGCACTTGATTTCCTGCACTAGGCCCCCACACCTAGACACGCCTTATTTGTATTAACCACACCCACTCCGACTTTCTGACCAATCACACAATAGTTCACACCATTCATTTCACACAGTTAAGTACCGACCAGCCTTAAAATGCTATCGTACACATACAGAAATGATTTTATTTGGCTCTTATAGTAGGTTAAGTTATACTCAGAAATATCCACCTGATTTTAGCAGTTCTGGTCATTTATACAATCTGAACAAGTGCTTTCTGGTTTCAAGGAGCATTTCCTATTCTAGACTGAAAGAGGTGTTAATTACTTCATGTTTTCATTTGTTTATCACTTGCCACACTAACTTCATTTGCAAGCTTTAATACCACAGCTGAATAAAACACATTTAAAAATTCTTAATAAAAGAATAGTTTTGTTCCAGTAAGGCAACTACATTCTTATTTTTTAATTTAATTTTTTTATTTAATACTGAAGTTTGGATATAGAGCAACTTAATTGCCATAGGAGGGAGACCACATCCATCAGATTGAACCAGATCAGTGACCAGACCTCCTGTTTGTAGTCAATAAATTCGTAATTGACAAATTATGCGCTTGTTGCGTGTTTCTCTGGGTGGTATCAGATAGCCTAACCGCTGCATCTCCATGCACGATGCCCAGCCTTCACCCATCTACCTCTGAATGTTGAATTACTGCTGAATCTCACAAAGATAGTGAACCAGGTAGCTCCAAGTCTTGTCTCACAGCAACCCCGTTTCATGACAAAGCACAAAAAACCTCCCAGGAAGCCCGGAACAGATAAGTTTAATCTTCTCAGAGTGGCAATTAAAAGTGACAACGCAGCATTATGCTCCACAAACCTTAAACTGCTAAGATCTGCAACAGCTACAGCCTCGATCGTTGGCCAATACCAAGATCAGCACAATAAAAACAAAATCATCTTGTGTAATAAAATATGCATGTTTTGAATCGTGCCTAATCACTGGCTGTCTGTATTACAGAGAAAGATAGCACAGACATTTTAATGTTTAACTTCATTCTTGATTCCAGTAACGCGTGCAAATAGCAGGAACTGAGATGTGCGTAATCACCATTTATCGCAGGTCGGTTGGTTTATAGAAAAACACAGTAATTCGGAGTTCGGGATCGCATGCGTGCATTTTTCTCACCAGGCTTTAAAGCAGCAGATAAGAAAGATTGAACAAAAGGTCTGTTCTTTCACAAAACTACACAGTCAGACACTATCTTTCCTCCCATTTTGCATCAAAATGAGCAAGCATAAGGGAAAAAAAAGTGGACTAAAATGGGAACATTCTGACCTGAAAACTGTTTCATAAAACCACAACCTGTCTGTGCTGAACTGATAACTAATGAGATCTTTTTGGAAACAAAAATGCTTCGCCGCAGCAAAGCTGAGTCATTGTATTTAATTTTCTGTCTGAGGCTTAAATCACTAGAAGGTGATCCAGGATTCATGGAATACTGTAAACATTCACTCATCATCCCTGATGTTTTCACCCCCTTCCTGTCCTCGGCCATATAAGCCAATAGAAACCTGCCGCACCTGACAGGCCAATAAAGGACGGCCGAGGATGAGGGGAGAGCAGTGGGCGTAACCTGGAATAAACCTCTGGAGACGAGAGAATTCTTGACCAGATGCAATTGTGTACCGCCTGTGCTTGTCAGAAGTAAGACTGGGGTCTTTGCCAGCTGAAGATGGGAAAAGAAGAAGCCTCTAGTGGGGCGGACGCGAGACCCAAATGGGACAACAGGGCCCAGTACCTGCTGTCATGCATTGGCTTTGCAGTGGGGCTTGGAAACATCTGGAGGTTTCCTTACTTATGCCAAATCTATGGAGGAGGTGAGAAGATTCTGTTTTATATTCGACCTGCATAATCTCTAATATCCCAGTTTAGTTGGGCTCCCAGGTGTTCCATAAATCATGGAATACATGAGAAATATATCGTCTGTAAATAATTCCCATTAACAAATAGGTGAGTAGGCCAACAATGTTGTATTCCAGAAAACAGCTCCGGTAATCTAATCTCTTACATTGATTAACTGGACGGTTCCCACTCAACCTGCCTAAAATCCTGTATTTACTAGCTCTTATTTCCTGGTGAGATAAAGCAGATAATCCAAATGACTGAATTCTGGGATAATGTGAGCACTCATCTCATTTCTGACAATAAGGTCTACCAAACCTCACATACCGAGTAGAGCTTTACATTCCCACAGGCTGTTACAGGCCCTAGAACCTCTCAATTAGACACTTGACAGGCTTTCGTTTTGCAGCCTTTCGTTTTGGAGGCTCCTTATTGAGCATGACCAGAAAACGTTGTTTTGAAAGGGCTTAAGATAACAACTGTTTAATCAAATTCTCTCCTCAGTCTAATCTGTCTGAAAGGTAAATGTTTGCCCTTCCACGTCTTCAGGTGCATTCCTCATCCCCTACCTGATTGCCCTGGTGTTTGAGGGACTCCCTCTACTTTACCTGGAGTTGGCAATAGGACAGAGGCTGAGGAAGGGAAGCATTGGAGTCTGGACAAGCATTTCACCACTACTGGGCGGAGTAGGTAGGAGGTCTACAACTACTGATAAGACTCCTCTCACTTCATTCCTAAGAGGAAAACTCTTCAGTTGAAAGTTTTTTTTCCTCTGCAGGAATGGCATCCATGATTGTGTCGTTCTGCGTGTCCCTGTTCTACAACACCATCATAGCCTGGGTGCTCTGGTACTTCTTCCACTCGTTCCAAGACCCGCTTCCGTGGAGCCAGTGTCCGCTCAATGAAAACAGCACAGGTAACGAGGGAAGTCGAGCTGTGAACGCGGGGCGAGGGGAGGCTTTCGATTTAGTGTTTTATATGAAAACTGCTCGATTGTTTTATGATTCGAAGTGATACCGCATCGCGATAAAAAAACAAAAACAATTTACTTGGTTTACAGTTTAACTCGGGCAGTAAAGAGCAGTGTCATTGGATTTTGATCAAAACATAAAAGCGATAACGAGTTATCGTCTCCCTTCCCCCCCGACAGGCTACAATGAGGAGTGCGAAAAGAGCACGCCTGTGAATTACTTTTGGTACCGCAACACCCTGAACATCACCCCTGACATCGAGACCAGCGGCTCGCTGCAGTGGTGGCTGGTGGTGTGTCTGGCCACCGCCTGGTCTGTGGTCTACATCTGCTTCATCAGAGGCATCGACTCCATGGGGAAGGTGAGTTGACCTGATGGAAAGTTGCCTGAGGAGTGTCAGGAAACTAATGTTTAAGAATTTTAGGCAGTGTACGTGACGGCCACATTTCCCTACCTGGTTCTGACCATCTTCCTGATCCGTGGCCTAACCTTGGAAGGAGCGACCGACGGACTGCTGTACCTCTTCACTCCAGATGTGAGTTTGGCCACCTGTTGGCCCTCTATGACATTTCAGATAACCGCTCTGTAGAGCAGGCATGACTAAGACACCACAGACACAGTTGCCTTCACTTGAGAGCATTTGCTGTAATATGGATGCAACCACAGAGGCAGCAGTGCTCCAGCAGCATCTCAGAGTTTTGAAGGCACCGTGTGCACAGTCACGTACCCAATTGGTCACTACAACCTACAGACACTCGGACAGATGGACAGCAAAAACAGTCAAACTATTCAATGTTTTCTATCCCAAACGCAGGGATTTGACGTGTTTCATGTGCTTGCTTTAGTGGAACACGCTCATGAACCCTCAGGTGTGGCTGGACGCTGCCACCCAGATCTTCTTCTCCCTGTCTGTGGCCTTCGGGGGTCTCATATCATTCGCAAGCTACAATGAAGAAAAGTAAGACCAAAAAAACAACTCTCATTCGTTTCAGATTCAAGAGAAATGACTTGCCTAACGTTTGTTTTTTCAAACTCCATCTGTCAGAAACAACTGCGAACGGGACGCTCTAATTGTAGGTATAATAAATAGTGCAACCTCACTCTACGCCTCCATTTCTGTCTTCGCCATCCTGGGATTTAAAGCGACCAATGCCTACAAATCCTGTCTAAATCAGTATGTATGAAGAAGTCTTTTATAATTAGTATGTCTTCTTGTTTTTAACATAGTCAAAACCAAATATTTCTGTATCCCATCTGCAGGAACATCCTGACCTTGACAAACGACTTTGAAATTCCAGACAAGGATATTACACTTGAAAACTACGATGAATGGATTACAAAACTCAACAGTACATATCCAGACGCGATTGCTAGTTTAAGGGAGTGTGAGCTTCAGACGTTCCTCGATCAGGTACTTCTCGTACGCTCGATGAGTTCCCTTCCCCCGCTTCACTTTCACAACATCGCGCCGTCTCATTCTTTATCCCGCAGACTGCGTCAGGGACAGGCCTGGCTTTTATCGCATTCACTGAAGCGGTCATAGAGATGCCAGGCTCGCAGGTGTGGTCCATATTGTTCTTCGTCATGCTCTTCACTTTGGGCCTGTCCTCCATGTTTGGCAACATGGAAGGAGTCATAACCCCCCTTAAAGACCTCAATGTGGTGCCTAAGTGGATACCCCAAGAGGTCACATCAGGTAAATCCAAATAAATTTTATGACTTAGTCTTTCTTGTAATGACCCACTGACTGAAAAAAAATGTTTTATTTGTCAACTTTCTCAGGCATCCTGTGCTTAGTGTCCTTCCTAGTGGCTCTCATCTTCACGCAAGGTTCAGGGAACTACTGGGTGGAGGTCTTTAACGGCTATGTGGGCTCAGTGCCTCTGCTCATAATTGCTTTTTTTGAGATCATTTCAGTCAGTTACATCTATGGCATAAGAAAGTAAGGATGCTCTCCACCTTAAATGCGATTTTAAAAGAAGACTCGCGTCATTTGTGTGAGTTTGAATGATTTCTCTGGTCTGCTCACAGCTTCAGTGATGACCTTGATTACATGAACGGTTCCAGGCCCAACATCTTCTGGAAGGCCTGCTGGTTGGTGATCAGTCCTGTGATGCTCCTGATGGTGTTTGTTGCATATGTGATCCTCCAAGCACAGAAACATCCCACCTATCCCACATGGAACCCCGAATACGTAAGCAATTCTCCAGTGCTTTTATACTTCATGCGATTGTGACCCAGATTTGGGTCCATTTCAGCCCAAGCAGACAGCTCTGCTACAATAAACATAACAAATCATCAACCGCCATGAAGGTCGCTTACATCAGTAATAAACCGTTAGGTCTGCTGCCATTTGGTTTCCCTTTTTCCACATGTGCGTCGATTGTCTAAGGCTAATCAGCTTAAATATTTTTGCCCACTTTCTCAGGAATTCTTCCCCCAAACCGAATCGAAGCCCTACCCTGACTGGGTGTTCGCCATCATCATCCTCCTCTGTGTCATACCTTTACTTCCCATCCCCGTTGTGGCCCTCTACCACCTGATGTGCCGCTTGTCCAGAAGGCGTTCCAACCAGTCCTACCCCAATGCCTACAGCAACGACGGCTTCCAGATCGAAACACAGAACACTTCGACACAGAGCGCTTGAGAAGACTGCCGACGTGCGTTTTTTGTGACTTTAAAGTGTTTAACCATAAAATAATCATCTTCCTCAACACTCTTGTATCATGTAGACATCATAGTGACACACAGGTTCTATGTTTATAAAACTATTGTATGTGCTCGTGAACTCGGGCCCTTTTCTCTTTAAAACTTTGTAAAGAATTTCCCACACCTCGAGCTCGTTCTGTATTTGCATTTGCACTTTGCGTTGAAATGAGAAATAAATGTGAAATCTTTCAGTTCTTTATCAAAGGCTTAATGTCATTGTGAGTACACCCAACCATCCCCAGAGTGCATCTGATGCATCGAGTGTAGCTGGTGTGGAAAACTACCACAGATGTAATTCAAAGTCCAGCTGGTAAATCAACGATGGGATGAAATGACGCCTGGAACAGTAGCAGGATCTTTATTGATCTGGTGGGGTTTTTTTCTTGTTTTTCTATTTTTATGGGCTATCTTTATGGCTTTTAGGTTTTTCATTTGAAAAGTGAGGAGTGTTTCCATGTCTCTTTATCTGTGCAGCACCTTTGTTTGGTATCTATAACCAGAAAATCAGATTAGATTAAGGAAAAATTGATAAGTGGGGGGCTTATTATTTTTGTAAAGGATGATAAAGCTGTAAGAGTTCTGTACGTCAGTGCTGACGTTTTTCTGTACCTCTTTGAGCAGAGATAATCCCTCTGGGCTTTCTTATGTCTTAATGGCCAAGAAGTCCAATGGGTTCCTGGGGTTAGCAGCCTGTCGGACTCTGGCCAACCTCAGGTCCCCCAGGCACTGCTCCAACCTGCGCTTCCCTGTGAAGAAGAGCACAAGATGATGCTTTTTTTTTTTTCATTTACATGCTGAACAATAAATTCATCCACACTGTGGATGACTGTGGATTTTTTTCCTGCATGTGCAATATCAAAATAAAAGAAAGCTGTAAATTGGAGCTTGTACAAAGTACAAATAGACAGGGTTTGGCTTCCAGGACAAGTTGCAACAAGGTTGTTTTTACATTTGACTCACCTATCATGAACCAAGCACGCCATTTACCTGTAGTCATAAAGGTCACGGCACCACCAGCGCAGTGTGCATTTCAAATCTGTGCCGTCAGATTTTCGTGCTTATTCAGGCGTGAAATGGCCTGGTCACTACATATTACATGTTAATGATTACAAGGTTGTCTGTTTGCAGACAAAATAAATTGATAGAAATTATCAAAATCCCTGTCGTTGTTTGTAAAATCAATAAAACACACACACACACACACACACACACACACACACACACACACACACACACACACCACACACACACACACACACACACACACACACACACCTTATGCTTCACAACCAGAGCCTAACAATGTTTAATCAACATCGCCAAGTTATTTATATTTATACAAACTCATTACAGTCATTTCATTGTCACATTTTTATTGAAATTACAGAGTAATAAAAAAAATATTTTATTCTGTTTTGAAAACTGACCTGTTTTACTGCATAGGTTCCTGTTTCTAGTGAAAAGTATCTGGATGGTTCTCCCATTAAACTATTGCAGACTAACTTAAGAGTTTTAGAGTACATACGTTTGTGCAGGTGTAGGAGCAGATCCTTATAGAGACGTCGATGTTTGGACAGCACCAGCAGGAAGGACAGACAGAAAAGTAGCTCCACTGCTTCATACTGCACAGAGCCGGTCTGAGATGTACTGCCAGAAATCAGTCCTAAATGGATGAATTAAAGATAATTAGATGCCACTTGGAATCTGATATAGCTTCCATCCTCCATTTTGGGAACATGAAGGGAAATGGTTACCATTGTTGCTGAGTCTGATGAGATAATTGGTGTACTCAACCATGTCCCATATCATCAGCAGGAAGTATGCTGGGTTCTTAGCAACACTCTGACCAAAGGGCAGACTCTGAGCACACACATGGAACCTAAAGAATAAACAATTTAAGAAAAACAGAATCTGGAAATTTCCATTCTGAAATTAAAAAAGAAAAAAAACATGATTATTTATCATATTTTAATACTTCTTGAGTAAAAAAGAAATAAAAATGTGGGAACGTCACCAGAAACATCTACCTGAGTGCGTGAAGCAGCAGCAGTTTGTAGATGTTCTTGTAGATGGCTTCAAGTGAGTTTGTCTGAGAGTGAAAGAACACCAATGGATTCTTTATAGCTTTACATGTACAGCAGCTTCACAAAAGCTAAAGTGCTCACACTGACTGAAAGAGAAGAAGTAAAACCAACACGACCTAACAGAAGGAGAGAGTCTTTGCATCCATTTGAAAATCTGCTTTATGATTTCTTGTTACTGGAAGGTTCTTGATAGTGTGTTTGTCTATAAATCATGTAGCATTGACCTTTTCTTAGATAATTTGTTTTTAACTTTGAAACATGATTTCCCTGACCTTTAGGTCTAAGAACAAGGCATGGCACTTCAGTCTGAGGATACCCATGAGTTTTCTCTTCATTTGATGTCCAGCAGAGTGGCAAGAGCCTAAAGTAAGGCTGTAGCGCAAGGACAGGTCTGCATAACTGTAACACATAAAAAGAGTGAATAAAACTGTAAGGTGTGCTATAAATAATGCAGAGAACATTTTTATAACGCTGGCAATTTAAGGCGACTGTGTTCGACAGGGAGTGGTCTATAATGGTCATGGGACTGTACAAAGTTCAAAAATGTTGGAGTGGGGGTCAGTTAGTCTCCAAGAGATCATAAAAAAGCAAAAGATGAATATAAACATTCAAGCATCATTTAATGGGATGTGTCACCTAGAATAGTCTTTATAGATGTCGAGAGTATGTGTATCCAGCAGCAGGCCGCACCAGGGGAAGAGGCAGCGGAGGGGCAGGACACGAACGCCAGGACAAGAGTCAGTGCTTCCATAATCTTCAAAATTGACCACAACCTTCTGAGGATTGACCACCAAACCATACTGAGGGACCCCAGCAAGAAGAATCCTCCAAAATAAATAAAAATACAAGAAATACAATGGTAAATTCAGGTGGTATGGCTGAGCCCTAGTTGTCTCTATACTGTCCTTTTTCACCAATGCCAAGCGGTTCTTAACACTGTACATCAGCCTAAAGTATCACCCACATCTGGTCAAGTTTTAATAGTCATCTGCATTATCTGCCTGCATGTACCGAAACCTTTTGTTTAATGGCAACATTTTCAATTACAGTTATACAATAATAATGTCACAAACATGCAAATTACAGTGCATCATACTTCAGGAAGGTCTGTGCGTCATGTAGGTTAGGGGTTATCAGAAGGAAGTCATCCACCAGTCTCATCAAGCAGCTACAAGTGGGGAAAAACAAAATGGACAACAGTGCCCTCAGCTGGTGGAATGATGTTACTGCAATTACAGAGCTCGGGGGTGGGGGGGGGTGGGGGACCTGTGTTCTCTGTACCTTTTCTTGTTAATGATGTCTTTGAACAGGACGTTCTCCATATGTCCATAGCAGAGACAGCAGAGCACACTGGACACAGCAGACCCCTGCGGAACCCCTTGGCACTGTCTGTATGTTCTAAAAAACACAAAACTGACTACAAATATATTCTGCTGCAATTATCTAGTCCACTGAACTAAAATGAAGTGGTCTCTCTTTTTATAAAATCCATGACTCAGAGGTCCACTTTAATATCTGTGATACCTACTTCTTTCCAAACTGAATCACGCTGCCCTTTAGTATTTGGGTGAAAAATTGCAGCGCATCTTTTCCTTCAAGATCGGAGGAGAAATGCTGTAATAAAGTTAAAGGAAAGAGAAATCAAGTAACAGTTTCAAAAACCAAAATACACAGAATTAGAACACACTAGCCTCACCTGCTCCACCAGGACTGAGTGGTGAAGCTTCCCTTTTTTCTGCAGTGATGTCAGAAACTGTTTCATGTTGATGGATCCCATGTTAGCTTCAAGGAAATCTGCCTGTGATGCAAAATAAGAGCTTTTTTAAATAGTGTCTGTACAGAAGAATGTTCATTTCGCATCTCCTTTACCTGCCGGATAAAAGCCTTTTTGAGGCCCTCGTGGGAATCAGCCCAGATCTTGGCGAAGCGGCGAATAGTAAAGACCTCGTTCAAGACGGGCGTCAGAACCTGGTTGATCACTTCAATAAGTTTGTTATGTGGGAGACTCTCATAGGCTCCACTCACATCCATCTTTGATGCAACATTGACAAGGAAACAGAGATAAACTGCCTTTAGGTTAGGTTCTTGTATAGAACCAGTTCAAATAAAATGGAGAAAACTCTCCAAATAAGAAGAAATACACACTTTCACAAAGTAGAGAGGCTGTGGCTTCTCCTTCTGGGCTGGAGCTATGGAGCTCAAGACCTTGTGGATATCTGTCATCCCCCACACTGTTGAACCCAGGAGGGATGGCGTGGAGCACACACAGGCCCGCAGCATGTCCAGCAAGTCTCGGACGTGGCTTTGATAAAGCTGCAAGGAAAAGCAAGGCATGAATATGATTGTACTACAACTTGGGGATATGAAGATAAGATGTTTAATGACACAAATCCAGATGTACCCTGGTTTTGGCATCTGCACCTATGACTCGTGTGATGGGCCTCATGCCATCTGTTTTGGGAATGAAGCGAAGGCGGGATATGATAGTGGACTTGGGGAGGGCAGCCACTTGATCTGGTGTCAACTCCACCATCTGACCTTTGGAAATGTGGCTTCTGAATCAAAATAATAGCAAGGTTATGACTAATGTGATTGTGAGACTTTGAGCTGGGGCTGCTGTGTGCACACGCGCGTACCTGAAGGCCAAGTCCTGCAGTTTTGCCCAGACTTCCTGTCTGTAAAACCTGATGGCGTTTTTTTGGCCCATGCTCTCAGTGGCATAGAAACAGGCTCGAACCAAACCCACAACAAAGCCATCCAGGAGCCAAGCCAGGAACTGCCCAAGGATCTGCGTTCGATATGAGAGCTCACTGGGGGGCACCCTGCCTGCAAAAGAGAAAAAGAAAAATCTACTTTCTGCTACCTTTAATCAAAAATAGCAGTTTATTTGGGGGGTTTTTTCTAAATTAGTCCTAAATGACAATAGAACATTAGCAGAACATTTAAAATCAGATACTTTGACTTAAGTAGATCCTTATAGGTAAACATTTACTAGTTTCCCAACATGGAGGTATGGGCCATACCTGTCTTACTGATCTTTAACCAGTCACAGTTGTTCACTTTTATCTTCCACATCAGTTCAGCCACCGACAGTCTTTCAAACTTGCCGCTGCGCAAGAAGAACCTGACCCGGGCAAAGTACAGCAGCCGATTGTGTTCAGACCCCCACAGCTCCTGAGGGATCACAGCCAAGAGGCATTCTCTGACAAACAGGTACACTCGATGAGATCCGCAGTGCTGAGGCAAAAAGGAGCTCAGCTCTGCTTGTCCCGCATCTTTGATCCCTACAAGTGGGCACGTCTTCTGCAGTAATCTGCTGTACGGGCACCTCCTGTGCTGTCGCAGCAACTGACTGAACAGTGGGACCATGTTAAAAAAGCGCCGGGGGAGTTTCTTAGGCTTCCTCTCAAGTCCGTTCAGGTACAACACTCCCTCGAAGAAGACAATTCGTATCAAATCTCGCCCTTGGATTTTTCTAAACCCCTCAGCAGTTTTTTTCTTCCTATTCAAAAGGAAGCTACGCATGCCTCGGCCCCCGTACAGAAATCCAAGAGTGCGGATAAATGACTGCGAGGGGGGCAAAGGTGGGAAAGTCCCCGATCTCCAACTGGGTCCTCCTTCCAATGGGAGTAGAGTTGCCTCCATTTCACTTCGCTTTTTAGAACCAGGCTGTTTTTGAACCAAGGTTGTTTTACCAGACTCTCCGTCCTGCATTGTTTCACAGGAAACTTTGTCCTCCTCCATGACTCGCCTTCGTTTTCCTGAGCAAACTCTTGCCTCATCCTTTTGATCAGTCTCTGTCTTTTGTTTCCTCAAATACCGTTTCACATTAAATGCCCTCCTCTTCATACTATTGACACCAAGACATCTCTCTCTACAGCCTCGAGACTGGAGAGAAAACCCTAACGAGGCAGTGGCCAGGGAGAAGCAGTCATAGATGGGAATGCCACACACCTGGAATAAACAAGAAGGTGGAACAGCCACAAAGACAGAACAGCTCTCAAAAAGATATCGTGTAATATCAGTTCCAAGACGCATTGAGACTTTTCTCCACAGGTCACTGCCGTGGACGTAAGCAGCACTCTGAGTGACATCTCCTTGGAGTTTGAATTGGTCTGCATCCCGCTCCTCCTGGGCGAGGGATTGAAAATTGTAGCCATGCGCCAGTACATTTCTTTTTCTTTTTCTCTTTACACTGTTAAGAACAAAGGCCAGGAGTTCAGGCAGGGTGCAGATCTGTGGGAAAGATACAAAGCACCTTTACTTTGCCGACTTCCTCACATGACAAAGTCATATATTAGGATAATATCTAGAATACATAAAAGCCAAAAAATTCAAATTTACTACACACTTAAATGCCCATTAGAGGGTGAAGTATTCCAAACTTTCCAGCATGTGATAATTCACATGTTCTTATGATTGATATTCAAATGATTGACGGTTATTAATGAATGCTGAAAATTCACCTGGTTGCAGCTAGGTACTTGTTGTAGTTCCTTGTGGAAGCATACAAAAATACCCCGGACGAAGGACTTAAAATGGCATGTGTCGGACTCTTCGATTAAAGTAGCTTTGTGTCCTTCTCTAAATACAATATCATCTGCGAAATCCACCAATACTTGCACATGCGGGTAGAGGGAGCGGAGAATACCGAGAGTGGGGGACAAATCAGTGATGGACATCCTAACAGCTGATGTAGGACAAGATAAGCGCTCTTTAGCATGCTCGCTGTTAGCCTAATGTCTTTTATAGGGACCCGCGCCGTCATCAGCCAATGAGAGAGCCGTTTATTCAAGTGACCAATCACATGGCTTTTTACTAGAAGCAAAGTTAAAATTGACGAATAGCTGATAAGAAAAGGTCTGTTGTCACTTTTATTACAAATATGTACGAAAAAACGTGATCTGCCAGATTTTCTTATTATTGAAAGAATAATGTTAGAGTTAAAACAATGTTAGAACAATTGTGTGTCTATCCCTGTTATACTTTTGTGATGATAACTATTTTAAATATCAAAATGTGTCCTATATGTGTCCTATATTTTTATACAAATATAAAAATATGTCCTATACGTCAGAATCATTGTTTTAGCACAAATTTTGGCATATTTAAATTAAAGTGTTCTATCAGCTGGTCAGATCACTTAAGTATTTGTCAACTGCTTTTTGTACAAGTGTGTTACAAAAATAGTTTTGAATGATCAATGTCTTTCTACCTTCTGAACTATTTTTAAATAAGCCTAATCCTCTTAGTGAGAGAGTTGGCTTATGCTAAACATTTTAATGTTACTGCTGTGAAGTCCAGGTACTTTTCTATCAGCCAAATGCACTCCATCTCACTACTAGTTCCTACAACATCTTGCCCTTATAAGTACACAAACCCCTCTCGGTGCCTCTGGGACATTAACTCGTCAGTCACACTCAGATTACCACAAACACAGTGTCTTTATTTATTCAAGACAAAAACCTTTTCTACAAGCCATAGTCTTGTTCAACATTTACAGAAAGGTCAGGGAGGGGGGGCTTTTTTTTTGTTTAATAATGGCATGTCATAGTACATTTAAAGTGCATCCATTGAATCTTGGCATTCGTCCTATTGCACATTATAAAAATAATCAGTTTGAAATCAGATCACAGAAGCGATAATATACAGTCATGTCTTCTCGGCATGGTCCTCATTGGCAGCTCTGTAAGAAAACATGCCAATTTCAGCATTCATCATCAAGTCTTTGTAAATATTTGATGACTGAACCTTACCTGTACAGAAGCAGTTGTTTAGACAGAGAGTCTCTCATCTCCTCCATGTCTTTGTTTTTTCTCTTCTGAAGCTTTAACTCGGTTTTAAACTCTCTGGTGCTCTCCTCAAGACAGCAAACTGTGTGCTGTGAAAGTGAAAAATGTAACATATTGTGTATGGCCTGTTGTGGTTTAACACATCCACCCTTCCTGCCGCTTACCTTGTAGTGCTCCACGTCTTCTGTCCTCTGTATGTGAATGAGTTTGAGTTTTTCCTCAAGACGAGCCCTCTGGAGCTTCAGTTTTTGGATCTCATCCTTCAGTGGACTCAGCTGGGTCTTCAACTCCTGGAGCTGTTCTTTGGCTTTCACCAGGGCTTCGGCTGTGACCTCTCTCCTCTTCAGCAGTGCCAACAAAATGGGTTCAAACCTGGAATATTTTATTATTATTATTATAGTTAAAATTCAGTAATATATGTGGGAAAACTTGGCATAGGTAGGAACAGCACCTGTCCTCCAGTGCCCTCAGCCCACCCTGCAGAAACTGCTGGATGTCTCCACAGGAGTGCCTCCTGCACTCAGTCAGCTCATCTTGTGCGCTGGACGTTTGACTGGATGCCCAGGCTTGAAGCGCGGCTTGCAGATTGGAGATCTGTTGTTTATGGGCTGCACTGAGTTGTGAGACCTGTTCTGTTAATTGGAGCACTATTGACTCCAGCTCTTCCTATAAGACAGGAATAAATAGGTTTAATATGGGTTGTTGGGCTTTTTTAATGCTTTGTTGAAAAATGTAATGAACGTATGTTTCTTTTCTAATGGGATTTGTTACCTCTTCTCTCTTCAGAACATCCACCTGATGGTGCTGGTTATTCAGGAGAAACTGGTTGTGGGCACAGTCCCGGGCTACGGCAAACAGTCTTCGTCTCAGCTTCCTAAGCTCCTCCTGCAGCCCCTGGGTCTCCAGGTTAACCTTCCACATCCTCCTTTCCTCCTCTGCTCTCTCCTCCCTAAGGACCTGCATCTCCTTCTTCCTCCCCTCTCGTCTCTCCTCTTCCTCCTTCTTCAGTGCATCCAGCAGCTCTGTCACCTGCCTTTCAGTCACCTCCTCTGTGACCTCTTCATGACGTCCCTCCGTCTTGTCTCTGTCTTTCTGGCTCCTCAGCTCCAGAACCTCTTGCAGCAGTTCTTTCCTCTTCTCCTCTAATTGCTGCACCTCCTGAATGCACTCCTCCATCTTAGACCCCACTGCACATAGATCAGACTGACCAGATCCCAAATAATCAGCTTCAATCCCAGTGACATCTCCTGACTCTGACACCTCACACTCCATCGAGACATTGTTGAATGTGTCAGAGGACAGGGACGGTGGATGAATGTAACTCTCATCTGTTTCCCCCTTTTCAAGTTCTTCCTTTGAAAAACCCACCACATTACCTCCGATAATATCTGGATTCTGCCCCATTCCATTTACTGCTACACCAGTAATCTCATGTCTAATTCCCCTAAAGACGTGAGCTCTGCCTGGGTTTTGACCAGCCTCAGACTCAGATTTCATCATTTTGCTCTCCAACGTCTCTGGCCTCTCTTGCTGAATGGTCACCTGTGTCCCACAAAGCTGGTGGTTCTTATTAATGTGAACATATTCTTGGCTTGTGTCTGTCACCCATTCTCGGGGCTCAAAGTCCATCCCGGCCTCTTCCATGCAGCTCTCCAGCATGGAGAGCATACCCGACAGCTGTCCCTCATACTCCGCCATGGTGTCACTGAGTTTGTGACCTGCTGAAGTGAGAGGCATTTCTCTCTGGCAAGAAATGTCTGAACTCGCTCCGCACCTGCTGCTGGCCGAGGCCAGGGCTTGTGAGTGTGCCTGTGCTGTCTTGTCATGCGTTCCAGCGGCATCCATGTTTGCGTCGATATAGCTTGTGAAGAGATACCCTTGTTGAGAAACGCTTTTTTCTTCGTAGCTCTCTCGTCCATCTTCCCTTTTTCTGTCTGTATTTGTTGATTCCATTAGGCTCATTTCATTGTAGCTTCCTGAGAGGTGAGAGCTAAAGGGGAGAGAAGTAAGCTCCTCACAGCTTTTCAGCAAATCATCCATCTCCTTTAAGTATGGTTTAATCAAACCGATGTTATTCATCAACGGTGTCACGTTGCGCTCTCCTTGTTCCATCGGAGTTCTCTCTCGATCCTCGTCTTCGTTGATGAAGAGAGGCTCGAATCTGGATGAAACAGCTTCATCCATATCCTCCATTGATCAAGCCTCTTTTGTTGCAGCCAAGTCTTCTATGGAACAGTCTCACTCTAACCACAGAAGCACACATGCGTTAGATTTTAGACCAAATCGATGCGTGGCATTCAGGATAGCTGTGGTGACAGTGAAACCTGTTGCATGCGTCAAATAGTTGGTGAGGTGCTTTTGGCCTGGTGTGTCTGTTAGCTATTCCGATGTCATTAGCACATGCAGGCATGTACAGCTGGGCAAGAAGGCAGCTCAGCAGAGGGCTTGCTACCACCACCTGTTCGGTCTGCATGCCCATGGCACCAGCTTTCTTGGCATGGTCAGGTACACAGTCATGTGAACCACCTCCATCCGAATCTCAAGTGACTCAACGCAGACTACTGTAGATTATGGTGGAATGTCATTATAATGGTGGATTATGGATGACCATTCATACATAATGCAGCTTTAATTTCACTCTTTTAGGCATTAACAAGGCCAGAGATTCCCAGCGAGTGAATTGATCAAACTGACCCAATAATGTCACAGCAGGAGGGGCACAAGGGTTTAGCATTTGTTTCAGAGGGCCTAATACAAGACACTCAAACGTCTGTGTCTGCGCCAAAAGATGTGCCGCTCCAACTCCCTTCTGTGTCCAGGGACTCGGTGATACTAAACATGGTTGAGCAAAGCCCTGAGGTGCACCCCAGCTGTCTTGTTGCAACAGACACAGACAGAGACTTGAGCACAAATCACATTCCTTAGAGGTCCCAGAAACCCAGAGACAGCGCTGACCTATATTTGCAGAGCTCTCTAAACACTTACGTCCCTCTGCAGTGAAAATGCTCTTTTATGTTTCATGCAACAGTGCAAAACATTTAATAGTTTAAACTTCTAACAGCCTCTTGGCATCTTAAAGTTTGGGTTTTTTTTTAAAAAAAAGGTTCCTCCTTTAAAATTGAATCAGCATTATTAATACAAACCAACATTTCCAATAAAATAAATGAACTTACGCCTGTTTCGCCTCCTTTCTTGTTGTCTTCAGGGGGAATCCGTCATAAATGAGCTTCGGTTGAGGCAACAAAGCAACTGTGAGCTACAAAGCTGAAACAGTGTGTGCAAATGAATAGTTGAGCGAGGAGGGGGCAGAAACGGTTGACCCAGCCTCTCGCTGAGCCACCGTGCTGCTATGTGTGACCATGGCTACCTCCAATATGTTTAGGTTTATTAATAAACACTGGGCTGGGAGAATAAGGCGCCACGGCATGTTGTCTCAGGCAGCAAGAAAATTGACAAATGGACGTCTAAATATTGCATATTGTCCAATGCAGCTGTTGGGGGTTTTGGGGAGGTTGCCATATTTTATATATATTATAGGATTCCGTTTTATTTATTTTATTTGTGTATTTGAGGCATCAAGTTAATTAAAAAACCCCAAGTAGGGTCTGACGTAGTTTTATTAAATCTAAATTTGGTTCAAGAACAGGCCAGTGGGGGCACAACTCAATCAAGTCAAGGACCCATTGACCAGATTTTTTGCCCTGCTGTTGCTTTAACAATAATTGACCATGTAGGTTCTCATTCATCAAAGCTTTATCTAAGAGCAACTGGACATTTACCATGAAACATACCAATGTAATTTAGACATGGACGCAAAGAAAAATGACGCAAAACTAGTTTTAGTCACGTTGGAATTTTTGCCGAATTACTCATAAATGAAAGATTCATCACTTCGTGCACCTCTGCAACTTGTGTAAACTAATCCATGACTCCTGGCTGAGTGTTTAGCTACAGAGGGGTGTATTTATTGTGGCTGTTGAGCCGTGGATACTGTATGTTTTGGCAGGGTTGTGGTAATGCATGTGTTTACAATGAGAGAGAACGCCGGCTCAAGGATTCCACCCGCGCCTTTGCATTATCAACAAGCCTTTAAATAGCCCAGCAAACTTTTTTCACCTCTTCCCTGGGGAGGATTGGTTTTCCCCTTAACTTCTGACCCCAACAACGGCGCGACCGTAAGTAGACGCAACAATATGTGGCAGGTGCAGCTAGGAAACAATGTACATAGAATAACTTTTTTAAGGCGTATTATTTACTGGTATTTCATAGTTTTCGTCAGTGTTGCAGCAGTTTTTTAATGTTTTAGAGAAGCCTAAATAACAGTTTACCCACCGCTGGTACCACTAGATGTCCTCGCTGGATAAATTTAATTCTCTCTGATGCCAGAAACAGTTAAATCAACAGTCATGCTGAGGTTCACCTCGGTGGTGTGTTTAACTTTTTCTCATAAT
This sequence comes from Takifugu flavidus, assembly GCF_003711565.1. Lineage (NCBI taxonomy): Eukaryota > Metazoa > Chordata > Actinopteri > Tetraodontiformes > Tetraodontidae > Takifugu > Takifugu flavidus. The sequence goes on from NC_079540.1 coordinate 4,321,273, forward strand.
CTGTTTTTTTATTTGTTTTTTAACAAATTCCTCCTTAAAGTACGTTTAAAAATAGATGAATTTGTCCCTGTTTATGTGGTATAAAATAAACAGAATTAAATCGCTTAAGTAACCTTTTGCAGTTTACTCTATAAATAGTGACCACCATCACCTTTGAACATGGTGATTCAGAGTTTCCATGACATGATGATCCCACTGTGTTCAAGGGAAGATGTAATGTTAATCTAAATCTCCCTTGTTGACTGCAGTGAAACAATGTTTTGGCAAGTCTAGGCTCTAAATGTTCCTAGGATTATCTGATTGGAGATTTTTGCACTGATGAAACCCGAAACATCTGCTCGGGTCAGCACAGCGAGGCCACAAGTTTGTCATAAAAATCAAATGGCAGGGAGGCTGAATACCCAACTGAGATGAGACATTTAGTCAGTGTCCAAACATCAGCTCAACGCGTCATCATTTTCCGTTTTTCTCCCTTCCCTCCCCTCCCATTTTTTCCTTGCGTAATTTAGAAATAAAGGCAGAAGACTGGATGACCTCCAGGAACGGACAAAACTTTTCAACCATCTCCCGTCTTTCAAAAATTCTGGAGAATCTACATTGATTATCGGTGAGCAAAACGGACGTTTTCCACATCTGTTTTTGCACTCGCAATGATTCCAGTTCTGTTTTTGTCGATACGGATATGGGTTGCTCCATATCTTTACAGTAATAAACACTCATTCAAGTTCCCATCTCCAACCATTCTGGCCAACCTCAGAACTCAGGAGTAAACTTTTGTTTTCGCATGAAAAATGTGCTTCTTACAGGATATTTTCTCCTTTTCGGACCATTTCAACTTATAAGTCTTTGCAGTTGCTAAAATCCGCAGACCAGTCTGTCCAGCAACAACAGCCCCACCAGGTGTTACGGTTTGGGGGGGGTTTAACAGAACCCGAGAGCAGGCCAGGACACGGTGGTAAGGGTTTTATTTACGGGGGGGACAACACAAGACAGAGGCAGTCCTCCCAGGCCACAGAGAGAACTCGGGAACAGAAGCAGTCCTCCAGGACTGCAGAGAGAACTCGGGAACAGAAGCAGTTCTGCAGGACTGCAGAGAGAACTCAGAACCAGAGGCAAACCCACCACACTCTGGCAACAGAAACCAAACCAAAACACAACAAGGGAAAACCAACCAAACCAACACATGAACAGGGGAAACCGAACCAACACTCTGGCACTGATAGGCAGATGCACCCACCTTAAGTAGGCGGCAGGATGTAAATTGCCTACAGGTGTGCCTGCCTGCAGTGCCAGCTGCCGCCTATTGAGCTCAACACCGCCCCTGCAGGACAAAGCAGGCACAACCCTGGACCCCAACACCAGGTTCCCAAATTCTGGGTTCTAAGATGGTTCTAAGTTTTCATCAGCACTCAAGTAGCCAATAAAGAGACATGAGAACACTGAAACTAAAACAACAAAGAGGAACTATGAAGTTTTGTTGTGCAGGAATTTAGCTAACAAACCCTAGATGCCATGTTGTCATCAAGCAGGTCTTGCTTGTGTCACCTGGCAGACATTCACAAATGATATTTTTAAATTTTACAGCTCAACTGGAACGTCTGTCGTCACTCTGGCTAAGTGTTTTAATGATGGCAACATTTTCAGGGGTTTATTTCATCGAAAGCTCTCTCTGTGTAATCGGCCGTCCCGAGTTGTTCCTGTCACGGTCCGCCCAGTGTTTGCACTAGATGGCTTCCAGAGGGAACACTTAATGAACCTGCGTGTGTTGTGCTCTGTACTTCCTTTGGCGTGTTCCTCCACCGTTCTGGCGCCAGCGGCGCGGCTACACGTCGCTCGCCCGGGGGCTCGATCAGCTCGCACCAGAAACAAGGTGTTTGGAAGCTGTTGTGATTGTTCTGAAAATATGCCTCAGTTAGCAGCGGGACTCTTTTCAGACATCTTTGTACTGTTGCATATATGCAGCTATTTCCCACGAAAAGACAACTGATAAAAACAACTGATAAGTAGAGATTAAACAGGCTGACAGAGATGATTCATAGTATGGGTTCAGGCGTGACTGCATCGACAATGACTCCGCCAAAACCTAGATCCAACGCTGGTAGACCTAACAACAGCTCTCCTTTTTATGAGGTATTCTACATAGATAAACAGATAAAAAATAGTTCCACTGAAGCTTAAACAAAATAGACGGCAACATGTTTGGCTTTCCTGAGGCCTAGATGTTTGACAGCATGAATGTTGCTCCAGAACGCTGTGTTTCGTCACCTCCTGTGTGTTTATTAATGCATCATTCCATAAGAAGGTGCCACCACACTTAGCGACACTTTGTTGCTAAGCTAATAAAAACAGTTTGGTTTTATAACATCACATCAATTTTATTGGCACATCACTTCAATTACGACTTAGCCACAGATTTATGTGCACATTATGTAGATCATTCATGTCAGCATAATCCCAAACTACGGGAGACCCGGATGTTAATTTTAACATCTGGAGTTGATTTTCAGCATGATGTCATTACAGGCTACCACGGTGTCAAACCTTGGAGCAGTACTGGTGTCTTCATCAATATCTCCGCTACATTCCGCCATAGATGAGCTGCAAATTGACCAGACAGCTCGATGGTGCGGCCCTGATTTTTACGGATATGCCCTGAAAGTCTCGCCTTGGCTAACCAAATCATTATCCCAAAATCAGCTTCTTTCAGTCCATGTTAAGGTATTAAAAAAGGTCCAAAATATGTTCCTAATTGCATTTTTTTTTTAGAAATAGCTGCACTAGAAATTGCCGGCCCAATTTTCACCACGCGTTATTTGATGTTGGCGGTGTTATTTCAACAGAGATTCAACAGAGGTCACCACAGGTTTCCCGGCTGTGACGCCTGTGCTGCATTTAAACAGGCCCCCGCCGAGAGGGAAAACAGGCGCACGGCATTTCTGTAAATGGAGGGACTGCGAGACAAAGAAGGGGAGAAAAAGAAGTGGAGAGATACGGTCGGATGGCCCGAATGGAAACTTGTGGCGTGTTTTTGTCTGGTTCCAAACAACCCGGCAACAACCACACCCTCTCAGGAATTCCTGATGTGAAAATATTTCATGTCACGGATTTAAATGAGCGGTTCACTCTCAACAAAACAGGATGTGTGAATATTTTCAATCTGTTTATGGAATTAGTTTAAACACAGCTGCCTATGGCCAGTTTAGAACTCTTGCTCCAGGAACTGGCCACCTACGGAAGTCTCCTGTAAGCCAAACTAAATTGCACGGGTATAAAAAATGATAGTGTGAGGTAAGCCCTGACCTTATCCATGGCCATGGGCAGCAAACTGGAGCTCAGCAGGCTGGAGGCAGGTTAGTCAACCTGGTGTCTGCGAGCGGGTGTAAAACTATGAGTCCTTGGAGATTTAAGAACCGCAACTGTTCTTCCAGATGACATTTACCCAGCCGGTGCACACGTACAGCACATCACTGTTATTTCTCGCACCGTGTGCACACAAAGAAGCCGGTGCTTCTGGCAAAACAGAGGTGCAGCTTCTACAGTGCAAAAAAACAGCCCTTGTGCACACCGAGGGAGAGCCATGTCAACTTGCAACCGCGCCAGCTTCAACGTGTCCAGACTCTGCAAACACTGGTAATAAAATTTGACGGATGACTTTCGGGTCACAGAGCTGATCGGTGGCAGGGTTACGCACACACTGAGATCCCACATGGCTCCTCTCCTCTAGATCCTATCAGGCAGATAGAAAAAACGACCAGCTCAACATAACAACCCTGGTTTCTGGCTTCTCTTGGGCTTTTGCCTCCATTAAGTGTGTTTTGAGTGAAATTGAGGCATATTTCTTCACTTAAAATTAGCACTAAGTAGTAGAAAGTAAATCCCCCCTATTTATCAACAGTGCCTGTTGTCTGGGTTTTGGAGCAATTGTTCCCTGGAGGCGTCATAAAATCCTCCAACTCATTCTGAGCAGGTCCAACTCACATGTGCTCTTCCTGTGCATTTCATCCTCTTTGGCAGGAACTCCATAGAGGTGACCTCACGATATTCCCGTTACTTTCTCCTTTTTTCATAAAATAGACACCTCTAATGAGTCGTAAGTGGCTTTTGATAACAGCCATAGGCAACAACAGGTATGGACTCTAAGAAAACCGACGGGGATGTTTTTTTCTTCCCACTTTTTCCTTGACTGTTTTTGTCCGTGTCCATCTTCACATACCCCGTTCCAGCCAGAGTTCACTGCCAACAGACACTGTAGCATTTATTCAAGGCCTGGGGAGACAGACCTTGACCGAAGAGGGTCGCCTCTGTGTTTTTCACACCGGAATATCAACTTGGAAACTTTCCTTGATCTCTTTCAAAACCGTGCCACAATTTTCCCCCTGTGCTGATTTCTGTCGACCTCGCCTCCTTTCCCACCCTCCCTATCCTCACAGCTGGTTGAGGGTTATAAATAGTTGGTTTTGGAATGTAATTTTGAAGAGATTTGTTCTTTTTTGGGATATTTTTGTGGTATTTCTACTTGGCTGCACGCCGCAGCTTGCGTGCTATTGTGTGCTTTTGTTTGAGGAACGGACTGAGAGAAACAGTCCACGCAGTGAAAAGCATCTATCACAGGACAAAAGCAGGTCAGGAATAGTAATGCTGGTCTGAGAGAGCGGAGCTTATCCCAACCGGCAGTCTGGATTTCCTGCCCGCAGCCCTCTTTAGTCACACACATACGCAGGTTTGTGCTAATGCAGTGCCGGCGTGTGTGTGTTAGCATGGCCAGAGTGGTGTTTGAGGCCCTCAGTGCCTCAGTTGTTGTTATATTCAAGAAGTTTTTTTCACTTTTTAATATCCCCTTCTCTTTAATACTTGCACCTTTTAGTGAAAACAGATACTTGAGTTATTTCCTGTGTGTTCTTTTAATTCAGACACATTCTTATAGCACATATTTAGCACCTAATTAAGTTATCTGCTGTGTATTAAAAACTGGAAGGAAATTGAGGTTGACAGAACCGCAAGTTTACCCATAACCACGAAAAGCCTCCCCACCACAGGCCCCCAAGACCCACCCCCTACAGCCTGGTCTACAGCCTGCAGGCACGCCAACATGTGTGGATACATACAGATAGACATGCCCACATATCTACAGAGAAGAACCTTGGAGGTGTGCAAAGATCCAGTTGAAGTGGTTAAAAAGCCAGTGTGGGTGCCTCCCTTTGGAGATCTTCCAGGGACATCCAATTCGGGGGAGGCCCCAGAGTAGATCCAGATTTCTAGAGGGATGATATGATCCCCTCTGGTCTGGGAACGCCTGATCCCCTCAGAAGAACACTGGTTTTCCTGTTACCAACATGGTCTGACCCTGGATAAGAGGAAGATGGTGGAAGAGTGCAGGCACACGTGCGCACCGTCCAGTAGACTATAACGCTAGCTAATGTCAAACGGATGGCTGTTTTCTTCTGCGTCACCATGGAAACGCTAAAACACTTCAATATGTAAGGCATGAGCGCACTCAGTGATGACTCACTTCGCCCCGCCCAGCGTGCACGGCCGGCATGGATTCCCCCACCACACACATGTGAAAACATCCCTCAAAAATGAGAAACAGGTAATTTTCACTGAGACCCAACAGGCATCTGCCGCTGCAGTTCATCGTGATCGTGAATCCACGATCTGGAGATGATCCTCATTTGTAATTGCTCGGGAGAAGTAACGAGAGGCAGCTGGCTGGACGTTCTCAACGCACGGAGCCCGCAGACATGGAAGCGAGCGCGCTCCGTCGGGCCATGCCCTCCTCAAGTAGCAGAATTAGCCAGGTGACTCCCGGCGGATGGGTAATTTTGCTGCGTCCTCAGAGGATCTAATTGAGGACGTTGACCCACAGAGCACCTAGGAGCAACAAGGGGAGTAGGACTCTGGGGAAGTCCTCCTAACGTCCTTCCTCTTTGTCCTTCTGCGTCCTCCCCATGTTCGACCCAAATGATCCAGTCCCACAACACACACGCTCTTGCTCTCATCCCACTTCTGAAGAGCGTCTTCTCGCCTGCTGGATGGTGACATAAGCATGTCTGTTCGCCACTCGGGCTTATGTAACACACTTTAGTGGCACAGCGTGTTACGGTTGAGTTTGTCTTAAAATCAAACGGACATCAGTGACTTCCTGACCCTCGAGAAGGAATATCAGGTGTCTGGGTCACCAGAGCCACTCCCTCTTTTTTGCTCCTGGCCATCTCCACCTCTTTAAACACTGAATTGCTCAGCAGAGCTCAACCAAAAACCTCCCCTGTGCCTTCAGAGAACAAGGAGAACGCTTGCTTTGATTATGGACATGCTGGACCAAGGTGTGAATGGTCTATTTCAAGTCCTGGTCATGCTGGGAGGCCAAAAGGTTGCTCTGCTGCGGGAGGTTGGACTGACTGCACCTGATCCCCGTAAAGGACGGTAGGAACAATGGAGACCGGGGTAGGGAACTTCCGAGGACTCAAGCAGTGAAGGTAAATTCTAGATCCCAGCCGTCTGGAGTGCTGGGAGAAACAACCAGGGAAGCTGAAACTGGTGTGGCTAATTTCTAACAGAGGTGGGAGGAGAGGCTCGCTCTCATAGAGGGGGAGGGACTCCAGCGAGCATGGAGCTTCATTCACTGCATTAAACACACACACACACACACACACACACACGCACACACACACTGCAAAGCTGTTCTCAGCCAGAGAGAGAAGAGGGGAGCGGAGGAGAGGACAGCGCGCTCTGAGTAAGTTTCCAGCTTTGTCCTGTTGCACCATTTTACGGGGATTTTTACACATTTTGCGAAGCTAAACTGACATGAATTCATCCACCTCTGTTCTCACATCTGTCTGGATCAAACAGAAAGCGTACTTTTGTACTTCTAATACCTGACCCGAGCTTCTTTCTCTTCTCTCGTGCACTCGGACACATTTTTGCTGATGTGAACCACATGTCAGACACATGTACATGTATATGCAAAGACAGGGTGGAGGTCCAGGGAGATTTTAGATGGTAGCGTTTCCCTCGCTTCTATTTCCAGTATCAAATGCCTCACTTTTCTATCTTTCTATCTCACCCTTTCCCTCACTCATCCTGCTGGTCTCACTGTTGTCCCAGGTGGAGACAGACAGGAAGAATAGACACTCTGACCGAGGTCAGCATCGTTCCAGACAGAGGACACGCTCGTCCAGGTTGAGGCGTCGCACCCAGATCCTCCAGGATGTCCCGGAGGAGGTCTACAGGCGACCTGGTGCCCAGGGACATCTCTGAGGTCTTAGCCAGGGAGGCGAGGGCTCAGCGCGGGCAGAAGAAGTCAGGAGGCTCCCTGGGGCAGGCGTTCAGCTGGCTAAAGGGGAACCGAAAAAAGAAGAGCATCAGTAACGGGTTGAGGCACGTGGTTGTTGGTGGGATGGATGCTAAAGTGGGACTTCAGAACCGAGAACATGCAAAAGGTGGGTGAGTCAATATATATATAATTTAAATCTGGGGCGTTTTCTAGCCAATAGTCTTGTTGGTGGTGGCGGTGCTGACTCAGGGTTGTGCTAAATAAAGCATTTTTCGTTGCAATTTCAGGTTTTTCTGACCGCTAATTAAGTGCAACGTGCAACATTCATTGAAATGTTTTGGCATTTGTGTCCAATTTCAGATTATTTATGTTCAGGAATAGCTGAGCTGATTGTGAAACCCACAGACTGTCATAACTGCCCATGTTGACCTTTGGCATAGTTAAGCTAATTGTTTTGTGGTTTCTAATTCAGCTACTGTGTTTTGCTTCTGTTGAGCATTTCAAAACAACCAAAATGAAAGTCAGGTGATTTTTAAGAACGATCTTATATGACCCAAATCATGGATACCTTTAGCAACTGCTAATTGACTGGTTTGCATATAGAAGCTAACTCAGGATATGCTGAGCTTTCTGTTGAGGGAAAACAGCTGTACAGATGTAAATATTAGCGGTGCAGGTCCAAACAGAAGGGAATTTTCAGTAATATGTTTAATGTAACAAACTGACAGTCGAATATTTTTTACATTCATACCCGACTTGTCAAGAATTGAAGCTTGGCCGCCGTCTTGGATTTCACAGTGCGATGTGATACGCACTCCTCTGGTGCTGCTGTCTGTGATGTAGAAGTCGTTCATCGCAATCACAACACGTCAAATAAGGTGCTCATACTCCGAACTGCTTAGGTATCGACCTGTTGAAGCCACATTTTTGGCACCTTTGCATTTTCTGACAACTCTGGACGAGTTTCACGCACACGCGTGCATGAAGCGGCGCAGGTCTGATCCCTCCGTGTGTTTACTGATGCGTTTTCTTGGTTGGCAGCACAGAGATTACCCAAAGTCCCTGTTTCCTGGGGTTGTTCCACCCCTAAAGCCATCCCTTTTCCCCTCCATCTTTGCATGTGTTACTGTAGTAACTGTCCAACAGCTCTGAGAAATGCAGATTTATTGTCCTTCAGAACTTCAGAACAGGGTTTTTATGCCTAACCACAGCCTTTGATGATGTCTTCTGCGAACTATTAACACTGGATCGCCAACAGTGACTCCGTGTTGAACCCAAAGACTAACTAGGGCTAATAATTCCCAACAAAGGATGTGGATAAGGACTGTACAAAAAAAATGTGTGGGAACATTCCGTCGCCCTTATGACCATATTCTGCTTTTGATATTATTTGTCTCTCCTTTTGTTCGCTGTTTTGTTCTCTGATTTAGTCAAGATTTGGTGTGTTGTTTTTTTTAAATCTTGTAATCTGTTTTTATCGGTAGAGGTCGCCAGTCGTTACAAACATTGGGTTTAATGTCAATGTGATGAGCAGCAGGAAATGTGAACGCAAACAAATGTATAAATAATCATTGCTGAATGCGGGACAGGTAAATAAATTACTCCATTGTACCATTCTAAGGTCTCTAATTATCTTTCGCCCCATCATTTTTTTGTAAATTCTGTATAAAACACTAAATGGGACCAACCAGTTCACTCACGAATCGCCATCATCAGACATTAAATTTAGTTTTCTGCAGCGACCTGATAGCATGTTGACAGTATTCAAAGTAAATCTGCTCTTGTCGCCCCCTGCTGGCAGTTTAAAGTCACCAAGTAATCTAAGTGTCCTTGAAAGGAACACACAAGATAACAACACACCAAAGTGCAAGAGTATCTGTTTGTGTGTGTGTGTGTGTGTGTGTGTGTGTGTGTGTGTGTGTGTGTGTGTGTGTGTGTGTGTGTGTGTGTGTGTGTGTGGCAGCGTTGATGCCAGCTAGCTCCCAGAGTTATGCGATGAAGAGGAGAGATTACAGCGAATCACAAAGGCCCTTTCAACATTCAGAGGACTCTGAGGGTGCACACACTTTTTCTTTAATTAGAGCAACTTAATGACACACATACATGCGCACACGCACACACGCCAGTCGCTCTCTTTGCCCACTCATGACTGCATATTGCTGTTTTTCATTTACTTCTCAAATTACTTAATAGCCTCTTTTCAGCAGTCCTCTGGGCGTGTTTGTCTTCACCCCTTATTATTGTGCAATCAGTGTGTTTAAACCCAGTTGTGTGCGAACATCCTCAGGGCTGTGCACGACCCGACGCAACCCCGTATCACAGCGTGATTCCGCGTTGGTGGGTCGGCCGCATATTGCCCGGCTTAGGGCGGCGCCGGCCCAGCGGAGGCGCTCATTACATCACCTCCACAAACACACACACGGGCACAGCGTGAACCCCCCTTTCCAACGTAGCTGCTTTGTTCAGCACAGCTCTTCTTTGGCCGCAGCCTGTTTGAGCTGTGAGGTCATTTCGCGCCGTTCCCTGTGCGCATCCATGTGTGCAGTCGTTCTTTCCAGCATCCGTGACATCACCCCTATGAGTGTATTTTGTTATTGGGCCGCAACTATAACCCGTGTTAGGATTTCCTGCCTGCACAGCCACATCAGGGGGTGTGCGCTTCATAAAGTGTGGTGCAGATTACAGACCTGGCAGGCTGATGGAACAGCAAAGAGGCTGTTTAACTGATAGAAGAGTCTTATTTCTATTACGAGCCAGGGCCCCTTTAATTTGGTCTGAAGGTCGTGAGCGGGAGGTAAAGAAATGTATGCAGCGCATAGGGAGGGGTGTGAAAGTTTAATGCCACTGTGCAGCGTTTTCTGTCAACATCATTCAACCCCCCCCCCCCCCACACACACACACACACACACACACACATCAATGTGAGGTAATTTTACCTGCCTGTAAGCAGATACTTCCAACCCTCACCTGTCACCGTAGAGCTAAAGCCGCAGAGGGGAGGTAAACGTCTCCCAGGCAACGCCGTTGAGACGCTGTGGCAGTGAGACAATGGAGTCTGATTGTGATGGAGTGAAGCCTAAACAGTGTTTGCGGTCATGTTCAGTGTGAGGATGTACGCATTGTGGCCGAGTACTCATTGGAAACTCTAGATGCTAGCATGATGACATGGAAAATCAAGGACTTTTCTGCAGCTAATGCCAGTCAATTTGCATCATTGCGACATATTTCAAAAAGCCAGGTTAATAACACGCACAATCATAAGTTGCATGATCGTAGGACGGGTTTACATCTGAAGCTTCCCCCCAGAGATAATGTTTATGGATGTAGAAGTACCACATTTCTTTACAGACTATGGTGTGTTTTGATGTGGCTGGTGGGGGGTGGGGGGGTGGGAGACAGCTGGAAGACATTAATGTGGGACTGAAGCAGTGGGAGTCTGTATATAAATGGATATACAACCAATTTCCCCTTAACTGTGTGTTTCCAGTTACATAAGTTGTTGTAATCCACCTGTTGAGTTTTGTTTACCTGTTCCAGCTGCCTCCTCGCTCAAATGACAAAGTCAACAAGGTGTAAAATGACTCTGGCCCATATATGTCCAAATGACCCGTCGACCTTGGTCTCCCGCGTTCACGGCTGTTCAATTTGATTGACCTTTTCTGGCTTTGTGTCTCATGATGATTGCACCACCAACAAAAAATAAGAACTATGACTCCCAGGCTGCCACCAAATGTGATGAATAATTACTATACAGTCAAGTACCAAGGGAAAACCTTGTCACATGGTGCACACCTGAAGCTTGTGAAGAGGTTGTGCTGATTTTATTGCAAAACTGTAACTTCTAAAACTTCTCACACTGGGGTCAACCTGGTGTCAGAGAAAATAAATTCCTTCAAAAGTGTTATTACACTTCCTGCCACTAGGTGGGAGTAATGCGCTGTTTCGAACGTGCAGGCTAAATGTAAAAATGCAAACATGTTTTATGGATTGCATCCATTAACATCCTTTCTGCAGTCTCACTCTGCCCTCGGATCCTCTCTAATCTAGATTACACACAGACTGAACCTGCAGGTTGTCTCTCCTGATCAATATTCAGCAGCCACTGAAATTCCCCTCATCAACAGCACACCACTCTGTTTACGCCCCATTTTAATGTATCTGGGGCATTTTTGACATGCTGTGTTGCAGCCAGAAGGTGAGCACAGAGCATCACACACATGCACAGCTGTACTCTACCAGCACGAACATACAGGGTGTGGTGCTGGTGCCGCTGCATGAAGAGGCAGCATCTCTCCTCGAGATCCGTTTACACTCTGCAGGAGTGATTTCACCCTCTCACATCTGTCAGATCTCTTCCTGTCATGGAAATGCAGCCATATACACGTTAGGAAATCCCCATCACACTCCTATTTCCATCCAGAAACCTTCTTCTATAAAAATTGTAAAATCTTCCATCTGACACAGTTAATAAATCTGCTTTTTATCATCTTTACAGATGAGAGGTTGGGGTGGAGGATGGGAGGGAATGTGTTCGCAATGACCATGAGCATGAGCATCCTTCTCTCCTCCCTCACCTCCTCTGTTCTCTGTAATAAATCAGTGTTCTTGTGCCTTCTGACCCAGTTCTGTGCGACTGATATTGATCCACCGGCTCTGGGAGCATCGTCAGAATCCATCACCATTGTGGGGCATCCGCTGAGCATGAACTGATAATTACAGAGTCTTCTTCTTTGGTTTTCTTTTCCTTCTTCTTTTTTTGTGAAAGTCGCTCAACACCTGTAAATACTATCTGAATTGTGGAGCATTGTGGTGGTAATTCCTTCTCTCCTTGTGGTTTATCCATCTGCTGTTGGACAGGAATCTGTTTCTCCTTCGCAGCCGGGCCGTGACGGCATCTGTCAGCTTGGCTTACAAATGTTTGCAATAAAAAAGACAACTGATTAAAAATTAGCAGCAACTCAAGATTGTCAGCCAAGCGTGAAAAGTGTGCACATCATGTGGACCATTTGTATGTGTGTGTGTGTGTGTGTGTGTGTGTGTGTGTGTCTGTTTGTGTGGGTGTGTTTTTATTTCCCTCCTTTTGAACATTGTAAATTCTCAGCTGAGCAGCGTGAAGGCTTGGCTCTTGAGCTCAGTGATCTGGGAGGGGTGGGAGGGGCATTTTCACACACACAAGCACTCGAGCACACACACACGTACACACGCACGCACACACACCCGTATGCTTGGCAGTGAGCTTGTCAGCGTTGGATGCTGATGTTGCTCCAGCAGCTGTTGCGGGACTGGAAGTGTGTCAGGACCGATCTGAGCGCCTCTCCGGCTCAGATCTGCACGTGTGTGTCGTGATTTCAGCTGCGAGGGTTTAACTCAGGAGCTGGCCGGAGGGATTCAGGAGAAGCCGAGCTGCCACTGACTCAGGGTGCGTTTCCACGCCGCAGAAGGGACGCTGATGTAATGTTGCAGGGCGAAGAGATGTCAGACCCCCTTTAGGGGCTCCCAGGATCGCCCCAAGATGGGGAACAGCATACAGGCTAAAAAGAAAGTCCAGACTGAGGAAAACTCACCTGTGCGCTCCTCCACCAGCTCACAGAGGGTCAAATCTAAAGGCTCCTGGCTGTTTGGACGTCGAGACAAAGTGAAGACAGGTAAGAGAAACCCTTAAGGACAACGCTGGATAATTTTAGTGCTGAAGGAAACAGGAATTTGTGTTGATGAATCCTACTTATTCAGCTATTATATGCAAGCCTGCACGTTGGGACAGGACTCCCTAGAAATGTCCTTTTAAGACAGTTTTACCCACATGTGTCCTTTTGAACTGCTTTGTAATTGCATGTGTTGTGACCTGCGGTGTGGTCTGTCTCACGGTGATCATCGTCTCTGTTAAAAGTCCCCGGAGCGACAAAAAGCACCAGGCAAACAGGTTTAACGCAGACACAGAGAGATTCCCCGATAATCTCTCTGTGAGTGTTGATGGTTTCTCTTTCTCAGGCGGCGCCTCGTGCACAAATGACCTCTTCCTCCGTGCATCGCTTCTATTTTCATGTTGACAGAAAGCTAACTGGAACCAGCTCGAGCCCTTAAACTATGTTTGCTCGTGATTATGATGGTTTTTAACAGCACTTAATAAACAACTTTTGACATCCACTCACATCTTCTCCATTTTGACCTGTTTGAAAATTTAAAACAGAGCTCTAAACAAAGGTTCTTAGATTCAACATGTGTTTTACATCTTTCTTCCTCCTTTTTTCCTTCAAAGAACTGATGCAGATGCATTTGTCGTCCACCACAAACCTTGGTTGCCATGGTTTCCAACCAAATTGCCGGAGTTGCACTTGAATGCTGCTCATCAACAGCCTTCTGTTGTATTGTTTATGTGTGCGTTCAACATAATGAAGCTGGTTCTGCGAACGATGTTTCAGTCGAATCTTCTCTAAGGGTGGTCGATGGGTCGGCGCGCCGTTTTCTGTTCCTCTGCCACGTTCACGGGGAGTTTATTCAGCCACTCGGGGTGTGAATGCATTCCTGCATTCCAGACAATCTCCTTACGCATGGGCAGCCGTCCAGCACGCAAACCAACAACTTCTCTTTCTTCCAAATTCCTTTATTTTTAGTCACTTTTATTTGGCTACTTTGGTGCCACAAAAATGCCAGAATTGAGCCCGACCGAGGAGCTGTTAGGGTGGAAGCTTTGCCTCCGGACGCAGCGGCCCTCAAAGTTGCGTCCACGTTGTCGATTCGCGAGCAACATGCACAGAAAATGTGTCTGTGTAGCTACAGGAGCGCACAAACTCGGTGAACTGGACCCCTGTCTGTGCTCGTCCAATAAGCGTTATGGCAAGGTTCCAAAACCAGAAAACCTCACCAGTGTCCTTGGCTCGTCGCTGAAAATGTAGTTATGAATCAACTGGATGTCACACAAGGAGGTTAATTACCTGCAGTTTTCTTGTTCAAGGTCATTGAGGGACCCTTGAATATTTGCATAAAACTTGTTAGCGATGATGCTAACCGGAGATGTGGAGGTTCCAGCGGCTGATCTTAGCTCCGCGTGATCTCAGATTTTACTGCATCTGCAGGGAGTCACGCACACACATTGATGTCACCCTCCTCGTTTTAAACCACAGCATCAAAATCACCCACCGAGTAAAACTAACAACTGCAACTGGTGAGAGAATTAAGGAATCGGATGAGACATTTTTAAAACTCACGCTAAAGGTGGGAAGGAAAAAAGACAGCACGTTGTTCAGGGTCATGCATAATTCAGGGACGAGGCCGACAGCAGATCTTTCCTGCAGTATTGGTAACGGCTTGTCTTGTGCAGGGTGTGATTTTCCATATTCCATTATCTCGCTGGCTAAGGCTCGTCTAAGCCTTTTGATTTCTGTAAGCTGGGCTAAGATGCTCTCGCCTTGGTTCTCCTTTGAAGATCTTCATTTACTGCGCGCCTCTGATTCCCCGCAGAGAGACCAGGCAACACAGTAGGATAAAAAGATGATTTTCCAACCGCGCTCTCTACCCCTCCTACTCCCATCTCGCTCTTTTATGTCCTGTTGCTCTTCCTGGCTGCTCTACGTATGCTGATATCTGTAGAAACACACAGAAATCCTCATTCCCTTCAGTGAATCAGCATCTCTGTTCCTTTCCTTCACTCTCTGTCAGTTATCTAATGTATCTGTTCACAGCAGTTGTCTTAAAGGTGCCCTGTTCCTCTTGGCTTTAATTGTGGCCATCATTTTTTCACCTGTGACCTCTTGTCCTGTTGTGCCGGAGGGTTTCTCCTCTTCCATCCTCTCCCTGTATAGCAGCGTGTAATTATGGTCAGTCTTCATTCCCTGCTGCTAAATGTGGCTCAGAATTTCAGGATTTCAGCTCCAGACTCTCAACAATTGTCTCAGGATCTATCCCAAAACCACAGCATCTCGTGTCCGAACTCCGGGCCTTAACTACGAGGTCAAGGCATCTTGCTTGCTGAATGGAACGCTGCACCGTCACTGTATCGTCATGGAGACAGGGTGTTCAGATGATTCTGTATTGGGTCAAGCATGTTTCCTGCATCATCGCTGGCGCAGGCTGGACTGTCGACACATGCACAGCATCCATTTTGCAGCTTTCCGTCTGAAAGGTCATTATTCAGGGGTCATTATTCAGCCCCAGATCTAGTTTTGTCTGATGTTCTTCTCTCTGGCGTGGGTGCATCAAACTGTTCGCACGAGACTTTTTCAGGTCCATTACGAGCATCTCAGAATGCGGCTTCCCTGCACGTTTTCTGTGCTTTTTCACAACAAATGTGTCAAAATGGTCTGGACTTGTTTACCAGAGTGGGGATTAGTTTGTTGGCCGTGTATAATGGGATGAGGGGTGGGAGTTTCTGCTCCCCAGATTAGCAGAATGAGATGCTTCCTTTGAACAGGAGGCCAAAATAAAGGCGTCTGCATATTTCTCCGTGCACAGTGTAGCTGTTTTTAATTTATTTAAGTATGTTTGTCTGTTTGTTACACGTGCGATGAAAACAGGGTTCATCAGTTCAGGGCTAATGTGTTCCGTGTGACTCAGATGACACATCATCAAATTCACTTAAGGCTGTCGATCTGCCTGCTTGCCCCTCACCTCAGGAGGAGCCTGGCTGTTTCCTCAGCGGCAGAAAGGCCCAGTGTTGTATTTCAGGTCGTTACAAGGCTTCGATATCCATTTCCCGTGAGTCAGCATTTCATCGCACAAAGTTTAAATCCATTATAGTGGACAGAGAGGCCATGTACAGCAAAGAACAAGGGGCGATTGTCTCCGGGAAGGAATGTCTGGACGTCTTTACAAACTCCACGAATTAGAAGGAGAGCACGAAATGATGTAAATGACATTTTAGGGGGGTCGAAAAAGTCAAATGCTGCTGTGTGTGTTTTGATTCATGAGACTAAAACCAGAATGGGTCATTTGATGCCATTATAGCAGCTGTAAAATGGTCACGCTGGGTTTAAACGTGGAATAATATAAAAGATTTCCAATAAATTAGGATTATCAGTGTGATACTTGAGTGGTCAGAGCCAGCAAAGGCTGCTTAAAGCTTATTCTAACTGAGTAACACCGAACCTCCCCTGGTAAATAACAACCTGCTGTATTTAAAACCAGCTAGTTAAGAAATGACAGTCTTGAAGGCCTTGCTCCTGTCCTGTCCTGTTCGTCTGTGAGGTCAACCTGTGGGCCTCTCATCAACCCATCAATCATACTAAACAAGACCATTTGGCACGTCTGGAACATACCCTCAAATAACCTGCAGCACAGCACTTTTCCCTCATTCCAGCTGTTACCCAATAACCCACCTTCATGGAACTGCTTTGTCTGAAGTGCAGGCTGATGTTCCCTTACTGGGGTTTATTTCAGGTTCCTGGCGCCCGTCCTCGAAACGTGCACGAAATAATTTGAGGCCCTTTTTGCGGCAGCGTTACACTGGTACCCGGCTCTCATGGCGGTTTGTCTGGAGGCCTTTGGTTCTCTTCGTACCCTCTAATTTTCCAGGGTGACCCGGGGGACTCCTAAACTCACTCCCACGGCAATTTGGCAACAAATAGATTTATTATCTTGCTTCTGAGCTGTGGAAGATCGCAGCAAACAGAGGGCCCACTGTGTCCCCGCTCTAAGCCATTCACATCTTTATCTATGTTTACAGAGTGCTCAGTTTGGCTCACCAAAAGCTTTTAATTTGAAGTGACAAGGAGGGAAAATAAACTCTCGCCCACCTTGAGGGAAATTACCCAAAATCCCCTTATCAGGAAGGGAAAGCTTGAAGAAGAAGGATCGAGGCACAGGAGGATAACGCGTAAAGGAGTGACAGGTGCTGCTATTCACCCCCGCTGGGTGTTGCAGCGGCGAAGTCTCTGCAGACGTGTCCGCAAGTGCGATCGGCGTCAGAATGCAGAAGTTACCGCGGCGTGGCAGCACGTGGCTCAGGAGAACCGATACAGTGGAGCTTTCCAACATGGCGGCAGTAATCTGGTCATTGAAGTGCACCTCTGTGACATCCAGGTAAATGTGGTTTACCTCTGATTGGCTCCATATCGGGATTATGTGGCAGTTAACGGACGCCAGGTGGATGAATATTGAGTAAAACTCACTTTACGATGCAAAAATTTGCATTTTCTTTTAGTTACCAATGTCTAACTGGTGCTTCTCTAAAGTAGCAACACAGCAGAGGTCTCTTGAGAACTCCTGTGGGTGTGTGTGACAGACACCAGCCTGACAGGAGCGTCTCATCTAAGGAGACGTCCGAATTAATGCACGGGACATTAACCAAGAAGCCCCAACCTTCATCTCTGAGTGCGCCTGTTGTAGCCCATAAATGCTGTTCATAGAATTAAAATGGTTGCCTGTTTCCCCCACGAGTGAGCACAGCTTTGGGTTCTGGTGACTGTTGGCTCCACTGACCTCCAGCAGTTCTGTCCAGACGTCCACCCCAACATTTAATGGATCATCACTAGCACCTTCACCTTCTGTATAAACCCAAAACTCTGCGCACAAACCAACCACCATCTTTCCTCCCTGTCTCGTCCTACTTTTCCCCTCTTTGTCCTCCGTTTGATGTCTGTTCTAACTGCTACCTCTCTTCCCTTTTTATCCTACTTGCTCTCTAAGCCCCCCACAGGAAATCAGAAATTCAGTCCAATCATGAGATGTGATGAAAGAGCGTCCGGTGATTTATGTCCTCCCCTTTGTCACACTCGTCATCCCACCATGCCTTGAGGGAGCCCGTTGGCCTTCTCTCCATTTGGTTGGGAAACAAAAGCAAATTATTCTAATCTAACAGTTCGTGTTTCGCTCACCGGGTGCGGTGCCAGATATTATCATAACACAGTGCATGAAATATTGCCCTGGATGCATGTTAGCAACACTCTTCCTTAATACAACAAGGGGGGTTCCATAAATCAGGCCCACCAGAGAGGCCCTGGAATACAAATCAGGGGAACAGCAAAAGTCTCGGTGACTCTGTGTGTGTGTGTGTGTGTGTGTGTGTGTGTGTGTGTGTGTGTGTTCATGGGTGTGTCGAGTAAGATGAAGGTTTCATCACATGTCGACCTTTTTTCTTTCCAGTACTCTGGCATCTTTACTACCTGCTCCTCCTGGGATGGAAAAGAGCCCAGAATATCGCCATGGTCACGCAGGCTGTTGTGTTTAAATGCATCTTAATGTACTTTTGCATGACCAGGCATTGATATCAAACTGTCTCAGGGAACTAGATTCTGGGTTTCGAACAAATAATTGCTTCGTTTTTAACATTCCAATTGTTTTTCCTGTCTTCTGGCCAGAGGTTGAGCTGAGGACAACAGATGAGCTAATGGATATAACAGCTAATTTACAATAAGTTTGTATATGAACGGAATAGCAGCAGAGTCTGGGTTTGGTCATTCCTCTAAGTTATATATCACATTTAGCTGCTTGTCCCTCTGGCATCAGTATAATTAAGCCTGTTTGTATGTTGATCGGTGGGCCCACCCTCACGTACTGATCTCTGCAGCGCTCTCTAGGGGAGTTTTGGGACTATAACATAGAGATGTCAAATAAACAGGACTCCAGATTTTGAGATTAGTACCAGACACCTGTCAAAATCAGCAAACAAGTCCATAACAGAAAGAAACCGACATTCAAACCCAATAACTGTTCCAAAAAGCTGTGTGGCATCAGAGGGTAGAAGAGGGAGGGTTTAAATACACTGGAATAAGTGGGGACAGGTGAGACACATGAGGTTTAATTACAGAGGCAGGAACTGGGAGGACAGGACAAGAAGCCCATCAACTGAGAACCAATAAAGACAGAGAAGACAGATCCTAATGAGAGAGATTAATTGATGCTCCTATATTAACCTAATAGGAAACCACGTTAAAATGTGCTCTGTCTGATTCCACCTAAAGAAAGTAATAAATCAGTTTTGTGAAGTTCTTCATTGGCGCGTGTGCTCTTTGTCCTTTGACACTCCAACGGGCCTCTTTTTGTTAACTGTGGGTCCTGGTCCACCGAAATAACTCAGCCATTTGGTACAGTTGCTTTATGATGTTATCTCAGCACAATGAATTCTATATTTAAGCAAGGCCACAGGCCCAATTAGCAGCCAGGAATTGCTTATTTTAATCTTTTGGAAATGCACATTAGCACAAAGTTACCATTTTGGGGGGCGGGGGGGGGGGGGGGGGGGGGTATTTTGCTTCTCTGGTGGAATGGTGTGGTTGTGTGATCAAAAGCTTTTCAAGCGCGTCGCTCCCCTCTGCCCTCTCCCCCAAGACCAGATGGTGTCTCTTTAGGCCCTCTAATGAATATTGATATGAGGGGTCCTGGTTAACAACAGGGGGGTTGTATAGGCTGGGCCACAGATCCCCAAACTTGGCTCTTTTATTATCGGTTTTCCATGAGGGGACTGGGATGTTGAGTGGATTTATTTTAGAGAAAGGCTATTTGGAACCTGTAGAGCCACATTTTAATGATTCATATAAACGGGATTAGTTTCATCAGATGTTTTGGGTGAAATGGAAAATAAGTGAAAGAGAAAAACCAAAGATGATTGTTGACAGATGGAAAGGAACTTTGTGGAGCGAGGTACCATTAAGTGAAGAGCTGGGCAGGTTGGGCCACATGCAGGATTAATCCTTTGGCTGGACTCCCATGTTTAAAACTGCTCTCCTTCACCTCTAAAACAAATGTCATATACACTGATTTGACTGTAAATTGTTGAGGGGGATTCCATTCATTTCTGTAATTCAAGGATGAGGGTATTTGAGGGTATTTGCCCTGTGGCCCAGGAGGAGTCAGCACCAGATTAAAACTCATGAGAACCAGTGGTGCTTCTTTAGCAGGGAAATAATCCTGGCTCCCTGCAGGAGAAGCATCATATTGTATTTATTTAGGGAATTTATTAAACAAGTTGGTGTTGTATTTCATCCCCTCTGCAGCTTGTCAGGAAACATTAGCATGCAATCAGAGACTCGTCACCGCCTCACACACACTGAAGCTGCAATGTTGGGCCTGTACAGCTATTTATAACTCAAACCTTTGTGAATCTGTGTGTGTGTGTGTGTGTGTGTGTGTGTGTGTGTGTGTGTGTGTGTGTGTGTGTGTGTGTGTGTGTGTTGGGGGGCAGACAGGATGAGGAAAACAGAGGAATAGAAAGATGTAAAGGGCATGGAGCAGGAGAGATGACACCAGAGCTAGAAAGGCCGTGAAGTGGCATTTTTGTTTTTTCACTGCGAGGACCCAACCTCTGCTGTCAAACTATCACCCAAGACGTCCTGAAATGAGGACACAAGAGTGTCAGATGGCTGCTGAGGGCTTTCATTAAGGAAATGACAGCATCAGAAATAGAGTTGAGGGCTACATTCAACAAACTGCCCTCAGTTCTGAAGCCAACACTTATCTTCTGTATAAGCCCTCACCAGTTTTCATGTTTCGCTTCTTTTGGATCTCAACTGTCCTCAAGGAAGACTTAGAAAGAGTTAAGCAGGACACACTTAAGTGCATTATGTGTGCACACAGCCGCACGTGTTGGTCTGCACTCACAAAATGGGGGTGTGGGTGAATCCCTGATTGCCAAATTTTGACAGCCGGTTTGCTGGTGGTGATGAGGAGGTCTTCATTTGACAATAGAGCATGAATTAAGCAATAGAGAGAGGAAGCGAGCGGGGGGGGGGGGGAGTGAGGGTATCAGACTCAGGGATAAGGCAGCTGGTGCAGGCTGCCTGGCTGGAAGCAGAGCTTATTGTGCACTTGTCCCTGCAGAGGCATCCAGCCTGCTTTTGCTCTCCTTGTTGTGCATTTCTCAAAGAGAAGTACCACCATACAGTTATTTTTACTCTCGAAAGTTGGATTTTTATCATCGTGGACTGTTGCTTTATTTGTAGTTTGATTTTGGATGTATGTGCCATGGCATTGCTGTAGGGATGGTGGTCTACTTGAAGAGCTTCCACTCTCTGCTGTCCGTCTTCAAAAAGAAGGGTGAGTTCTGACTCGCATCGAGGAGCGTATCGGGCTGCAGCCTTGACTTTAGGCTGCAGACGGTGCTAAATGCACCAAAAATACCTGTAAAAGTTTACATTTATGGTTGACCAGCCCGTAAAATATATTTGCCTTGGTGCAAAAATGGATCCTAAATCGCTGATTTTGTGTGGGTCACTGTGGCATGCAGTAATTAGCGGTCAAAGCAATTTACGGGGGTCTTCTCTAATGAGATGAAAAGCTTATCTGGCTTCCTTGACAATCGTCTAAATCGACCAAAAGCCCCAAACCTCCCACGGGGTCTGTCGGAATCTCATCCGTGGCTGCTTTACCAGTTAATTAAGACTACACCTTAAATCTGAGCATTTTGCTCAGTGCTGCGTAAAGATATTTGTGTCAGCTTCCTGGATTGCATCAGGCAGGCCCGACCAAGCTCAAGTTGACCCGCGATTTTCCCACAGTTCCACACAGGTGAGGCCATTGTACCTGTGCTAGCTCAGATGTGCCAATGTGGCAAGAGAGAGGCGGGTAGCTTACACTCAGGCCTGTACAGTATGTCTACAGTGGCACAGTGTTAACGAACCAGATAATGTGATGAGAAACATCTATCCACTCTGTAAAACATAATCTGCTACATTACAACTTCTTCTTCTTCTTCATGTCCTTCTGCACTGGTTTCGTTTACACTCACCACAGTTCTCACACTGGAAGGGGGGGTGGCAGCGGCATCTTTAAATACAGACAATCCAGCTTATCCAATCCACTGTAGAGTCAGAGAGAGAGAGAGATTCTGCAGATTAGTGCTTAGTGCGGCGAGTCTGCTGAGCCTGGGATATCTGCCCACCAAATGGCTCATCTCAGGAGATTTTGCTGGTCACAGGTGCACAGAGCAAATCACGGGCATGCTGGGTGAAGGTGTGGAGGATGGACGTAAAGCTGATAAATGGCAAAGGAACATCTGTTGAGTGGTGATGTCACCTTGGCGGGGTTAAGCATAAGTAAAGACTGGCAATGAAAGAATGGAACTAATTAAGAGAAAATGGACATTTGAGTTGGCCTCTCATTTTCCCCAATGCTTTTCCCATTACAGCTGGGCTGAAGGGGGCTGAGAACCAGAAGAGGTTGGCCGTGCACTACACAGCATCGCAGCACTACCAGGAGAATGTTTTTATTGAAGGTAGCAGGCCTCAATACCTGGAGGACCTGCACTCTGAGGCCCAGGAGGGACTCAAGATACAACAGCAAGAAGGTCAGACATCAAACTACAGAAGACGCAGTAATAGATGAGCTATATTTAACTTGTGATGTGTTCTTTGTGGTTGATAGAAAACAAGAATGGACTGAATTTCCCCGATGATGACAGTGTTGTTGTAAGTTATATGGGAATGACCTATTTTTTTGAAGCATTACCTTCCTATGTAGCCAAGTATTCTATGGCATTAAAACCCCCTGTGTGTGTTTGTATGTGTGTGTCCCTTATAGTCTGGAGATACTCCACGTCCGGAGCAAGATATCAGCTCAAATGACGGAGTTTGCTCTCCGGAGTCAAGGTCCATCACTGGGAATACTGATACCGCCATAGTCTCCACCAGGCCTGTGCTCACCCGCCAAGGTAAACGAGTAGACTGGAGGAAAGACATGGAAAGGAAGCATCCGTATCTCATCAGTCTTCTGAAAATAGGAGCTCATCATAGTTACAATCTGTCCGTGAATGCATTTTGAGCTTTTGTCCTTTGGCATTTGCAGTTTTATGAGTGGTCAAGAGTGACTCATTTTGCACACTCGTCCCATATTCAGCTGCTTGGTGGTTTCGCAGATTTGGTGTGCAATAAAAGAAAAAGGAACACAGGCACGCACTTTTTTTATGGCTCATGCATTCTTAAGCATCACAAGACGGCAGCAGAGGCAACCACACCGGAATGTTTGCTGGGCTTCAGAATCTGTGTTTTAGATTTCCTCCCTGCTCCGAGTAGTTTGCATTGCAAAAATGTGATTTCTTCTTCCCTCAGGGTCGACCTTCAAGCCGCTGAATTCAGTTAAAAGGTTAGACAAGAGCAAGAAGAGGAACAGGAGGACCACCATCATGGGCATTCCCAACCAAGTTCAGAAAGAACTTGGTATATCCAAACGTCATCCTAAAGCCATAGATACAGTATCATGTGTCCTTCATGGTAAATATATAAAGACATTTTTCCTGTTTCCAGCACTGCACAGAAGCTTTCAAAAAGCTCAGCACCACAATCAAGATGAACCACTCACAAACAGCCACTCAGGTGTTGTTATTACTGAGATTGATGGCGAGAATCCAGTAGCAAAGAAAGGGGGAGCCAGGGTCCACCTCTCATCACTGGAGGTAAGGAGCTCTGCAGAAACGATTCATATATCCATAATTCTAAATATCCATAAACAGTTTGAGAATCTTTCATGCTCGATATCCTCATTTGTACCAAAGCAGGCAACCAAAGATGAACAGCTGCTGAGAAAACACATGGGAGAAATGTACCACGAAGATCACTCTTCGGACCAGTCTGGTTTCGGGTCCCATTTCAACCACCTAAACCTGAGACCCAAATCTCTTGCTGTACCTGGCATGTCTTCGTCTTCCTCCTTATCTACTTCAATGTTGTTTAGCTTCCTTCAGGAACCTCAAGTAAATCAGTTCCTTGTTTTTGGACATTATGAATCTCGTTGCTTACCATCTTTTTGGCTTTGCCTTTGAAACCCTTGTTTTTCTGTTTGACCTAGGGTCCAGTGATGTCCATATCTCCTCAGGCTGCCTACCTGTCAACAATCATTCCTAATGCTGTCTTGCCAGCCTCAATCGAAGTAATAGAAATTGATCGGAGCAGCAGCCGACCATTTGGAAATGGTATAAAACATAGCAGCAGTGTCCGTACTGTAAGCAAAACCAGCCTGACATCCAGAGACTCATCAATCAGCCCTTTGTTGTCTAGAAGGTCAGAGGCTGAAGGGTCCCAAACTGACAATTCCCAGGATTCAACAACGTCCATTTCAGAGTCAAACTGGAGCAAGTCAGAGTCTTCAAAGACCCTTTTTTCAAACTCCTCCCCATTATCCCCAGGTGTGACACCTGGTGCCACACCTGGGGATAACTCATTGAAAAAGCACCAAAATGGGCAGGAAGGCCATAGGGGGCAAAGTACTGGAAACCAAGACCCTGTTACTCTCCATAGCTCTTTAAGCATGGTAAGCAGCCATAGCTCTTGTAGTAAAAGTGTTACAGATCAAGGATCTGAGTCTGGTCTTTCTGGGTCCATGGCTACTGCAGAAGATGAAAAGTCCAAACTGAATTTTGCAAGGAGTCTGTCAGTTATGAAGAATAAGCAGCCACCAGCACCTCCCCGGAGAACAAATTCTCTGCACAATAACAAGATCAGGAGTAATGGACGAATTCTGGTGGAAAGAACAGTGGTGAGTGGTACTGGGTCTGGAGAGGTAGCCAATGGAATACACAGTATTGAAACAAACAATAAAATTGAAAGGGTCTCTCGAGGCAGCGGTACAATCCAAACAAACTCCAATGGGTCCAGCCATGTAGATGCTTCTTCCAGTCCTGTGAGCCCCACCCCATCCTCTTGTAATGAGGGAGGAAGAGCAACCCAATCTAACAACTCTTCGCCACAGAAAATGCTCCCAGAAGAGGGTAAATTTGAACGCACCATTTCTCCTTCCAGTGGATATTCCAGTCAGAGTGGCACACCAACGCTTTCTCCAAAAGGGATCTCCCCGGCTTCCCCTGACAAACAGAATAAGAAACCAGCCAAACCAGAGAGATCAGTCTCTCGAGCCTCATCCTCAGCGGATTCTCCTTCCTCCTCGCTGACATCTTTATCGTCTAGTATCTCAGAACCATTAAATCAAGATGTTGCCAGATGTAGTCCCAGCTTGCCTCCAAAAGGATTACAACCAACTACTGCTGCCACAGAGATCTCTGCAAATACCATTTCTTCATCTTTGATTGACGTCAAAGAACTACTGGACATCCCATCCCCTCCAAAAGTAAAAGCACCATGTCCTCCTCCACCAGAGGTTTGGACTCACAGCAGGCGTTGTTTTGACCTCCTCTGTGGACCCGGCCCAAATCTCAGCAGAGCACCGCAGAAACCAGCAAAGACACTGGATATTGCGGTAAAACCGGCTGGAACCCAGACCAAAAACAAAGAACAGATGCAGGTTTCGGTCAATAAACCAATATCCGCTGACTCATGTGTCTCAACGCAGCTGACAGAACTTAACGTGACACGAACAACAACCGATCCTGAAGGTTATCACAAGGAGCTAGAAAAGACAGAATTTCCAACAACTGAAGAGAAGGTGGAAGCAAGTGTTCAGACACAGGGACAGGGAAGTAGCAATATAATTAAAGAACCGGTGAGTCCAGAGATCGGTCCGAAAAAAGGTCCCCCACCTGTAATGAAAAAACCCAATATTGCATGGAGGAGAGAAGATGTGATGTCAACAGAGCCCCCAGCAGATGGAACAAAGCAAGAAATGAGCAGCGGTGTTGCAGTAGATGTCATTACCCCAGCTGAGGCCCAGACAACCTCCTCACAGGATGGGATGACAGTCAGGGGGGCATACAGCCAAAATGGGATGGACAAGAGTGAGGCTGCATCGAGCAAAATGCCTCCTACCCTGGTCACACCATCGCCTGCTCCTCCCCCAGTGAATCCACCTCCACCTCCTCCATCAAGACAGACACCACCTCCATCAGCATCACCACCACAAGGCAAACCGTCAGATGTACAAGAGGATGTCCATGTTGCAGATTCCTCCTGGCCACCTCCTCCACCTCCTTTGGAAGGGGAGTCGGTTTTTGATGGGGGAGATGAGGTGGATTTTCCTCCACCTCCTCCTCCACCCTTCATGACTGACAGGGTGACGGATATGATGGATTATTCTATCTCAGGCTCAACAGAACCAACAGATTCTGGGCAGACACTTCAGGGCTCAAATGAGGCTGAGAGATCCATCCATGACAACATTCCAGATCTCCCCGCTGTGGTTCCAGAAAGCATAGCTGATGTCAGACCAGGGGATGCCCTGACATGTTTGGAAGGTGATGTTGGGAATGACATTTCTTCAACATGTCTCCAAAACATGTCTGTTTCTGACAGAGCTCCACCTCCATCTGTGGATTTTACACCTGTTATAAAACCAGAGAACCTAGGATCTGCTTCAGTTCCACCCAGTTCTGTGCCCGACTGTCAGCAATATGAAAATCAGGCTCCTTCTCCTTTGAGTTCCCAAATTTCAGGTAATGCCCCACTAGCACCCCCGCTGCCAGCAGAGAATTTAACCCATGGGGTTAACTTCCGAAGGCAGCCCGGTGTATCAAATTGGGATACTAGGAGTAAGGACCTTCTTTGCCGCCACAAGAGTGCACCTATTCCCAAAGAAGATGCTAATATCCCTCTTGTCACCCCCTCCCTGCTTCAGATGGTTCGTCTCAGGACAGTTAGCATGACTGAAGAGCAGATAATTGCCCCTTCAGAGGACAAGTCAACAGCCCAGGGAGATGCAGTTACAGAAAATTACCAAGTTGCCATCCCTGGACCACAGAGCACCCCACAAAAGCCCATCCGCAAGTCTCTCTCTGTAAAATCTCCACCACTATCAGGAAAAACATCTACTGTGCAGCTTAGCGCTCCTTCCATGCGATTACAAGAAGCCATACGTATGAAAACAGCCGCAATGTCTCTAAGAGATGGTCTTCCATCCCTGCTGGGTGTGAGACCATCCGCTCAGGGCTGTGCTGGTGAACAGAGTTTTCTGTCCCTGAAATTGCCTGAAGGCTATGACTTGCATAAGTCCCCCGCCTCTACTGCCAGCTTTATCTTCTCCAGGAGCACAAAAAAGGTTGTCATAGAGACTTCCGCTTCCTCCTCTCCAGAGGCTCAGGCAAGCCTGAAGCAAAGTTTAGCGGCTGAGCTGATGCAGTTGTCTGATCAGTCAAAGGTCATCTCCAATGGCGGGTTGAAGTCTGAAAAAGTCCCACCACCAGTAGCCAGAAAACCAAGTCAAGGGTGTATCGGTTCTTCACCAACACGCCTGATCTACTCGGCAAAGGGCTGTGAGACTGATGAAAATGCAGGGAGGCAACGTGCGAGAGCGATGACGTCTCCAGAAACAACAAGTAAGCACCAGTTTTCAATCGTTATCCAAGCAGAAATCATTTTCTGCATCAGTGTGTTTCAGCCCGCTGAGTGTTAAAGCCATGATCCAGTGACGAGGCAAATCAATAACAAGCTTCAGCTGACTGGAAGAAATGAGAAAGCAAAATGCTAACTTCTGCACAATCTTGTACAGGGTCCAACGTTGCCTTTCAAGGCCTGTTTCTTTGTACAACATAAGAGCACAAGCATGTGCTTCAGCTGGCCATAACCAGAATCTTGTGATCTCGTCCCAGTAACTCGATTATTTAGGCCTGAAAACTCATTACGTGTCTTCCTGTAACTGCGCTCTGTTGATGTCATCGTGTCTAACATCCTCTCATCTTCCCATTTTAGCAACAAGAGTGACGGCGGATACGATCGAAACACTGTTTTGAAAGTACTGCATCATGGTGATGGGGGATGATATTGACCACAGCCAGGACTGACGTTACTGAGGGACTCTTGTCTTTTCTCCAAAAGCCTTAGCCAGTGATGGCCTTCTTTCACATTTATGCAAAAAAAAAAAAAAGACACAAAAATCACTTCAAATCTCTTATGTTAGCTTTATTCCAGAGTATTTTTCTAAGATGTATTAAGCTCCCCAGGATGACACAATCTAGTGTAATTCAGCTGCATTTGTAAATAGTTGGCTTGAGTGACAGCGCCTCTCAGAGGTAGAATTAAGCACTGCAGTCCAGAGAAAGGGTTTTTTTCTGATTCTTGTTCCTGTTGTGATGTAAAAGCTCTTCAGAAAAATAAAATCAATGTGTAGATGCTAACTCTGTTCTTAACAACCGATTTACACCATGTTGGTAGATAATCTGTAGCTATATTTGGGAAAGACATGGTTTTTAAGGCACTTTTGCAAAGCTGTGTTTGAAAAAGATACAGAAAAAGGTTCTTGTGTCATTTACGTGCAACTATCTACCAACTAGTACAGATCAGCGACGCATTTTTTTTTCTATTTATTTGTGTGGTTGTTGCTACTAGTGCCGTCACCTGTCAAATCTTCACTATTTAATAATCTGCAAACCACTTTTAGGGCTGTGGATGATACACTGGAGTAGATTTTGTGCGATGTCAGCATCTTTAAAATTGCTTTCATTCATTTAAACTTTGGCCCATGCCTTTTTAGTGGAAAGCCCATCTTTATTTGCACAAAAAGCTTTGCAGCATCATTGATGAGTGGAGTGAATTATACTGACTCTTTGTAATGGGTCAAAAATAAAGCATTCTGTACAGTTATTACTTCTATAAATAAAATCTACACCTCTTGAAATCTGCCTGCGTGGTCTTTAATGGGACACTAGTGATGGGACGATGATACCTCAAGGAGTGTATTGACACACTACACAAACTGTGTCGGCACTGTATTGATACGGTGTTGGTCACCCACTAGTGACCCCTGCAGTAGTTATAAAATGATTGCAGGTAAAGGAATTCCTTGTTTGCTAAACTCAGTTGGTGTGTAAAATATAGCAAATTTGAGTTACAATTCAGTTACAATTTTTTTACTTATGTACACACATTTTTTGTTAACTGTTAAATCATATGAAATAATACAAAAAAGTGATTCGTTTATGAATTTTTATTGAGAAACAAAAGCTTTTGGAGTGTCTTTGCTCCAAGGCGATTTCTCCTCTTAAACACCAGCTCCCCAGCCTTAGAAAATCCTCTTTCACACGGTGCAGATGACGATGGTGAGCAGAGAGTTTTAAGTGCAAGTTGATGCAGATGTGGATATGTTTTCTGGTGCTCTCACGAGTATCTGCCAATTCTCCATTGCCATGCCGAGCTCTATAATGCCTCAGCATTGATGAAGTGCTCTTATTGATGTAAGAGAGCTCTGTGGAGCAGAGCCGACACTTCACCTACAATAACATAAAAAGTTACAAACAATTCAAACCTCTTACTAGAACAGAGTAAAAACTAAGGTGGCGCATTGCATTCACTTGTTAAAAAAATAGACACCCTATAAAATGAATAAAGCAACTGTAAGGCTCTTTAACTGACTATCATATGTATCACAGGTCATTCACTTGATAAACTGATAAAGTGAGTGCAATGCGCCACCGTTAAAAATTGTATCCAACAGTAAACAATGCTCAAAGGAGAAAAAGATTTCCCTTGTTTGGAGTCACAAGATCAAAATGATTCCACACTGGGGAAAACTTCTTAGAACGATCCATAATTGCGCAACTGCAAAACTCCATCCAACAAACCCGCGACATGTCGATCCAGTTTGTTTCCTTATAAACACACTTTGACGCGACACACTCAAACGATACAAGTCCTGTATCGGTCACGTGATTCTTTGTTAAAGCGATACACGCACCGATACGGGGTTTCACTCCTGAGCTCTCGGCAGTGTTGACGCACCAGTGTCGCTCGTCCCATCACTACTGAACATCGCTGAAGGATGGAAGGATTTCTGATCTCGGTGGTGTTGCTTTCAATGTGCAGCTTCGGCTTCACTCAAAGTACTGACGTCTAAACACATATTTTGTGTGAGCACGTTTACGCACGCGTGGATCATTTTAATCATATAAATGTGTGTTTTTAGGGTGTAGAATGGATCTTCAGAACAATATGGACTTCCCCGGCTCAGACGTAGCACAGGTCTACGCGTCAGATGCTAAACACTGTCAGCAACTTTGCACCGATCATCCTTCCTGCATGTTCTTCACCTTTGTTCGGCCCGACTGGACCCAAGACAATAGGTAGGAAACAAGCAAAAGACTGAAACGGGGGAAGTTCTTAAACTTGAGGCTTTTATCTGCAGGCATTTCTACTGCTACTTTAAGGTTACGGCATCCGGAGAGCCCAAAATCCAGACTCCGATATTTGGTGCAACCTCAGGATATTCTCTCAGATCCTGCACGCCAAAGCTGACAGGTAAGAAAAAAGTCTTATTTTAAATTAACTGTGTCAGCAGTCACCCTCTCCTAAGTGTAACTTTGGCCGTCATTTCTTTTTCAGAATTTCCGGTTTATCAGAATGTGCACTTTTTGGGAGCAGACTACAAAACACTGTTCACCGCAAACTATGGGGACTGTCAGAGTGTCTGCACAGATGATCCTTTCTGTCAGTTCTTTACTTTTGTGAATGGGGAATATAGACAAGAAAATATCAGGTAAAACTGCAGATTTTTGTGCTTTTGGATAATTTACATTCTTCTTTTGGGAATAAAGTAGCCATTGCTTAGATGTTCTCCTAATAACGGCCATACTTTTATAAACAAATATATGTCTGTGTAGATTCTCAATCATCCAGGTCATTGTATCCAAGGTAGTTTTCTATGTCAACTGGACTGGGTTCCTTCTCTTGAAGACGTTTTGCCTTCTATCCAGAAGGCTTCTTCAGTTCTGAAATTGCTGGGAAGAGAGCTTGAAAATATATAGCCCCTGTGGACCATCTGCATGCTAATGATCTGGGTGGTCACCTGAGAGTCTCAAAACAAACATTCACACCATTCCAGGAGACCCAGTGACTCACCACCATGTGATCCAGCAGACAAAGGGGAGCCACCTCAACAGAAACTAGGTGAACAACCCGACCAACGACCCTGCTAACGACTCTCAGGTGACCACCCAGATCATTAGCATGCAGATGGTCCACAGGGGCTATATATTTTCAATGGCTCAACAGGGGCTAGAGACCTTTAATGAAATTATTTCCTCTCTCAGGTTTAAGTGCCACCTTAAATACAGTTGGACTGTGCCAAGGCCCCCCGTCATTGCAGCTCTGGCAAATGTCGTGTCTGGATTCTCTAGGAGTATTCAAATGCTTCAGCCCAAATTTGCCGAAGGTGCACAGTCGCAGCATCTGAAAAAATAACTGTACTAGTTGCTGCATCGGCTTTGTTTCCATCATTGCGTCCTCTCTGTTTTGGATAGAGTGCGAAAGAAGCTTGTTTCCTCAAGTTGACATTGCAGGAAAAAACTTTGAGGAGGTGGCGGCCGTGTCTGACAAGCACTGTCAGGTGCTCTGCTCTGCTCACCCACGGTGTACTTACTTCTCTTTTACCAGGTAATGTGAGCCAGATTCTAGCAAATATTTGCTCTTCTTTTCCACCATCACTCACCAATTCTAGTCTATGTATTCATCCTGATATATATAATTTTATAATATATAATTTTTTTAACAGTGAAAGCTTCCGCTGTCATCTGAAGGAGAATCCACTTGAAATGGTGCTGAAGGCTCAAAATGGAGTAACATCTGGGATTCCAGCGCGCGGCTGTCAGCTCGATGACAGTATGTATCACTGAAGGGAAATGAATCCAACTGGGTTCATAAATCAATGAGATTTTGTCATGTAAAATGAACACAAGTGGTGACACTTCTCGGTTTTCACCACTTTTACATCACACCATGATCTACCTGATGGTTTTACGAGTGGTTACCACCTAACCGCATGTTACTGAAGTCAGTGGTATTATTACTGATGTAGTTCTCTCTGCTAACAGCCTGGGTTAGGACCCCTGTGGAAGGAGTGGATTTCACGGGTGAGGACATTCAATTCAAGATGGTTGACAGTGCAGAAGCGTGTCAGAAAGCCTGTGATGAAGATGATAAATGCCAGTTCTACACATACCTCACAGAACAATTCATCAATCGCGATTACAGGTAATGCATCCGTTGTGCAGCACCGTCAACAACAAACAAACCAAAAAATTCTATTAAAATTCTGAAACTCTTTTTGAATGTGTGCTGCAGGCGCCGCTGCTACCTGAAGCGCACCATTACCATCCCTGCTCCTCCTAAAATAGTTAAACTCCAAAATGTCGTGTCGGGGTTCTCCCTCTCGGCTGTCCCATGAGGCAAGGCGGTTTCGAACTCATTCCATACTGTAACATGACATTTGAACCACCAGAGGGCAGCAGCGGATCAGTCTACTGCCTGACGAGAACGATGAAAATGATGTTACAAATGAAATTAAAATGACACTATACAAAGACGACTGGTTTTATTTATTTATTTAATTTGAATAGAAGGTGGATTGATTTACTATGATAATATGCCACCTATTCCAACCATTTTCTGTTATTAAACCACTAACGCATGGT
This sequence comes from Takifugu flavidus, assembly GCF_003711565.1. Classification (NCBI taxonomy): domain Eukaryota; kingdom Metazoa; phylum Chordata; class Actinopteri; order Tetraodontiformes; family Tetraodontidae; genus Takifugu; species Takifugu flavidus. Next base: position 4,353,753 of record NC_079540.1, read on the forward strand.
AGGCGGGGAAACTCTTAACAGGCCATCTTGAGTGTATTAAGCATTAATTTTAATCCACAAAAGCTGCAGGGCGCTTGTCTCCCTCTTCTGGCAGTCAGAGAAAACAGCACCATAACTCAGACCAGGACTACACCAGTAACATCTGCTGGTTGCGGTAATATTCTGTGGTGTTTCAGAGCATTTTAAATGTTCACGTTGCCATTTTTCACCTCTTATGATCACTCGGGTTGTACTTTTCAAGCTCCCTGGACACCAGTGTGACCCAGTATTGACCGGTAATTGGGCTGTTGTGATGCGTTGCGAGAAATATTAAAAATGAATTAAATATCTGACAAAGAGAGAAAAACGCAAACCTGCGCTGGATTGTATGGATGGAACTATCAAGCACATGCTTTTGGGATAGATCCCGATTTAACATGAATGGATCCAGATGTTACTCTGAAGAGAAAAGTGGATGTTTTGGAAGCGCGACCCATTGTTGTTGCATGCTTAAGCTGCATAATTTTTTTTTGCCTCCCATTTGCCAGAAAAAAATGTCCTCGGTCCTGATGATTAACACGCAAACATTAGGAAACAAACAAATCTGTCCCATTGTTGTGGCGAAGCCAAAGTAAAATTTACGAGATTACGCCACAGACTGAGATGGAAAGTTGTCTAAATCCAAAAATTTAAGTCAAGCAAAAAAGAAATGAAAGAGATAAAAGATAGAAGAAGCGTATTCCACCTGCTGATTTCTCTCACTTTGACTTCCTCTTTGTTTTTGAGCCGCAGAGTGGGTCTTATCCCCCCCCCCCCCCACACACACACACACACACACTCTCCTCCTTCCTCTCTTCTCTGTCTCTGTCCTCCTTCGTGGGAATCCCAGAACAGTGTGACTGGTTGTTCTTCCTGGAAGCTGCGGTGGTGACACTGTCTCCTTCACTCACAGGCTAGAACGGTGCCAGCCAGCCTGTGTGTGAGTGTGTGTGTGTGAGTGCGCTCCATCCAAACATCCCACCACCATCCACATCCATCCAACCACCAGCCAGCCTTGCACGAGAGCCTCACCACCACCGTGATTCGGTCCTGACGCCAGCCCAGAACACTCGCACACACACACCACACACCCACCCACACAAGTGTGTGCCGGCAACAGCCACAAAAGCAAAACAGTCAGCAAGACACGCACACACGGGTGGTGAGCACAGATGGGTAAGTGTTAGACTTTTCAGGTCAGGGTAAATAATTCTGCACTGGTCTGCACTTTCTAAGATCAGCTGTCATTTTGAATCCAAATATTTAAGACTGGGATCTATTTTCCATTTCAGACTGGGATCTTTGACCTCTTTACGTAATTCCGTTTCTCGGCAGGGTCACTCTTGTTTACTTTGGTCCACAGTTCTAGCAAATGAATAAAACAAATTAATGCAGTTTAGCATTAGGAAATCATTCAGACTGCAGCCTCCACGTTTGTGTGCTAATCTGGAGTTAATCCATGGCTGTTTAAAAAAAATTAAAACCCATTTTAGCTGCAGACTGATTAATGTGGACTTTGATTGTTGGTTGTGCTTTTAAAACATTGGTAGTTGAAAGGGTTATCCTGTAGGGGTTTTTATGCTCAACCAACCAGTAGAAAAGTCAATAATGGGAGGATCGTGCATAAAGGGAACCACAGTGGAGCCCGTCTCCCAGAACTTTGCCTGGCCTCGACAGACTGAACATTCGTGATGGGACGATGATACCTCAAGGAGTGTATTGACACACTGAGTTGGTATGTAAAATATAGCAAATTTGAGTTACAATTCAGAGTTACAATTTTTTTTACTTATGTACACACATTTTTTGTTAACTGTTAAATCATATGAAATAATACAAAAAAGTGATTCGTTTATGAATTTTTATTGAGAAACAAAAGCTTTTGGAGTGTCTTTGCTCCAAGGCGATTTCTCCTCTTAAACACCAGCTCCCCAGCCTTAGAAAATCCTCTTTCACACGGTGCAGATGACGATGGTGAGCAGAGAGTTTTAAGTGCAAGTTGATGCAGATGTGGATGTGTTTTCTGGTGCTCTCACGAGTATCTGCCAATTCTCCATTGCCATGCCGAGCTCTATAATGCCTCAGCATTGATGAAGTGCTCTTATTGATGTAAGAGAGCTCTGTGGAGCAGAGCCGACACTTCACCTACAATAACATAAAAAGTTACAAACAATTCAAACCTCTTACTAGAACAGAGTAAAAACTAAGGTGGCGCATTGCATTCACTTGTTAAAAAAATAGACACCCTATAAAATGAATAAAGCAACTGTAAGGCTCTTTAACTGACTATCATATGTATCACAGGCCATTCACTTGATAAACTGATAAAGTGAGTGCAATGCGCCACCGTTAAAAATTGTATACAACAGTAAACAATGCTCAAAGGAGAAAAAGATTTCCCTTGTTTGGAGTCACAAGATCAAAATGATTCCACACTGGGGAAAACTTCTTAGAACGATCCATAATTGCGCAACTGCAAAACTCCATCCAACAAACCCGCGACATGTCGATCCAGTTTGTTTCCTTATAAACACACTTTGACGCGACACACTCAAACGATACAAGTCCTGTATCGGTCACGTGATTCTTTGTTAAAGCGATACACGCACCGATACGGGGTTTCACTCCTGAGCTCTCGGCAGTGTTGACGCACCAGTGTCGCTCGTCCCATCACTATGGGATACAGACGTGTGCATGATGTATTGGAGACAACAGCAATGCCAGCTTTTTATTTAATACCCAAGAGGATGCGTGACAGTAATATATCTGTGCAACCGTTGAAGAAATTTCAGAACAATATTAATCTGCAATATCCAGTTAAGTTGGCATCTTCTCAATGAAGACGACCACATGAAGTGTTAACATGAAGTCCCTTCTTAGATGTGAGCTCCATTTACATACTACAGTTATTCATCTGTATATTTATGAGCATTTAGAACAAGCAAGTGTAATGAGCATGATTTTGTCCTACATGGAACTTGTCAAAGCAGGATACATTTGTAAAGATAGACAGATGGCACAAAAGCATTCAGAGGTTTCAGGGTTCTGCAGATGAAAAAGGTTCCTGTTGTAACGCAGCCTCGTGAAGGTGTATCTAACAGATGTTGCCTCCTTTCAGTGTCTTGCTTTTGATCTGTCCCAGTTTGGTCATTAGATTTTTATCTTTCCACTGAGCTGTAAACTCCTCTGATACCTTCAGGTCAACCTAAAACGATAAGATTTAACCGTTATTCCACTTGGGATTAAATACAGCACGACCGCGTTGTGATGATACACACCTGCAGTTTCTCCCAAACCTTCTTCTTTGGGTTGAGTTTGTCATCTGGTTTGCCTGCCTCATAGCCTTCCACAAAGACCCGTTCACCAGGTGCGGAACCCACTGGAGGGTCCAGAGGTTCCACTTGCCTGGGTTCCCCTTCACTAAAAAGAAGGCAAATGTCTGATTTTGGCAAAGTGGACATTTTTACAATCTTCCTGAGCGTCAGTTTTTCCCATTTTAACAATAAACTGTAATGGTTTTAGTTATAACAGCATTCCTCCAATTATAAATGGTAATAACTCATTAGTAAAACAAATTAATTGCAGGAGTTTTTGGATCATATCCATGTTGGCCTAAACTGAATCTTGTGTGCAAAGCAGGAATAAACACTCACATGGAGGCACAGAGCAGCATGGCTTGAGACTCTATCCCTCGCATCTTCTGTGGCTTCAGATTACACAGCACCAACACCAACCGGTCCTGCAAGTCCTCCTGGGAAACGTAGGCCACCAGCCCGCTGACTACCGTCCTCGGTTCTGGCTCGCCCACGTCTATCTTCTCCAGGTACAGCGAATCAGCATCTGGATGCTGGACCGATGGACAAATGACAGAAAACATCATCAGCTTCACATGATAGACCTATATCAGTTAACTTACATCCAATAATAATATCCCACCTTCTCCACGCTGATGATCTTTCCCACCCTGATGTCCAGTCTGGAGGGAACCAGCTCATCATCCTCTGCTCCTCCGCCTCCCTTGGCCCCCTTTACTGCTGCTTCTGATCAGATAAACACAACAGCACGCATCATCCCCTCTGTGTCTGAGACCACAACGGTGGAAGACGCGTGAACTCACTCGTTTTTGAAGGGTAGGCAGAGTTTGTGAGTTCACGGAGCTCAGGAGACTCAAACTTCTTCCTGATTGGGTCCAGCAGCAGGTTTAATGCTGTCTCCACTGAGGCCTTCAGGTCTCCTGGGTGGACGGTCTGATAAAGCCGAACGTTAGTGACAGTCAGGCATTCATTTGGGAGTGTCCCAGCAAGCGAGCGTAGCGCTCCTCTACCTCATCGGCAAAGTCCTTCTCCACTTCTTCAAACTCAGTGTAAGTTTTGTCGCCGCCCCATTTGGGATCTCTTTTAATGCGAAACTCTAAAGACGCAAACGTGCCCAATTAATGGACGGGTAAATTCTGCTTTAAAAAGTCTAGAGTGAGTGAAGCTACCAACCTCCACAAAGAGGGAAGAGGACGTATTTGACAAAAGAGAGGACGCCATTGTTCTGGATGTTGCCTGGCTCGCAGAAAGCCTTCTTCAGCTTCTTCTTCACATCTTCTTTGGAGTCCAGCAAATCAATCTTTGACTCCTGAAGCCAAAGAAAGAGAGAAAACACTGTAACTAAACAGAATTATTCGGAGAAGCTGATTATGAAATGCGAGGCGTGACTCGTCCTGTGACGTACTTCCTCTGAGGAGCTCATTTTGGCCCCCGTCAACCCGGGAACCATCGGGTTCATCAAGTGGGCCCGTTTGTCGTAGCCAAGAGATGGAAGGTACTGTTGAGAAATAGAGACCGTTGGCGTTTAACGTTCACACCCTTAACAGAATAATGCTAAATATATATACATAGCAATGAGACCTTGATAATAAGAATTCTATTTTAATGTCAATTATTGATCAAAATACCGTCTGACAGAAATCAAAGATTAAAAAAGGATTTTACTTTTTCTGCCAGAGTGAAAATCTTTCTCTGGTCAACTCCTCCAAACTGGGCGTCCACCTTGAGGTATTCCTCATCCAGAGCCTGGTAACAAAGCAAATACAATAAAAAGGTAATAAAACAATAAATTTAAAAAGGGTGCAGGTGCCACTGAGGCGAGCTAGAACGAGCTTCTACCTGCAGGCCAGGGTAGAGCAGACCACTCAACAGAGGATGCTCCACTTGCTTGACAACCTCAGCCCCAGCCTTCTTGGCATCGTGTTCTGTCACGACGGAGGACAGTCGGTACACATCTAAAGTGTACTGTCTGGAGAAGTCCAACACAAACATTACGTATTAATGCAAACATGAGAAGGATTAATAACAGTGTGAATGCTGAAGGGTCAGTGAAACAAACCTGCTGAGCTGGAAATCTGTTCCTTTGACAAACTTCAGCTTCTCCAGTGGCACACCGATGCTCTCCAACATCGCTTTGATGATTTGCTCATAGTACTTCACCCTGAGCTCCAACAGCTCCCAGGGGGCCTTCATGTTGTCTAGGTAAGCATGCAGGTCTGCAAACAAAATAGTGACCTAAAAGAGAAAAAAAGAAATACATACGAGCAGGGAAAGACGGAGAACAAAGGGTGATGCTCCCGAGGATCTACCCACTTCACATCCAGCCTTGAGGAAGTCTGCTATCTTGGACATTGGGACAAAGTACGCTACGTGAGGTTTGCCGGTGGTCGCTGTGCCCCAGTACAGCCTCAGCTCTCTCTCCTGCAGGATCTGCTTCAGCTTCTCCTCTCCAAGGACCTCCTTTAAGAGTCATCATGTGAATGAATGCTGGTAAATAGTTGTATGGATAACTACTGTCTGTCTGTCTGACCGACCTGGAGGTTCCTGGTAATGAGGTGGAACTTCTGATCCGGGGTTAGTTGTCCTTCCATGATAGACACTAAAAACAACAATTGGAGTCAGCGTTAGGGTCAACCTATATTGCCACCAGTAGCCTCGTCATGTACCACTAAAGTTGCACTTGTTGGCTGTCTTCGCCATTGAGTTGGGTATTTTTTTTAATTCTATTTGAAAAATGTGATTCGGCAGATTTTAAGATAAAGCACTAACAGAAAGCGAAAGGGAACCGAGCGGATCTTGAACAGAACGGTTACGTGTATTTAGCAAGCTAGCGACAAAACCATGTGCAGCGAATTTTACCTCTCTCGCGTGACGTTTATCATTTCAAATAATGCGTTTAAACTGCTAAAAATACAGCAGCAGCAAACGCAGTTTGTTCTAAATCCACACAGTACAATCCCCTGACTTACCCCAAACTCTGTCGATTTTGAATGAAGAGGAAACCCGATTAGATGGATCTGTCACCGGGTTGCATCAGAGACAGCATCACACGATTGAGCGGCGTGTCCAGGCAAAAGCAATCGAGTTCCAAATCCTTTTGCAGGTCGATGCAGTGGTATAATACTGCTACCTTGTGGCCAGATGAATCCGATTCATATTCAATTCTTTGGATTCACTTTTTGCACGACACAAGACAAAGTCATACGTCTTCTCAAAGGAATTAAATGGCATGCTATGGCAGGAGGAGCCAGAATCATCAAAAATTCTGGATCATCTCTAAAGTAAAAACACCACCCAGGTTTAACACGCCCGTGGCCTGCTAAGTAATCGGTGACCACTGTTGGAGAGAAGGTGCACATTCTTAATTATGAAGGCATCATTTTTGTCTGTGGATATCGGGGGTTGGCATATTTAATAGTTTTCTTCCCATTTATATATTATTGATAATCCTGTTTTTCGTGATGATAGAAATCAAACTGCTGCCCACAGTGGTATCGAAATCAGTTCAAAATATAATTTGACTACAGGAAACATATTCATTTCATTCTCCACACAAGCTTTAAAGCTGTGTCGTTAACTTACATCCAATAATAATATCCCACCTTCTCCACGCTGATGATCTTTCCCACCCTGATGTCCAGTCTGGGGGAACCAGCTCATCATCCTCTGCTCCTCCGCCTCCCTTGGCCCCCTTTACTGCTGCTTCTGATCAGATAAACACAACAGCACGCATCATCCCCTCTGTGTCTGAGACCACAACGGTGGAAGACGCGTGAACTCACTCGTTTTTGAAGGGTAGGCAGAGTTTGTGAGTTTACGGAGCTCAGGAGACTCAAACTTCTTCCTGATTGGGTCCAGCAGCAGGTTTAATGCTGTCTCCACTGAGGCCTTCAGGTCTCCTGGGTGGACGGTCTGATAAAGCCGAACGTTAGTGACAGTCAGGCATTCATTTGGGAGTGTCCCAGCAAGCGAGCGTAGCGCTCCTCTACCTCATCGGCAAAGTCCTTCTCCACTTCTTCAAACTCAGTGTAAGTTTTGTCGCCGCCCCATTTGGGATCTCTTTTAATGCGAAACTCTAAAGACGCAAACGTGCCCAATTAATGGACGGGTAAATTCTGCTTTAAAAAGTCTAGAGTGAGTGAAGCTACCAACCTCCACAAAGAGGGAAGAGGACGTATTTGACAAAAGAGAGGACGCCATTGTTCTGGATGTTGCCTGGCTCGCAGAAAGCCTTCTTCAGCTTCTTCTTCACATCTTCTTTGGAGTCCAGCAAATCAATCTTTGACTCCTGAAGCCAAAGAAAGAGAGAAAACACTGTAACTAAACAGAATTATTCGGAGAGAAGCTGATTATGAAATGCGAGGCGTGACTCGTCCTGTGACGTACTTCCTCTGAGGAGCTCATTTTGGCCCCCGTCAACCCGGGAACCATCGGGTTCATCAAGTGGGCCCGTTTGTCGTAGCCAAGAGATGGAAGGTACTGTTGAGAAATAGAGACCGTTGGCGTTTAACGTTCACACCCTTAACAGAATAATGCTAAATATATATACATAGCAATGAGACCTTGATAATAAGAATTCTATTTTAATGTCAATTATTGATCAAAATACCGTCTGACAGAAATCAAAGATTAAAAAAGGATTTTACTTTTTCTGCCAGAGTGAAAATCTTTCTCTGGTCAACTCCTCCAAACTGGGCGTCCACCTTGAGGTATTCCTCATCCAGAGCCTGGTAACAAAGCAAATACAATAAAAAGGTAATAAAACAATAAATTTAAAAAGGGTGCAGGTGCCACTGAGGCGAGCTGGAACGAGCTTCTACCTGCAGGCCAGGGTAGAGCAGACCACTCAACAGAGGATGCTCCACTTGCTTGACAACCTCAGCCCCAGCCTTCTTGGCATCGTGTTCTGTCACACGGAGGACAGTCGGTACACATCTAAAGTGTACTGTCTGGAGAAGTCCAACACAAACATTACGTATTAATGCAAACATGAGAAGGATTAATAACAGTGTGAATGCTGAAGGGTCAGTGAAACAAACCTGCTGAGCTGGAAATCTGTTCCTTTGACAAACTTCAGCTTCTCCAGTGGCACACCGATGCTCTCCAACATCGCTTTGATGATTTGCTCATAGTACTTCACCCTGAGCTCCAACAGCTCCCAGGGGGCCTTCATGTTGTCTAGGTAAGCATGCAGGTCTGCAAACAAAATAGTGACCTAAAAGAGAAAAAAAGAAATACATACGAGCAGGGAAAGACGGAGAACAAAGGGTGATGCTCCCGAGGATCTACCCACTTCACATCCAGCCTTGAGGAAGTCTGCTATCTTGGACATTGGGACAAAGTACGCTACGTGAGGTTTGCCGGTGGTCGCTGTGCCCCAGTACAGCCTCAGCTCTCTCTCCTGCAGGATCTGCTTCAGCTTCTCCTCTCCAAGGACCTCCTTTAAGAGTCATCATGTGAATGAATGCTGGTAAATAGTTGTATGGATAACTACTGTCTGTCTGTCTGTCTGTCTGACCGACCTGAAGGTTCCTGGTAATGAGGTGGAACTTCTGATCCGGACTTAGTTGTCCTTCCATGATAGACACTAAAAACAACAATTGGAGTCAGCGTTAGGGTCAACCTATATTGCCACCAGTAGCCTCGTCATGTACCACTAAAGTTGCACTTGTTGGCTGTCTTCGCCATTGAGTTGGGTATTTTTTTTAATTCTATTTGAAAAATGTGATTCGGTAGATTTTAAGATAAAGCACTAACAGAAAGCGAAAGGGAACCGAGCGGATCTTGAACAGAACGGTTACGTGTATTTAGCAAGCTAGCGACAAAACCATGTGCAGCGAATTTTACCTCTCTCGCGTGACGTTTATCATTTCAAATAATGCGTTTAAACTGCTAAAAATACAGCAGCAGCAAACGCAGTTTGTTCTAAATCCACACAGTACAATCCCCTGACTTACCCCAAACTCTGTCGATTTTGAATGAAGAGGAAACCCGATTAGATGGATCTGTCACCGGGTTGCATCAGAGACAGCATCACACGATTGAGCGGCGTGTCCAGGCAAAAGCAATCGAGTTCCAAATCCTTTTGCAGGTCGATGCAGTGGTATAATACTGCTACCTTGTGGCCAGATGAATCCGATTCATATTCGATTCTTTGGATTCACTTTTTGCACGACACAAGACAAAGTCTTCTCAAAGGAATTAAATGGCATGCTATGGCAGGAGGAGCCGGAATCATCAAAAATTCTGGATCATCTCTAAAGTAAAAACACCACCCAGGTTTAACACGTAATCGGTGACCACTGTTGATTTGAGTAGACACTGTTGGAGGAGAGAAGGTGCACATTCTTAATTATGAAGGCATCATTTTTGTCTGTGGATATCGGGGGTTGGCATATTTAATAGTTTTCTTCCCATTTATATATTATTGATAATCCTGTTTTTCGTGATGATAGAAATCAAACTGCTGCCCACAGTGGTATCGAAATCAGTTCAAAATATAATTTGACTACAGGAAACACATTCATTTCATTCTCCACACAAGCTTTAAAGCTGTGTCGTGACCTTCATATACAAACATGTACGTAATATGCATCGAGGAAGATAGCACAGAAAAATCATCTGAAAACATTTAGCGAGTCTCAAGTTCCATTCAAAACACACAGAATTCAGACAAATGTACATTGGCTTTTTTTTTTTTTGCTGCTTTTATCTGTAGAACCAGTTTAAAGTCTTTAATTGGAAATGTGCAAGGTCCATCCAGAAGTAAGTGATGGTGTTAAAAGTCAGGGTCTAGCCGTGGGAGCACCGGGAGGATGAGGTTCCCAAACGAGGAGTCCTGAGTGATGAAGAAGCCGGAGGAGTGGACGTGGGCGTGCTGCAGAGCGGCCTTCTGCTGGGCGGCGATGTGCTGCTGCTCCGCGCTGTCCCTCACCTCCTTCAAACTGGGTCTGGAGGACAGAGGGATGTTTGCTCCGGGGCTATTCATGGACTGGTTCTGCATTAATCGCCTTTTCTCTTTGTCTAGCTCCGCCAGAATGGCTACCCGGGTCTTGTTTTGAACGCCAGTACCTGGAGGGTTGGCAGCCATGTTGTGCTAACGGAATTAGCACGGACAATTAAACATCTCAGAAGTCCATTGAATATATGGCTAAGAATTCATTACGAGGTCCGGCTGCAGTTTCTTCTTATGGTTATGTACATAAAACGGGTTGAGGGTGGAAAAAATGGAAATTAAAGGTAGTCTCTTCGTTCTGAGGGTGGCTTACAAAATTCAGTAAGAAAACCACAAACACATCCGGATTCTGTATCCTTAAAAAATAAAAGGCCCGACTTCCGCAATTAATTCCCTGACAATTCCACCACCAAAATAAATGTTCAAGAGACTTGACATCAATAGAATTGTAAATAATTAATAGCCGATATAATTCCATGTGTGATTATTTATTTTTTTAGATTGGATTAAATGTATCAATGACATGTACTCCGGCGTACTCCTTTAAAACCAAAGTCCATAAACGCAAACATTTGCTTGTGACTTTCACAAATAAAGACATGAAGAATTCTATGCCTCGACTAATAGCTTTATTAATTAACCCAAGAGCGTGTTTTTAAATGCATTTGAAAAAGTTGGGACGTGTTATAGTAGTTTGTCTCACAATTTCCAGATATTTGTGACCAAAGTCTGACACTAGATGGAAGCATTACACAACAACATGGGTGGACATGAACCAAGTGTGCGTGAGCGGTAACGCTGCAAAAGCTACTGCAGCCATTCTTCCATAAAGGTAGTCCGGGGCATTATAAATATAACTTCTAAATGTGGCTCTACCAGATAATTTGGTATGAGAAGAAAGCTTCTCTTCAGATAGTTGACACATTAAAAAATGTTTTTAAAATGTGATTATAGATCAGTTTGTATTTTCTTTTATTAAGAAACACTGACAGGTTGTTCACAGTTCACTTATCAATTAGTATTTATTAACGGTTTTTTTTTTTAAATCCCCAACATTTGTCTTAAATAACTAAAGTACAGAGTAGACCAAGATATTTACAGGATTACATACAATATATACATAGGAGGCATGTACAGAAGGCTTCTGTGTGTCCCTGTGGGATCATTAAAGCTCCAACATTTGGCTACAGCCTCAAGAGTCTTGGGCAAAATTCACAGAACAATACGAGACAAGGCATTCATGAAATAACAGATTTACAGGATGTACTCTTATGTACACAACAATGCATTCAAACAGATAAACAGTCAGGTGAAATGGACATTTTTACAATGGCAACCCAGTTGTCAGAAAGCGCACAACACGTATACCGGTATGTATAACATATGACATTATGTACACATTTCCATATCAATGGATATGAAATATGTCAACCAATGGTTACACAGCATACTGGTTCTTTAAATAAAGACACAAAAAAATCCCAACAATCAAAAAGAAACAGATGAGAATATCTATAAATACTTCGATATCTTTCCCCCTCGCACTAGTGCGCTTCCCTTTTTGAATGCAAAGAAGCAACGACGGCAGCGATTTAACATGCATTAAAAAAGGTGTGAAAACATCTCACCTACGTTCAAGCATCTTATTTCAGTTGCAACCTTCAGGTCTTAATCAGAGTTGAATAATGCATGACTGTTCACTAATACATGGACTTGGAAAAGGTAAAATTAAAAAAAAAAACTAATAAATATTTAAAGAATTAGTTAGGAAAATGAAAGAGGGCAAATCAGCATTTCCTGTTTTCAGCAGCTCTTCTACAAATGAAATCAGTGTAAATACTGGACTAAACATTGTAGCCATTAACGCCAGTCAAGTGCTTATAGTGGTTTCAGTACCAATGGTGGACTTCCAGGAGCAGGGGGTCATCAACCTAGTACTCTGAGGCCCATAATCCAGCCAGGTTAGGATCCCAGTTGAATGGCAATGTCTAGTTGGTAGGACAGAAAACCTGGCTGGATTGTTGTAGTGTGGTTACTGTGCCATAACTTCTAACATCACGTCAGCTTCCACAAAAGGCCCCCAAAAAAACCCAAAAATAAAATAAACAAAAAAGCTGGCGATGTGATAATGAGTCAGAAGATGCACTGAACTGGCTGACGTAAACAACAAAGACAGAGTGCGAGGTCAAAAACACACATTAGATGTGTTTCTAAAACACCAAGAGTGAAAATTAAGTGTTTTCATCCAGCAGGTTTGACAGCCCCCCCCAATAAAAAGGGGGTTGAAATTAAGGCAATCTCGCCGCTTGTGCGGGTGTTCACATCTCAGGAGTCATTTGTAGTGCTCAAATATTGTAATGGCATGAAACGGTTCAGCTCCAGCGAGTAGCACCGGTGACGGCAGCAGTGAAGGCCCCCGTCATGTTCCACATTGCACAATTTCATCACAACTGGATGTCACTCAACTAGTTGACGGATGGAGAAAAAAAAAAAAAGGACTCAAAAGTTGTATCGCTGAAAATTGTAAGGCTTTTGAGCTCGGGCCGAACAAAAAAAGTGAATCTCATGTAGGAAATGCTGAAAGTTTTTTTTGTTGTTTGTTTGGTTTTTGTTTGTTTTTTTGTTTTGTTTTGTTTTGTTACATGGAAAAGCAGCAGCGGTTGATTGGACAAGACAGTGTCTGTATGGTCTGACAGGCCCGTATCCGTTGGTCCCGCCCTGTGCAAAATACCATTGGGTTGCCCCAGTAGTGCGCGGCTCTTTAAATCGTGCTAGATCATGGCAGCAAGTTCTGCCGAGTCCGTTTCTGAATCCTCCATTTCCCTAAGGAAGAGAAAGAGAGAGCTTCAGTAGGAGCGCTGGCGAGGCGCAGGAAGCAGAGCCGGCGAGCTGATGTGCAGCCTTACCACTGTTCCCTCAGACGCTCGCGGTTGCGCTGCCGCCTCTTCTCGTCGATCGGGTAGAAGTATAATACGACCAAACCGATGATCATGAGAGAGATGGGAGCGAAGGAAACCAGGACTCTCAGGGTTATATTGACCGCCTCTGGCTGAGAGCAGCCTCTGGTGATATAACCTGTGAAACTGAAGTGCAAGAAACAAGCCAAAAAAAAAAATCATTAATTAATGATGGACACCAACAGCACAGTGGCATCGTCTCTGATCCGTCCAAAACTCATGATGCATTCAGTCCTTAATCTAGTGAAAGAAAAGGAATTCCTTTGATGTGGGATTTCAGAGATTTAGCTTAGCCCGATTTACACTGTACTTTAAATAATTTCCCCGTCTGAAGGATGAACATAACTGGAATTATTGTCCGGATTCCCAAAGCCAATCGATACCCCGGTGCACATCTGCTGCATCCTGACCTCTGCATTTGCTGTGCGTGTGTTTCGGGATAAGGTCTAAACCTACGGCAGCAAACAGCATAATCATCCTGATGGTGAAGCAGCATCGAAGAGGAGCCATCTATTCCCATGTCTTTTAGCAATTATTTGCAAAAGTTAAATAATGTTAACCGGTTATGTGTGCAGTAAACCCTTGAAAGATAACAGATTGTGCACTTTAATGTTTACACCTTGATTACTCAGTGCATCTCATCTGTAAACCAACTAGGGCTAATGATAAAATTAAAAAAATTAAATATTTAACATCAGGAGGACAGAAGGACATCACGGTATTTGATGTGCGGCGGCTAATTTGTAAATGTGGTGTTTTCAGACCACAGCAGCTCTGCCACAGCTTCATTTTTGGCCTCATTCAGTTTGTGAAAACTGGTAAATTCCGTACATGATGAATCAAAAATACTTACTGTAAACTGAGAGTGGAAATGCCCAGAGAGATGCCAGAGGAGAACTTGGAGAAGAAGACGTAGAAAGAGTAGAAGATGGCTTCGTGGCCGATAGATTTGGGGTTCTCCAGTTTGAAATCGTCAACCACATCTGGCAGCATAGACCTGAAAGTCAGAGCAGGAGCAAGAGTCAGTGTTGGTGACAGATGCCATGACAGGCGAGTGAGGAGTCAGCGGGGGTCTTACCATGACATCAGGTAGGCTGAAGCCACCCCCATGCCAGCAAAGAAGGAAACAAAATAGGTAAGGATCAGATTGCTCTTAAACACCACCACCACGATCATGGAGGGAACCGCCGCCTGGAAACACAGAAGCAGGTCAGTTAGTTAAAACATTCACTTAAGAGTGCAGAATATCATTGTTATCTAGTTTTGGGTGGGGGGGCTTACCAAGGTGCCACAGTAAACTGCAGTCTTTTTTCCAAAACGTGTCAAAAACCACTGCCAGAAGGGGATGGTGAGAGTAGCAGAGAACTGAGGAGAGGAAAAAAGTTTGCTTTTTAAAAATCAAGCCGTGTCTTGTGTCCTTTTCCCTGATTAAATACCTTCTTCTATTAATGTTCAATTAACACCCCCTGCTGATGGGCTGCAGTATAGCAGACAAACCATCCTAAAACCTTTTTTTTTTTAAAACAGCATTTGAATTTAATGTGTGGATTAAGTCAAAATCTTTCAGTTTAAGTGAAAGCACTTTCAATCGAGAAGTAGCTGTTAGATATAGCTGATTACTTCTATGATATTATCTAATGTTAATCACACGTGACGCATTCCCGGAATACTTCCGGGCCGTCATACTTGTGTGGTGATGCAGAAGATTGTGTATTTGACCCTTCGATTCATCCAAACAAAATAGTGCAGGAGGAGAAAGACAATATGCTTGTCTCACTTCTTCCCAAAACAAATTTAAGCTCTGTGTGATGCAAACATCTGCAGGGGTCCCCTCCAAACATGTTTTCCTAAGAGAAAGATAACACGGAGCTGTGGCCAGCATGGTTTTTCACACGAGAGCGTTGAAAGCCGGGCTAAGAGGTAAAACTAATAAAAAGGTTGTTACCGACAAACCCTCACATTCATTAAAATAATGTCCTGCTATATGTTGTCCCACCTGTTTAACTTATCTATTTTGTGATTGTTTTGACAGTTTATCAAATCAATGATAATGATTAACAGCGTTCAAGGCTGCTGCTTGGGCGCTTGAAGCCGTTTCTGAGAAAGCTTTACTGAAGTCCTGAAAAAAGTAATTTCGCTGAATTAAAGTACTTTGACAAAAGGGTCACTGCCTTGACTTTATAATCCTTCCCATAAAGCAAAGGATCTAAGCGTGTAATCTTTTTAAACTCTCCAACCTGTACTTTCTCACCATTTACAGTTGTTCGGTGCGTGTGACAGAGAGCCCATTTATGGATTAATTTGCCTTAATGCTCCTCAGGATGTAAGGCTGCTTCTTTGATACAAGGGGCTTGTTAATTCCAAAGAGAAATCGCATCATAAATGATGTCTTTTACTGTCTGTGGGAAGGGGATGGCATTCAGGCGGAGCAGCGCCGCATCAGGAGATGCCAGCAGAACACACAGCAGCTTTGTATGTCAAGACAATTCACGGCTTTTGTCTCCGGCTGAACGCTTAATTTATTCCAACTAAACTGGGCACTCAGGTTTTTGGAAAGTCAGTCAAAATGTGGCCGTTGCTAAGGAAACTGCCATCCAGCATCTGTACTCACCATGATGACCAGCAGGATGTTTTGGAAGTCATTCCTGAAGCCCAGAGTGTAGGTACAGAACAGGGCGAAGTTTCCCTCCAGGAGCTACGGATAAAGCAAAGACACTCAAGTCAAAGTTGGTTTTCTTAATGACTTAGCAAACACAACGGTGCACCCCGAGCCAGGCTCACAGGCGTCAAGTATGACTATGAAGGAGCACAAAATCAACAAGGCACATCATACAACTGACCGAAATGAAGAAATGTTAGCTTCTGACACTACAAACAATAATCAGCACATAAATCGGTGTCTATACGTACCATGAACCCTAAAGAGGTAAAGAGAAAGCCTATGACCAGTTTCACATACGGTCCATGCCCCATCACAAGCTTAATGCCCTGGAAGAAAGATATGGGCTCGGATCCGACACGGCAGAACTCTGGACGGAGAAAGAATGCAAAGGTAAACAAAGATGTGGAGAAAAACATCGCTTGGATATCTTTTTTATTTTATTTTATTTTTTGTAAACCAACAATTCTTGTGCCTTTACCTTTTTGCTCCCTCACTCCGAAGAAGAGGACAATAGCACAGAGGATATAGATTAAGCAGATGACACCTGAAGCGATCATGTAAGCTGTTTTCTGTAAGGAAACAACAAACCTGCATGTTAAACACACAGTAAACTTGATATTTGCATAGACTGTCAAACACTGACTGAGGAGCATCTGTTTACCGTGTTATGGATGGGGAGCGCTAACAGGGAGTCATTGTGGCCATCAACCACGGACAAGTTGGTCGCGTTTAGGACAGGGTCACCGGGCCCTGGTATGCAGGGAGCGTTGGCCATGCCGACGATCTGCCCCTGGATGGCTGTACCGAGCACAGCGCCCAGAACCTCAACCGTCATCCCTGAAGAGAAGGAAGCGCGGAAGGAAGTTTAGCCATATGGGACAAGACCGGACAGGATATTCACGTTTGACACGCGAGCAGCGATACTCACTGTACGCTGTGGCCGAGTCTCTCTCCGCCTGCTCCGAGCTGATGAACATTGTCAGGGCAGAGTACGGCACGTGGAAGCACTGAAAGGTCGAAATTCAGGAAAATGTCAGAGACGAGACACTGTCAACACTCAGAGGCTCAAAAGACAAATTCAGGTTCTCTTTCATTTTAAGGTGTAAATGCCAGAAATGGGTGCACGTAATGATTCCAAAGTGCACCGGTGGGTGCGGGTGGGTGGATTTTACAATATATATAGTTTACTGACATTACTAATGATTCTGTTGGGAAATTCATCCAGCCAATGTGCAGTAAACCCCCTGACAGTAGCTTCTTAGCCAATCAAGTCATAGTAGTATTAAGATATAACATCAGGGTGTGGAGATCCGAATATTTAGAATGACAATGAAAGAAAAAAGTCAGTTCCTGGATCAAGAGGATGGACACTTACCGTCTGAAGGGTCTGGAAGGCACAGTAGAAGAAGAGGTACCAAGCCACTTTCCCATCTTCAAACGGGGGAACGTAGAATATGAGGAAATAGCAAATCACTGCCAGAGGGGTTGAGAGCACGATCCTTCACGTGGACAGGAGAGAGGAACAAACATCATGAGTGCCTGAAAGCGAGACTAACGGTTGTGATATGGCGAGGAGCCATATGTGCTATCTTGTGTGTCTGTATTCTTAAAGATAACAGCGTAGGTGTGCTGCAGCGCAAGCGTAATGATACCTCCGAAACAGCTCAGTTTACTTTCACTTAATGAAGGCGTGCAATTAGAATGGTTATGTCAAGAAGAAAATCCCATTTCAGATTTGTAAATGATAGACATGTGTATTTTGTGGCCAACAATCATATGCCTTTGGAAGAACAAAACACACATTGTAATGAGGTGACTCATGTATGAACAGGATATGATGCGAATGCATCACCAGAATGGTGCGATGCTAAATGGAAATACTTTATCTACTGACACCCAGTCACATACCAGGGTCAGAGATAAAACTTTTCCACACTTGGTGGAATTTCTGGTCAATCATGCTTTGAGTTTTTTGGCAATGACAGTCAGGAATTTTATGAGCAGATGTGTTCACACTAAACTATAGCATCTTTAGAAAGGCTTTGCTCTATTTTTCCTCCTCCTCGGTTAAGAATTCTCAGTTGTTGTTCTGCTGCGACATCGTCGGCCATGTGAGCAGCTGACCAGCTGACCCTCATGACTTTAACACAGTCTTTCTACGTGTTCAGAAATAGCAGCGCTGACGAAGGAGTGCTGATTTTATCTCACTTACTGAACGTGGAATATGACAAGCGAGTCTTTCATCTGGGAAAAGCTCTTTATGAAAGGGGAAGCCCCTGCAGAAACCATTATTTCAAAGACTTCCCCGCAAAATATAGGTGAACTACAACCTAGAAATTGTGGATCTAGTAACCCTATTTATCCAAGAGCTGACAAAGAACTTCGTGTTACATGTTTGAAGCACATTATAAACCTGCTTTCAGGCACTTGTGACTCCTGCTCCTAAAGCAGCGGCTCAAAACTCTCTCCACAAGTTGACCTGAAGTAACCTCCTTTAAAGTAGAAGTAACCTCCATCCGCGACGTGATTGGCTAGAGTATGTGGTGTGTTGTGCACGGACCAATGAGAGGTGTGAGTGACTCTTCCTCCCCTCCCCCCTCCGTGCTGCACAGGGAGGAGTGGCGGTTATACACTGCCGCTAATACCGTGGCCTGAGGAAACCATGCTTGTTTCCTTACATATATTACAACAGACCAAACCTTAATTCAGCAAAAATGCCAATCATTCCTCTGCCTTTTCTTCTCCCACACCCCTACCGGTCCACACCCCTCTTCAGCTGCTGTGACCTCCTTTATATTAGCATCCCGATAAAGGAGAATCTACGCGCTAAGGAAATTACACTGGATTAGAAGATGTAGCGGTATATCAAAGTTGCGTTGGACTAGTATTAAAACGTGCATCTGGCTGCTATTTAACACAGAGTTTAACGTACAATAAGGGTCATATGATAAAGCCTGTGGAGCATGACGCTCACACAAAATGGAGGAGGGGATAAGACCATAACACGGGCTGTCATGCATGGGCAATCATGTAAACATCGGAGATTTCAGTAAGATTTTGCCTTTCATAATAAAACCTCTTCAAAACTGTTCTTTGGAACTTGTAAAAACCTGCTACTAAAAGTGCATCTCATCAGCTTCATGGCTGTAGTGGACTGTATCAAAGCTTTGTTGAT
The DNA here is from genome assembly GCF_003711565.1 of Takifugu flavidus. Classification (NCBI taxonomy): domain Eukaryota; kingdom Metazoa; phylum Chordata; class Actinopteri; order Tetraodontiformes; family Tetraodontidae; genus Takifugu; species Takifugu flavidus. Next base: position 4,372,834 of record NC_079540.1, read on the forward strand.
TATTTTATAGAGCAGTGTCATGCACATATGGAGTTGCTTCATATTTACCCCTCTGAAAAGGAGGTATTAAACAAGAGAGCCCCTCCACAAGCCCCACCCACTAACAGCAACACATGTATAGTGCATGGTTGGAAAACTTCCATCTCTTGCAGCTGTGCTTCACTGTGGGTTAACGTAAACCACAATACAATTCCATACGGTGACGTGAGGAGAGCTTCCGTAATGAAGTGAAACTGGAATTTTTACAGCTGAAGCATGAGGCTAGAAATACAAATGTAGACAGATCTAAAAAGACAGAACACAGCTGTATTAGATTTATGAAACCTACCAGGGCAGCATGCGCCCGAAACGTGTCCAAGGGCTCCGGGAGACCAAAAAGCCCACCGTGGGGTCTGTGATGCCATCCCAAGCTCGGCCTACGAAAAGGATGATGGACGCGTAGAAGGCATCGATCTGGTAAAGACAGAGCAAAGAACGGTGCCATTAGTCAGGCGGCATGAGGAAGCAGAGAAACTGTACATTATCCATAGCAATAGTTTTTAAATGATGAGAGTCTTGCATTATGTCATATGCTTGTTTTAAAGTCATTAGGTAAAAGGCCAATACAAATCCAATCAAATACTTGGCAGGTCAGTGTAAATGCTAACCAGCCAACGCTGTGCACTTGAAACCAGCCTGACAGCCGCTCTCCTGACTGACTGTACAATTCACGCCCTCCTGTCAGCCAACAAGCCTAACTCGCTGTTCTTGGTAGCCGGACAAAGCTAAAACCCTGGGAAGCCGGTGACTTACACACTATCCTGGCCTTGACTGTGGAATTAGTGTCAGAGCCAATTAAAGTGAGCCCCCCGCCTTACTGTGCCGACACTAAACCCCCTCCCCAATATTTTTTCCTCCAAGACAGTGAAAGGCTTCTAATACAATACAATCCCAGCAGGGCGCCAATAATGGAAATAACACAAAGTTTTTGCAACTCATTGCCCCCTTTGTCACAAGTGATTATGGTGGCAAAACTTTCCCGTGTGCCTCAGCTTGGCAGCAGTGATTTAAGGATGAAGCAGGGATCGTTTACAAGTTGGAAAATTCTCAGCTCCCAGTTATGGTGTTCTTTTAAGGTGCCAGGGTGACTATATATAGGTCTGATGAGTAAATATAGGTCTGATAGGTCTGATCATCTGGGGAGGTGTGAAATGATGGCCAACAACTCACCTGAGCTATGTCCAGCAGGTAAATCTGCAGAAAAAACCCCAAAGCACTTCCCGTAATCTGATAGGGCGCCCCGCCGACGGCGTAGCACAGCTTGCTGCAGATCGACAACCTGTTCCTCCGTTCATGCTGTGGAAAATGGAAACAAAAACAATTTGTAAAGTTAAGCAGATGCAGCTGTATTGAAGCAGGGATAATTATGCAAAGACTATTGCCTGCGTCGTGTTTGATGCATAAACCGGATGTTTTCTGCTGCAACTTGTCGAATTTTCATCATCTTAACGTCTTCATTTTACTGCATCGCGAGGAATGTGGCTCAAATTCTTCGGGAGTTTTGGGTCCCTGAGACTGAATTTGGCAGCCGTAAGGAAGGGAGGGGATGAAGAAGCCATTCGTTTTTAACAAGTCCTCATTTCTTCTCCTTAAAAAGATGCAATTATTTGCTGTGTCACACACACAGGGCGACAGAACCTTGGCAACAAGGTAAAATCCACATCAATGCTGCCAGTTTAACCCATCCGCTGATGCGCAATATTTTCCAACTTTCAATCAACAGATCAGCAAACAAAAGGTGACCAAAATAGCATGAGTGGCTTGATGATAATGACCCGAATTTCAGGGGCACTGTGGTGATGAAAGACCAATAAGATCCTCATCTCGGATCGGCAGAGCAAACCTGCTCCCAGTCTGTTGATACACCAACTTCATCTTTGTTTAGGTGACAAAAGGCTCATGTGCTGAAACCCAACATCATCGGGACGCACAAAGGCCAGCCGGTCCTACACATCTTTGACAACACCTCATCATGGGACACATGAACTAAAACAATGGAGCAGGCACTCAGGTTTTCCCAAGATCTGGAGTAAAAAAACACACAAAGGTATTCTCTGACACCTGGATCACCTTTCCACGTGATTCCAAGCATATTTCCTCATCACACACAGCAAGCTCCTTTAATAACTACTGTACTCATCGTAAGTCCATCTGTACCCGAGGTGTTGAGTTGTGGCCGTTAATTCCCTTTCGAGGTGTTTAACTGTATTCACCAGTCTAACATTAGGTGCTGTTACTTTACTATCTAAAGAGCTACTTCCTTAGTGCGGGTATTGATAAGATACCACCAAACACATATTACAAACATTTTTATTCCAGTGGCGTAGAAAGTGAACGGGACAAATGTTAAAATAGTGGCGATTGATTAGATTGTCGGAAATTACGTTCCTTCCTTCCTCTGTAGGACACGTCAGTCATCGGAAATACGACATCTACGGAAATACCGCAACAGTTACGAGAGACCTACGTGGACTTACTCCAAAAGATATATACTTATAAATGCACAAAACAATCACATTATAATTCTGACAGTAAGACAAGACATTTCAATGATCTCTCATTTAACTGTGGAGTATTACCAGGGTGTGGAAGCCTCGAGTAGCTCGTGCATGCAGCACTGCAAGACTCAATAATTAGATTTAAGTGATAAAACTTCATTTTGAATAACCCGATATCAAATGAATCGGAGGCCCTTTTACGTGAATGATAGCCCCAGGTGTACAAGTGGAAACAGAGGAGCGAGCCAAACCGAACATCATCATATTTTATAAATGGATGCGTCTAAAACGACCAGTTAGCTTTTTAAGGGTGTAATTTTAGCTCAACGGGGCTGAGGGGAAGACCACAAAAAAGTCAGGTCAGCATCACATTGAGCAGATAGGCGATTTAAAGAACACATATATGGACATGCCGGTTAGATCCTTAATTAAATTCTTGATTTCAAATGAGCCGCATGTGGGGGGAAGGAAGTGGGGCAGGAACCAGCGTTTCCCGGCGAAACTAACGCTATATGTTCGAGATTATCAAATTCGACCGGCAGTTTCATTCATTTCACACCTGCCCGGCTCACAAGGGAGTCGTATTTTCACTGGTTTGGATGGGAAACGCGCCCAGTGTTACCGGGCGGTGCGCTCCATTCATTCACGCCTCTCCCGCCCGACAAACCCTCCGTTCCCCCCTTAATCGTACAACCATCACCTTAATCACACAATATCGTCCGTAAACGGATAAATAAACCCACCTTGTTGGCGAGCTTGAGGTCGTCCGAGCTGTGCTCCTTGTTTAACAAGCTGGCGTTGGAATATTGTTCGCCTCCTTCTCCTTTCGCCATCGTTCCAGAAATGTACCAAAAAATATATATAAATATGGAAAGGAATAAATCTCGTAGGTTCTTAGTGTTCTACAATCTGAGAAATGACAGAATGTTCAGAATGGATGTAGTATTTCGGGTCCCAGCCTCTCCCATCGAACCATTCAACCCCGCCCATTAAAAAGGCGGGTCACGTCATGGCGGGGGTGGGGAGGGGGGTTCTGAAGGGCTCCTACAGAACTTCTTCAGAACCATATCATCCAGCTGCAGCCCTCTCGGGTCCCGCTTGGCTTTTAAAAACGCTCCACCTTGCAAATCTATAAACGGACAACCCAGCGGGCTGCTCCAGGTCCCACGACTGTCAGGCAATCGGGAGAAAAATGGGGAGAAACATTTCAAGATGGCTGCCTTGAGTCATTGTGAGCCCCTAGACTTCATTTATCCGGTCAATTAAGATGCTTAATAAGAGGAAAACATGCGCATATACAAAGAAAACCTCCAGGTGTAGCAATATTAAATAAACATGCACACTTAGATTGTGATTGGCCCCTTAATTTTAACCACCATAAGAATTCTAGAAAATAGATTTAAATTTCCATATTAAGTCTGTTCAAGCCCGAAGCAGTTGTTATTTATAAGTGCAGCCATCAAACACAGTTCTCAGAAAACGCACACATTTTTGAATCACTCAAGTGTGTCAAGTGTGTGCGTTTTCTGATGCCTTCTCGTGCACAGAAAAAAAGAACCAATCTAGAGTTTCCGAAACAGGTTTCTGTTTCCCGTGAACACGGTAAACTTTGTTGTGTGTCCTGTTTTTGCATATTGTTTGTTCTTTTCTTTACTTTGGCAGGATCCGGCTCTGCCCATGTGTCTTGCATAATTTTAAATATAGCCACTGTCCAGAATGACCCTTGCTAACGTGCACTAGCAAGCGCCTGAGAGCTTGTGGGAGCTCGTAGGAGGCCCCCACGTGGGGTAGATGAAAGGATTTTTTATCAGAACCCCAGCAGAGGGTGTTTGTTTGCAAAGTGTGGTCTGAGTTGGTCAAATGCAACTGTATGTGTTCCTCTTTTAGCCGCGCACACATGATGTTTGCATATCCAGCGGAGGGTGTGAACGCTCATCTGTGTGGTCCCGGTGGAAACTGGCACCTCAAGGGTCCCTCGCGCACCCTTGCGCCCTGACACACACGTTAGCGTAGCTACAAGTGCACAAAGCTGCGCCTCCCCTAGTGCAAACAAGCAGCGACAATGCAGGTTTGTGTGTACGCCGTCCACCCGCCCGTGCACACAAGCCCCTCAAATATCTGAGAGGAATTTAAGCATGTTCCATTAATAAACAAACCGTGACCTCGTCAACTGCGCAGTCAAGTCCACGGAGAACGCACACGTGGTGCGAGGGCAAATCAATGCGCCTCGACATCGGGCAGATTAGATAAGGCCTCGCTGCTTGTCTGACGTTGTGTTGGTAAATTTGGATGACGCAAAATGACAGCGAGGGATAACAAACCCGCCCCACACCACCTGTTTTTGCCGCCTTTCACTGATTTCTCTAGAAACAGGAAGTAATTGCCTAAACACCTCTGACCAAACGTTGCCAAATCCTTGAGCAGGTTCGGAAATTTTATGTTTGAGAAACAAGAGACGCAACCTAATTTGCGATAAAACACTGACTTTTCTGACTTTGTCTCAGGTTTTTGTGTCATTTTAAGTTGTGTCTTTTCTTTCCACTCTGTCCTCCCCTCCCACCGTGAGCTTCACCTCCTTTCACGAGGTCCAACTGCTCAGCACATTCTGACCTTCAGACAAAGCAAAAGTCCCTCTTTCAAAAACGCTATTTCTTACTGCAACTCACCGCGAAGTAACATAAATAGTCCTTTCAAAATCGTCTGTCATTTTAGGTATTTTCAGGTTGTTAGTTTGTGTTGGGGTTTTTTTCTTACACAGTGAATTCACTCTTTCTCCACTGGAACATCCAGATGAATGTGGGAGTTATCTGAGGCCGCTTTACTGGGGCAAGATAAAGACTCTACAGAGCACGTTGCATCCTTGGAGACCTCACCCGATGGAACGAGGCACTTTCCCATGGCTCACCTTACTTGTCTCGTTTTGTTTCTCCCAGTTACAAAAGAGTGGGAACGGAGCAGCACGCAACCCAGCCGCTGCCAGACTGCAGGGGAACCGTGATTGGGCGTGTGTGCCTTGCTGGAATAATTGTTTTAAATTGACTTGGAATGCAAAGGCAGGTCTGCACAGCCCCAGGCTGGACAGTTAGACGGCTCCGTGTGCTCGCATGTGGAGGATTTGAGCGCACAAGCACGCCCTGAGTGATGCCCATGAGGCGACAATGCAGCGCTGTTGTTGAAGTCACGCTTGGTGGTGGACACTAACGCTTGTGACGACTGCACCACGTGCGACTGGAATATTTATAGTGTGTTCGGGCGAATGTCCTGGCGCCTGTTTTGTTTCCAAACACCACGTGTGTGGTGTGTGTAAGGCTGTGAGTGCCCAAAGCCGCCCAATAGGGTGACCTCCGTGTGTCGCCCGAGCAGGGGAGTTAGTAAAGGTGATGGCAGGTGGGGCGGAAACCTGGGGGGGGCAGTGAGAGGAGGTCTGAGGGCTGTTTGCTGGGGTTTATGACTGTCATGCGCTTGGTGTCATCTGTTGTGTTTTTTTTAACTGGGAGCTTGTGGAAGGATTTTCTTTTCCCCTTCTCGGTACCTCCGTCTCCACCCCTGAGAATCATCTTTGTGAGGAAGGAACGCTGCGCTAAAACCAAAGGTCTACTGCGGGGGAAGTCCAAAAAACACTGTCTTGTTGCTACGTGTGCAGAAAAAACCCAAAATCCAGAGATTTGTTGGACAAATGAGCGCAGAGGCTAACAGCCATTCCGCCCTCAGCCACTCGAGGGAGCTCAAGCTAATGCTCAAGCAATCTCTATCTCTTGTGACGTTACCAAAACATCAGTGCCACTGCGTCTCACCCTTGACCTCATGCCACCTGTAGACGACCCGTACAGAGTCCCGCCATGCTGAATAAACTGAGGCGATTGTTTCAAAGTTCAGATCATTTGACAGTGTGGCCGTGACAGACTGAACGTTGAGCTCGGGCGCTATCAGGGTGGACTGACATCGCCGACACCATGACATTTAACCCAGATCGATGAAGTCATCGTGTTTACATTAGATATTTCTGCTTTTATCTACAGGTTGTAAAGGTGATAAGAGTATAGATAAAGGTGTGAAGAACACAAGCGGAGGATTTATTAAACAAGCAGGCTACTTATGACCTTTATACACACTACACAGCACAGTAATATTAAAGCCCCATTATTCCGGAATTGTCCCAACATCCTGCTTTACAGTTGGGTTTAATTTCAGGCGAGAGATTGTTTAAATCTCACCACAGCAGGAGGGCAGCCATGCAAGAATAATGTTTCACACCTTCGCTGCGCAGCACGCCAGGTATTCGATGTTAAAGCAGATGAGCTGTGTGAGATGAGGGCGGCATGTCCACAGGTGCTGCCGCAATTCCAGAGAAGCTCAGGCGCCTCTGATGGGCGGAGAAGAGGAGAATTGTGGGAAAGAGGACACAGGCACAGATGATGACAGGTTGGTCGAGCCATCTGAACCCAGATGAATCAGTTTCTGAGCCGGACGTGAAGCAAAGAAGGCCAAAAGTGCTTCGACTTCAGCTCCAGATGCTGGAGGAGACACTTTTCTGTTGCCTTCTGCCAATAGTTTAATTATTTAATGATTGGATTGTGACCTTTTACACAACCGCTGACTATAAAATCAATAGATTATATTTATTGGTCTGATATTACAGGTACCGGTAATCCTTGTGTCTTCAAGTATAGTAAAGGGAGATCGCTTTATATTTTGGCTATCATTCCAAATTCCATGATTTTTTTCGTGTCTGAACTGAATTGACACTGCATCCAGACGTTGCCGCAAAGACAAAAGGCAAACACCGTCATTCTAATCTGGATGAGATTAACAATGACTGTGAGGGCAGGCGTGAGTTTACACATGCTCTTAAATTCCACTTTGTCTCCTTTTTTTCAGCGCATATTCTGCTTCAGTTTAAAAAAGAAGAGGAAATCTGGCTGTGTTCGGTGTTAAATAAGCCCTCGGCTGCAGGAAACAGCGCTCAGTTTATGAGACAGAGGCTGTAATTTGCTCTGAAGGTATCTGTTAAACCAGGATGTTGACATTTACTAATCTCTGGTCTTTTTATTTTTAAAGTCTTTTTAAATTACCCCCATCTGACTCAAATGTGAAATCCCCAACCCCTAAATTGGAGCAATATTAATAAATAATATTTATTTCATCTCATGATCAGCACACTCTATTAAATGCTAGATTAATTAGCTATAGCTCCAAACTTTGCACATCTAGTCTTATTGGAGTCGGTTTGATCTCATCCAATATTTGGGAAGAAACAAATTACACAAATATACCCCAGTACACTGACAGTGGGTTTCGCACAGCTATGGTTCAGAGGCTGGATCACTTTCCAAAAACATGAACCCGAACGACCAGAAACATGTGAGGACCTGTTAGAACTGTTAGCGTCTAAACATGGATACCAGCAGCTTTGTTTAGGCTGATCTGAGAGGACAATGCAATAATCGTGTGTGTGTGTGCAAGCGTGTTTTTAACACACATGCACATACAATTTTGAAGCCAGAAAACCTAGTATTTGATGCAGAATTCCACTTTTTTCGCAGGAAAATCTAGGTTAACAGTCAAGACTGTTATCAGTTTGCAGTTTAGGGCTTTATTAGGTGTGGTTTAAACTCGCCCAAACAGCTTAATTACGCTGGAGAATGAACCTTGCTGATTTGGCAGTCCTGTCTTGCTGTTTGTGCCATGTTGGAGGTTCGCTGCATGGTTTGATCATTTATTCGGCCTTTTCCTCAGGTCACATGTCTTAAGGTGCTGTTTTATAGATGACATGCTTGGATTGTTGGTGGTGACGCAGCGAACATGTGCTGGTATGAGCTCCAGGAGGAAATCTTTAGGCTCGCACACCTCATGTGACCCTGTGCAGTATGGAAAAAGAGCAGGTGCAGCGTCGTGACTGACCCCCATACAGCTGACGTCGAATCACCACAGAGTTTGTTTACAGTGGAAACAGTGACGTGTGTGTGCATGTGTGTGCACGGAGAAGAGTTTGGTAACAACAAAATGGACAAAAGTTCATTATAAACAAATCCTCCAAACTTGGGAGGATATTGAAAAAATAAACTATGATGGCTCCTTATCTTCATTACAGCCATCACAATAAAAAGCCATTTATCTTTATTGGAATGTCTTTAAGATAAATTAACTTCCTGTCTCATGTGACCTCCCGTAAGTGACTGAGATAGGTTTCCCTCAAATCCAACACATGTACACAGAAATTAAATGCACTAGAAGACCAAAACAAAACAAACAAAAACTTTTAAAACATTTATTTTCCTGGAGAAAACGCAAGTAAATACAAAAGAGTCACTTCTGTCTGTAAAAATTGTCATTCTCTTAACGTTGAATAAATATGATGTTGCTAAGAAAAACCTGCAAATAATGAAGTTCTGCCTAATAAACTTACAAATGCTATTAATTTGTGAGTTTACGTGTTTAACTCGTGTGCCACCTCGCGGACAATTACTGTAATTACAATGTCGACGTTTCTTGGTGTAATTTAGTTTGTTTTGGTTTTTCCCCACGATTTTTTTAGTTAACGTGGTTGTTCTGTTCAATTTAGGTTTCATAAAATCTCGACAAGAAAGATTTGTTTTTTTTAGATGCCTCTGGAAAACCTCAAAATAAAACAAACGTGGTGTTAATAATATTCCATATTGTCTTAACTCTTTCTAGCCTAAACATCATTATTATTATCGTTATCATCATCTATTACTTTTGTAATATTTATTTCTTTTTAATATAGGGTTAAATAGTGTATATCGACCAACAGAGGGCAGTAAAGCGCAACATACTAACTTGGTCACGTGACCAGGTGACTCGCCCAACGGGTTCTGGGTCCAAGGAAACTTATCAATGACTTTGAATAAAGATGCTAATATGTCAATAATATGAAGAGGAGGACAGGAGAGGAGAGGAGAGGAGAGGAGAGGAGAGGAGAGGAGAGGAGAGGAGAGAGAGGAGAGGAGAGGAGATAAAACAAGAGTAACTTTTAAAATCTATTTAATTTTACAGTTAATTGTATGAACATTATTTTAATCAAGATCTCCACGTATTAATCCTTTGCTCCATTATTAGTATTTTGGTGTTTAATTCTTCAGGTTTTGTGAGGCACAAACGTCATTTCCTTCATTTAAACATGCATTACCATCAGGACCCCCCCCCCCCCCCCCATGTGTGTTTCTTGAGCAGATGGAACTGGGTGATGTGACTGGTTACTGCCTGATTGATGGAGTGATTGATCACCAGGACGGAGGGGGGGGACAATGGGGAGTAATGATTGTAATAAAGAGGGGAGGGGAGGAAGACTGATCAATCACAGTGATTGTGAGGCTCAGGGATCCCTGGAGGATCTCTCTGTCAAACACACACACACACACACACACACACACACACACACACACAAGTAGGAGCTTCTATTAGTGCTTCATTATTGCTGCGTCACACAGACGGACATCTCTCACTGCTCAGGTCCAACCTGCAGGCCCCAGATGTGCCCACGGCAGCAGCATCTCCCTGGGGTCCTCTCACTGCCCCCCCCCCCCCCCCCCCCCCCCCCACACACACACACACACACACACACAGCCCTCCTAAATATTTGACACAGCTCTTTGGCATCTCTCCACTTCAGCATGTCTTTTGTTCCTCTGACACCTTCCACAACACCTTTGATTACTCCTCACCCCTGCCCCCATGGCCTCCCCCCATTAAGGAAGCTGTAACAGGATGCTCATTATTGATTGGCTGGACATGTCAGTGATCGTGGTGATGTGCAGAAGACAACCCCCTAAACGGAAAAATAAACACTTAGATTGAAAATTCCTCCCAAAAGCGACATAAATTCCTCCGCTCTGGCCTCCTGGTCTCATGTCACAAGGCCATATGTTCCACAGAGAACAAGGAGAAGATACACACATTAGTGAACACATTGAGTGGTTGTGTGTGAGAGGACACATTGTTGAGAGTTACCCATTGTGCCCCGCTGGGCAGGGACGCTCAGAGACAATTGTTGGGTGTTCCTGGGATCCAGGGAGTGGGAGGAGACGTGTCGAAGAGGGGTGAAAGGAGAGCCAATGAATATATAGGCTAAAGTGGCAGAGTGAGTGTGCGCTCACAGTGTATCGGCCCTGTAGCATCATGGGAAATCTACTCAGCGTACCTCCTGCAGCTCAGACCTGAGGTCGTCTCCGTAGCTTTTGGCTACAGAGGGTGAGATGGGTTAAAATCAACCAAAAGTGTTTCAAAGTCCAGGACACCCCCCCAGAGTCCACAAACCAGACTCTTCTTGATTGACAGTTGAAGGATCAGGAGAACAGCACATAATTGTGGCCAAATGAAGTTTTACTCTTGATTAATTCTTGATGCCAAATATGATGATTTTTGAGAAGAAAACCACTTAAAATGACTGAAATTATGCACCCGTCCTGCCAACTCATCCTGAATTAGGATTTTTTTTAGATCATACTGCGTCACCGGGGAGTCAAAAATGCTCTAACCTGTCTGGAAATAAGGTTTTAATGTAAATAAGTGACCTGTTAATCATGAATGTGCAAAAAATCTTCACGATATGAGATTTTTTACAGGACACGTTAACTATCACCTGTGTGGTTTCCTAGAAATCACTGGTTTCAGGGATTAATCCGCCCGTATACAGACACAAATTAGGCCCTACAGCATGAGGTAAAGTGTTTCCAGTCTTGTTTCGAGTCATCTTTGCATTGGGAAATCCCTAGTGGGCCCCCACCCTGGGCCAATCGGGATTACCAATCGGGATTACCCTGGGCTCTTCAGAAGGCGAATCATCTTAATTAGGAATAATTATGTAAGCGAGGGCGGCCCTTTTCATCTCTGCTCGGTCTCCTCCGCCATGTGGGCAACCGTGTTTATAGCAGGTGGAGAAAGACAACAGACGCGGTCACCCCCCCCACACACACACACACACACGCCCCCACCTTCTGCAGTTAACAGCGTTCATTCATTTGAATTACAAATAGGTAAAAGTTGCTGCGGCATCAATGGAAATGAGTCCGGCCGTCAGTTACTCTCCCTGGCAAACATGAGCTCCTTCTGATCACTCCCCCTTTGCTGCCTTTAGACAGGCAAGATCACGCATGGCCTCGTCCTCTCTCTTCCGGACGTTTTTGTGTGATTCCGAGCGTGTGTGTGTGTGCCCATCTGAGACGCCCATCTGTAGGACACCACACACCCCAGCCTCTCCCGGCCCTCAGGCTAAGGGAACCGGCTGAGCTCCAACCAACACTTTCTTTACAAGAGGAAGGACTCTGGTACAAAATTACATCAAAAGGAGGGAAACCTGCCACAGCTGAATGGTGTAATTGTATGTTTTGTTGGAGGAAAAATGCTGGAACTCAGAATATATGTTGTTTTTTTGTTTTTTTAGCCAGCAAAGGCTGAGCCTGTTTACCATCTGTGCACCGCAGCAGCTGCAGTGGAGGATCAAATGTGGCGTTTTTCTCTTATTTAAGGAGGAACTAGAGCAGCCACAGCGTGCGCGCCGGTCCCGCTGTTACAGTTCACATCACACAAAGGTCCAGAAAATATCGTTCTTTATGTGGTTTTGTCGTTTCTGGGAAGTTATTTTTGCAGTTGTTGACCTGCCCCCGCCCCATTCCCCTCCAGCCCTCCACCAAATATTACACCTCAGACCTTTAACCCATGTCATTCTAAACCCTTAAGCTCCGCCCCCAACTCTTGTAGTTTGATGCTTTTTGATGCCTGTTGGAACTTGTTGGTTTTACTGAAGGAAAAAAAATCTGTTTTCAAGCATTTCTAACACCCAGCAGTTGGTTCTGACCCGCTGCAGCGGTTCACAGTTGTCAGTACGGTAACTTTGTCACATTGCTGTGTCTGAATCTTTATTTTAACAATTAAAATGCACAGATGCACGAAAGGAACTCTGTTTTTTTTATTTATTGATTGATTGTTTTCTGCCCTGAAACTGGATCTAAATATTCATATATTCATAAGCAGAAGTTGTCCTTTTTTGATCATTACTGTTTAAATCACTGATTTATTTTTAAGAAGAGGTATTAAATTAAGCTTCACATGTGACTGTCACTCGATATATTCCGACAACTAAAGCAAAACAGAGATGGCCTCAGTGCAGCAGTGCACTATAACACACACGCACACACACACGGAAACACACACATGCACACGCACACACTAACATATCATGTGACATAAATGCAAAACAACCAGCATGTTTATCCATGGAAACAAGAATAGAACACACTGGTTGTATTTATTCACAGTGGTTTGTGTTCTTATACGAAGGATTATCTGTGCCGTGTGTTGCCAGACGCTACATCGCAGTGTGTGTGTGTGTGTGTGTGTGAGTGAGAGAGAGAGTGTGTGATAGTGTGTGTGTGTGTGTGTGTGTGTGTGTGTGTGTGCAATCCTTTGAGAATGCTCAATAACGCGGCTCTGCCAAATATCACTTATGTAATCGCCTCATTTTGTTCAAGTCTGTTCCTGTGAAGTGTGATTTCTTCACCTCCCGATAAATCGCCATCGTGTTCCCCATGACATCGTCCCCTCATCCTCACGTCCTCCTCCACTTTATTCCCTCTTTACCTCTTCATTATTTTGCACATTTATCTATCAATTCCTTTGAGCTCATTTGTTACCCTGTTCCTTCACACACACACACACACACACACACACACACACACACACACACACACACACACACACACACACACCTGCATCTGTCTCTTAAGGGTACAGTCTGTACTTTGAGAATTGACTTTTTACCCAGAATGCAATGGTTAAAGATGAGTGTCTGAGGGACCCGTCAATGTGAGTGCGTATGTGTGAGGTTTTGTGCGTGTGTTAAATGGATTTCCGACCATCTTGAAACTTTTTCTTGATGTGTGATTCATTAGCTGTGCTGCTGATTGATTGAAATCAATTCCTCCTTTGATTGGACGTAGATTTCCACCCCAGCAAACGTGACTTTCCTCAAAATTCCCCCACACAGCGCACATCATCAGCAGGTTTAGAACGTCCTCAAATATATAGGCATCAAAAGGAATAAAGAGGGAAGTTGAAAACTTTTTTTGCTTTATGTGGAAAGGCTTCCCTTTGATATTTTAAATGATTTGATCAAAGGCAATGCTAATGCTGTTCGCTCTGCCACCAGGTCAGTGTGTGATCTCCATCTCTAAAGGGAAACATGGCTCCCATGATAGGATGACGACAAATAAACAATAGCTTTAAAGTAAAATTAAAACCTGTCACTCATTAATACAACCTGTGAAAAAAAGAATGTGTGTGTGTGTGTGTGTGCGCGCGCGTGCGTGTGTGTGTGTATGTGTGTGTGTGTGTGCGTGTGTGTGTGTGTGTGTGTGTGTGTGTGTGTGTGTGTGTGTGTGTGTGTGTGTGCGTGTGTGTGTGTGTGTGTGGGCAGGGTTCCATAAAGTCATTTACCTCCAACTGTGTTGCAGATGTGTCTCACCTCCATGATTCTTTTTCCTTCTGGATTATCCTCTGAATATTAAACCCCCAGGATGAATTGATTCACTTTACTAAGCAATAAAAGCTTCTGCGTGTTTGCTCGCTACTAAATTGCACTGAGGCAGCTTTACTTTACTTTTGTTTATACATTTGTTGTCTGTAAATCAGCGCACATGGTCAACACACACATTTCTTGGCTCTTTTTATGATCTTTGCAGGCTAAACATTTATCATTCTAGTTAGCGGCAGAAGCCTTCTCTTTTAGAAGACCGGTCAAAGTCCGCTCAGGTGGACGGTGACGGCCCTGCTCCGAAGCCTTCACGCTAAGGAGGGGGTGGCACGGGCATCTGATCCCATTAAGTCACACCCTAGACTTTGCTGCTAACGCTAATGGGGTCGTTGGAGTCAGTGGTGACCTTGAAGGCTGGAGGCTGAGGTGGCGCGTCTGTGCATAAACGATAATGTTTAATAGGGGACCTCCCAAAAAAAAGAGAGACGTCTCCTCGACGCGACAAAGCAGCAAAAAACCTGCTAACAACCAACACTGAACAAGAAGAAACATTTGCTTTTTTGTTCTTTTCCTGCAAAACAACTAAAACTTTCTTAAACTGACCTCATTTCTGCCTTAAATACAATGTACAAATGCTCAAAAGCAAAGAACAAAGGGGGAGGAAGTGAGTAAAATCCCTGAGTAAACAGTAAAATTCCAATATTTCAGACAGCAAACGCCTCATTAGAGATGTTTGGCAGCAGCAGGGGTTCAGTGTCAAAATGCAAAGTGAAGATCTGCCTCTAACAGGGTTCCTGGTGCGGCAACAGTTGCGCTTAATTGGTACTTTACCAGTGATAATGTTTCACTAATCCCAAGACAGACTGTTTGTTTGTGTCTGAAGTGGATGTACAGGAAAATAAACCGAGGGGAGGGATCAGGGGTGCCCCCCCTTCCTTCCCTGGTGCATACAAGACTCATTAATCCACAGAGGAACGGCGGCAAATGAGTTATTTCGCTCCCAGGCGCCTCAGCAACACATCCACATGCGCATCTGCATGAAAGAATGTCTGGAATCATATTTATATCTGCATATCAATGCCTTTCAAGAGGAAACGGGATCAATTATTTACAGGGGGGAGCAGTAAAACTCCCTTACTGGCTTTGTCTAATCTAAAAAGATACCTCTCTCTCTCTCGCTTTCTCTCTCCCTTTTTGTGATTTTTGAGGGGCGGGTCCATTGCTCCCGTTCACGTCTAATGATTAATTCAAAACAGGGGAGGCAGATTAAGCATCTCAAAGTGTATGAAACGAGTGGGAAGACAGGGAATGATGGGATGAAAGCACCGCGAGAGAAAAGAGGGATCAGAAGCAGAGAGGGAGAGAGAAAGTGATCCTGGAGGAGCATTTTGAAAGATTCTGCATCTGCTGTCTTTTAGGTCTGAGCCTTTGTAGGCTCCCTCCTGGGAAGAGGAGGGTTTCACCCCCCCACCCCCACCCCTACCCTCCAAAGTCTCCCCAATTCATGCAGGGTCAAGATCTTTTTGATCAGGAAGGGACTGAGGATAAAAGCGCTAGGAGGGGGCAGAAAAGTGGGCAGGAAAGACACTGAGGACTAGTAGATGAGTGACAGAGGACAGGAGGAGTGAGTGTGTGCGTGTGTGTGGTGTGTGTGTGTGGACAGAGAAGGGGCTGACACTGTTTTGAGGAGGCTGGAGGAGGGACAGCAGACTTGTAGTTATAGATAGGAAGGATGTTTCTCAATCTCCAAATGGAGACAGGCCCTTGTCGGGAACATGCGTGTCAGCAGTTGGGCTCTGTGTGTGTGTGTGTGTGGTGTGTGTGTGTGTGTGTGTGTGTGTGTGTGTGTGTGTGTGGAGGGGGGGGGCTCAATGATATAAGCCAGATATTGATTACGGAGACCATCAGATACTGCAGCTTCTATTTCTCTATCTTTGACAGGACACCACCAACTGCATGATGGCGTCTCTACTGGCCTCTGCTGGAAGGCTGCGGTGTGATTATCAACTGATCCTCATCTTAATTTGACATTTTAACCCCTCACAGCCTATTCGCTTTGTGAGAAGTGTCCCAAATGTCCCTGTTTTATAGCCAACACTCCTCCTGCCTACAGTGGTTGTCCTATATGCACAAACCAAGAGCAATTTTCAGAATTATACAATAATTATGTGTGAAGAGCAGCTTGCAGCATAATTATATGTAAAAATGGAACAGCGACATCTTATGAAATCAGTGTCATGTAACCCTGCCTCTCATAACAACCTCTGCGGTGCAGCGTGCGTGTTTTAAGCGTGCTGCGCCTTTAAACGGTGGGCGTGGCTCGCCTACTACGACACGCCTTTTATGCATAATAGCCGTCTGTCCTTCCCCCTGATCAAATAGGCTGGAGCTGTAGTCACTACAGACAGAAAAGTGTCTCGGGCCGAACCCCATCCAGCTCGGCGAGTGTCTGGACTTGTGATGTGGCGGACTGTTTACAACCTGACAGCCAAGCCGAAGCTCTGACCTCCTGCGTAAAGGACACGTTGCGGCCGCTCCTGCTGTTCTATTGGGGGGGGGGGGGGGTGTTGTTTTTGCTTCGTGTGTCGGAGTCTTTAATTGCGCACAGTGGATCGATGAGGACGCGGGCTGGTTTTGCACTCTCAGCACCAGGTAAAACTCCTTCCATTTGATTACAAGTATCTCGCAGCAAGTCAGGGAGTCACTGATTGGACAAATTACGCACTGGAAGTTGAGCGTTTTCTCAGGTTTCCAGCGCGTCTGTGGCTTAATTGGCGCTGCTTTTTAAGCGGCCGCAGCTGAAATCTTTGAGCTTGATAAGAACCGAGGAGGAGTCGGATAAAACTACTTTACATACGATTCCTCTGGAGGCTGCTGGGCACCTGCCTATCCAATTAGTCTATTTATTTCTCTCTGACTCTTGTGCCGAGTAGTCAGCAGAAAGTAGAAACCCCTGCCCTCCCCTCTCTTGCTCCCTGTCACAGTATACTACTAAAACACTGTTATGTAATGAAACTCTTGCGAAACTAGAGCTACTCTTCACTCGCACACGCTAAATGCGCCTTAACTTAGTGTGATTGTAACATGCGTGTTCAGTTTGTGGCGGACTGACCGCAGTTGCTGCTGATTTCAGCTCCGGCTCTGTCTGTACATCATGTTCCAAAGCAGGTAGACCATTTAATGAATGTCGCACCTTCGTGGAGGAGTTTTCCCCCACTATCCCATTTAATCGAATTAGTCGTTAATCGATTGGGATGAATTCATTTGAAATAACCGCAATTTACATCAACATTTTCCCCAGACGGAAAGATTCGGGCAGGGTTGCGATTATTTTAACATATTTTTTCTGCTCGGATTAAAACTCGGTCCTCAACTGCCTGTCTTGCCTGCAGACAGAGGGACCGCGGAGTGATTCGCCCCCCTGCCTGCCAGCCCCCATGCCGGGCATCAGCTCCACCGCGCCTCGTTATGAAAACTGGGACATGGACCACCTCGACCACTACCATCATTATTTCTACGATGATCACCACGACCCGGACGAGGATTTCTTCAAGTCCACGGCCCCCAGCGAGGACATATGGAAGAAATTCGAGCTTGTGCCGACCCCGCCCATGTCCCCTATCCGGGCTTTGGAAGGACCGGGCAAGGTCGGGCTGCTGTACCCGACTTTGGGAGACAAACTGGAGTGGGTCTCTCAGTTCTTGGGGCAGGACGACGAGCAGCAACAGCAGCACGAAGTGCCCTGCAAGCTTGCACCAGCCGGGGACACCTTTGGGAATCTGAGCTCCATAATTATTCAGGACTGCATGTGGAGCGGCTTCTCTGCCGGACAGCAGCTGGAGAGAGTTGTCGGGGAGCGCTGTGCCCCTCGTCCCGGGACGGGGGCTGCTGCTGCCGTTGCCGCCGCTGCCAAAGTCGCCGGTGGTTCTGCCGTTCCGTCTCCGTGGAGAGCGCAGAGTGGCCCCGCCGACGCGTCAGCCCTCGGCGCGCTGGCGGCGGAATGCGTGGACCCGGCGGCGGTGCTCACTTTTCCATCAGCGACCGGGTGCAAGAAGCAGGTTTACTCTGGCTCGGAGTCCCACAGCGACTCATCAGGTCAGTAGAATCTGAAGAATAGGGAACGCATCACACTTTTGAAAGAATTGAGAGTAACTCAATATTTTCAAAGCATGAGATTTCATCTGCAGTTTTTTATTTTATTTTAAATCTTTCATCATTATCAAAGTCGACTCTTTAACTGGGGCCATGTCTTCCTGTGGCGGGTGGCATGGCACACGACTGCATTGCGTTACCTTGGTGCATGCAACACATGCTTCCAGCTCCAGTGTGACACGCCCATTAAAACATCTGCTGACTGGCGGCCCTCCAGCAGACCAGCTGCTGCTTCTCCCTGTTCCTCCACTTACACTGGTGATAGCATCAAACCCTGCTCCCCGGTTCTCACGAGACAACCGTTTCCAGTCCAGGCTGAAAAGTTAACTGCGTTTTTTTGAGTTTGCCGGCATGTGATGCGGAGCTCAGACCATACATAATGGTGTGTGGAATGTCACAAAGGGAACTTGTTGCTGCATTCCTCCCCTCAACAGGCTGCAGCGCCAATTGTGTCAGTGGGTGGATTTGGTCCGAGCCAGCCCGGAGCTGTGAATAGAACAGGATTAGCCATTCAGGAGGTCGATGAGGCCTGCAGGGTTCTTTGACGTTGGTTTCAGGCGGTATTTCACAGCAATTTCAGGGGCTGATTTGAGCCCAAATGGATCAAAATGAGCCTTAAAAGTATCCCTAAGTTTCCATAAAGATTCATTTTAGAGCCACTTGAGGGAGTTGACTCTGCATTCCCAGCAACAGTGTGTCATCTTTTTGCCAACAGCTTTATCAAACACTCCCTCCCCAGCCTTATTCAAATAGAGATTCTTCTTTTCTCCGCTGCCAAACACGCAGAGGCACAATTACAGTACAAGTGTTTCAATTTACAAGAGCGCTGAAAATTCCCCCAAGGGTCTCGTCAGCTGGTCGATAAAGCCTTCGCTCAAGTTCAACTTCCCGCTCCAGGAAACGGCAGCAAATGGTTTTAAACGTAACCGTTCTGAAGACTATTCAGCCTGCCTGAACGGCCCAACTTTTTTTTTTTTTTAGGTTCTGTGAGCAATAAATTGGTGGCAGAAAGACCGTCAACGGGCGGGGAAACGTTACCTCCAGGAACAGCTCAGGCTTCCTGAGGATTTTGGGTTGAGGGACCTAAACAAATGGGTTTTAAAGGGCATATTAAGTGACCATTTGCTTTCTTTCTTTTCCCAGATGATGACAAAGATGAGGAGGAAGAGGAGATAGACGTGGTGACAGTAGAGCACAAGCAGCAACGCAAGCCTCGTCGTTTGGTCAACTCCCGTAAACCGGTGACTATAACTGTGCGGGCTGACCCTCTGGACCCCGGAATGAAGCATTTCCACATCTCGATCCACCAACAGCAGCACAACTACGCCGCTCCCTCGCCGGACACGCTCCCTTTGCCATGCGAGCCCCCGCGGAAGAGGGTCCGACACGAGCCCCCCTCCCAGGCGTCGCAACCTCACCACAATTCGCATTACCATCAGCCCCGGCCGGGCCACGCCCCTCTGAACTTGGACAGCAGGAAGGGTCATGTGACCGTGGCCGGCGTGCGGTCGGAATCCCCGAACCCCAGTGCGTCTTCTCCCACTTCCTCGACGTCTCCTTCATCTCCTTCCTCCACAAGCTCTCCCACGAAGGCCCACCCCCTGTCCCACCTCTCCAGCCCACAGTCGTCGGACTGCGAGGACACAGACAAACGCAAGGCGCACAACTTCCTCGAACGCAAGCGCAGGAACGACCTGCGCTCTCGCTTCCTGTCTTTACGGGACGAGATCCCGGGCTTGGCGGACTGCCCCAAGACACCGAAGGTGGCGATCCTGACCAGAGCCACGGAGTACCTGCAGCAGCTGCACGCCAGCGAGCGGCAGAAGGCTCAGGAGAGGAAGCAGCTGAAGGCCAAGCAGCTGCACTTGCTGCAGAGGCTGGCGCAACTGAAGCGATCTTGAGCGATACGGGTGGCTGCTCGCAGACGCACACTCGCAGAACTGAGCGGGACGACATGAAGGAGAAAAGACACTAGCGTTCACTTTGATTTGGTCACATTGGCTTCGTGCGGGTGGATTATTTCCTTTTTCATTTTGTTTTTTGTGTGTTTTGCACATTAGCTTCTGGGTGAATGATGAGACTGTAAGCTGGTCAGGACAGCGAGCTAGGGACTGATCTCGCAGGGCATCTTAGAGGCAGGTAGTTAGTCCGTGGTTACTCCATATCAGATATTTATTTCCCCTTGCTAAAAAAAAATATTCGCTTGCTACAGAACAACTTGCGGTTAGCAGCTGCATGCTTTGGTCTGATGTGCTCTTTGCTACGATATGCTAGCACAGCGGTTTCATCTCTTAAAGTTCTCAACCTCTCTGTAGTATTGGTTTCGTTTATTTTTTATTGGTGTTTGCTGGTTGCGCTCTCAAAGCAGCTAATTTTTACACACTTTCTCAGATTAAACGTTTTCCTATTGCATCGCACATGTCCCAAAGGCAGCGCCACGCTAATGGCTGCAGCCTGTAGAAATATTGGAAGTAAAGGCGAGGAGTGATTTCCCCCCCCACCCCTTCCCCCACACACACACTAAGACGGGTTTTTCCTTAACATTATTGACGTGCCATGGAGAGCAGCCTTAAAGGCAGATGTCAGCTTCAGATGATCAACCAAAAAAAAACTCATACAAAATTCAATGTCAAAGGTTTTTTTTTTTGTTTGTTTTTTTAAGATGCCAATATTTGCTTGGTTTTGATGAAGCTTGCGGAGTTCCAACTATATCTTGCTGTTTAAGATATTTATAACATTTGTTTTGCATTCAATGTAAAGCCTTTAGAAGCCTTTCGGTGTATGTAGATTGTTCTATTGGATGTCGTGTATATACCCTTACTGTACAGTCCCTTCCAAAGTCTACTATACTCATCCTGGTTTTTTCATTTGGCCCTGGATCACACACCAGGGCCAAGCTTACTGGCTTTTCAAAGACAACTCAAAGCTTCTATTTTTGTTAATAAAATGATTATAAAAAAAAAAAAAAAAAAGTCCAAATAAAACACTTACTGAACATTGATCACACTAGCCACTTTGTCACCACTTTTTTTTTGCCTACTTGACTTTGTCTCTGTGGTTTTCTTTTTATTTGTACAAGTCAGTTGACAAAAATTTTATACTATATTTTCATACGGAGTTGTTTCAGCGCGCGTTGACTGTTTTGTTACTGTAGCCCACAGGGCTTTACCGGTGGTTACGTCGGGGTGCCTGCATGTTCTGATCGTGCCGTGTAGTGCAAAACACCCGAATGTTCTTGTATTCAAATCCAGCCACGCTAGCTGTAGCACTTTCTTAAATCTGCAGCAGGAGGAGGTGGGGGTGGTCTTAAGAGGATCTTAAAAGATTAAACTTCTTTCTGGGTGTCGCCTTCAGTGACCTTATTGTTCCCTGCTTTCGCTCTGTCTTTTTATCAACCCGGCGCTTCACATTGTCCCGTTAAGCCATGCCACAGAACGCTGTAGCTCTGGAAACAGTACTGTAAATTTAATGTTGAGTATCATACTCTGCTAATACCAGCACTCAGGAAACTCCCAGGTGTATCTGTGTAGCTCCTGTAATGGCCACCATTGTGCGTTAACGACACCTCTCCGTGTGACAAACGGATTTATCGTTTGACCAAATGCTTCAGGACATCTTTGTTCCCCATCTCCTTCCCCTGAGTTCTCTTCCCTCTGCAGATTAATTCAGCAAAAACCAACACAAAACACCATTGCTGGCCTGGTTTTGGTTAATAGGGTGCGACGCCGCAGTGGTTTGCCATTTTCTTTTTGCATTGGTTTGACTTGTATCTGTCACTGGCCTCTGCTGTGAGCACAGTTGCTGCAGCAGCAGATGTTTCTGCTTTCTTTGGGAGTTCAGCTTATGGTGATTTTTGACGCCTTGTCTCAGCACTTTGTTTATTGTTTTATGTACCTCATCAGTCTATGTAAGTCAGAATAATAATAAAATTTGGTTTGATGTCATAAATGTCTTGTTTTTCTTATCTGGCGAGCACATAGCTTGATATCATATCTGGTCTGAACTGATAACTGTGAGAAAGAGCCACTGAACCACCTGTGTGAGTGATCGTCTTCCCATCCGCTGTCACATGTGCAGTGTAGTCTCCATGGCAACAAGCATCTTTTCTCACTGCTGCAGAGACCCAACAGTTTCCATAGAAACTATGCAAGTGTCCTCCATGTAGAGGCATCCATCAACAGTCTGCCATCAATAATTTGGTCAGTCACACCATCAGCAGATAAAATAATTACCAGTAGATGTTTTATTGATCTTTTCATATAATCAATGATTGAATTACTTAATTTGCGTCAGTCAGAGTAAAAACATGTAACAAATATATTTATTTAGTGTCAGAAGATGAGGAACCCTCCACATGGTCCCCTATTGCGTCTCCCAAGTAACGGTTGCCTGTTGCCCGGTGACAGACTCCGCCCATCGACCTCTGCGCTCACTGCGCATGCGCAACGCCGTCGGTAGGACGTAGCGAAAGCGTCATCATGGCGGCGTCCGCTGGCAGCGTGAAGTGTGTCTTGCGGAGGGCGATGGTGCCGTCGGTGCTGGTCATTCTGGGAGCCACCGGTACCGGCAAGTCCAAACTGGCCATCGAGATCGGGAAACGGTTTCAGGGGGAAATTATCAGCGCCGATTCCATGCAGGTAAGACGGCTGTTAACGCGAGGGAACGTGCCTGGACATGGGAGCCATCACACAGGAGTAGAGATTAAATAAATCTTGGCTGTTTAAAGCGAAGTTTAGTGAGTTTAGATTGTGAGAAGACCCTTCTGTCACCCCGTGCATCAAAGCTGCATTAATGTGTCAACCAAGCGTTAGCTAGTCCTTAATGCGCAAGCTCCCTTTTGGAATTAAATATTATGTAAATATAAAACCTGCACATTAACCATGAACACATAATTTCTTGCATGTCTTCTCCAGTGTTTTAAACTCATTCTCACCTTTGGAGAGCAGAAATGTGCTTATAACACAATCTGCACCGTCAATAAGACCCTGCAGCTGCAGTGAACAAGATAAACATGCACTTTTATCCCACGCTTAGCTTTATTTCTGCTTAATTGTTCCTTAGATGAAACCTATTTAAAGGAACTTCACCAATTCTTTAGTATTTTGGCCATTTCTGTGTGGAGAAATTATCCATTTGCTCCATTATTTTATCCTTAACAGCAAACATGGTGTTTTTGGAATATTGTTCTGGGTAATGCAACAATTTCGCAAGATTTACAGGGAAATAAAACCAAATAATTAATCTAGTTTTCATTAAAAACTGAGTGACGTGTTGAAGCAAGCAACAGTACTTTACATGGGCCATGCAAACATGAGAGTTGACATTTGAACACGAGTGGGTCACATGGCCACCATTATATACGCTGTATATAATTAGAATATAGCGTCACTGTCAGCAATTGTGTATAATGTGATATTGTTGTCCAACTAATCTTATGCACAGACTTCTGTATTGGCAGGCAGAAGATAGATCAGGTCCTTGTTGTGATCAAGTTCCGTTTACCTGTTCTGGTGCCGGGAATTCTGAAACAGTTGTGTTTAAAATGATTAAAACAGGAGTTCCCCCTCAGGGAATTACTTAAAAAGTAGTTCATCTTGGCAGGTTTGCTCATTTGCTGATGACATTTTTATGATTTGCCACAGCAGATAATGTCACTGGGATTTTGTGAGTGTTCTTGGAATCTATCCCAGCACACATACACACACACACACACACACACACACACACACACACACACACACACACACAATCCAGTCACACACTCTTAGCTACAGGCAATTTAGAGACTGTCAACTATAATGTGCTTTTTTGCACTGTGGGAGGAAACTGGCAGCTATAAGCAGACTGTGCTAACTGCTGCACCACTGTGGTGCCCATATCATGAAGTATTTATGTAGAATCTTTGCACCGCCTGTATTAATTGGACCGTTCATGCGACAGGGCAATAATAAACTCTGTTATATTATAATAGACATTATAGTGGAGATTAGTCATAGTTTCAGCAACAGTTAAATTTAGTCTAAAAGTTGACCAGCATCCTTTTATTGTGTCTATTTTGAGTTGTTTTCCGATATATAAAGATAGAGTCTTCGGTCTATCTTTAGCGCTATCTGACAGCAGAGGAGGTGGTTGAAATTCTATGGTGTCTTTTTAAAAAAAAGAAACTCTCAGCTTTGTGTGTCTCTCTTTATTATGTCAGATTCTCAGATCCACGCACACACACTCAGCATTATCTGAAGCGTCCCTGTATCCAGCGGTGATCCCTCTGACGGCACAATTAAAGTATCTTCTCGCATTGTGTCCAGCTTCTCATCAGCTTTTTCCCTCCTCCCTCAGCCACCACTCTCCTCTCTGCCTTCCCACCTCCTTGTCCTTGATAGCGTGGGTCCCTGCGGGGGAGCGCCTCATCCAGTAATCACCTGGTACTGGGTAAACTGGGTTACGCTAATAACATCGCAGCCCAGAATATCTCGGCGACCGGCAGCACCGGTGGAGAGAAAAGTGTGGCCTAGTTTGATCACAGCAGCCCCAGCCACCATCTCCGGCCTTGTTGCTACGCTCCCATTGGTGTGTGTGACAGTGAAGAGAGAGGGCGACATGCAAACTTGGAGCAGGGCGAGGGAGAGGGACCGCTTATGTGAGAATGAGGCTGTGTATGGGCTGGAGCCGGCCTGTGTTGTCTTTGGGATAGGAAACAGTCTGGTCTTGTTTGGGAGAAAGCAGCATTGTGCTGAGCTGGTGCATACTCAGCGCCGCGCTACGCCGGCCCGGCAGCTAATAGTGAATGGGCACGCTGTGGCCACTGGGAAGTGTTCATTGTCCCGGGGAGAATTGGTTCCCACACTCCCTAACACTCCTATTGTGTTACACTTGCCCCCCCTCCTCCTGCTCACAGCCCATGCCCCCAACCCACAGTTCATTGGACATGCAGGGGGATATTATTCACTCATTAAATGAACATGCTATCTATGGCACACACACAAGCTGTCAGTGAATGAGGCATTACCACATAGTTTCAAACCGCGGTTCCCAACATGGGGGTCCAGCGGGCATCCCTCCACGGAAACCTGCCTCACTCCCTGGAGCTGGAATTATGGGAAAGTATGTGAGTGTGATATCAAGCTTGAAGTGGTTACAGCAAAATGTGGCTGCTGAGGTCTCTAAGATCCAGTAGACGTGCTAGCGTCAGATAAGCGCAGCCTGTTATTTACTAGCATTTCAGATGGTGACTGCTGGTTAAGTTGAACCAAAGTTTGGAGCCAGTTGGGTAAAAAAAAAAGTGTAATATGAGCTAGGATCGAACTCAGCGTAAACTAGCATTAGCAGGTTGCTAAGTTCATGAACATTTTGCTCATCTTCTTTAAGATTTATAATCTGCAGAAATTTGAAGATAACTAAATATGATAAACTTGGACCGGAAATTCATTTAGAAGAAAAATATTATTTACATGGGTCCCCCTCCATTGATTAATGTTATTCTGCCATGTTTATACTGGAGCCTATGAAGGACAAAAACTGCATAATTCAGCCATAATCCCTTGCGGTTTTGTATATTTCTTTTACAGTCCTTTAGAATTCTATTTAATTCTTACATTTTGTATGCTCAGCAGGACCTCGTGCATGCTCGATATTACAACCCATTAAAATATACTTATGTTCACCTTCACATTATTCAGACCAAATCAGTGTTTTTTATGCTTCATTTGAATGTGTGGAAACTGTTTTATTGTCTCCTTTTTTCTCCTTTTTGCATAACCTGTAGAAAGGAGATGTGCGATTTTAGTTGAAAGCAGCAGGAAGCAAGAAACCTCTGCCAACTTAACATCCAGTCAGAGGTGATTTAGTCTTCTCCTCCATCAAATTCCTGATTGCAGTAACATGATGTGTTAAAGTGGGCATAATTTATGTGGAATAATTGAATGAATAGCTGCATTTATTCATTTATCCATTCATTTGATGTGAAAGGTGGAGGAGGAAGATTTATGGTGCCATTTGTTTAAATGATGCAGAACAGTTTTCACCGCAGGGGTGAGTGAGGGGTATCATGCTGAAGGGCCACCAAAGGTCATGAGGGGCAATTTAACAGGTCATGCACACGCATGCACCATTACCTCAGTATGTGGGACTGTAGGGAGCACTGGTGGTCGGTGACCCCGTGCTTTATGCCAGTGTGAAAGAAAGAGTTGCTGTTTTCTTTCAATTAGACAATGACAAGTTTAAAAAAATGCAACAAAGGGAAATGATTTGTTGGGCTGGTGTTTTGTTTTTAAGTCTAATGTGAGAAACTGGCCAAAAAGCGTGCGAGTGTGACCCTTTTAGAGTGGTGTTATGGAGTAACAGTTAAAACAGGCAAGTGGAATAAGATGTAAATTCTCCAGTACAAGTGCTCTGGAGTTGCAGACTCGCACAGTTTCTACCACGTGTGTGTGTGGGGGGGGCTTTCTCTTCATTCTCGTTTAGTAAGCGGCATTTTTTTTATGTGGCTGCACAGACGTAAACTCACACCAGCTGCTTATTTACGCATGAAACACATCCCACGACGGGAAATTGTGTAGCTATGTGTTACATCCTTCTGATTCGCTTGTAGTCATCCCTCCTCCTCTTTCTGCCTCTGTGCATCTCTCCCTCCCTCCCTCTCTCTCTCCATCCATCCCTCCTCCTCCTCCCGCCGCCGCTGTCTGGTGCAGCTACGACCTGTCTGGGCTTTGACGTATCTGTTTGTATTGTTACCGAGGCGATGCCGCCGCCCACGTCCGACTTGCGATGCATCTTTTGAAGTGCTCTAATCCTGTGTAGGACTCAACCCAAAAGGAAAAGAGTCGATTAACTCTTGTTTTTGATGTGTGCAAATCACGGTCTGCGGGTGTGGTGATGTGGTCACTGGATGGAGCAGGGAGGGGCTTTGATGGCAGGATGGAGGAAGAGCAGGAGGAAGGGAGAAGACAGCGCCATCCATGATTTATTGGTCTGGCTTACTGAGCTATTCCCCACAGAGAGGAGAGCAAGATGGAGAGATAAATTGTCAAGGGATGGCATCTTGAGGGGGAAGGGGTAAAAAGAAATTAGTTTGATTGCACTTTTCTTTTCAGGTAAGTCATCGATACAACTTAAAGTAAGTGACTTTTGAATATGCTGGCTAGTCCAAGCCATGTCATATAGTCCAGGAAGTGCAACAGTTCAGCAGATTATGCTCCCATTTGGAATACCGACCCATCAAGTGGAGCCCTTTTAATCAATCATCCATACTTGCAAACACAAACACTGACCCGAGTTCACGCTGCCAGCTCGGCTTTATCCCGCTCTCGCCTCTTTTAAATCAATCACCATTTGTTTTATTTGTCTTTTTTTTGCTCTCTTGCCCTTTTCTGCATCTCTCGCCCTCTTTCTTCCATTCGGCCTTTATTTTATGTGGCAGAGGAACAGCTGTCTCGTGCAGGGCACGAGGTTAGCCAGGCAGGCTGGCTGCAGGCGCTGCAGAGCCCGAACACTGAGTTCATTGTCTCACTCGCTCACACACGCACGCACCCACGCACCCACGCACAAACGCGGTCACGTCCATTCATGCCCATCTAAAAGCGAGACAGGAAGGAGTAGGCAGCTGAACTCATTGGGTTTTTATTGATGTGTCCCCTGTGAATTCTGACCTTCCATATCAGAGAAGCTTAATGTAACTGTGACCCCGTCTTTTCTGGATCCCAGCACGGGTGGTTATCGGCACAAATCACCTGGGTGCGGTTTTGCATGCGTCATTTGTCATTCTATCGCCCGATAGTTGGAAATATAAGCACATCACAGCATCAAAAAACAAATGATTGATCATATAATTACCGGTCAACCTGGAGAAGTCAGACAATGCTCAGATATCTCTCTGCACAGGTGTTTTACTTTAACGTTTGGTCCGTACTATATGGGTGCGATTAGCATCGAGTAGTTTGGAAGATAGAGAGTGACAAGGCAGGTAATCTCCAGCTGCAGAGGATGGGCAGAGTCCTGAGGAACAAAACAGGAGGATTCTGCTTGAAACGGGTCCCTGATCGCTTAATCAATGGATGGCCAAAACACGTTGATGGTTATTTTGTAATGAGTCACTTTGAACGTTGCTGTAATTTGTCGCTCATTTCCGTCGCCTGGGCTCCAAAGTGTTTAATTTTGCTCTCATTCTCCCTCTCCTGCTCAAAGCCCCCCCCCCATATCTTCCACTCGAGCGGCTATTTCCAGTCATCTTCTGCTGCCTGTCTTTTACTCTCGGGTCTCCTTGTTCCTTGTTAAAAGGCAAAAATTAAAATAAAATGCAGCCTGTGTTTTGTAGTTACATAATGGCCGTGGTCGCTTTTGCTAGCTGGAAAGAGTGGATGAATCGAGAGGCTTCTGAGGATGAGGAGGAGGAAGTTTGAGTCGAGAGCTGTTGGAGAGAACTAAAATCATTTTGCCAAAATGACTGGAACATGGGCTGGAGTTTGCTTGGTAACTCCTACAGGAGAAATAAAACAAAATAGAGTGAACAATAAAGCGATCTTTAAACAGTAACCATCTATTATCTGCTCCGTAGAGAGTATTGGGATCATCTGATCTTCCTCATTGGCTCCCTGGTTAAGTATGAAGGGTTAGTGGTGAATGTGTGCAGGCGTGTTAGCAGGCTTAATGTTCACTGCGACAAGTGCTCCGCTCATCCCTTTTCTCTTCATTCTCCCCTTCAACCCTCTTCACTTGCTCTTCATCTGTTCGTCCTTCCATCCGCTGCATCCTCCATCCCTCCCTCAGCTCGCAGTAGTGTCGTGCAGAGAAGCCATGAATAATTCATCACACTGGGTTGTTCTCCCCACTTTTGGCTTGCCATGGCGCTGAGGAACATTTGGCAGTGCACACGCGGCTCCACCAAAGGATGCAATCGATAATCTGCGCGGCTTTTATCGATTGCTCGGCACATGTATGTTTGTAGAACAGACTGTAATTCTGTTGAAGTGAAATATAAGATCCAGGCTGCTGGAAGGTGGTCACAAAGTTACAAATGGTCATTAACGCGCCTTATGGCTTTACTTAGACATTACGCTCCTTTTAGACGTCCTGTTTAGTGCCTGATTGCAGCAGCTGCGGCGTCATTTGACTCTTGTAAATGAAAACACTGATCTTTAGTGCTGAAAATGAAATTGCGACGGCAAAGGAAGGCCTGAGCTGAGCGATCGCTGACACAGTCGTACTTTGAATGGATGATTGTAGACTACACACAGATGCTGTGCAGCAGACAGGGTGGCAGTATTCCTGCGAAAACGGGGTAAAGCTGCTGTGTGCACCATTATAAACTGTGCAGTGTTCAGCTTCACAGGCCGCTCTTGTTCAGGTTAATGTTTTCACCATCTGAATGCAAAACTGTTAGATTTTATCTGTCCAGCATGTGTAAGCCATATTAATTGAGTTGGGAAAACCTAAGAGTGTAAATGTGGATGGGATTCAATGCCGCCTTTATTAAGACGTCCTCCAAAACCGTCCGCTCTTGACACAGCATGTGTCCGAAAATGAAAATAGTGACAAACTATCGAGGGACACCCAAGTGTCAAATTCCACAAGAGATTCTCACATCTGTGCAGCGTATAATTGACGTTGAAGAATGTGTGTGAAGTTCACACATACACACACACACACACACACACACACACACACACATATCAGGCTGAATAAAATTAAAGGTGAGAAATTTGTAGTGAAATTAGTTGGACCCTGAGAGAGGAGGTCAAGCTCCAGATGCAGCTAAAGGGCACTGAAGCTGGTAAATATTGTTATCGACGTATCTTTCTCTCATTTTTCCTTTTCTGTACTCCACCCCAGGTGTACCGAGGCCTCGACATCATCACCAATAAAGTGACGGATGAGGAGCGTGCACAGTGCCCACATCATATGATGAGTTTTGTGGACCCGTTGGTTACGAGCTACACGGTGGTTGACTTCAGAGACAAAGCCTTGTCTCTAATATCCTTTCACCTGTTTGCACAGACGCCTCCTTTTGGGAAGCCACTAAATAATTTAGTCTGGCTATTATTAAAGGGCAGAGAGGTGTGTGTGAGCAGCAGTTTTGCTCTTGTTTTGTCTGTCTGGCGATGTTTCCTAGAGAAGGAGAAGAGAGAACAAACACTAGAGATGATATATATAGAGTCTGTAATGCACCGCGCTGCACACTCTGGGCAGTCACACCCTCCTGCAGACAGCGGCCGTCGCACAGATGTGGAGAGAGGAGGCGATAACTAGAGATGGTATTAATAGATCAGGAAGGCGCGCATCCAGACTCTCACCAGCACGGCCAGGGACATGCGGTAGTTCCAAGAATAGGTTCGGTGCAGCGGTGCAATTGGGAAGAGAGAGGAAGGGAAGACAGGAATGCAGATCAGTGGGATCCAAGCAGGCTGGAGGGTTTCGGGAGTGGCGACAGACGGGAGAAAAGTGTCTCTGGTTGCTGGAGAGGAGCGAAGAGCTTGAAAACACCCACCCTGGACTTAATGATGCGTCATCAACTATAAATTCCCCGCTTGCCACGCTGTTCACACCCCCCCTCCAAATCCAATAATTGCTTTAAATCTTTCTGTTTTCCTTCTCATCATTGCCCACTGATTGCCAGCAGTCACCCTCACTCTCCCATCTTTTTTCTGCAAACATGGATGGAGTGATCGGGGGGGCGAGTGTCGATGGCTGGTGGGCTTTTATCCAGTTTTAGTGGTCATTTGATTATGGCTGAGTGTAGGGGATGGAGAAGGAGGATAGAAGGAAGGAAAGGAGCAGGGTGAGACACACAGGACACAGGAGTGTGTGTGTGGGCGTGTGTGTGTGAGGTGTGGCTCCGTCTGCACGACCAGCCATCATTTCAATAACATTTATGTGTTGTTTTTGGACGTGAACCAAATTGAATTTGAGCTGAAGTTGACTTTGTGATTAAATGTTAATATTGGCCCTTTTCCTGCGATTAATGATTCTTTCAATTGTTAATCATTTGTTCTGCAAACAATAAGAACAAAGCCAAGTGTCTCATTGTGGGACAATCCCAGATAAAATGTGTGAAACGCACTTGGTGTTCCGAAATTTTCTGTTTTTATTAGTTTACATTTAAAACAAGCACTTTTACTTGTGAAAAAGCCTCGAGGGTCCAGACGGTCTTAAATCAGGTGTTGCACAACAACTCGGGCTACGACCTTGTGTCTGGTGAGAGTTAAAGCGCTTAGTCGCTAATTTAATGAACAGCAACATCTGAAAACACAGACTGCAGAGACGACATTCAAACAGAGGACGAGGTCATCGGAGAAATAAAAACTGTGCATTACAGCCTCAAAGTCTTCTCCGTTTCTAGATGCACCTCTTTAATTGCTCTCTCAGTTGCTTTATAGCAAAGAATTTTAACAATCTTCTCATAAATTGCTTAATAATTGGCTTATTAACTCTTGTGTTTATTTTAAATAAGAGCTGACAGTCTTGTTAGCCACGCCCCCTGTCTGCCTGTTCCTGTAGTTGAGCCAATAGTCGGCTCAGCTTTTCAAAGTTGTCATGCAAAAACAATCAAACGCAGCCACAGATGAACTCGCGCTGGAAAACTTTGATTATTTTCCTTAAAACATTCTGACATAGATGACATGCAGAGCAGAAACAAGCTGCCAATCATTGTCGGAGGAACGAACTATTACATCGAGTCGCTGCTGTGGAAAGTCCTGCTGGACACGGGGGTGAGCTCACGCGTGTGGCACTCGACGGAAATGGGATTTGACTGTTGTGGTCAACCCGGTGTTGGAATGCGTCCCGCAGCAGGAGGCCGCTGACTCGGCGGATGGTGCAGAGGGAGCTCCCGACAGGAAATCGGAGCTGGAGAAACTCGCCGGAGCCCAGCTGCACAAGAGACTGGCCGAGGTGGACCCCGAAATGGCCGCCATGTTGCACCCCAACGACAGACGCAAGATGGCCAGGTAGCGCAGCACAGTGGACCGCCAACACTGCCAGAACCATCGGCGACCGTCGATGTTGAACTGCAGAGACTGTTTAAATGACATCACCACAAACCTCTTTAACAGGAAACGACTAACCATACGCTCTTAAAAATACATCCAGTATAACATGACATCACTTTTTGTGCGACCGCGGGTCTGAATAGCTCCAACGCCTGACGGTCACAGTGTTGTTCTCCAACCTGGTCCGTGCGTCTACACACGCACGCGTGTTTGATGAGTAACAGTCAGCCTACTTCAGCAGGTTAGGTTACCCTATTTAATTTCCACATCCAAGAAGTCAGTTTAACCTTTTGGGAGAGTGATTTCGCATCATCGTTGTGATTAATACGTCTGGATTTCTCCTCTCCTTATCTCTGGGATTCTTTTTTACTCCCATCGTGTCTCCTGAATTTATCATCGCTGCTCTTAGCTGCATGTGCACCTAATAAGGGCCGATGGATTTCCATTCACACTTGATTTAGTGGATGCCTGATTCGCCTGATCTTGGTTCACCTTTCGCAGCACGTGTGGACGTTAGCGCGTGACGAGACAGTTGGAGTTGGATATTTGAAGGTACATCTGCCTGTATGTTTATAGGAGTCTTCAAATCCAGCAAGAGACGGGCATCCCGCACAGTCGCTGGCTGGAGGAGCAGAGGGGGCAGGAGGGGGGTGACGGGCTGGGAGGGCCTCTGAGGTTCCCAGACCCCTGCATCTTCTGGCTGCACGCTGATATGGACGGTAAGATGAATCTTCTTCGCTGGAATTATCAAGGCCGCGTCTTTAACCGTCCCCAAAGTGATTTCCTCCTTCTTTTGCTAATTGTCAGTGTTTCTCTTGCCCTTTAATTGCACAGCAACAAGCACTGCTTCCCTTTCCATCCACAGTTCTAGAAAAACGATTGGACGCCCGTGTGGATGAGATGCTGTCTGCTGGACTCCTCGACGAGCTCAGAGACTTCCACGCCCGCTTCAATCAGCAGAAAGTCCAGAAGGACGGGTAGCTAAACACAAGCAGAAGGAATTGTTCATCTTACCATGCAGGAAATAGATTTTTAATGCAACATAATAGATTTTATGATTTGCTTTTATTACATCATCAGCGTCATGGTTGATAAAAGGATGAAAATTGATGCTGCAGAATGAGACATTTCCCTGTGCTTTCTCCTCCTTCTGCCACTTCCTGCTGCTATATTACCTCAATAAAACAAGATTGCCCAGAGTTCCTTCAGCTAATGGCAGCAGCAGCAAATGTAGCATGCAGCTGCTAGCCTGAAGCCATTCTTCCGTCCGACTCCATATCCTCGGATTTGCTTTATTTTCAGACTCGTAGTCTCTTAGACCCGGTAGATAGAGACTGAAGTGACACTTGTACGGTTATATCGGGTTCTCACTTGTGTCGCAGCCTCGGGGGTGTTATCAAGGTTTTTATTAAAAACTATCAAGAGCTTTATAAGGAGTTTGATGTTTAAAATCAGCGCGACGGCACTTTAATGGCCCACGGGAAATGTAACGTCCCCTCCCTTCACATGCCGGCTGCACGTCTTGCGTTACATTAACCCTTTTCTTTGCCAAATCGAGTTGATTCCAGCTTCACACGACAGAGAAAGGATGTCGTACTTTTCTCTTTTTCCCATTTGATCGTTTGAGTGTCGGTGCAACAAAGTCAACAACACGTTCTCATCCTGTTATCTAAATTAACGATCCAGACTGGAGGAGTGAGGACCCAGACTTGACTCGTCTCTTCCGTGGAAACAGGGCAACAGGAGTGACGTGAACTCGGTCAAGCAGCTATCCCCATGGTTGGTTTCTCCCCCCAGAGCCGACGGGTCGCTCTGCTCTGTCCCCTGAGGCCCAGAGGCCGGGTTGAGATGCCGCCCACTCTGTCCAGCAGCAATCATTAATAATTGCAGAAATTAGCTCCCCTCCAGGGGATGCTGCCACCAACGGGGGAGTCAGAAAACCTATCTCTCATCAGATAACGTGAATTACTCCCCAGCAACTGTTAAACTCCTGGTGCACCGATTCACTTTGTCTCCCTGTACCTGCTGATGATGGAAAATGGAAGCGGTTAGCATGGAAAGAAGTCATGTAAATGTTTAATCTCTCTCCTATTGACAGACGTGTGTTCGGTGGCCCCCGTTCCCTCGTGAAAAACTGCGTGATACGCTGATACCGTATGCAAATGCGGTGCTGTAGTGTGTTAATGTGCCGTAAACTCGCTCCTATTTGACTAAAATCTTGATCGGTATTTGCGTCGGTTCTCAGAGTGTGTGACTGCGGCTGTGTCTGTGTCTGTGCGACGGGGCGTGGCTGCAGGAAGCTGATGCATCGCTGCTGCACTGGAGGCCACTGCTGCCCTTCTTTCCTTCCCTCCTTTCTTTCATCACCCCATCCTACCTCATCAGCCAGCAGCTTCCTCCTCTCTCCCTCCCTCCGTTTCTGCCACCGTTGCCCTCTCAGCAATCTGATCACCCAAGCACTTTAGCCCCCCCCTCCCCGTCTGTCGTTCTCTTTTGCCCTCATGTCTCTATCCCTGGCCCTGGTTGGCTGCTGGAGCCAGACATCAAGGTCAAATCTCTCCATCCTTCTTACCCTTCCTCCCTCTGCCTTTCCTTTTCTCTCCATTGACTCTACATTTCCGGCGCCCTGCCGCTGCTCTCAGATTTCTGTCTGCGCGTCTAGCCCAAATTATTTTTTCCCCTCATTTCCTGTTCTTGTTTGGGTCAAGTGTGTGTCGGGGATGTAAATGACCATTATTGTTTTCTGCTATATTGTTCTGGAGATTTTTTTTCATTGTGTAAATTCCAGTTGGGAGGTTCTGCAAAGAGCAGCAACCAATCAAGCCCCAAAGATTCGTTTATCAGTTTATCACTTTAATGGTCAGATCGACGTCAGTTTCTGCTTTTTCTTCCCAATCATTGTTTTGTGAGGTCTTTGTGGCCTTTGACCAACAATTTCTGTCCATTTCTTCTGAGCTAACATCAGCTAAATCCCCTCAGGTCATTAATAATATATCATATGGCTGTCAATAAGATTACTGGAATGAACGGCGCCTTTACTGTCGTTCGTAAATCTGAACGGCTTCGGACGTTCTTCTGCATCAGCGCCTTAGTTTGAACCATGAATCAGAACCTTTCTTATCCAGAACAGGGATGTGCACGCGTCCTGCACATCCCAAATGGAATAAAAACAGACTTTATGTTTAGCCTCATCTTTTTCCACGTGGCTCATTGGTATTGCAGGTAGCTGATGCGACTCTGTTACAGTCGCAGCCCTGGTTGAAAATAAAATGTAGAATTTCACGGGAAAAACCCTGTTGGGTCAAATCAGGGTGCGACCGTGTCTATTGTGACCTGATGTCGCTCCAGAATGGCGGTCTTGGCACCCATGGGTTCCTTTTTTCATGCCATTGTCGCTCTGTACCCTGAAGGTTCTCCCATCTGTTCGGACTTTTTTTTACAGACGGGTAGAGAGGACTGAGAAGGTGAAATGAGTCACTGGGCGTCTGGAAATGCTGGAAACTGAAACTTTATATTTCTTTTTCTGCTGGTGGATAATGTTCCTCTACTTTCTTCGCCTCTCCAGCCAGAACTATCAGCATGGGATTTTCCAGTCGATAGGTTTTAAGGAGTTTCATGATTACTTGACTGTCCCTGAATGCACCACCGAGCAGGAGAAAGACTCGCTGCGAGACAAAGGTCGGGTGGTAAAACTTCCCCAAGCTGATTGGAATCTTATTGAAATGCCCCCCCTTCATCTGCTTTAATGTCCTTCTTTTAACTCTGTGCAGGTATAGAAGCTTTGAAGATCGCTACGAAGCGTTACGCCCGCAAACAGAATAAATGGGTCCGGAATCGCTTTCTAAAGCGTGAGTACTCTTCGCCCACCTCGTGTGTTTGTTTATATAGACTCTCTTTAATAAGATGAGATTTATGTAGCCTATTGATGCACAATAAGCCTCTCAACCTTGGTTTGGTGTGTGTGCATTTGTGTTTTCATTAGTCTGTGTACACAGCAGATTAGGTGTGATGTCATGTTCATAACAATAATTATAGGCTGTTTTCTTTCTAACAAATAGGAACATCAGCATTTATGTTTCAGAATAGGTTTTTTCCCTTATAACCACAGTTTAGTGATTGTTTTCTCTTCATTTTTGGATTTTCCATGATTAAAACTTATGATTCCATTCATTTTAGCCCCAAATTGGCCAATTATTTTCCACCCACATAAAAATTAGGATGATACAACATCTACTACACATAAATTTGCCCTTTTTATCCTGTAAACTTTATTTAAATTTCAAATATGATAGTCTTATATCTGACAGTTGCTTTATTTTCAGAAGTGTTATTGTTTTTCTAGTAGTTGAGCTGTTAATCTACTATTGTTATAATCTCCAGATACAGATATTATTTCCATTGATTGTGGATTAATTGTTTAATCCAAAGCAACACCACAAAAAATAGAAATGTTACGAATGGCTGCAGCAAATTGTCTTTTCTTTTTTATTGACTAAAGTTGCTTCTTTCTTGGCTGTTACAAATTGGAACAAAAAGTGCCGAGGTCGCTGAAATCAGCATATGTTTGTGATGCCCGACTCTATTGATTAAAAAACATCCGCCTATTCATTTTTTTTCTGACGGGCTAATCAATTAATGGACTTACAATTTCGGCTTTGCTTCCACGGGGCCAAAATTGCCGTTTTGATGCTGAATCATCTCATTTGGTTTGTCGCTGAATGAATCCTCAGGATCTGATCTACTCATTCCATTGATTAGTTGTGTTTCAAGAGCTGCTGCGATGGTCTAAAACCACAAAAACACTTTTGTTCGCTGCAGAATGGACGAATCAAACCACTACAGTTGAAATCAGGTGCTGAAATCTCACTTGGAGCACATTAATACAGGCTGAGTTCTCTGTCCCCAAATGAATCCTGGCCTTTATGACCCCCCACCCCCTACACACACACACAACATGCACTTTAGTTACCCAGCTACTTAATCCTGTTAGGCCCAAATGGCTTAGGCCTTCCCAGCACCTAAACCTTACTGCTGCTCATTCTGACCGCTTATGTCTCTGCTGCACCCACCATATGGTTGTGGTGTCTTTGTCCCTGCGCACTCACATGCGCGGTAATCTGTCTGAAGTTGTGGGCGCGTACGGCCGTGAGCGACGAGGTGCCCCACGTAAATTGAACCATTCAAGAAGTACCTGCAGATGGGCCGATATTCATTCTCGTTAGTATTTTTACAGCTTTTCTTGCTTGTAAAGTTCACAGATGCCGCGCAGTTAAAGGGCTCCTTTAAACGTTCTTGTCGCCACTCTTGTGATGGCTGTGGCAGGAGGTGTTGTGTTTCATGCGCTCTGTCCATCTGTCCCATTCCTGTGAACATGATATCTCAGAAGCCATTAAGGGAAATTCTTTGCATCTTGCACCAGTGTTCACTCGGTCTCACAGTGATTACAGTTTGATATTCTTGACCTCGGTTCACTGCGACGGCTTTTTGACACATGTATTTGTGCCATAATTGTGACAGAAATGCCAGTAAATGCCTTATGGGATGGCTGAAATGAGAGGGGCTTGTTTCATTTTTGACCCCATTATTTAATTCATGAGCAGAAGGCGAGATTGTGATCGTGTAGAGGAGGATCCACTTGTCTGTTAGCAGAGTTCTAACCACAACCCCCCCCCCCCAACGATGCCGTCCTCTTCGGAATTTGCAACCTTTGATTGTTTTTGGCAGCTATGATCTTTGTCGGATCACAGTTTGCAGCCTCTTGCTGAGATTGCATCATTCTTAAATATTTTTTCAGTTGAGCTGACGATCGCAGTATCGCATGACCACCGACTGCAAGTGTCGCCACTCTGCCCCTCCCACCTTTCTGTCTGCACCGTTTTGGCGCCCCGCGACCACTGACCTCTTTTTTTGGGGGGGGGGGGCCGGTCTGAGCCCCACACGCGCAGTCTCACACATCTCAGCTGAAGAGGCTAATCTCTCGAAGCATTACAGAGCTGCCGGGAATTCGCCCCGACCACACAAATGCGGGCAAACAGGGCCAGTGGGGCTACGCAGACCTACCCATGCATACTGAATGGGGAGGGGGCATGACATGGAGGCTGCGTCAGACAGTAAGCAAAATAAAATAGACATCCTGAATGTTGACTACAAATATCAGTAAATGATAAAATCATATGGTTTGATGGCACAAAGTTCACAGTTTAGGGGGCTGGTGGCCCCCATGCAGGAAAACGACTTTACAGCTGGAAAGAGCACTCGATGCACTTGGGATTAAGGCAGCAGGTCAGTCAGCTCAAATTAAATCAAGCTTAATTTGCTGGACTTTAAGCGGGTCTGTACGTGGGTGTCTGCTTATGGAGTGCGTGCTTGTGTGGTTGTAGGGGAATGTTTAATTAGTGCACTTAATTACCTGTAAAGTTAGTGGTAATTTGAGGTTATATTAGTCTTAATACGTGGCACTTTTTTACGCCGACACATGTGCAACTCTGAGTTTCTTTTATTCTCCACAGACTCCACACTCTGGCTGTGAGGTTTAGGCTTTTCAACAGGATGGGGTCGGTTCGGTTTGATGGCGAGTGAAGGTAATTGGATGCGGCTGCGACGACAGGTGTTACCCAAGTTTACAGCCGAGCCTTCAGCCAAGTGCGGCGCTTTTATGTGCGCAGGCACACAAACGTAACTTCACCCTGTGAAGTCCGTCCAGGGTTAACGTTGCGGTTACAACGCACAGCCCTCGGCTTACATAAGCGAGAGGGGGTGGGGAGGCGTGAGAGGTCTGGACTCACTGAAGACAAAATGTAGTAGGAGGCGCCGCGCACACACACCTGAGAGCAGCTGCAGCGTTACAACAAAGACAAAGATCTTGTTTTGACCTGAGATGGAAGGAGAAAGACACACATTTCACTCTGATCAGTCATATGGGTGTAGTTGCAGAGTCTGGCCACCAGGGGAACTCCCCTGAGAACCTAAGGCCCATTTTTCTGGTTTGTGATGGAGAGAGAAAGTGGAAGGGGAATGTCAAAAAAAAAGGAGGGCCGTTAAGTGAATAGAAGCAACCGTTTGTGTTCTGGCCATATGAGCACAGCTGGTGTCGGGTGACGCCATGAAGCCACAGTTGTTGTTTTTTTTATGGCAGAGCGCACAAAGGCGCACGTCCTCACTCGGCAAACATGCGGGTAGCGTAGTAAATGACTCCTCTGCACAACAGGTGGACTACTGTTTCAACACTTACACACACGGGCAAGCAGCTGCCGGGCGACAGGGGATGCTCTTTCTTGTTGGCAAAGCTCCCCAGAGTGTTTGAAAGGCGATGCTCGCAGTGTGCAGTGTTGGCTGTGTGTGTGCGTGTGTGGGTGTGGGTGTGGGTGTGGGTGTGGGTGTGTGTGTGTGGACCACCGTGCTCTTTGTCTCTTTGGTGTTTCTTATCAACCCTCCTTCACCACAGCAGAGAGTCAAATTTCCCCAGGTCCTCAACTGGAATCCCAAAGGAGTCTGTTTTCGTCAGGCATCTGGCAACCCACCACACAGCAGCCTGCCTCCCTTTCATTTACCATCTCTTCTTGGTGGGAGGTTGGAACTTGCAGAAGGGAGCTGATGGAGATCAAAGAACAATTAAGAGAGAGAAGAGAGGCATCGGGGGTGGCGGGATGCAGAGAGTGTTTGATAGACCACAGGCATAAAGCGACGGCTCCGGGTCTGGTATAGGTATGCCAGGTGACGCCCGCCGCCAGCACCTGCCGGCTATTGTGCGACAAACACAAAAGACCGGCCAACACACAAACACACACACACACTCGCCGCACAGCAACTGCTGTTGTGAAACCTGAAGCTTTGATTAACAGTCACAGTTGTTTCTGTAAAGCCACACTGACCCTCTGTCTCACTATGCAAACACACTTGGCCGACGGGGCGCGATCAGTGGCGGGCAGTGATAAAACCAAACAATGCAGGTGCCTGTCGTCCGTTGCCGGACGGGTTTAGTTGCGTTTGCTTTTACCCTCTTTGTCAGCCGTTCAGTCAGGTGATTAAACAAGAAGCATCCCAGCCTGAAAGTTTACAGCTCGGTGCACACACGCACGCTCTGACAGTCGGCATGGGTTCTTCTGCAGATGACCGGTTATATGGTTGCGACTCTGTTTCCGTCTGTAATAATGATGATGTCGTCCCAGACTTCTCCCAGAAGAGTCACTGAAGTCAATCCATAGGATGTCTGCTGCCCTCAACCCCACAGTTCTGTCTGTGTGGGGAGAGGATTAGCCATAATTGAGTTGGCTAACTGTGCCTTCCAGGTTAATGGGATTCATTTACCCTGTGGGTGTGTGTCTCTGTGTGTGAGAGTGTGTTACAAATTGATATTTAAATAAGGAAATTCTTCCAATGGCATCTCTTTGTTCCTAATCTTTACATCAATTTATCGCTAAACGGCAAACACCGAAGTGCTAAGTGAATAAGAGAAACCTTTTTTAATGAAATTTACATAAATAATCATTTCTGTTAAGGAAATCTAAGTATCTAATAATGCAAATGAAGTGTCTAGTAATGCACTTACGTATGAGGGTAGTTTAATATCCAGATATATTATCCACGTGTACTCTCCACTATAACAGTATTAATAACCATTATTTAATCTATTGACCATCATCCTTGCAAACATAATAGATATTCATTCACAAGGGACATTGAATCACCATTTTACATCATTATTAGATGTATAAATTAATTTATAAGCAGTAAATGCTCAAAGTTCTAGATATTTCTGTTTTGTTGTGCAAGTTCTTTTCACGTTTACTCAGTTATGTCATTTAAAATACCTGTATAAACCTGAATAATGTCCCGGCAAATGAGCCAACAAAAACGTGCTGCTTTCCTGAGAAGTTTATTTTTACTACATCGATGGTTGGTCCATTATCATTTACATCATACATCCATTTGACTTCGCATGAACGCCCCACACATCAGAGCAAGGAAAGACAGTCCTGGGCTTTAGCACAAGCGGGTCCACACGGACGGACAGATGAGCCGTGCTGGGTTGATGTTGTTTAGTGCTGAGGCCCGGCCCCCAGACTGCTGACTGATGCAAAACAGAAACACGGGGGTGGAGCGGATGGAGGGAGGGTAAAGAGAGGGAGCGAGTCGAAGCCGAAGCCAGAGTGACGGTGAGAGACGGGAGAGAAGGGTGGGGGGGTGGAAGGAGACATTATTGAGCCGGTGTGAGTCAGCAGGTTGACGGAGCTTCAGGGTGTGGTTCTGGCACATCGCTGCTGCCGCGTGGCTCCCCTGAAGTCTTCTTTATCTCCCGGCTCATTTGATGGATGTTCCCGACATTTAAGGGTCAAAGTGAATTCAGAGATATTAAACAGAGTAAAAATTTGCCAATAGAGACATTTAGGACTGATTTTTAAATGAAATGGAATATTGTAATGTCGGGATTAATGGTAATTAAACTGATCCCTTTGTGTGCGTGGTTGTGTGTTTTGTTGTATAGGACCTGGAGAAAACGTGCCGTCCGTGTACGGACTGGATGTAACAGACGTGTCGAGGTGGGCGGAGACGGTGCTGAATCCTGCACTGCAGATTTTGGACCGTCTTAGCAAGGTGAGGCTTCCCTGACCTCCTTTGTTGTTCTGCCATAAAAAAACTGTTGATTTAAAAACATAAGTGTAAAATCTAAATACTGGCGAGCCAACTGTTTATTTTTTGTAATAAAATGCTATAAAAGGACCGCTCGGTCAGTGACATTGACTTTTCAATTAAGAAAAATGTCGGTGCTAAATTTTGATACATGGCGGTTTAATCTGTGAGCGAGCCAATCGGCATGCAGCGTGTCTGGGATCGCTCTTGTGATGGAGCTACTTTGGTCACGTTCGTTTCCTGCGGCATCGATCAGGGCGAGGAGCCGGCGATCGCGCCAATCAGAGTGCAGGGGGCAGAGCAGAGAAACAAACGGAGCCGTCATACCTGTGACCTGTGTGACAAATTGATCATCGGAGACCTCGAGTGGACAGGTGGGGGTATTGACCGAGTGTACGGACATAAAAACCTCTGATTACTTGGATTCAGTGGGGAGAAATCATCCAAAAAAGCCTCAAGTGTCCACAATTTTCACTATTTTCCACAGCTCACCTCAAGTCTAAGAAGCATCGCTATCATGTGAAGAAAAGAAAGAGGTCTGACCCAGCCGGTGACCAGTCCCAGGTTAGTTCTGCCCCCCCCGTCTGTGCAGGCCTCTCAGAGGACGCCTCTGCCACCGTTGCCTGCAGTGAAACCTCTCAGGAATCTTCCCAAGACGACAGAACAATACACAAAGGAGTCCCCGTGACGTTTTAAGAGCAGTGTAGCCTCTGGACTACGTATTTCTCCTTCACCCTGCAGGACTCTCATTTGGCTTCATATTTGATGGCGTCTCATTCTCGCACTTTATTTGGCAACTGGCCACCAGTTGTGTTTGTCAAGTGCCTTTTCCTGCTTCACGGTTTGCTAATGACCAACAATTAGCTCTGCACACGGCTCAGCTGTCAAACCTACCGGCCCAGCTGCGGGGGTGGCGGTGTGTGTTCCTTAAGCAGCTTTCTAAAAACAATGCTTGGAGCCACTCTTAAACTAAGGTGCTCCCGTCCTTTCGCAGTAATATGACTTAATACCTGGAACCGATCCAAAAGGTTCTTTCATTGCTCCCTACCCCGCCCCCCCCACCACCACCATGCCTCACCACCACCATTCACCTGCCACTTTATCCGATCACCATGTGACGTAGGGCGCCGTTTCCACATTCTCCACCAACCTTGCATCAGCAAGAAGACACATTTTTTAAGCAGTAGCTCCCGGACCCCATCCCCAAGACTAAAAATATTTCCAGCCATATAATAGCTGGAAATGTGTGTATAAGCGCCCCACATTCTCTCTCTCTCTCTCCAAACTGGGTCAGGCCTGGAGCTCACTGGGGGATTAAAGTGCGCGGCGCGAGTCGCACTGGAAGTAAAGGTCACCATGCAACTGGTGTCTGATACTGACAGCCTTTTCTTGTGTTTGGAAATGTTCTTTGTCTTTTCTTTTATCTCTGCAGATTTTTGTCCCCCCCCCACTCGCTCCGTCACTTCCGTTTAAAAATAAAATTGATCTCTGAATAAGAATATCGTCAGTCATATGATGCACTTCTTTCCCCGCTTAGGCAACTCTATGTGTGGTATGTTCTTATCTGGAGCACCTCAGTGTGTTTAGGCTGGCACCTCCAGGCACTGACCTCACTGCAATCATTCCACTTTTTAAGAAAGGAACCTTGTGCAATTCACTAACCTTGTGAACTACACACAATTGGAGAACTGGGACAGCATCCATGGTCACAAGGCTAATTAGTGATTTGTGCATGGAGATCTAGTGGATCATCATGAGTTCGAGCTTGCTGTCGTGTGCGTGTGCTCGCGCACGCTGGACAACGGAAGTCAGTAACTGACCGACGGTGAGACACAAAGCGTCAACACAACGCGAAGGCTTTGAAATGGGAGACCAGCATCTGGAGCCACACACAGAACTGCTTCTCTAGATACAAGTGCTTGGCTTGCTTCAGAGTGTGTGTGTGTGTGGTGTGTGTGTGTGTGAGAGAGAGAGGTAAATAAAACACACTCAGGGGTGATTGAATGTGTTTAAGTGTTTGCAGGTCCCCTCTTGATGG
Source organism: Takifugu flavidus (assembly GCF_003711565.1). NCBI lineage: Eukaryota > Metazoa > Chordata > Actinopteri > Tetraodontiformes > Tetraodontidae > Takifugu > Takifugu flavidus. The sequence goes on from NC_079540.1 coordinate 4,416,658, forward strand.
TCCTCTGTGAGGAAGTCTCAGTTGATAGTCCCCTGTTTGTAATATAGACGAGAGCGTGTGTGTGAGCCTCTTTCAACTCTCCTTCTGTACACACAGCACACTCTGTCCCTCATGTGAGGCCCTCTATAGGGGGAACTTCCCTTTAAAATGTACATTTCTGCTCGCTTTGCTCTGCTCTCTGGCACCTTTGGACTTTGGGGTTAAACAGACACATTTTGAAAACATGTCGTGATTAGTTCATCCTCCCTTTAGAGGACCGACTGGCCCACTTTGTCGCGACTGAGGGGTCTCGTTGATTTCGGAAAGATGCTCTCAAAGAAGAATAGTGGTCAGCTTGATCGTCACGAGGGGCCATCTTTGATCGCCATCTGGGATGCGGTCGTTTACGTCACACTTTCAACAAAATGGTTCAAATAATCTGAGATTTTCCGTCTACTCTTGCTACAGACGCTCAATAGGGGGCAGTAGAGCTGCTCCGGCATCCCTTCGTTGCAGCTCCCGCCTTGTCCGTGTTTGGTGCCGCCGTTGCCGCTGAACCCCACCGCCTCGGGCGCTCTGTCGGAGTAATGTGTCATCCAGTGACTGTGCATAGAGGTAATTTGAAGTCCACTTAATCCAAATCTCTAATCCCATTTGACTAAACATTCCCTGCCATCTGGCCTCGGCGAGACAGAAGAAACCCGCTCGCACGCACCTGCGAGCACCCAATCAGATAGCCCGGCAGCTGTGGCCAGAAACGCCGCCGACATCCAAGGCGGCTCTTCCATTCGCGATTAAACGCAAGGCCAGATCCTTGGCAGACACCACACCGTCCCCTAATCTCGCGCTAGAAGCTTTTGCAGACGCGGAGGACTTTGCAAAGAATGTGAGAAATGTTATTTGCTGCCGCGGAAAAGACGGCGAGGCGTGGGTAAAGGTCAGCCTGCAGGCTGCCGCTTTCCTTAAGTTTAATCTGCAGCGTTAAATGTGAGAAGTGTGTGTGTGGCTGCGTGTTTCATTATCCCTTAAACACACATCAGCTCTAGTGTTTCTTATAAACTGTGTGGATTACACACAGGAGTGTGTTGCAGCCTGATCCAGGCCAGAGATGTTTTCTCAGTGAGTTTGTGTTTCCATCCAGGGTGTATAGGGTGTAGACGATAATTTATTGATGTGTGTGTGTGTGTGTGGGGGGGGAGGGGGGGAATTGGGTTCACTGAGTTTAAGGCAGCTCTCTCTCTGTCTCTGTCCAGCCTTCGCAGAAGCACGACAGAATTGTGAAGAGCTGAGATGTTAAAAGCCTCTGAGGAAGGTGTCATAAGTCTGAAGGATGCACGTCCTCCTATACTCTCTCTCTCTCTCTCTCTCCCTCTCTCTCTCTCTCTCTCCTCTCCCTCTCTCTCTCCTCTCCCTCTCGCTCTCTCTCTCTCTCTCCTTGTCTCTCTCCCTCTCTGCTGCATATTTCCTGCCTGGTTATGTAATGCGGGGGCCGCTCGGTACTTTTTCCCCTTTTCTTCTTCTGCCCTCCCAATCCAAAGCATGTCATGCCTCATGCCTTCCTGTTTTTCCAGCAACCCAGTGAACTCTTTTCCCAGGGCAACACTTAGTGCACACACACACACACACACACACACATTGTTGGCACATATCTGTGTACCGTGCTTATTTTAGACAAAGCTGACTCCCCTTCATGCTCCTTCTGGCATGCCACATAAATACCATTGTCCCCTCACACTTTGGATGTGTGTTATCGCTCATCTTTATTTTACACACACACACACACACACACCCCTCTCCCATCAGCCTGTTCTTCCATTGCTCATCTGTTTGTCTCACTTATTTTCACCTTTAAGGTCAGACAGGAAATGGGTGTGCCAGCCTGCCATGGACCCACAGTGTGGCCTGAATGCCTGGTGCGTGTGTGTATGTGTGTGCTCTGCAGTGCCCCGCATGGGAGACAAAGAGGGTGGGTGAGTATCCGTGTGTGTGTGTGTGTGTGCATGTGTCTGGGTTTCTCCATTGTTGGTGGCTTAGGCGCTGGAGCCAGCATTTTCCCGCGGTACGCCGTTTTTGTGGGAGTGGCTTTGGCTGGACTCAAGGCAACAAAGAGACGGCGCTTCCCGCCCGATATGCAAATGAGCCCAGAGTGGGCGTGGCCAGGAGCCTCCCACACTGCAGCGTTTAACACTTTCAGCACCAGGCTGGAGGTCACAGACGTTCCCTCTGTGTTCCCCTTCTGTCCACAGAACATCCAAAGGAAGAACGTCTTTAGCGTTTTACAGTTGATCCGAGCGGCTTCAGTCTGTAATTAGTGAGTTTAGAGGACATTTTAACACCAAAAAGCCTGAGAATATCTCCAAAATTGACTGCTTTTGACCTCTGTGACCTTAGCATCAGGGCACTGCAGATGTTTTTATAACTTTGCTGCACAAAGATGCTTCTGAAACCACATGAACTCCTCCTGAGTAGCTAAAATATCGAGGTTCCCGGCCATGTTTTAGGTTCCCCGACATGTCTCACATGTTTTAAGCATGTTATGCAAGTCAGCGTAACATAAGACGGGCATGTAGACCAAAAGCAGCTGCTGCACGCACACACATGTGCTCACACACCCTGCCTGAAACAAAGGGCCCTATTCTGCGGAGAAGTTGCGTGCTTCGAAGCACTAAGCAGCAATGCAGGATGGGGACTCTTTTGTGTTTACGATTTTTGCACTCAGCTTTCACATTCCTTCATTAGAGGCTTTAGCATTCCTCATATTTCTGATTCTCTCTGTCTAATCTTCACATTGCAGTAGGTGTGAGAATATATCATGCCGTCCAGAACAGTACATGCCTCTTATGTAATGATCTCTGGGAAAAAGATCTCTGGTACGTCTCAAAGTTGGCTAAAATATTCTCCATAATTGTGTTGTTGGTCAAGTGTCCACAATTCTTTCATTTGATGTTGGTAAATGTCTAAACAGAAAGAAGCCAACATTAGTGTTCCTGGACGTCCAGGTCGATACACACAAGTCCGGCGGTCTCAGCGGTCTGTCTGCTGACGTGGCGCCGGCCTTGAGAGGCTACGCGTTCGTTAATTGGGTGCGAGCGAGGGAGTAAAATGGGGGAAAGAGGTGTGTGGTAATTCATACTTCTGTGAAAGGCAAGGGGAAGCACCAGAGTGAAACCTCTGACACACACACACACTCGTGTTTTGCTGATAAAGGTGTTCCCTCCCCTGAGCGGTTAACGGTCAATAGTGGAAGCGTTTGGTCAACTTGAGGGGCGTGTTTACGCGCTCATTTTGCGCCACAATTTACAAATAAAATAACCACCTATCTCATATCTCTGGATCCGACAGCTTGTATTTGCATATTTAACCGTCTTATTTTATTATGAAATTTATTGTAAATGACTTTCCTCTTTGAAAGACCTGTTTGCGCTTTTATTTCTGGTTTCATGCGTAAGGCAGCAATCTGTTGATTGTGAGTAATAATGAATGTCTGCTGTTTCTCTGCTTTCCATTGAGGAAGTAAATAAGGCGTTGGTTCCTTTTTTTTAATGACACGACAGTTAGGGCCGAGAGCCAAAACTCAGCCGCACACTCGGCAAACAAACTTCTAGATATCATGTTATGTAAAAGATATACATGTTATCTTTTACAAATGTTCCTTTTGGTTCACGCGTGGTTGCATGGGGCTGGTGAGATGGTTCAGCATCGACCTGCTGACCCGTCATGTGTCGCCCCTGTCCTGTTTCACTCTGCATCCTCAGCATCAGTCTACATCTTGATGTTTTAACCCCACTAATGAACATTAAACTAAGACTGGCACTCCGAGGGACTCTGACAGTCTACGGTGAGCTGGATCTGTCCTCCTCGCCTGGTGGAAACAGGTGATCCAGTGTTTATTCATCCGAAACAACGCGCTTATGTTGGACTGTTGGTCCTTGAGTGCCCCCTACTGGTGAAGTGGACACACGACAAATGAGGAAGAGAATAATTTGTACCAGGAACTTCTGGCAGGAGGAAGTTTTATTAACTCTTTCCATGGTTGTTTTCAAGTTGCTCTCCCTATTATTTTTCATATAACTACAGTTATTATAACATAACCTTCTTGCTTTTGGAATGCTCCAGCAAAGTGTCATTCAGGATCCAATTAATGTTGCATGCCTGAGTTTGATTTTGGTCCAAATTTTACTCAATTCCAACCAAAATGGTTAAAATGACTGTAAAGGTGACTAAAAGTTTGAATGCTGAATTTATTTTTCACATACAGATTTAAATCATAACTTTAAGTGTGGAGCGTGTGTGGAGTTCCAATAAATATGGAGATATTAACAAGTTATTAAAGAGTAAAATTGCAAAATTAACCTTAACAGTGCCGTTTAAGTATTATACCTTCAAATCAGACAGCAGTTGAGTAAATGTTACTTCCTTTCATTGCTGTCTACCACTAACATCAAAGCAGCTGTCGTGCCATCAAAGAAGCGGAGTTTGAATGTCAGAAATGAAATTTATTGTTGCACAAAATGTACAAAATAACAAGCAAATGGACCACCCCTCTCCCCCCGCACCCACCCCTCATATGTTAGGGTTCTCTCTCTCGCTCTCTCTCTCTGCCACAATGAAGCTGAAGTTCTGAAAACCTACAGTGTGACTACGGCAAGTCCAATGGTCCAAGCCAAACGCATGGTAATTCTGAGACGACACGTACCCAATTTCAGCATCACTGAACAATTAAAAATGAATAAAAACACCTTATTTACACATTTCCGTCAGAACTTTTACAACATGCCATCTATATATTTATACAGAATATGTTTGTGCACATACCCCTGTATAGAAAATATATTATAAGATCAAATTAAATTAGGGCTATAGACATCCAAAGTACAGCACGCTTTTTAAAATCCCCCTGTAATTTGGATTTTAGGAGCTCTTGTTTGTGCCTTTCGTGGTCACGCTCTCGTCTCGGTGATTCCGAGAGGCCCTCACCTCCGCTTCTCCAAGCTGGCGTGACGATGTCATGAAACCTACCGCGTCTCACGTGTGATCGCCACGGGAGGGGGAAAAAGAATAATTCCAAGGCGTGATAAACCTACCATGTTAGCACCGAAAGAAAAGGATGGATGGGTGTTCAAGTAAAGCCAGAAATTCGGGGAAACACGCAGGGATGGTCGGACGGGTGGAGGTGAGGGCCGAGGCTCCCGGCGACCTCCCCGCCGTCCTTCAGCTGCGCCGACAGCGGCCGTGGGCGTGGGGGCGAGGAGCAAACCTCCGGAGTGGCTCCATCATGTTGCTCCGAGCGTCGCCCTGTTTCTGCCGGACATCGGCGCAGCTGAAGGAGGTCGGCTGGAGAGAGGTGACGGTTTAGGGTCGGATCTGGGCGGGGGGAGATGTTTGTGTGCAAAATACCCGTCTGCCTACTGCTGCAACAGAAACCCCCTTTAGGTTAAAACTCTACATTTTTCTGTTTAAATTTTGCAATATAGCTTCCTCTTTAATCCTACTTTCTTTTCATCTGCTTGTTTTATTTTTTCCGCTTGTTCTTAATATATATCTATATTTTCTTGGCTTTTTTTTCTCTTTTCTTACTTTACAAAATGAGAGACAGAATGATGGACGGCTGACAATATATAATAATTTTCTTCTTCCTAATATCAACAGGTTTTCTATTGACCCGCGGGTGATTTTTCATCGTTTGTTGTAAACAATCAGGTTGATCAGCCTCAGGCGTTCCTCTCCTCCTCCTCTTCCTCTTCCTCCTCCGCTCTCTCGCCTCCTCGCCTCCTCCTTCATTGCAGGAGGGCCCTGATTTGTTTGGAGGTGCTGTCATCATTTAGATGTCGTGTCGTGTACCTTGAGGGAGGGGAGATACGGTGAGACATGTGGGCGTTTCCGTGCCGCCGGTACGCAGGCGCTCACACCCACCTCAGTGCGTTGAGGAGACCCTCCACGCTGTTGGACGGCTGCTCCTTCAGCACCTTGATGCAGCCCTTCATCTGCAGGTATCAGACGACCGATTAGCACAGAAATAACCAGACACGGGTGAGCGGACCACCCAAACAGGTGCATTTATACACTTCTGGGGAGCAGAAATCAAAACCAAGAACGCTCACGTCGATTTTGGAGGTCTTGGCGAAGGCGCCGACCGGGTGGACGTGGTCGTAGAGGATGATGACTCCGACCATCACCCTCATGCAGAACAGCATGGTGTCTGTGTTGGTGAACCGGCAGCGGTACTCCCTGTGAGGAGACAGTTCTGGGGTCAGCGGGAGGTCCAGTCGCTGGCCATCGCCTTTGATAGTTACCGATGAGGAATTCACTCAACAAATTAGCGTTTTCGCATCTATTGGACTGGACACTGAAAGTCTGAAAGGCCCCATACTCATCCGCAATTCTTATCTTATCAAAATGAGAAGAACGACAGAATGGGAGCACTCACGGGGTCTCCAGCATGACACGGCACACGCACGCCATGGTGCTGAGGCAGTCCGTGGTGTCCTCGATGGGCAAGGTCTTATTCTGTGAGAAGGAGAGAGACATAAGCGCAAGTAAAAACAGAGACAAATGCCTTTATTGAGCAGAGGCAACACCACAAGGGGGCGCTAGACTACATCTGCAGAGTTTGCTGAGAGGCGAGCGTGACCTCTACTTCCTGTCAAATCTGCAGAAACCCGATGTGACGAGGTGACTTGTGCTCCGCGAAAGTGACTTCTGACAGTTACACCAAGCATTAGCTTAGCTCGAACTGAGCAGTGAGTCATATAACGAGTAAAAATAAACAAATATAATAAGAAAGCCCATAGCTGGAGGAATCCTTCCTTTGAGATAAAGCAACAGGAACGATGATAATATTTCACAAGCGCCAGAAAAAGGTTGGTGTTATTAGCTTGGACACATTTTGACCATAAGCAACGTGTAGAAGCTCGTCTAATTAGAGGCTGAAAGATTTCTACCTCTGAAACAAACTTGGTGGTGGCGTTGCTCAGTGTCTTCAGCATTGGCGTCGCCTCGGCGTAGAACAGGGACATCCGATTGGCCATCTCATTGTTGACCTCGTTCTCTGCTTCCAGCTGCGCGACGACACACAGGCGATATCAATAACAGACTCGGGCGAGGTGAGCGACTGCCTCACCGAGGCCTCACCTGCTGGTTGTTCAGCCTGTTCCTGCTTATGGTCCTCCTGTAGTAGCTGAAGTCATTCTGAATGGCTGGATTTGTCATCTGTACGTCGGAGGAAGAGCTTTATTCAGCCTTTCAACCCAAAAGAAACACTGGATTTTTCCAGCTTCACCGGCGGATCCTCTCACCTTTAGCTCGTCGAAGCTGAGCGTGAAATGAAGGATCTCAGCAAACTGTTTAGCCAGCGCTTGCTCTCTCTCCAGGTGCTGCATGGGAGCGTACGGCGGGCTGGTCAGTGCCTCCAGCAGGCTGCGCAGGGCGTTCTCTGCAGGGACGTGTCTGACATGTTAATGCTGCAGCTGGAATCTGTATGCTGCTGTTGCACGGAGGCTCAGTCCAAAAGCTTCAGTCTCGGCCTGGCAGCCTCTTTGTTTTTAGTCACTTTTGCCAGTTTACCCTAAATAACTCATTTACTTTCAACAAAAAACAGAAGTGGCACGCTTCGTCAGTATGAAACACGCTTCCTGTATGAAACAGGAAGTCAGTGTAGCGGCTCATCGCCACTGAAAGCAACACATCAGGTGACCTTGTGACCTCTTAATATTAGATAAAATGTATTAGAATCCAAAATTTACCGCTTGTGGTTTCTTAAAGCCTATTTGTACATGTTTTTTCACCATTAATAACAGCTGTATGAATTTCAAAATAAAAGCATGTCTCTAAAGGATAATATCCACTTTCATTGACTTCATTGGGTTGTTGCGTTGGAACGATCCAGATCTTCTACAACCCCTTGGAGACGTTCCGGATCTAAAAGCACACTTAACCTCACAAGTTCTTTTAGAATCCCTAACCCACTGACCAACTTAGGTCGTAACCTTTATCCGTCACGGTGAAAGGCGGTCGACTTTCTGTGACCTTTTCTCCACTCTCAGCAGCCACACAGCAGACATCATCACGGCCGCTACAACTACAAGAGATCGAGAGATCCACTGATCCCGGCTGCGACACTGCTGCTGGACCTCGATGCGATGGCTCTGCCTCAGAAGCCAAGTCCCCAGAGTCTCTTCCTCTGCATTAAAAATGTAGACTCTTCTATAAATACACCGCTGAAGTGTTTCATCTAAAGGACCTGAGCAAAAGCCCCACACCCCCCCGCCTGATGTTAGCTCATGTTCCCTGTCCGGCGCTCTGATTCATGAGTCTGATGGCTCGCTGCACATTTTAAACCACTCCGGGTGAAACCGAAATGAAGGTCGAGTTTGTGTTGAGCTAATGGGCGAGGTTTGAATTCTGTCCCTCGATAAAGAGGGCGTCTGCTGCGTTATATAGGCGCATTAGTGCTGTTGCATTAGCATTAATAATTAGTTAGCCCCCCGCCTCGTTGGTAAGCTGAGAACATGATGTCCATGAGATCGAAGTGTTATTGGAAAGCAGAGCAGAGGCGGGAGAGCTCATACTTTGCTCTCTCTGTTCTCTCCATCTCTCACTCTCGCTGCTGGACGATCATGTACCGCAGTTTCCCTAGCAACGGCTGCCTGGCTGCTGGGTCAGGATGCTGCGTAGATGGTGGGGAGGCCATTATAATATCTCCACATAGTGAAGAACAGCCCGCGATGTGTTCACTGACTGCTGGTACATTAAGGCATTGACCGTTCAGGAGCGACATGTCTCCGTTCTGTAATCACTCGGCATCCCTGACGTATAACCGGCTCGGGCCGACCCGAACGACATCGGCAAACCTTCACGCTTTGGTGCAGGTTTGTCAGAATGCAGCATTTGAGCCTGTAGATGTTCCTCCTCCACCTAACCCCGACCCTCTGCGGCCTTCATCTCTTCCCTCCAGCACCTCAGAGTGTGCTGCATCGCCTGATGTCACCATGCCGACTGTGTAAGAGCCGTCCTCACCCAGTCGGAGGGAGAACTCATAAAAGCGCTTCAGCTTGGCCACCAGGGGGCAGACTGCATTCCAGGCCTTCTCCTGGAGAGCCAGGTCACCTGGGTTCTGGATCGCCTGCAGACGAGGGAGGAACCGCAGATGTTACTCGGCAGAAACGATCTAAAATTCAACACTTGACTTGAGTTACGATTGACACAGCACTCAAATCATCCAAGATTTGTACAGGGTGAGGTTGTTTTGTTCAATTTGAAAGTGCAGTTGGACAACAAACCGAGTGAGATTGAATTTCTTAGCACACTCAAAACAGCAATTTTTAAAAAAAACAGCCTTAAAGGCACACAAAAAAGGATTACTGGGATAAACTTTACTAATCTGCCTAAGTAGCTCTTCTTTAAAGGGTTTAAATGTGCTTGCAGTCTGATTGTAGAGTTGGCGGCATCAATATGGGCATCATCTGAAGAAGATTTGCTGTTAAAGGTTAAGCAGAACCAATTTCCATGCCTTTCTGTCGGTACCGGGCTCTAAAACAACTTAGAGTCCAAATTCTAGGTTTCCCCTCAGGTTTCCAACCCTCTTTCCAGCGACACTGATCCTCTTCCACTGAATTCCCCACCGTGAATTAATTATGTGAGTTTCTGACTGCTTATCGCGTCCGAGGGGGGTGGCGGCGCTCACTTCTCGTATCTCCTGGCCCGCCCCGTTATAGGACTGCAGCTCGGCCAGAATCCCATGAGCCTCCTCCAGCACGGCGCTGACCTGGTTCCACACGGCCGTCTCTGCCTCGGTGGGCTGGGCATCTGAGAGGGAAGGACCGGACAGGAAGGAGCAAGGAAGAGAGAGCAGTGATGTTAGGTCATGTTTTGGAGATGGGGAGGGTTGAAAAGAGGAAGAATACGGGAGGAAAAAGGTTAGCGGTAAAGATAAAGAAGGTGTCATCGTGTTTTCGTGGCTTGATTATCTAATTGGGAATTAGGAGAGGAGACCAGCGAGTCAGGCTCTGTCACACAGCGAGATTGGATTAGAGGGGACGGTGACCCCCAATAAAGAAAACTACAAGTTGATTCCCCTCAGAGAGCTCTTTGGATCGGAAAGTTACGGCCGACGCTTCAACATTTGGACGGTGCGGATTGAAATTCTTGGATTAAAGTCTCAGATTCTTGAAATACAACCGCCTCAGATGTTCACACCGTGGGAATTTATTGTCGCATCGAGCTGATGGTGGAGCCCGATCCATCTGTTTCCCACTCCCTACCCCTCCCCTCAGCACTGGTAAACGTTGTTTTTGCCCCCCTTTGGGGTTCAATTTGGAGAAATGTTAAAACAAACCAGCAGCGGGGGGGTTTACCTCTGGGCGTCCTTCTCTGCCTGCATTCCCATTAAGGTGCTGTGTTATTCTGCTGCAGGGCACCTCCCAGTGTTCTGCCTTGTTTGCCCATGTGGCGCGGCAGCACGCATGCAGGAGGGATTTGAACGCATCCCCTCGAGTCGCCAACGTGTTTTTCTGCACTCGCGACTTCAGTCTGCACGTGAGACTCAGGTACAGGGTGAGAGTGGCAGCGCCCACTCGGCTCTGATTGCTTCAGATTGTTTCTGCGTCCCTGCGGAGGGAGTAATCGCAGAATGTTTGTTTTAAATGCGTTTTGAGTTTTTAAGGTTGTGCTGATCTTGCAAACCTCTGATTGAGGAAAAATCTGCCTGCTTTAGAATCAGAGTCCCTGCTGTTTTCTTATTTTCATTATAATTAATTTCACCCTCAGAATTGAAGCCTTGCTTTCCCAATCGGAGGAAGCGCAGCACGGTGATTAGCATTTAGCATGATGCCGCTAGTTCGGCTTTCAAACCGGAGCTGTGTGACCAAGGTGACTGCGTCTCTGGATTTGAGGAGAGCTCGCAGATGGCATAAGATCAGTGGAGGGGTCGGACAGCCTGACACGAGTCTGACTCATTCCAGTCAATTTGAAGTTAAGTGAATGAGAAGCGGAATCAATAAGGCCAGGAATTAGCTCTCGCTCTTTAACACTCAGGAAGAGGAAGCGTGGCGTCGTGTGGGAAAGGCAGCTCAAAAAGGGCAGAATATGTTAAATATGTTAATTACAATGATTCATTTATTCAGCAGCAAAACCTTCTGTCACTTCCCAAAAAAACTGCAGCGTCAGTCAGCTACAACACATGTTGCTGCTAGTTAGCACAAACCACCAAACCATAGCATTAACTGATAAGTCAAGTCTGACTGACATCATTCATATAGAATAAATATGGACACTGTGTCGCCACTTCCTCCATGGCGTAGGAAAATGGAACTAAAATATTTGACCTACAGGACTGCAAAATCAGGTGACTTAGCAACCGGGAAGTGAAATCACAGCACTGACCACTGGGATCATCAGGCTGTTTTAGCATTTTTAAATACACATTTCTACATAAACTTATTATGATTTCCTGCAGGCGCAGCTAGAAGAAGGTAGAAAGACTCTCATGATCCGTCAAGAGGAATTAGAGAGGAGCTAAAATGAGCTTAGCTGACACAATTACTTGAGGAATTATAGCATGGTGCTTAAATGATGTCCATCTTTGTTTTTGTATTTGTTAGCATGTGTATGTTAGCATTTAGCTCGAGGAGCCAGCCTTGTGTCTACCTCTGGTGGCGTTTTTTGCTCTTAAAAGTAGGTGACAGAAGATTTCGAGAGCTAAAATGGAAATTTAAAATTCACCAACTGGGGAAAAGAGAAAGGAAAGATGGAGGTGGTGTCATTTACCAGCCCCCTTTTCGCTTGCACGCACATTTGCACTCGCACGCAGAGCTCAGATGTACAGAAGTGGACGTGAAGGGATGACGGTCGGCCTTTTCTGAGGCGCCGTCATCCCCGAGCAACAGAAACTGGCATTCTCTTCACTTCCTGTCCTCAGAAGACCAGATCAAAGCAATATTCCATCGTTTTGGAGGAAAGTCGCCATGACATTGTGCAGCTGTCTGCACCTACCGAGATGTGACGTCTGAGAATACGTTCCTTTAGAATGAAGCCAAATGCCAGTGCCTGGAGCCCAAATCAAAAGGAGGAGGAGAAGAGCCGAGGGGAGAGAGGGGTAAATAAAGATGTAAAGATGACACAATGGGTAGCTAAGACTGATGGAATGGGGGTGAAAACAAAGCAAAGGCAACGCGGAGAAAAGGGGTAACTGAAAAATAAATTGGAAAAAAAAGAAGCAGCGGATGGTCTCACGTTCAAAGTCAAGGAAAACTATTGGGCCATGCTCAAGTTCGGTGCAAGCCAGCACTTTCAGGAGGTTTCCCATGAGCCCCCTGGAACAGAGAGAGGGGAGAAGTTTGTGGGTGATGAGGGGACGGGTGTCGGGGTGGTGCGCCTGTGTTTGCTTGTGTGCGTGGGGCCGGTGAGATGAGGAGGTGTCGTGGCGTGGGGGCCTCGGGGAGGGGCCTGGGTGAGGCTGTGATGGAAGTATGTCCTGGGTGAAATGTGGCAACACGGACACAGAGCTTCTGTAATCCCACTCCTGAGTTATTAAAGGTGTTTTGGGGGGTAAACCCAGACCCACGAGAGCAGATTCTTGTTTAATTAAGATGAGCGTGAACAGTGTGAACTCTTGTCGCCGCTAAGCTAAAAGCTAACGGTTACGAGTGGGACTAGAGAACATCTGATAATGACGAACCGCACCCACATTTCCATCCAGATTTACCCCCCCCAACCCCCAACCCCTCCCAGCACCGCACACCTCTGCCGCACGCACGTGCTCTTTTGCATCCCAAGCACACAGACACGTGCACACACCCCGCCGCTCACTTACTTTCAAAGTCCAGGAAAAAATGGGGACAGTTCTCTAAATCCTTGCCAAGGACCTTAATGAGGTTCCCCATGGCTGGCGACCTGGACGGGAGGAAACAACAGAACGCATACAGTACCAGAACCGGGCAAACGGGCTTGAAATCACACAGCCTGCACACGGAGAACAGAAAGGGTTTATTTTTACTATTTTACCCATCTGCACCGATAATGAGTCCCTCTTGGCTCCTCCTCCTCCACCCTTCTGTCCTAACAATATGTCTGAGTCAGATATCCTGGTTGTAAATGACACTGATGAAGGTTCGCGCACAACAAATGCTCGATCGATCGGTGGGGGGGCGGACGGAATCCAGAACTGAATCATTAAGCTCTCTCACTAGAGCTCAGCAATGCCTTTAATCCAATTATTTTACTATCGTAACCTAATAAAAACCTGAAATGTAATTGTCTCCTCGTGCCTTTCATGTTCCACAGGCTATAGATCCAGGACAACCTCTTTATGCCCGTCAGTGGGATGCCAGCGCCTCCATGAAATGCAGCGTTGGGAGCTGTATGGGATTAAACAGCGGGTCAGCGTTGCAGCCTTCGTGTATGATGAAGACAACACGTGCTATATGTTGTATGAGATAAAATGCCGGCATTCCTGCCGCTTCAGTCGCTCCGTAGGTTCCATTCCGGCTCCGGTTTGCACCTCCTTGATGCTCCTCGGCTGGTTTTCTCCAGTTTTCCTCCCGCAGCTCAAAAACATGCACATTAGGTTGATTGGAGGCTCTAAATTGCCCTGTGTGTTGTCCTTTTTTTTGCTGCTTAGCAACCTGGTGCTGTTCTCTGCCCACACAGAATCTTCTCTACCTCAGGCTTTTCCATAAAGACACATGGAAAGACGCTCTCTTTATTAGGCTTCTCACACTGATGTTCATGTGGAGACTCCGGTCGGGCAGGTAGGTTACGTCTCCATGAGACCTTCCATGAAGGCGCCAGGAAGGGCGGAATATAACAGGACAGAAGCAGGAACGTAGCTTAATCTGTTTCTATTAGCAATCTATTCGTGTTTTTGATCAGTCACTTGTGATCAATCTACCCCAGCCGACTCTTCCAATTCCAAGAAGGCACATCGGAGAAATGACTGAGCACCGGCCCCTCAGCACTGCATGGATTTCCGCGGCAAAATCTACACAGCTGTCAGCTTTCACTTCCTCTGCAGCGCCCTGGCTGTCGGTGTGCGACGTTAGCAGACAGCGGTTTGGGCTGCAGCGCGTGCATGTTGGTGAGGCGCTGCCATCTTGCACGGAAGGGAAAATGCTGTCCTTCCTCAGGTCGCGGTGCTGAGGACACACCAGCGTCGTCCTACTGTAATGTATGTTTAATGCACACAGACTCAGGCCTCCTGCTCCAGGACCACAGGACGCCGTGAATACATGAATATCAGATTCACATTGAGGAGGCCGCGGAGGCTGAATCCAGCCGGCGTGCGGTCTAGATCTCAGCCGGCGGTTGCCAGGTTACCGTTGGCCTGGTAATACGGTCTCAGCGGAAGATGAGAAGCGTAAAACACACACACACACTCGGGCATCGAGGCTCAAACCTGGCTCGACCATCTGAAGCGTCGGGACTGAAGAAATCAAGCATTTTGGTGCCTCTTACCCTGGTGGTCAGGAGGTGGTTCTCCGTCTCTGGGGCCGAGGTTCCGTCTCTTTGGGAGTGAATCCAGGGATGCAGCGAAGACCGCTCTCCCCGCCGACTGGTGTAAACTTCTCTCTCTCTGAGTATTTTTGTCCGCTTCACACTTCTCGTTTTCTGTCATTTCAAACATTGCGGTTTCCCCCACTCGCTCTACACATGCTGCCCTTTGCATGTTGTTTTTCCGAGACAGGATGCATCCTCCTGTGGTTGTTGGCTGAGAAAACAACGGGTTGACTTCAACTGTTTGCCTTTTCCTCCCCTGGTTTAAGTTGGGGTTTTTTTTTAAATATAATTTTTTACTCCCTTTCTCCCTTTTTTTCTGACATCAGACTGGGTTCCTTAAAAAAAAGTCCCCTCTTGTTTGTTTTCTGCCTCACTTCTCCATTTGGGCACTCAGCAGCACTCTCGCCGCTGCTCTGGCCTCGTCTTGTCACGGCACATCTCCGTCACGCCAGTCTCGCCGGTGGCCCTTAGGTGCAAATGAGTAAGTGGCACAATGCGTGCACGTACGCACGTTTCCTTGGATGAAAGCAAAAGCCCGGGCCAGCGTGGTGCAGATCGGAGCGTGAAGACGTGGAATTCTATGAATCGGGGAGTTCGTACAGTAGCTGCCGGCTGCAGCTCCTCCTACAGACGATCTTTGGCAGCCGGCCGGTGCGAAAGCGGCGCAGAGTTCTTCACTTACGCAACTGGGCTGCTCTCATCTGTAGTCTGGCAGCAGGAAATGAACCAAGGGGCTCTTTGAGTCCTAATAAAGACACGATTGGGCTCCCACGTGGTGTCTGAAAAGCAACCCTGGTGCAGGCTGGCAGCAGAGTGAGGCCTCTCAGCTTCCTTTTATCCCTCCCTGAAAAATTCCTCCTGTTGTGGACCAGGAGCTCCATCAGTGTGGATTCACTCAGAGGAAGAGCTGCGCTCATCTTTGCCAAGTCCAGCCTCTGTTAACTCACCAATAATAGCATCACAACTCCCTCTTCTCCATCTGCTCCTCTATCTGTCCCACAGCGATCCGTCTATCTTCCTGCAGACCCGGATACACTGACTGACTTTTCCCGTCCCCACCTGTAGCCACTCCCCGTTGCTCATTCCTACCTTCGTTGTGTTTATCCCTCCGGAACACTTCACTGCATCAACCAGGGCTTCTCGGCTCCGCGCAGTGGCTACAGCATCAGCACCCACAACTTGACAAGGAGGCGGACAGAAAGACACAAGGAGAAAAGAGGAATTAGCATAAAATTCGGTGGAGTGCGCGAACGCAGAAACGCTGAAATTGTCAGTTTACGTTTTAACAGGCAATGCTAGGATAAAGACGGGGCATAACAAAAGAGGAGAAAACACAATAAAATGCACAAAGACCATCAGAGACGGCCAAAACTCTTCACGTGTCTCTCGTTTGACACACTTCCTGTGCAGTTTTGTCACCTTTTTTTGCAAAATATTGTTGTTTTTGGACTAATGTTAATGCACCATCAGTGAGAGGCCATTTGGGGAGCAGGAGCAAGTAGTGCTCTTCAAGTTTTATGCCTTGAGTCCCATTTCTTTTTAGTTCTTACATATGAAATATCCAGTTGTTTCAACTTTTAACCCGTGCAGCCTTACAGCGCTGCACTTTGTGGCATCGTCGGGCTTTTTCAGTCTTTAAACGGCTGCGTGTTGTGGTTGGAAACTTTGCTGAATGTGAGCACCCACCAAAAACAGCATTTATGACATTTACTGGCAGGAACCCGTCAACAGCCGTGGTTTCACTTTTTCCCCAAGATCAGAACCCCCAAAGGTGCCCTGTGTGCTGCCGCTTCCTCGATCTAATCAGAAAGAGTGCAGACGTGGGCGCCGCCGTTGATGGACGGTTGCCAGGAAATGGACTGAATGTGGACAGGTGGGTGGATGGATGGATGGATGGATGGATGGATGGATGGATGGATGGGTGGATGGATGGATGGATGGATGGATGGATGGATGGATGGATGGATGGATGGATGGATGGATGGAGGCTCCTTCAGGATTTCCATTCCTTAGATTTGATGGAAGTAAATCACCTATTGCCTATTGATCTCCTGTGAGTAAAAGGGCAAAGGTCGACCAACGGATAGGGTGCAGAGGTCAGCAGAGGTTAATACTTGGGCTAAGACAATGAGGTGAAGTTAGGCTCCATTTTTGTTTAATCAGCATTAACTCCAAGAGCTCCCTCCTTTAGCGTAGCTGGGGGGCGATCGCCTGTCCGCCCAGCATTAAAGCAGCATCAGTCTAAACCAATCAATGTATTAACGGTGACGCCGATATTAGCACTGACATTTATGAATCGGTGTCGTCTCCAAAGATCAGGCCCCGGAGCGGAGGGCCGCCGCTTCCAAGGCTGCTCTTTAAATACACTTGCTTCATCAGCATCTTCCGAGTCTGTCATAAAGAGATGGCGAGGGCGGGAGGCGGTCCACGCCACTGAGCCCGTTGGCGATCTTGTCTGATATAAAAGCTCAAATTCACAAGAAAGTATAATAATACGCACGCCGGACAGCGGAGAAGAAGGGGAGGGGAGAGGAAGACGAGGCTAATGAGAGGAAGGAGACAGAGCAGGAGAAAGGTGAAGGAGTAATGAGGAGACAAGACAAAGAGCCAGCTGTGGGAGAGTAATGGGAGGTGGCGGCGTCAGACCCAGCCAGACCATCGCTAAAGAGTGACTGAAGATGGAATGTTACAGCCAGTTTGCCTCAGGGCACACACACACACACACACACACACACACAATCACAATCATAGGTACTGTTGTCTCTCACAGAAGTGAATTGTTTGTTCGTAAAAACTGTGAATAAGGTTTTACCGTCTGCAGACACCGTTGAACTTGTGTCGTCATTAATATTTAAGGACCATCTCAGGGACATTTTGGGAAAGCAGACTTTGAATTTAATTTTCTCAGCTGGAAGCTCGCACGGCTCCTGTTAGGTCTCCGACGGTAATTAGCATTAGCATTGTAGACTTTTACGGCTCCACTCATGTGCGATTGTGCGTGATCTGATGCTGTATACGACCCCCGCCCCCCTTTAATCCGTGTCCGCTGCTCTCTGTAAACAAAGAGGAGCCGTAAACATCTGCGCAGACGCTCATTGTCCACGGCCAACCGCCTACACGCTGGTTCGGATCCGTCCCAGCAGCGAGCATCTGAAATTCACTGGGAAGAGAATAAAATTTAATTGGGGGGAAGCGACATGAATGCGGTAGTATTTTATCATGCGCGTGCACGCGTGTGCGTGTGTGTGTGACAAAGGGGCACCATAAAGCTGCACATAAAGGCGGTTTGAACTTGAGCCTCGTGACGGTCGTTCTCTCCTTCAACTCTCCTTCGCTCTCAGCACAGTCAGTGTTCCGTCTCGCTCTCCGTCCACCTCAGCCACACTTATGCACATCTGAAATCTTTACTGGCGTTTGATTTGTAATATCACCTCCCTCGTGCAGGTCCAGTCCTTATTATGATGTTACAGATAATAGCCCCCCCTCACTGAAAGAAGTTCCACGCTGCACAATTCCATTAATTCCCTCTCATGGTGAACAATATGACGTCACTGGCTGAACACTCGGGAATCCCTGGACCTCAAGCATCAGGCCTCCATACTTAGCATTGCTAGCATGTGTTAGCAGACATCCAGACTGCTGGGTTTTTGTCCTGAAGGTAGCATGAAGTGATGACATCATCCCCCCTGAGATGTGATTGCACATAAAAATGGCCGCAGAATGGTTGGAATTGACTTTCTGCCGCTGGCAATGTCAGAGCTTCCATGGCGACGCCAGACATCAGGGCAGCTCTCCGAACAGAGACATCAGCGCGCACGACTCGACAATAACGACGCCGATTGGCCGTCAACAGACGATTGTCGTTGAAAAATAGTGTGTATTGCAGTAATGAGCGCTGCAGCTAAACTTTAAAAGCTCAAATTAACCTTTTCTTTTTAATTCATTCATTCAAATCAATTCTGCTACTTTTCCATTTTTAAATAATTAATCGGTTCTAAATTCTATGACGGATAAACAGAAATATGCCAGTTGTGGTCCTAACAACTATAGTTATTGGACATATTTAGCGCGGCTCTGCACGTGTGGAAGAGGGACACTGAACGCAGCATAATTAAAATGAATAGGATGACCTTTGACCTCAGCCTGATCCAGAATCTATATCTATCAGCTGAGTGTGACGAAGCAACCCTGGCTTTGTTCGCTGGCCGGAGCCAACCTGTCCTTGACGGTGGCGTGGGGTTACGGCGAGTCTCGCGTGGCGGAAGGTGCGGCGTTGCGTTACCCCGCGTCCCACTGGGAGGGGCCTGATCGCAGCACCTAGAGGAAACAGAGCCGGGCTGGCACGGGATGAGAGCGCGCTGCAGTCATCGGATCCCTGGTGCGAATCTTTGGATCGTGGATGTTTGCGTGTGATTCATTATACATGTTGTTTTCGATGCAAAGGGGACGAGATGTGCGGCAGCGTCCTCGCCGACTCAATCTGCACTAATTAGCCCGCATGCGGTCGAGAGCGGGGAGAAACCCGGAGATCTGTGTCTCCCAAGGCTGATCAAACGCCAGAGGCGAGCGTGGCTGCCAGCATCCCCGAGCGGCCGTGGTGGATCTGGCGTTCACCACGACGAACAAAGACGCTAAAGTTAAAAAGACGACCCAACTTCCTCTTCCTCTTCTCATGGCCGAGCAGGCGCGGTATTTACAGCAGCGGTGGAACCAACCGATGATCACCAATTCTGGACACACTTTGAGGTGGCCGACGAGGCCCAAGCCCACCGTTTATAACATTTATGGTCGTTGTTCGGCTCGGCGCCGGCGTTTTCAGCGCGCTGGCTCATCGATTTCCTCTCTGATTTCCAGCGGTGCTATCGATGCTAACATTGGACCCCTGTTGATTTAAGGTTTTGTGGGACCTGTTTGACTCTCGGCTTTTGGTTTGGAAGCTCCTCGCCAACAAAGATGTGAAAACAACAAGTCCTGCTGGGTTGCCAAGCAACCAGCTGGAGCTTCGGGAGGTTGGCTTTTTTTTTTGGACGCAGATATTTTATATTCTGCCCCTGAATTTACATCTGATTCGTTTATGTGTATCAGTGATAAAAAAAAAAATCCGAAACATGTTGGAGCTCCTCGACCCTCCTTCCACACGGGCCTCCTCTAACAGGATTATGTCAAATCCGTGGAATAATCTGTAATTCCTGACAATACTGTTTTAAAAATTACGAGATTACCAGCCAGAGATGAGATTATGTCAGGCCAGCGTGCCGACCGGTCTGATCCCACCACTGAAGCTGGGAACAGCTGTGCGACAGACAGATGTTCCTGTCGGACAGACGGGAACATCTGTCAAGCCCATCAGGAGCGTTTAGAAGAATACGTGAAGTTTCTCCTCGCTGGAGATCTCCCGTCGTATCACTGCTGCTCTTGTAACGAGGGCACAGGGAGGCGGCGCACGTGACGGGAAACGGCTCCCATTCCGAATGCTTTTGACAGCCTGTTTCCGGGCTCGAACCGAGACACTACGGAGCATCTCTGTCGCTCCTGTCAGTCATCCTCCTCATCCTGACGCTCTCAGCTGGGGCCACGCTGCAAACTGTGGGGGAAGGAGGCTGTTAAACGCCATTACAGCTGAGGGCTCGGGTGCTAGCGGTGGCAATTAACTTCCGAAGCTGCGAATAAGACCGGCACGGCCCATCCTGTTTCCACCTCACACACTCCAATCACCCCTACCCACACCTTCAACACACCAGGTGTTGGATGTAGAGGAAGTTGTGTGTCTTTGCCATGAGGAGATGAAGGAGATGCTAATGCTAAGATGCAGCCCCTCCAGGTGTTCTACCTTCAAGCGGCGCGGCGTGCCAAAAAGGCAAAAGAAATACACGGAAACAAAAAAAAGAAGGGCGACAGAGAGACAAAAGGGTGGGAGGATGCGAGAGGAAGTGCAGATTGGCATGTTTCTATGGGTGCTCGGGAAAGATTTGGGGTGAGGGAATCTTGCATCATCGCGGCGAGCCAATGAAAAGGCTGGGATGAAATGTTCAAAGGGAGTGTCCTAGCAACAGCGGAGTAAATACCATAGCAGCCACGGTAACATCCGACATGGAAGGGGGAAAAAACATCTACACACAGAGAGAGTGTAACGTTGTGTGTATTCACACATGCAAATGGGTTTAAATCTGCATATTTAGAGTCAAGTGGCTCAATCAGTAACCTTACAGGAGCATGCTGACATGATGAAATGTGCTTTCTCTCCATTTATACATAATTTTGTCAATGATCGGGGTTGGAACCGTGTGAATTACCCAGATAATTCCTCCCACCAGGTCCCAGAGGGGCCGACGGGTCCCCGGATCTTTCAGCCACACACCCCTCCGTCCACCCCTCGCCTTCTCCACGCTTCCCCTGTCATCAATCCGCCTCTCCCGCTACAGCACCGCTGCTCTTGTTTCCGTCTGACCTGCACACACAAAGAAGAGCTGCAGAGCGCTGCTCTTCCTGTCTGCTCATCTGTCCCCGCACACCCACCAGAACCTTCATTCATTCATTCCTCCATTCAGGTTTTCCATCCTGCCTCCCTCTTTGTGCTGATGCGGACCTGAAATATTCACGCGTCCGCCACCGTCCGTCAATGGAAATGATGGAGGTGTAACAGCAGAAGGTTTGACACATCCGCCTCTACCCTGGGATCCTGTCCCACACCGGTCCAGCCCCTCTAACCCACAGCATCCCCGCTCGGCCGTCCATCCTCCAGCCTCCAGCCTCCACCTCCAGGAGATCCTGCCTCCCTTGCAACAGCGCGAAGCTATTAGTGCCGAATGATGGAGGGATGGTGAGAGGTGGAAATGAGAGGGAGTGCTGGTTCTGCTTACCGGCTGGGTGTGCAGGAGGGGAAGATGATGCCTCTGCTCTTCCTTCCTCCTTTCCGGACCGAGGTGAGACGCGGACGGTTGCGGCGGAACAAAAGCGGAGCAAAAAGAGGCGCAAAGATGCCGACGTCGACGGCAGGCTCGGCTGGCGGGGGCAGAAGAATGAAGCAGGGGTAGAAAAGCTCCTGGTGCTGCGCTCCTCCGTGGTCTTCGGAGGGACTCCTTTATCCTTGTGAGCCAGAGGGCTGTAGATTCACCTAAACACTGAGCACACGCACCGCCTCACGCCGTGCAGCCCTCCCTCTTCCTTTTCTCTCTCCGCACTGAAGGCAGCAGCTGTTGGTCTATGAGAAATAGAACACTGTGCAACACCCCCCCCCCCCCCCCCCCCCCTCACGCACACTCCCCCCTTCCCCTCCTTCCTCTTCGCTCTTTCACAAAGACCCCCACCTCACATGCATTCAGCATGTCCTCACAACACCCCCTCCCCCTTTGTCTCCCACTAGCCTGCTGGCAATAAGAGGAGGGGGCGCCGCTCTGTGTGTGTGTGTGCACGCGCGCGTGCATGTGTGTGTGTGTGTGTGTGTGCATTCTTGTATTGTTTTGACATCGTTACAACTGTGCGGTGACTTTTTCTGTCCACGCGGCGTGAAAGTGAATCATGGTTGCGCGCGGATGTGCAGCAGGATATTTTTGCAATTTGTGTGGGTGACTGGCGAGCATCGCTTGCCTCTGTGCTGCAGTGTGTGTGTGTGTGTGTGTGCGTGTGTGTGCGTGTGTGTGTGTGTTGGGGGTCCATTATTTGTAGTTTCGGGCGGTGCGTGCGCCAGGCCGATGATACGAGCTGACACCATTACCAGTGTTGTGCATAGCCGGTGTCCATGCGGGTCTCATTCATTAAAAATGGTGGGGGGGCAATTAGCGGCTGCGTGCGCGTTTGTGTGTTTTGTTTGAACAGGTGGGGTCACAAGACAAGATAACTGTGAAGGTGCCCTCAGACTGTAGCCTAGAAACCGGACTTTTACATCAAGTGAGCTGAAATCCCGATTTCTAATTAAGAGGGGCGACAAAACTGGGGTTGTTGTCTCAGGTTTGTGACGGCTGCGAGAAAAAACGGTGGTCCACTTCATCGGGTCGCGCTGCGGCTTCCACGCCGGCTGTTGGGGCCACATGAGCACCAGAGGAGGAGTTTAAAATGGGTCTTCCTGTTTTCGCAGTGGTGTCTGAGAAGTGGATCTTGTGACTCGCGCTTTCACATCACTTTTGCACGCGTCGCCTGCACGCTACCTCCGTTTCCCCATCGAAATGTGCCGAGAGCAGGCAGGAAGAGTCTGCAAACTCTTTAGGATCCTCAGCAGACTACAAACACCACGATGCACCTGTGTCGCTCCGTCAGACAGGAGGCGAACCCGAGCTTGGAAGCGTCGCCGCAGGGTTGAAACCCCCCCTTATCAGGTGACGGAGATGAAAGGCAAAGTTTCATTCGTGCTGGGGGATCGGTTTGCACGTTCGAGGAGGGGAGCTGGTCTCCACGGCGACGTCAGATGAGTCTGAGGGATGGGGGAGACATGAGTCACTGGAGGCCATCGAGTGGGAGGTTAATAAAGATGCTGACGCGCACGTGTCCATGAGGGGTCCCGATAATAATTCTATATTTTTGGTTCGTCTACGTTGAACCTCTTGGGATTGGGATTAGTTCTGAGTTTCCCTCCTCTGATTCCTGAGTTTAAATCCCGCAATTCAGTCGGTTTCTGTGTTTTTGATCAGACATCCTCTAAATTCCTCATCGAAAATTCAAAATTAGGGTCGTGCATGTTCAAAATTAGGCCGACAACGTCAGAACATTCCCTGAATTATGTGAATAATGGGCCCACCTTTGATGCTTGCCTCTTAATTGTAAAATGACTGGAGCAGCGAACGGAGGGGCGGCTCGGCCTGCACCCATTTGTAAAGTGAACAGCTGCTGCAGGTCCCGCGGACAGATCGTGAAATTCGACTCTTTGGTGGCCAACAAATGGTGACAGATGCCGCTGCTGGGGAGCAGCAGTTTAAACGCCAGAGTCTGACGTTTCTGTGGGACCAACCCTGTGAAAATGACCCCCATTATGTATTTACCCGGCCCATCAGAGACAGGACGGCGAGCTCAGCCTGGCCACTGTTGAATAAACAGCATGTTTGATCTCAGAGCTGCTGCTGCTGAACCCTCCTGACCAGCTCTCCAGGTCATTTGTTCTCACCGCACTGTTAAACTCGCGTTGCTGTGTTGGCCAGATTGCTGCAAATTGCCACACAAAAAAAGACAGAATATCAGCAGTCAGGGGGGAAAAACACCAGCACATGACTTGTATCCAAGGATACGGATGGATGATTTGCATAAGCTAAAGTTTGCCTCCAGTGAGATGGATTAGTATGACTTAATGGATGCTAACCCCTTTGCTAACTTTAACTGCACCCAGATCTCTGTTTTATCTCATTGACTGACTAAATCCTGCTGCAAAGGTCAAACTTCTGAGTTTCCGTCTGTATCGATTAATCAGCACAGCTTGTGTATTTAATACCTGTAACGTGAAAGCACACAAAAAATACTAAAATATTAATATTTTCAGGCAGACCTGGATTATTTATGGCATCTTTTTTTTTTAGGTCAGTTATTCCATCCTGCTTGCTGTCGATGAATGGAAAGATGCCTGTCAAGCATTAGCCTGCTGCGTTAGCATCTTTTCTGCTTCCTAAAGGGTGCTGTCATTTCTCCTGCTCCCTAATTAATCATTATATGTTTTGACATGCTCTAACTCAGGCCAAAGCAGCATAAGAGCAAATTGGTGCAGCTAAAGTTAGTATTTAACTATTTCCTGTTTAGCATTTGTGTTACAACGGTGAATGCTAATGTGTAAAGCTTCACATATTAACTGAATGTAGCATCATCAGGCTAGCAATTTACCTTTATCTTTGGCTAAAATTTAGCTGGAGCTTGGCTTTGAAGCAGAGGGTGTTTGCATCTAATGCATGCTATTATTTTCCATTTCAAGGATCTGAGGCGTAAATTAATTGTTTAAGTATTAAAACAGGTCCCACTTCACAGATGCTAGATGCTGAATTCATTAATATTACAAACAAGCAAAACCATTAACCCGCTTGTTAGCCTGGTTAGCATATATCTGTAATTACCAGGGCACTCAGATTCCTCTCATTACAATGTAAAGAATTTGATCAAGAATTTGAATTTAGATCTTGGCTGACATAAATCAAAATATATTATTGGTGGCACCAGCGTTGAAAAACAACATAAAAAGGGGGGCAAAATGTGATTCATTCCCATGACACCTCACCAAATGAGCGGTGATGATTTTAAACCAGGCATTATTTTTGGAGGCCCAGGTTCTGGTCTTACACTGGCGTGGTTCCTCCCATCACAGGACAGAACATCTGAGGCCTGGACCAGTCACGTTGTAGCACAGACGCTGGTACTGAAGCCCACACGCTCTCACCGACTGAATGTTCCGACTCCTCTAACGATGAGTGTGTGGGCAGCCGATGAGCTGGCAACGTGCACGGCAAAATTCAACATCTTCTCACACACACACACACACACACAGGAGTGCATTAATGTGGAAAAATAACAATATGCAGGAAATTCTCCCCAAAAAAGACGTGATGGACACTAATGAACACTGAAATAGCTATTGTGATGTGTGTGTAACCTGAGGTTCTATAGTCTGGTGACATTAGTGACACACAGCCCCCCCCCCCCCCCCCCCCCCTCACCTTCCACCACCCCCTCCCAACTTCAGCCACTCCTCTTCCGCTTCAGTGTCTATTTCTGTCGCCTTATTGAGAGTCACCGATAGATCTGAGGTAGCTCGCCACCCTGCACCCCTCCTGCCTCATCCTGCTCGTCCTCCACCCCATCGCACCGTCCGCCGCGGTCGGCGTACACCCCTGCCGAGCTCACATAGTACAGTCTGCCCGTGCTCTCTCCTTATAAGGGCAAAATGCATTGACAGAAGGGGCCGTACCAGCTCACGCAGGCAGGTAGGGGTACGACAGGAGGAGAGAGATGATGTCGAGGCAGCGACAGGGAGGGGGGCAAACAGTGACAAATGGATTTTACTGTAATGCCTATATTTGTTCTACATATTATGGGGACTAATTGCTGTGGTGTTTTCATCTAACCTCTGCTTTCTTTATATCAACCTCCCTTTTCCTTGCCCACAGACTGATGCAGCCGCCTGTAACGACCTAAACAGCTGTTCAGCGAAGGGCTTTAATCCCATTGAAGATGCTCAGTAATTCACATGATGCTGCTGTCGTCAAACTGAGTCAAACAAGGTTAAAGCCTGACAGTACTCAAGACGAAACAGTTGACAAACAGCCAGTAAATAGCCGGGGGGGGGGGGGGGGGGGGGGGGGGGGTGATGGGTCTGTGGAACAAAGTGTTGCTTACCTGAAACCTACTGATAACATTTTTAGAGAGCAAGGCATGCTGGGTGACAGAAAAGAGGTGTGAGTGTGTGTGTGTGTGCGTGTGTGCGTGCGTGCGTGCGTGCGTGCGTGTGTTAGTTCAGCTGGAGCTTTTATCAACACAGTCGGAGGAGGCCTGATTTTCCTGTGAGGTTTGGGCAGGTGCTAATTAGGCATCTTGAATGGAAACACCAGTCGTGAATGGACATGAAAGTGGTGAATGAAGCAACCTGTGTGTGTGTGTGTGTGTGTGTGTGTGTGTGTGTGTGTGTGTGTGGTGTGTGTGTGTGTGTGTGTGAGCAGCATCAGCAGAAAAGACACACTCCTTACCAGTGGTGCGGCATCTCTTACGTCCATACACAGATCAGCTTTGGGGAGGATGCTAACGCCAGTTTGTGATATTTGGGCCCGAAGGTCCTTGAATAATTGACCCCAACCCCCCCATCCCCCCACCCCCCATCCCCCAATGACCCAATTCGAAATGGGGAGAATTCTGCTACAAAACAGAGGCTTCACTTCGTCTGTTAGCGGATGATGCAAGTGGGAGCGGTATCACGTTGCTTCTCCATGACTCTGGGATCGTCTTAACGCATCCTCTGGGGATCTGGTTTGGGGTGCAGGCAGGTCCGAGCAGTGAAGCCCCTCCAGGAAGCGATGCAGGGGAAGAGATGCAAATCGGTTTAGTAGCATGTCTCTGTGTGAATCGAGGATGGGGGCGACTCAACAGGAGTCGTTATGGAGTAGGTTCCCACGTTTGTGAACGTTATCGGTATCAAACATCTGCTGCTGTTAATCTTTACCGACCTGTGAGCGGCGCTCGGGTCTACGAGCTGTCTCTGGCGGCCGTTTCCCTTGTGAAGAAGTCGTGAATGAAAAGTGACCAGACGTGACGTTTTCTCGCGTGTAACGAAGCCGTACACTGGAGGAACGAGGTCAGACAGGCATTTCTGACACGAGAGCAGCTGATGTTTGTCCTCGACGGGTGTCAGATGTGAAACAAGTTACTTAAAACGTCGCCGGTGGCACCTTGAGGTAGGAGGGGCTGCTCCCATCAGCGGCAATGGGCAGAGTGGGCGGGATTAAAACAGATGACCACATACCGTTGAAATAAACAGCAACCCGGGTCAGATTAGAGTGTATTTCTGGTTATTTCGGCAACTGTGAGCCCCCCCCACCCCACCCACCCCCGTCCCTAAAAGCTGCGGGACTTATTGGCTGTGGCTTGAGCTGCGGCCGCAGTTGCCGGGCAAAGAGCGAGAGGTTCAACACAATATTTGTGTAAATGTGCCAAGCCGGTCCGGGTGGTGCGTCCCAGAAATTGGCAGTTGCCCGTCAGGCTACCACATGGCAACTGGCGGACTGGAAGAGGGAGGAGAGACGGGGAAAGACGCCCCCCCCCCCCCCCAACCCCCCCCACCCCCACCACCACCACCCCCACCCCTCCGGCTACCGGATGATCCTCGCCGTCCGTTTAAACGCTATCAGTTGAAAACAGATCCTGGTTTAGGAGCACGCATACGTATTCCCAACAATTCTCCCACACTTAACTGTACGCTCCCCCACCCCCAAATCCCCCCCCCCCCCCCGTCTGGGTCTAGACTGGAACTTCCCCATTCAGACCTCTCACTTCCCCCCCACGAGGCCCAGATTAACAGTTATAATGAGCAACAGGACATGATAATGTGAGTTAAATGGACCCTGGTCCCCCCCCCCCCCCATGCTCTAGTGAAGACACGGCCCCCGCAGGGACAGGTCTGGCACCCAAAAGCGTGCCAGACTTTAAGTTAATGCAAGTGGAAAGAACATGAAAGGCCCGGGGGGGCACAAATAGAAGAATTACCCCCCTCTGGATCTATATGTAGCTGTTTATCCTTTTTTTATGTTTACATTAAGCCAGTGTGTCTGTTGGCAGTCGATGTCATGTGACCCAGGTTGGGGGGTGTTTGTTGAGAATCGGAACAAATTTCCTGTTCAGATCAATACAGCGTCGATGTGAATAGACCGCTGTCAGGAGGGGTTTATTTTAGCAGGAAAACTTTGCCCCTTTTTACCCCCTCAGGCAGCTGAAGGGGCACCGCAGTGCACAGCCTCATCACCTTCCAGGCCTCACACTCACTATCTTTAAGCAATTCAAGGTTTATTCAGATTAGCTGTAAAATGCAAGGAGACTGAGTGGTCCTGGATATCTATGTAGCGTTGGGTTCAAGGTCATGATCTGTGTGTTTCATGACTGTTTCATGACTGTGTTTATTGTTTGGATAAAGCGTTACATACAGCCTTTTTTGTGTGCTGAATAAAGGATTGGTGAATCAATTTGAATGTTTCTCTCTGTGCAGTCTCCAGTTGTTGAAGTTCTTGACCAAAACTTAACTTGTGTGACAAAATTTGGTGCATTTCTAAGACACAGAATGTCTCTCAAATACACCTGTCTCCCCCTGGTGGACACTTTAGGCTCTCACCCAATATGTTGTAAACTAACTAAATTTTCTATTTTGATGGAATTTAAATACTTAATCCTCAATTTTCAGTCTGTAAAAAATATTTCAGTACTAAATCAAAGTGTACGATTTTCTTCAACATCACAGCTTTAATAAATCTTCTCCTCCAGTAACAATGAATAAATCAAAAACTTACAATGTGTATTGTTCCATATTTATTTGAACTTTTAAATATGATTTTTTTTTCATTATGTCCAAAATAGTTGTAAAAAAAAAAACAACCTCCCCCCGCCCCCAAAAACAAACACCACAATGTAACAAAATCATTTGGTAAACCAAATAATGTCCTTTTGTCACAAAAAAAAGAAGCTTTTAATCCTCGACTCGTGCTGCACATAGTCAGTGTTCCGTGTCACAGAGAAAAATCAATATCTGTATTTTGTAGAATAATCCTTTGGCGACACCACCAGACCTCGTCCTTTTCTCGCCCCTCTGTACACCGTTTCAACAATGTCTATCATCTCCTGCTTGTCCTCCATCGTCCAGTTGATCTTATTGTTGTTACCGGTGCCCAAATCAATCATGATATGTTTGTTCCTGAAAACAGAGGCATGGAAAACATGAGGTTCTGACACCTAAACGGCACACTGGCAACAGCGGGGGGGGGGGGGGGGGGTTCGTTCTACCTGAAAAAGAACATGACGGTGCAGGGGTCGTACAGCTCATACATCTTGTTGAAGTCTGGCACTTCTGTGATGTCCACCAGGTAAATGACAGCGAAATTTTTTACCTGTGAAGTACAGACTAGATCAGGCATGGGCAAACTAAGGCCCGGGGGCCACACGCGGCCCGTTAAACGTTTTAATCCGGCCCGCCAAACTTGAAAAATTAAATGAATAAACCTTGTTAATGTTAAATTTTCACTGCAATTCTGGTGTTTTCCCACTAGAAAAAAGACAGTCAGGAGGAGAGTGATGGTGATATCCTGAAGGATAACAGAACTTTCAGTGCTTTAAAATAGAAATGGTTATTAATTTTTTTTAAAAAGGCACATTTTATTCATTTGATTTTAAGTGTTTTAAGACTCATTCCAAAGTCAGATATTTTGTTGTAATGCTTCATTTTCATTTGAAATTAAAGCACATATTTTCTCCATATCCCAAGATGTGTATTTTTTCTCCAATGAGGTGAGGTTACCAAAGCACTCCATCCATCCATCTGCTCCTGGTCCGGCCCCTTTGTCAAATGTTAGAACCCATTGTGGCCCACGAATCAAAATGTTTGCCCACCCCTGGACTAGATGGTAACGTTTGAGAGGAATTTTGCAGTGCTAATGCTGTTAAAGAGCGAGCAGATCGCACCTTCTCAGCAATGCTGTACAGGACTTCATCCATTTTCATGCATGTCGGATCCCAGTCGTGGCCAAAGCGGATCACAATGACTCGGTCCTCCTCAGACAGAATGGCCTGGTCGACCTGCCAGCCATTGTGGAGATGCGGTAGCATGTACGACATGACGACAAACTACAAAGCTAAAACACAAAACCTTTAATGTCAACTTCATATATAGTGAGGTTAGAAATTGAACATAACGCATCATGTCGTGGAAGTCGAACGGTCCAACGTTTCGTTTCCTTTGGCATAATCTAAACGTTAGTTTAAATCCACACAGGACCTGTTTAATCACAAACATGCTGCTGATAATACCATTTCTTTGTTTATGCTGTATTTTCCATCACAATCAGAAAGTAAACAACTCTTGAAAATAGGTTTACAGTGCTAAGTAGTTAGCTTATATCCACATTATCTATTTTTAGTTCATTATGCAAGTCTAGAAACTGAAACTGGAAACATTTTGAACAGGCATTCGATAATATTGCGCTCACCATAAAATTAAAAGAAGAAATGTATTGCCAAAAGTGTTTTGCAGCGGAATAAAAGCACGCTTTCTCCGGTAGCTTCTGTTACTGTCGTTTCTTCTTCTTTATTTCCTTTTCTTCTGCTTTACGGCAGTTGGTCTTTTTCCTTTAGCGCTCTACCGCCACCACCTGTCTGGGAGGACGAACGAAACCTTGCATAGAACACGAGTTTTACCATAACTTTTGTCTTTGTTACAAAACTACTGTATCAGTTTTATATTTATACAACCCCATCTAGGTATGTACAAGATGACATTAATGTCAAAGCTGCAGCAACTGGTATCAACTTTTATGAATAATTTTACACATATAAATTATAAACCGATGTGCGAGTAGAAACTTGCACTTTACCCCCAAGGTTGATCCTGTTGCATATGCTGGTTGTATGCCATTTATATTTTACTCTATACATTGCAGGTGTGCATTAACATTTTTGACCAAGGAACTGTCATCTGCTTTCGCTCAATGGTTTGACCTCTTTTTGAAGATGTTCCTTTTTGATCTTGTCGATTTGCTGTCTGCAAAAGGGATAGGAGACAAAACATTTATTGTTGTGCAATTCATTACAGTACAAAGAGAAATTTCAATAACCAAAGGTAAAAGAAATGTTTCCAGTCTATGACTCAGCAGCATATTATGGCACTCCCTATAGAGGGCTCAAATTATGATCAGATATGTCTTAACCCTATTTTTAATTCTGCCACCTACACTATCACATTACTCTGGCTCTTGACAGACTGTTTCACAGACAGATTGGCTGAGAGTGATTGTTTAACCACAGTCGATTTTTCAATAACACGAAGCTCTGCTTGCTAACTAGCAACAACACTGTAATCATCCCTTAAAGCTGAAATCATTTTTATGGCTGTTTTTACATTGCACCACACAAAGCTTCCGTTTATTTAAGCTAAATCATGGCTGAAATGACACAAATGTCCCCAGTGAGATCAGTCCCCACACACCGCTCAGAAAAACAGTTCAGTTTGGATCCAGGGTGCAAAACCCACCCCAACAGGCCAGCAGGTGGCACAAGGAACATTCATGTATGTGTTTCTGGAGATGCCACAACTCCACCAGTGGTGCTTTGAACGTCTCGTGATGCTCAGGAAATCGTGTCCACAGTTCATTGGTATTCCACAAGGCAACATAATTAAGTTTTTTCACAATATTGTCTTATAATCCCTGAGGAGCGTTCAAGCTTGGCGTGAACAGACACTGTTGGGATGTGGTGCAGGTAGGCCAGGCTGCAAGTGTCTAGTCTGCTGGGTGTTCTGGACAGGAGCGATTAACCATAAACCACTCGTCTATGCACCTGGATGGAGGAGAGGAGGGAAACAGTGAGGCATATATTGTTTAACACTTTAGTAATAAGAAGATGTGCAAGAAAGGCAAGCTTAACATGAAGAATTTTCATACCAAACCATCATACTCATCATGTGTGCTAAGCTAGGCTAGCCAGCATGTGAGATGAGCTGCCATGAAGTGCAGCTCCTCTCGCCATCAGACATCTGACAGCTCGTGTTTGTCGTACTTCAGGATGCTCCAGAGAGGCGTTGCGTGTGCGTTTCTCACCCTTTGTGGTAGATGCAGAGGCAGGGCAGCCTCGCGATGGTGTCTCCCTGCTCCAGCTCCTCTAAACAGATGGAACATTCCCCAGAGTCTCTGGACAGGATGTCCTCTGAGAGATACAGCAGACATAAAGGGAGTCTAATCATTTATCAGAGGTTCAGTTCAGGCAGCGAAGTGTGCTAACCATCTGTTTAACCTTTGGTACCTGAAAAGCTGCTGCTGCCTGTTAACCTGGAGCCTGCAGAGAGGCCGTTCTCTCATCTGATCTAACTGCAGCTAATGATGTTTACCCACATTTTTAGCCATGACGAGTCCTACTGTCAATACCTGAGGCGGATGACTAACTGAACTGTTACCCGCTTCATAACACAAGTGAACGGATTGTAGAACACTTCCTGTCAGGTGTGTGCTACATTTACACTTTAAGTTAAAACCCAGCAGCAGATCTTGCACGTCTTTCCACAGGAAGTCTGCAGCAACACACGTAAACACGCGCTCCCCTTTGGTGTACGCTACATGTTCTTTGCATGTTCTCATGCAGATGCTTCACTACTGGTGATCCGACACAACAAGCATGGTTTTTGGAACATTTTCACCAAAGATTTAACCAATCATACTGGTGAATGTGAAATATTGGTCCATCAAGCACTGCGTATATGGAATAAAATATTTATAGTATTTATTGTGTGGATACAGCTTTTTTGTTAAAGATTAAAAAGGCAATCTCAGTAAAAAACAAAAGCCGGACATTTAAATTACATTTAAATTGCAAATTTTGTGTAAAATGACAATAATCATAATAGAAATAAGTCAATTGTATTTAAAATACTATAATTACAATGTTAAAGACCCAGAAATCGATCACACCTTAGGGTGTAATGGACTTTAAAACAGAGTGGGATGAACGGAACCAAAAACTAAACTTGCTCTAATGTCAGCAGGTTGGTGTGCATCCTGTTTCACAATTAACAAAATGTTCACAAAAATAACCACGTTATCTACATTTCAAGTTCAGTGACCTTTTAAATTTAGCCTTAAGACTCTTTAAAATGCAAATCAACTTGTTCATTTTACAGAGTGAACCAGCTTGTGTTATTTGATTTGTTACATCTCACGCTTCAGCACCCAAATGAGAAAATCGCTTTGATGTTGCACGACTGAGCGCCTTTGCTTTGATGTTTTGTCACAACTGCTGTGGAAAATGGAGGAGAACGTACTGTTGTATGTGAGGCGCATCTTGCTGAAACACTTGAGCAGGTGCTTCTCGATCTCATCCGACGCCATGAACTTGGAGCAGAGGGGACAGTGGAAACCTGAGGGGGACGACACAAAGACCAGAGCGTGAGCATCCAGACCCGCTATCGCTCAGCGGTTGTAATCGACGCGGGCGTGGCCGACCTCGGACGTGATCAGGCACCTGTGTGAGCTGGAGAGTTGTAAACAGTCCGTTCCAATCTGATTAGCAGCGTGTAATCTCCAGCTGGCAAAGGCTGCGATTCATTAATATTTAAAGGACTGAATTAGCAAACCACATATTCATTAATCATTTGACCCCGATAGTTGAGACCCTGCACATCTCCGCCGCCTCCGGATTAAGGGGCCAGGTGATGCTGGGCCAGGTGATGCTGGACCCAAAAAGCCCCACCCGTGCATCAAGAACTTGTCTGAGGTGATGATCGCTGAAGGAAGTCGGACTAAGCAGCGAGAACCGTCACCGTTACAGTTGTGCTAAGCAAAGGCCCCTAATGAGGTCGTCAATGATTAAACATCATGGGGGAACGTGGAGCTCCAGAGACAAGCAAATAAAATTTGATGAGGGCATCACCAAAGAGTTGGCCATCTGGAGAACAGGCTCCTCTTTACAGTCATTAGAATCCAGTTCTTCCTGATTTTGGCCAGGGAATGAGCCGCGGGTCAGAAGGTGTTGGCGGTTTCAGGAAGTGTGAGCGGGCGCGTCTACGTCCTGCAATGTGTAACCAGCGGGAAGCTCTTATCTGCTGACCTACATAATACAGTCTTCCCTCTCAGCTTGCCCGGAAAAACAAGGCCGTTTTGCAAGACGGCGAAGGGGCAAAACAAGGCAGATGGCAGCGCGGGCCCGGAGGCGCTGGTGGCCACGGCGGGATGGCGTGAATGTGGCCGAAATCACAAGTCAGCTGTGTTAACTGTGGTGAAGCACAAGTGGTGTCGCTGCTCACGGGATTAGCATGTTCACCTACACCTGAAAAGCAGGCTCCGGTGATGGCATGACTTATTCATGTTAAATTATTCATGTTAATTCAAAGTTATTTGAACGTTTAATTGTTCAACAGGTGTGTCCCCCTCCCCCTCCATCACCCTGTCTTACCTCCAAGCAGGTGAGGGGACAGGTGAGCAGGAAGGGATCCTATCAGCAGCCTGTGGCCCTCAGGGGGCAGCTGCTCCTCCTCGTCGCCGTCCGTGCCATCCAGGCTCTGGTTGAGCACCCGTGACCCCGACCTCCCGCTGGCCGGTATACTGCGACCGGAGCTGGTTGGTCCAGCCCCTGTGTACCGGATCCTGGGACCATCCGGGCCGTTGGTGTACCTGAACCCCGCGATCCTTTCCCCACCGCTTCCAGATGGGAGATCGGAGCTGGAATAAGCCCGAGTTCTGCCGTCGAACACTGGGCTGCTCTGCTTGCCTCCCATGATCAAGTTCAAAACCTCAGGTCTTTGTTTTAGTCGCGCTCGGAAGTTGTTTCTTAGCCAAGACTCATGGTCACAGAGAGTTCTGGAGATCTAACAACAAAGGAGAGGCCTAACACGCGATCGACAACAAAGGCGAACATCTTAAAGTTTCGCTGCGCGCTCCGCTCGTGCGTAAATTGCGCACTCAAACTGAGGCATAACTTAATTTCCAAATGGTAGATTTTTTTCCCCTTCTTGACCAAACACTTCCTTGTTTTTTTACCCAAGGCAATAGGGAAAAAAATTGCGAAAGCTCTTCAGCTGCACGTTTTCTGCTTCTTTCCGCCAGGAGAGGATTGCGGGCCCAAGTGCGGCCGATCCGGTTCAAGTTTGTTTTTGTGCTCAACTGCGGCTGTGAGGAAAAATAAAGGCAGGGATTGCCTTCCACCCCCCACCCGTGCGACAGTTCCGTCAGCTGCTTAAATTCACCGGGATTCAAAGTAAAAGCACTGTTAATTTAATAACGGATATTTTGTCTACATTATATCATTCTGGGTTCTTTGTTTTTATTCATTTAGTTGTTGCAAATCCAAAAACGAAATTTTCATCTAATCTACTCATTCAAAGACAAATACTAGGGTAGAACTGGGTAATTTGCATCCACAAATGACTTCAAACTCGTAATATATGAAGCTCGGCGGTTGTGTCTGAACACCTGTCACATTAAGCGACTTTTAATTTCAAGCCTTTTTTCAAATGTACGAGATTTGGTCTCTTTTCCCCCCAACGCACGTTGCCGTACAGGTGGTTTTATTTTGAAGGCGTGGCCGCAGCTTCCTGTCTGCCGCTCGATCGCTGTGACGCAAGTCAGCAGGTCGGCAGTGCGCCGTCTGATAAGCGGAGCCACCATGTTTGCTGCTTTGTGGACCTCCAGGTCAATGAGAAGAAAAGAAAAACAGAGCCAACAGTTTATTTAGTTTATTGAATAATTTCACACACAGCAGAAACTGAAACACACTGCATTAGAAACATTCAAATGGGGGGTGGGGAGGGAATTAAAAGACAGATTATTACAAGCCAAAGTAAAAGGGTTTAAGAAACAGTCTTGTATGTGGGTTGTGGAAGGGGCGGGGGGGTCAAAGCGCTGCTGGAGGTGGGATTTTAATTTTACAACAACAGGCTGGAAGAGGCCAGGCCGAACATGACGCCAACAATCGTCCTCTCTGCCTGGGTTGTGCATTTATTACATTTCTAGTTATGAGCAATAAACTCAAACTCAACTCACGCGCGGAGAGAGAAAAAAGATAAAACTGGGAACCACTGACAACCAGGAAGGAAGACTACAGCACAGAAATAGGCCGTCATGTGATGATGAGACGCCCAGAACCGGGGAAGGGCTTAAGCTTTTAAGCTTTAATGTGGGTCCTTATGACTGTAACGTGGTTGAGATTCCTCATAAAGTGACTTTATCTGAGGTATGTGTTTTTGGAGGCGCCGCAGCCGCACCCCAGCACGTGGTCCATGCTGCTGTGAAGCTGCGCACACGAGGTGGCGATGAGGACGAGGATGGGCGGCGGTGAGAGTTCTCTCCCGTATTAAGTCGTGCACCTAATCAGATGAAATGCGACGCTGTAATTGGGAATGACCCACTAACGCGATCCGCCACGTTCTCGGCTTCCGAAGTGGTTGTCCCTCTGTTGTTACCAAGGCAACCATTCGACGTGGATGGCTACGTCTGGAGCGGCAAATTTGATTTGATTACATGTGGACAATCTGCGTGGAAAGGATCCGATTTCAGCCACAGATGTTCTCTTTTTTCTCGATCAGGCTGAAGCTGATCCATCCTCCGTGGCTTTAATTTAATCCGGAATTGCATCCAAATTCTGCGTTCGGCGCTGTTTTCCCACCCTCCTCACTCCAAACTCTTGATCTGCAACGCTCCAATTGCCGCTCTACCCTCTCATTTTGGACTCCTGCGCCATTTGTGCCAACAGATGCGCATGAGAGAGAGAAAAAAAACACATTAACCGGCACGTTTGTAACCAAAGCGACGGGGGAAGATGTGCGCCGTGGTAACGTCTGGCTGCATCTCTGCGTAACGAAAGCTGGCTGGAGCTGATGTAATATTGCTATGGAACCTTAACTAACCAGGCGGTGAATGATTGTGGGAGTTGCATCGTACGTGGCCACACCTCACGTAGCCCCTCATGTTTATGTGTGTGTGGGTGGATGGGAAGGGGGGGACAACACGGTGCACCCTTTGGAAGCAAAGCCACTGAGACATTCAAGAACATGGTGGTGCATTTTGTTGTGTGTGTCTGTGTGTGTCTGTGTGTTTGCATGTGTGTAAGAGTGAGATGCGCTGAGCTCCAGAGGCAGACTGCACCCCGGCTGCAGGGCTCATCACTGCTGGCTGACCCCCATCTGCTGGTGGTCAGGTCCCGGCTCTCCCTCCATGTCAGCGTGATAATGCCCGAAACTGTCG
Organism: Takifugu flavidus; assembly: GCF_003711565.1. NCBI lineage: Eukaryota > Metazoa > Chordata > Actinopteri > Tetraodontiformes > Tetraodontidae > Takifugu > Takifugu flavidus. Next base: position 4,453,503 of record NC_079540.1, read on the forward strand.
TCCTCCAACTCTGGAAGGCCGAGCAGCTGCGAGGGAAGAAGCTGAAGGTCACAAAAAACTCACGAGGCCTTTGGTTTCAAATTGTTCACAGAAGTGCTGATGTAATGGAGCCTTCTTTGAATATGGCTTTGATGCAGGGGTGGGCATCCCAGTGGTACGAGTGCCACCGTCGGACCGAGTTTTCCGTCTTACCAGATATGCATTTCCACCAGGATCCCAGTTTCCTACCTGGTAGGACAGAAAACCAGGTCTGGTTGTAGCACTGGGATTCCTACCCCTGTTAAATCTGTAAATCAGTCATAGATCATGTTGAATTCTGGGAGGAGTTTGGTTTGATTTATCACCAGCAGGGACAACAAGTGGTACTGGCATTTGGACACTGCAGACAAAGGTTATCATTTAAAAGAGTGTGTGGTTCCTCACAGGCCTGAAGGACGTGAAGACCTTCTCCAGGACCTCTAGCAGGGTCTTCTTCCCACAGGAGGAGATGTAGTCCTGGGCCAGCTGGAGGAATGGAAGGCAGTCTTCACTCTCGCTCCACACATGCTGCAAACACAGATGTATACAGTCAGAATATTTAAGTGTAAAACTAATTCCTGACAAGTGGCGCTTCTTTAATCAGTATTTGGACATTTAAGGGTGAAATATGATGTAAATGAAGCCAGACAGAACCACATAGTCTGCATTTTTCCATTACTGCTTTTACTGAATTGCCTCTGTCCACATGACTGTAAACAGAGCCAAGTGTGCTCCAGCACTCAGGGATGGTCGTCCCAGTTTGGCGATTATAGACTCTTCTTATCCAACAGCTCCTCTACCTCGGTTGCTTAATAAACAAGGCGTCACATGACGCTGAAAATGACCCACATGCTCCCTGAATGGAACTGCAGCGCTAGAAACAATGACCAGCAGCCTGGGTGAGAATGGCCGTACCGCAGCGCCCTCTAGTGGAGAGGCGAGTCATTGACTTCTGAGTGGGGAAAACATGCTGAAAAACATGCTTGACCTCGCTGTTTTGACTGTGTTTACGTGTGTGTCGGGGTTACATGTACAGAAATACATGTCTGGAATATTAGGTACGGTATGTCTACCGTTTTGAGACCGTTTGGTCATGTTTACAACAAACGTTTGCCTTTTTTTCCTTCCACAGCAGATGGAAAGTCCCCGTTTAAGCTGTCTGCAGGACAGATCAGCCTGCAGTCACATAACACACTCGGAGTGACATAATATGTTACTAAGCAGACACCATGGATAAATGATCGTGGATGATCTGCGTTCCTGAAGCCTTAGTTGTTGAGGGATTTCAGGGGAATAGGTCAGTTCATAATTGATAATTATCTTTGTGGAGGGCCAAATGGCTCCTTTTTTATATACATCTGTGAAAAACTCAGAGGTTATTTTAAAAAGGTATAGTATCTGCATGTCTGTTTCATGTAATACCAGTTTAATGGTTTACATGGGTTTCGACATAACTGAGGATCCGTTTTACTTTTTCAGGAAAATTCATTTATGTGTTTTAAAATGTAATATCCCATCTGACTGGAACAACTTGTTAAGGTAATTAGAGCTCTTTTTATTGCTTTAAAGATCTAGAGTGTGTATTTTTCAGTAACACATAAACCTGCACCTGGGTTTTAAATAAAAGTTTAGATAGATCGATTTAACGTGTGTGTGGATTTTTAACATATATATATACAGTATATCATTTACAATATCTTGTAAACCATTGAGGTTGTTTAAAAGTTTTTTTTCAATTCCAGTCCTAAATTATTATAAATATTCTCGAGGCAGTTATTTAAATAAATAAATAAATAAATAAATAAATATACCGTTCCCTGGCAGCCACCTTTGGGTTTACTCCTATGGGATGGACTGGTGACAGGTGATTATTCTGTGTAATATATATTTTATCCACTAGATGTCGCCAAATCCTACATTGTTTATTCCAGAACTATTGTGTTACGGTAATGTTTTAAAATACCCCTATTTTATTTTGTTTATTTTGGGGCCATGGTGCACATCAGGACAGACTGTGTGTCATTGTATTTATTGCTTTTTCTTCTTTTTTGGAATAGTGTAAAATATTTAGTATTGTTCATAATGTTGTTGTTTATAATGTTACTCATTGACGGCATGATTACTTAAATAAATGGAAAAATGTGACAAAAATAATATTTTATGAGAAAATTTGATTCGTTTTATTCATTATTATTTTAACGCTACAGCACATTACATATATACGGTCTGCAGCGCTTTTATTTTGAAAATTATAGGCCTGTTTCTGACTTGATGGTGTTGTGGTCCAAAGGGTTATCGCAGTGAATGATGGAGGGGGGAAACACCTTCAGCAGGCCGGATGGGTGGGATGGCTCCAAGTGTGTGCGCCGAAACTGGAATTACATCATCCCTAATCCTCACCCAAAGCCTTCCCATCTCCATGTCCAACCAGGAGAACCAGCACAGCGCGCACACACACACACGCACACACACAGGCACTGCAGAAGGCTCACTTACGAAATTGTCGGTGCCGCCGGGACACAGCACATAGAAGGAAACGCCGGGCTCTGCGTAAAAGTCCATTCGCCTCTCGTCGTCCTCCTCGGCGAAGATGAGGTCGAATGGGTTCCCGGAGCACCACTCCTCCGCCGCTTCCACAAGGTTCTTAAACTCCATCCTCCAGTCTGTGGCGTCCCTGGCTCCGGAGCTTGGTCTCGGTCGTTCTGGCCGTCGCGGCGATGATGCTGAAGACAGAAAAAAACAGCTGATCGGACAGCAGCATCTGCAGCCTCCACTACCACATCACCTCTAGTGCATGGCCCGGGAACGCGGATATAAGAGAGGCTGCCGGGTGCACAGGCGCTCTCAAAGCCCCATTCCCCTCTTCCTCACCACGTTATGAAATCAGCCCGTCGTTCGCATACATGCATACGCAGGAGGACGCTGGAAAAAACGCGATGACGAACAGTGAAGCCGGGCAGGCGTCCATATCTGACTGCGAGTCAGCGTGCGGGCCCAGTGCGAGACACAATTACCGCATCATTTGAACCGGCTGACACCGCGCAGGGTGCCAATGAAGTGAAAAGAATGAATGTCACGCAATAGCGACTGCAGCAATTGTCGCGATATCTGCAAAAAAAATGAAAAGACGAGCAAAACTATTTTTATAAACTTATTATTTTTAATATTCGTATTAGTTTAGAACCAGTTACGCTGCCCAGTGCCACTGAATGTCATGACTCCAGTTTAACCATGTCCTCACGCAGGGGTCCTCACAAAGCCACCAGGGGGCGTTTCAAACCATTTTACGACCTATTCCAGACATCTGTCAAGTTACCAGGGATTAGCATTATTCCGGTGCCGTTACCGTGACAACAAAACCTTTCAAAATAAAAGCACTGCTTCTTTTTTCAAACGACTTCAAGAAAACAAAAAAGCTACAATTATGGGAACATCCCAATGTATTTTATTCAATAGAATATTATGATGCAACACTCTCAATCACATTTCTTTCATGTTATTTCATATTAATAATTCAATATATGAATAGTTAAAATAGAGTTTAAAAATAAAAGTCAACGACTGATTATACTAGATCAAATAAAATGTTTTTTTTTATTATTGCTATTTCTTCTACCTTATTTGTCGACAAGCCCAAAACAGATTTAAATACGTGAAAAAAGAGAAAGTTTTTTTTAATTTTTTTGCTGAAATCTGAATTTAAAAATACAATGTGTTAAATATTCAGCATCTATCAACCAGATCTCCTCCTTGATTGTAATATGACTATTACGCGTCCGGTGAGTCATTAAACCGTCATTTATATTGAAAGGCCGAACCAGAAGTCGTGTTGGTGATGACGGGTGTTTTAGATTTCCTCTCCCCGCACAGCCAGGTCAGTCTGTTGTCGATCCCAGAGGGTGAGATCCACCTCGTGATCCCCCTGCGGGTGGACACTTTTGCACACTGTGGATAGTTTGGACTTTTCGAAGCTGCCCGAACCTTTCAAAACAAAGGGCCATGCATCGCAGAGGCTGGTGAGGGAGGACCGCTGCAGGACGAGCCTGTGTGTCCAGCGCCCAGGGGTGTCGCTTTGTCTGCGGTTTGTCTGCAGCCGCCCTCCACCACCCCAAAAACATCCCAGGAACCCCTGAAAATGGACCCTTTACTCAACGAGGAGGACTCGCAGTGTGCCGAGGAAGAAGAAGAGGTTGATCCAAGAATCCAGGTGGGATTCTCCTTCGGGAATAAAAAAAAGAAGTGGCAGTGACTCTGATTTAAGAAGAAAACTGTCAGAAATATTAAAAAAAGAGAAAGTTACGGGAGAAATGGGATGTATTATTGTAAACCTTCAGATAAACTTTTGGTTTTTCTTTCTGCCTGTTTTTATGCGATTCTTCTGTGTGATGTGTTTACTGTAAACAGGGAGAGCTGGAGAAGTTGAACCAGTCCACCGATGACATTAACAGATGGGAGAGTGAGTTGGAGGTAAGACACTATCACCAACAGGCAGCAGTGCTTTTTAATCCAAAAGAGGACCTTTTGATTCCCACAGGTCTGTAATCCGGTTAAACGGTGTGACAGTTCCACCATAGAGCCATATAACCAAAGAAGGAGATCAGTTTGACTTTGGTTTAAAACCTGTGGTGTTTTTTTCTCTTTCTGTTAAGCAAAATGCATTCCGAGGGCCAAAATGGGTCTCTCCTGTTACTCATTAGATCTTCGCCACTAGCTGGCGCCGAATTTGGCAGCACAGAAAATCTGCTGCATTTGAAGAAGACAGCATTTGTTAAACCCTTATGAGCTTAATTCTAAGTTTACAGGCTGGGGGGTTTTATTAAGTCATCTGACGTGGTGGAATAAATGGCCGTTGTGTCGTGTAGATGCACTGAAGGCCGTTCGTCCTGGAATTAGGGAGCTGGGCTGAGGTGAAATGTGCTGCTGGGGGGCCGCCGGCTGCTTTCCTGAAGAGTCTGGAGATGATTAAAGTCGTAGCTGAGACACTTGGGTGGCGTTGAGTGGCCATTGAGAATGTTAGGCAGTGAACAATAAAGCTGTCAGATGGCGAGCTGGCTCAGGAACACAAATGCAGGAACTGCAATGATGTCACAGAAATTGTGCTTCCTGTGACAGCCTTGTCCTTCAGCTTTATGAACAGGAAGCAGATGCTGCCCTTTTTAAAATGCTCCGTCAAAAGGATGCAGACGCCTGTAGAGCTGGTTGAAAAACCTGGTTTATTTATATCAGCACATGGCTGCTGTCAACTATCCCTGCTCGGCGTGTTTTAAATTTGAAATAAACAGTCCAGGTCATGTTGTGTGTGTCCTGTGATAGACTGGTGACCTTTCCAGGATGTATTCCTGCCTCTCGCCCAATGCCTGCTGGGATAGGCTGCTGCTGTCACATGACCTTGAGCAGGAAGTCGATAGGAATAATATTTGGGTTTTAATTATTATACTGGGATGGGAATGATTCACAGACTTCTACTCATTGCTGCAGCACCAGAACCCAACCTTCCACTGCTGACACACATTAATCGGCGCCATCTGCAGGATAATCGTGATTGGGTCTCAGACGTAGAAATAAACAGACCAGATTTAGCCCTGAACTGGTTTTGGCTTTCAATGGCTTTTGCAGCTTTGACTGGGATGAGGAGGTGCTTGATTGGGGCTGTACTGGCCCCGCTGTGGTGTGAGCTGAATTTGTAAGTCATTACGAGGTTGGGAAAAAAAAGAAGCTATTTCTTCCCTGATGATGCCATTAGTGGACATGTTACGGGATTAGGAAAGTCATTAGGAATAAACCTCCGTTTTCCCTGCCCGTGACATATTTCTGAATAAAAGCTGGCATCATTTTTGTGTGCAGGACTGCCGCCAGCGGTTTCGTGCCATGTTGAGGGAAGCCGCGTTCAAGCTGGACGAGTTGGTGAAGAGGCTCGGCCGAGCGGTGGACGACTCCAAGCCGTACTGGGAAGCACGCAAAGTGGCGAGACAGGTACGCTGGACGGGCCCGAGGGGAGGGGAAGTCACCAGAGAAGAGAGTTTGTCTGGGAATTTAGTGAGGAGAACGCTACAGGGCTCAGTTTATATCTGCTTAAAGGGAGCCGGGTCATGTGACGTCTATTTATAAACCCTGCGGCGCGCTGCGATAGTGCCACAATTCAGCCGAAGAAGAGGAGCTGTCAGCCTCAAACTCCTCCGACTTATCCTAATCTGATTGGATCCCCTTGTAGTGCGGTGGAAGTTTTACTGTGGCTTCATGCAGATGGATGCAAACTAGGGCAACGTTCCACAGCGGTCGGAGCCGTAAACGCCCTCCGCCGCCCTCCGATCCTGGAGGTCACGCTCTTCAGCGCCGATGTGTGCGATCCAGCCCTGGTGGTTGTGTGCCATTCATCATGTGGTTGGCATTTGGCTGTCAGAGGTGTGCACGTGTGGGTGCTGCTGTGGTGCTGGAAATGATTTATGGATGAATATTTAATATTTATTGCATGACCTATTTTAAAGGGATTGAAATGCTAAACACTCACTGACCCCACACACACACACACACACACACACACACACTGAGACAGGCAGACAGACACACACGTGTTTTCCCACCACTCATTCCTGTAGTCTGGGGAGGTTGTGTAGGAATTGCTTTTACTATCCTCTCTTTGTCCCTTTTACCCAGCATTCCCTTCTGCTCCACTGCCTGTCTGTCTGGCTCCCCTCCCTCTCCTCCTCCCCCCCCCGAGTGCCACTCATCCCTCTCCTCCTCTGCAACCTCCAAAAAACCCCTGAAGCGAGTTCATGACAGAGAAGTGTAAGAAATGTAGGGAGTGTCTGGTGCAGGAAGTCGCCGTGAGTCAGCGTCCAGCGTTGCGCACCTGAAGACAAACACGACACAAACAATCACTGAGCGTTGTGTTATATAAACATGTACGTGCACGCTGAGTGTGTGTCGTGTCATTTTAGACTCAAATCATGACCGCGTCATCACACCTCTGCCTCACTGAGTCAGCTGATGGAATATGAGGCTCGATCTGTAGGCTGCGGTTCGTCATTTGTCTGATTTCTTGGTTTTCATGACGACAGAATTGTGCGCTGGGGTCGTGGAACAATTGGGAATAATCACAAACTCAGCGGTGGAATGGAAAACTGAGGTTCTTTGCAGGGCCGTGACCTAGTATCGCTGGAAAAACAGCTTTCTTCTCTGCTCTGCTCATCAAATATCCATCATCGTCCTTCTGCTATCGCCGTCACTGGGAAATGGGTCACGGCGGGACAGAATCGGCAGATAACACCCAAGCAGTCATGTTATTGTCCCACTCTCCTCCTCCTCTTCTTGACTTTCCAGCCCAGGCTCGTTCAACTGCAGATAAGATGCCGTTACCCCGCCCCCAAAAAGACCCATTTTGGTTGGATATGATACAGACCTGTTGGAGATTCTATCTTAGCAGGAGTGACAGTGATGAGGGGCAGGGGTGGTGCGTGTGTGTGTGTGTGTGTGTGTGTGTGTGTGTGTGTGTGTGTGTGGAGGGCGGGGTCATGTCAAATGGGTCCCTGTCTCAGAGAACAAATAAGATGCCAACACTGAACTTACCGAGTTTCCAGGAAGTAGATCTTTTTTTAAAAGAATGAATAAACACTGTTGCCTAGATGCTGACAGTGACCTTCCCAGTTGAAAATATCTGAAATATACTCACGCAGCAGCCTCGTCGCTGTTGTTTTTCTTCTCAAAGCGCTTCTAGACAAACTAAATCTGTCCTTCTAAATTTAGAATCGCGTTCGCACCTCGGGTTGTCTCCAGGGTGACTTTAAATAAATGGCTCCGTCCAAAAAAAAGAAAAAAAGCCTTGTTCCTGCTGTGAAGTCTGCGACATTGGTGGTAACGATGACGTCTGATTGAGTCAAGCCTCTCAGAGAGGACAGAGTGGGTCCCAACAATGTCCAGCATGATGGAAATTTCAGGACTCTGACAGTGGGCTCAACTCAAACCTACATACTGACAAAGCTTTGTTGTTCTTCAGGCCAAACCACATTTGTTAGAAATACGCAGAAGATGATTAAACATGCAAACACCGAGGCTGTGGAGAAGAATTGTAAAACCCTAAATCACCGATGACCCCTACAAGGACGCTTATTTTACTAGCATTGTTTATTTTCAGTCATTGACCTTTGTGACCCTGTTTTAGCCTTAACTGTGCTTCTAATTGTTAGGCTCAGATTGAGGCCCAAAAGGCCACTCAGGAATTCCAGCGGGCTGTGGAGATCCTGCGGGCCGCCAAGGAGACCATCGCTCTGGCCGAGGAGAGGCTGCTAGAGGAGGACAGCCGTCAGTTCGACTCCGCTTGGCAGGAAATGCTTAACCACGCTACTCAGAGGGTAAACATGTGGCGCCGGGCCGCTAGAAAATAACGGGTTCGGTTCTCCAGGCGGAGATGTAGGAAATGGAGAAAGTGGAAAAACATTCCCTCATTGTTCTAGGTGATGGAGGCGGAGCAGTCGAGAACGCGCAGCGAAGCTGAGCACAAGAAGACGGCAGCCAATTACAACTCCTGCATCAGTCACATGAGGCAGTTGGAGAAGAAACTCAAACGCTCCATCAACAAATCCAGGTCTGCCTCTGCTTTCTCGCCCCTCTCTCCTTTCCACGCTTACGTTGCGCAAGTGTGGTTGTGTGTGCGAAGTAAGGCCCACTTATGTCATCTGATGCAACCCAGATGTTTCATGGCACGGTTGCGTAGTACTTGGGTGTATTCCCTGTGTAAGGCTGAAGGAATGTAGCTGCTCAAGGGCGACTGTTATTCCTGTTTCTGGTTTTTCCTCCACCCGTCTCAGATTTTCTTCTACTTTCTCTCCCTGTAGGCCATATTTTGAACTGAAAGCCAAGTATTATCTGCAGCTTGAGGTGTGTACTGTAGAACAGTTAAAGCTAACAGTTAAAGCGACGCCTTAAGACACCCACACAACATTTCTGTTGATTTCTCATAGCAACTGAAGGCACTCGTGGAAGAGCGTCAGGCAAAACTCGTGTCTGCGAAGGCGGAGTACCGTGCAGCGCTGCGCAATTTGGAGAGTATCTCCGAGGAGATCCACGCCCAGCGACGGTCCCTCGCCATGGGAACCAGGGAGCAGGGTGTAGGCGCAGAGGGGGACGCAGGCGACGATGACATCGCCAACTTCAAAATGGAGTCCGACGGGCTGTCAAGTAAGTATCTCAGGAACCGTCTGCTCGTTGGCCCCGTGTCAACATTGTTTGATGTTTGTGCTTTTGGTTTTTTGGTTTTTCATCCGTGTGTCTGCATGTTTAATGTGTTTATCTGTGTTTCAGTGATGTCCGTGTCAATCGATGAAGGGGGCAGTCACAGTAACAGCTCAGAAGATGAGGCTGATAATCTCACCACCTCCTCACCCCGAGCCTCATCTTCCTCGTCTACTACCCCGTCCTCTCCCCTCGACATGCCCTCCCCGTTCCCCTCCTTGTCCCCCTCGCTCTGCAGCCCCTGCTCCTACCTTCCCTCCACCCCCCCCTCCACTGGTCTCGGTGCACTGGACTTAGAAAGTCCCTGTAGCTCTCATGATGTAGATTCAGTCTGTGGCTCAGGCCACGTCTCCCCTCTCCTGGGCCCCCGCAGCCAGTGCAGTGGGGCGTCTTCTCCAGACTGTGAACAGGAGAGAGGTGTGTGTGTTCATCACATCTGTGTGAGTGTGTGTGTGTGTGTGTGTGTGTGTGTGTGTGTGTGTGTGTGTGTGTGTGTGTGTGTTGTCACAATTCAATCAAAACTGTTAGCACATATTTGCACATATTTACCACACATAACAGTAATGGTAGTCAGGTGTACCACAAGGCGACCAGGGGTCGTGAACCTGTTGCAGACAAATGTTATTGCCATACATAATCCAACAATCCAACTTAATCCGTCTGGGGTCCATCCAAAGGAACAAAATGAGATATGAGTCCATCTGTGGTCTGATCCTAGAAAACAGCATTTGGTAACATCCTCTCCAGCGTTTCCTTGCAGTATCAAAATATAATGAAATTCCATCAAAGTGCAAAAACAGTGCCCTTCAGTGTGCCATTATCTTAACCCTCCCATCCTCACTTAAAGGTCCCCCAGTTTTCTAGTTTAAAATTAAGGCTGACTCTGTTTCTAAAATGGAAATTCAAGCCATGTCATCACATTTTATTCCTGTCTGCAGGTGACCGAGCAGAGGGAGCAGAGGCCACGTTAGAATCCAGTCTGAACAAGCTCACCTTGACTGTAGCACAAGAGGAAGAAGGGGACTCAGGGGATGACCCCCCTTACATGAACCCTGAACTTTCCTCTCCTGCCACCAACTCTCTTCTGCTGCTCAACGGCGTCTAGGTGCCATCGTTTGACAACCTGGACAACTTGGGAGCGGTGTTCCAGGAGACAAAGTGGGAAAAGGACCTTAGCTCCAACTGACAGTCCATTGCTTTCCTTTATCATCTGAGCGTCAGATGGCGTCATTTTAAAGGTGCAACATTTCGTGTATTTAAATGTCAATACATACAGTAACAGTAAGCACATTGTCAAAGCCCCATCGAACTGATGAAGGCAGAAACAGGGCAGCCTCTTCATACTATTGGTTGACTGTTGCAAGAGGACGTTCCCTGTTGCTGAACCGAACAGTTTCACTACTTCTGTTTTTGCCAAAACAGCGTATCCGTAGTGTGCCATTAAGAAATCAGACAGTGTTTGTTTTATTCCTCCAATAGTGTTAACATGTCCATGTGTTTGTTGTGTTGTAAATGTAAAGTAATCTACGGTCAGTAGCTCCATCGAATGATTGAAGGCGTGATTGAATGAACATGGTGTGAGTGCTCGAGTGATTGTTTTTGTGCTCCAATATTGCCCTATAAGACAAATATTCTATATTTATACTGCCTTGTCCTTGTATATGAATAACACTCTGTGGTTACTGTTGATATTAACAGAATAGTCAGAAATAAACACATCCTACATTTATGTCATGTTTTATTATTTTGAAGTAATAAAATCTGTCTGTGACATGAGTTACTCAAGGTCGTTCTGATTGCATCAAAACCAGAGGTTTAGAGGTCAGACATTTAGCAACGTATAAGGTCTTTACTCAGGTTACATTAAAGGTATAAAATTTAGTACTGTTATCCAAAAAGTGAGTTAAGATTTTGTGTCCTTCGAGCTCCAGTTCTTCAGAGTAAACCTGTGCGTTATCCTGACGTCCTGCATTATACTGACATCTAGCGTCTATTCTGGGATCTGCATCTGAAGTCAGTGCGGCCTTGCAAAATAAACTTGTTTTTAATTATTAGTGAAATTGTTAGAACTTCTGCCACGATTATACCTGCGATTGATTTGAAAAACCATATGCAGTGAAACTGTATTTTACAGGTCATTTATCATTCCGGGGTTACAAGTTCTATGGTTCTTCTTTTTGCCGAAAAGGAGAATTTCGGATACAGAAAAGAATTTTGGAGGATTCTAATACTTTAGCGTCAGAATCACAAAACATGCCATGGCCATATTACAGTCTGCTGAGACCGAACGAGGGCTCACCAAACGTTTTGGGGATGGAATTTCGGAAATATATAAAGTTTATATAATTCGAAACACAGGATTTTTAATTCCCCAAAGAAACCAGCCTCTCTTCCTGATTTTATCAATTGATTTAATCTAAACACAATGTTAGTGTGACGCCTGTCACATGACATCCAATAAATAATCCCCGCCCCCTCATTCTATTGGACGAGACATCTGCATGCTGCGATGTGATTGGTCCAGTAAACCTACATTTCCGGTGATTTTAATTACGTTATTGTGCAAAAATCACTTGTAGTCATGCGGTTCGCTTGATAGTTTTTGTCAGTCGCGTCTGTTTTATTATTATCCTTCTAAAACCACGGTATAAGCCATGCTTTTATACATTGCAGCTGTTATTCTGTGGGTTTCAGGTAATTCGGAACGTTTATAAGTTGTTTACCTTTTAGCTAACAGAATTAGCACGCTTCCTCTTTCCTCTGTATGATTATTGTGTGGTTTACATTATGATTACTTTATGATGACAACTAACTGTTCTTAGAATATATGTAACATGCATGTCTTTGAGTAATCTGGTGTACATTGTTTATTATACAAACGTATATTCAATTTGAGACACGCGAGTAAGGACACGAAAGGACAATATTCATTCCTAAAGAGGAAAATGGAACCAACATAATGTCATTGTAATTATTGCCATAACACTGATTATGAATATTATTTTTCTTCCACTCGTTCCTTCAGCCGCAGAGGGAAAATCTATCCCCTCTCTTCCAAATTTTGGGACTACCTACCATGTTAAAGGTAAGACGTGCATAAGATTAAAAATTAAACCCCTCTCTTCATCACGTTTTGCTCAGATGTGTCGCATTTGCCATTACAGGACTGATTTCGCTGCCTTATGCTGAAATAAAAGAGCCATTTGAGGCTTGGTTTGACCTAACGGCAAACTCCAGCCGAATAGATTACTACCACGGTAAGGGAAAAAAAGAACTGACTCTGCATCTTGTCTGCTTAGGAGGACTTGTGATGTGAAACTAACAGCCTGTTGTATCAAATAAAATGGCCAGAGAGAACCACGAGTTGCACAATGAAGTGAAAAAGAAAGCTTGCTTGCAAAACTTTTGATTCGTCTTACACGATCACTTTCTCGTTGCTTTCCCCCCCCATAATGGGAGCCAGGCTTAGGTTTACAACTTATCATAAGGAAAATTGATGAATGACAGTTTCCTGTTTCATACTGAGAAGAATTTGCCATTGCCAAGACAGAAATTTATCAACTTTAGGAACTTCAATGATCTGACGATATCTCATGATCAGGCCAGGTGTCCACGTACCAGCTGGGCGGCGAGAAGCAGTGGGGCACTTCGTACAAGATCTCGCCGGAGACCAACGAGGTCGAGCAGAATGTGATGAAGTGTTTTCAGGTCAACGGAACAAAGGAAGAGGCCGTGGCACCACAGGCGGCTTTGCCGCAGCTGCAGGGCTTCCAGGTGTGTTTGTTAGACTTGAAATGCATCGTTAGCCTGTCGTCACGACCAGATATGACGGCTGTACCATCTATTTAGCAGAAACTATCAGCAGAAAGGTGGCGAGATTTAACCCTCTTGTGATGTTCCAACCCTTTTCTCCTAGTTCCTGAGGGTAGAATACTACAGCGGTTCCCTGTGTGAAGTCTGGCAGAACGTGACCAACGTGGGTTACAAGAAGAACACGTACACCCTGTGGGTGACCCGTGCAGAGAGGGCCGCCAACGGCACGGAGAGTCCCGTCCTGCCCGTCCACTACGAGATGATGGGTTACAACACCCTCCTGGGGTCCCATTATGATAAATACTTGGTCGACTACAAAGACTTCAGCACTCACGTGGACCCTAAAATCTTCACACTGCCCGAAGGTTTGTGCTTCACTGCCAAGCAACAAAGACCTAAAGAAGGTGTGGTGGGTTTTCCTCATTCATATCTCCTGACAGGTATGACCTGTGAGGGGTTTCCTGGCCCAGGAGTTGAGCACCACATGTTGGCCAATCCGATGAAAGACCTCATCCACACGTCGGCATCGGGCCACTCTCAGCGCATCTTCGGTCATTTCAAAGAAAAGTTCCAGCGTCGGTATGAAGACGACAAAGAACACGACATCAGGCAGCAAGCTTTCATTCACAATCTAAGGTGAGACGACTGAAGGAGTCGTATCGCTGCGACCTGGAATAGATGCTGTTTTCTTTATATTTATATATATATCTTTCTTTTTTTTTCTCCTCCAGGTACGTTCACTCTAAGAACAGAGCAGGACTGTCCTACACTCTGGCTTTGAACTCCCTCTCTGATCGCACCATGTCTGAGTTGGGCGCCATGAGGGGAAAGAAGCAAAGAAAGACCCCTAACAGAGGGCTCCCCTTCCCCTTAAAACTATATGAAAATGTGCAAGTGCCAGATTCCCTCGACTGGAGGCTTTATGGTGCTGTGACCCCAGTCAAAGACCAGGCTATATGTGGCTCATGCTGGAGCTTTGCCACCACCGGGACGATAGAGGGCGCCCTTTTCCTAAAGGTAAAAGTTATGTCACGTTTGCAGGCTTCATTTCAAATGTCACCATTGACGACATTTGCAACTTCTTTTTGGACTAGATTCACATCTGTGTTAATCTATTTTAATTTCTGTAAATGTGTTAAATTAAGGGGAGTGACAAAATTGATTTATAGATGCAAGATTTTCCAAAAAAGCAGTAAAAAGACACAAAGTTGGATGTAATTACACAAATACACAAGTTGAATTGCATAAACCTGACTCCAGCAAGCACGTGATGCAGCGCCTCATCCTTGTCTTTCAGACGGGCTTTCTGCAGGTTCTGTCCCAGCAGATTCTGATGGACTGTTCCTGGGGGTTCGGCAACAACGCCTGCGACGGCGGAGAGGAGTGGAGGTCGTACGAGTGGATCATGAAACACGGCGGCATTGCCCTGGCAGAAACTTACGGCCCCTATATGGGCATGGTGAGGTCACGTCTCCTCCCTGTCAAATTATGCAATGTTTTGTTCCCACGAACACATTTGAAGACATTCCTTATCAAGTTGTTCGCTTCTCCATCAGCCTGTTTGTACTTCTGCCAACTACTTTTTTTTTTTTTTTTACATTTTCAGCAGGAGCTTCCTCCTCTTCACATCCTTGACTAGTTTTTCTCTTTTACCAGAATGGCTTTTGCCACGTTAACTCATCGGAGCTTGTCGCACAGATCCAGAGTTACACCAACGTAACTTCTGGAGATGCAATGGCGCTGAAGCTGGCGCTCTTTAAACACGGGCCGGTGGCCGTGAGCATCGACGCTTCGCACCGCTCGTTTGTTTTCTACAGCCACGGCGTCTACTACGAACCTGCTTGTGGTGAGTTTCACTTTAATTTTGTATTTTTTTACAGTCGTCCTCCTCCTTACGATATGCCGTCTTCTCCCTCCCCAGGCAGCACCATTAACGACCTGGACCATGCTGTCCTCGCTGTAGGGTACGGGAACCTCAATGGTGAACCATACTGGCTGATTAAGAACTCGTGGTCCACCTACTGGGGCAACGATGGCTATATCCTCATGTCAATGAAGGACAATAACTGTGGTGTCGCCACCGACGCTACATTTGTTACTCTGGCATGAACCTGATTATTTCTGTTGATCAACGCGACAGCGCATGCAAAATGTGATGACATCATTTAGCGATACACTTAAATGGAAGTGAAATTGCACAGTTCGCACAGATGTTTCCTATTTTTAATCAAGAGAGTTCTAGCCTGTGCCTTTTTTGTGTCTTCTGTTTTGTTTGTTCAATTGAGCCCTTCAGATGTACCAAGCTGGAATTAAAGTAATAAAGCTTTGCTATTTTATCTCTTGAAATCAAGTTGTTGTTGTTGTTGTTGTTTTTGGGGGGTGGAATGAAAGGAATTTTATAAACAATTCAAAATCAAATCATCTCCATTTATTTTAAGTCTGTTACAATTTTTATTGTACCAGTAAGGGGAAAACTCCCCTTTAATGGAGGGGGGGCACTGGCAAAGGAGCTGTATGTTGCTTTACGTTGCTGTTCTGAGAACATTGAACCCACAATGCTCTGTTTCTGAACTTATAACTGTTCAGATCCTGGCAGCAGGACAGGTCCAGGACAGTCACATGAGATCCTGTGATTTCTTCGTAAATGTATAATCAAGTCTGAAATGTCCCGTAGCGTTGGGGGAATATTCAACTCGTATCAGCATACAATTGGCTTTTGAACTCCTGAAATGGAATTGTAAAATTAGGTTTTCGCTTTGCGGTTAGACCTGAAAACAAACTGTCTCCTTTGTCCCATGATTTTTAGCTTTAGCCCAACATGGTTCAACTTGCACATCAATCTTTTAGTGCTTTACAGTATTGTTGGAGCTGGAATTTATTCCAGCTGTCTTTGGGCAAGAGGCTGGCTTCACCCTGGACAGGTTACAAAGTAATAGTAGGGCTAACATTTAGCAATGAAGGACCACTGACTCTTATTAACAGTTGGTTTAGTGTCCCATCCCCCAAATGTATGTCTTTAGTTTGTGACAGGAAGCCTGAGAACCCACAGAAAAACCATGCAGAAATTGTAATACTGAAGTAATGCCCTGATTCAAGTTTGACCAAGTCACATTTCCTCAAGAAAGAAGACACTGAATTTGGGTTTATTTTATCTTTAATTTTCAAAATTAGAGTCCTGCATAAAATGTCAAGATTGGTCCCTTTGACGCATCCACTTTTGTCCCGGATGTGTGCTTGAAATCCTTGTTTCTTTAACTGCTTTACATGATATGTCGACACCAGTATAACTCGCAGGAGACGGAAATTAGCAATATAGCTAAACTTGGATGATTCGAATAATGGGGAACATAAATCCTGTCACACACTCTTGTCAGCCTGGGTTGCCAGGTGCTGGAGCTCCCGTTCCTTTGAGCCGCTGCGTGACTGATGGATGTCTTCAGATGTCTGAGGGCTGCTTCTATTGGAAGACAGCCAAAAAAGGTGTTACACAACAACAGAACAAGGTCACCAGGGGCAAGCAGATTAACAGCAAAACCAAAATGAAGAGGTTTAGGAAGGCACAGGGGCCGTTTAACAGCGATTTTCGTACCTCAGATCCCAGTTCTCAGCATCCTCCACTCTGTCTGGAAGAGGTCTGTTGGCGGTTTCGGGCAGGGCCAGGGCCAGGCCAGCAGCCAGCAGTGCGGAGGCGCCAAAGATGACTTGTGGTATAGCAGAGCTTTGGTTGTGTAGCAGGTTTATTAAGGGTGCCAAGATTCCACCGATCCTTGCAAACATACTTGATGCTCCAATCCCTGTTTGCCTGTAGATCACGGATGAAACGAGAGTCACCGACTCCAAACTGTAAAACTCTTTGGATTAGGTGTGATTGAGGTAGACGTGCGTGGACTTACCGGAGCACGGTGGGAAATATCTCGGCAGTGTATACGTAGATCACAGCAAAGGAAGC
The DNA here is from genome assembly GCF_003711565.1 of Takifugu flavidus. NCBI lineage: Eukaryota > Metazoa > Chordata > Actinopteri > Tetraodontiformes > Tetraodontidae > Takifugu > Takifugu flavidus. Next base: position 4,470,511 of record NC_079540.1, read on the forward strand.
CGATATCCCAAACTTCCCCAACATGGCGAGGGCCGTCCGGACCTTGGATGCATCTGCAGAGAGATGGGTGTAGATTGTGTGACGAACCTTTGACGCTCACTTTAACCTTCCTCTCATAACACAACACATAAGATCTGCCATAACGCAGCGGCTCGTGGCCCCTCCCTCTGGAACAACCCTCCTGACTCCACCGAAATCACAGGCCCCGCCTCCAAATTTACAAAACTTCAGGGATCTGCCGCTAACATCCTGGTGCCAGATACCACAGCACACCTTCAGCTTGTCTGAACCTCTTGTACAGCTCTATAATAAAACTGACTTGACTACCCGCAGGGATGGCGAGCATGAGGAGACAGCTGAGCCCGCCAGTAGCCAGAAATCCGCTCTGACAGAGTCGCCGACTGTAGGGCAGCACGAACAGGACGAGCGTGCGAGCAGGAATTTCAATCAACCCAAATATAAACTGGGTGAGATATAGGTCCGTCCCGAGCCTGGACACCCCCAGCGAGAGGCCGTAGTACACCAGCACGTTGACAAACCTGTGTGGGAACAAAGAGAATTTAAGGAAAATCACAACGGTGCACAAATTAAAATGCGTTTTTAATTTTAATTAACACGTCCAATTTACCAGGCGAAGAACAGGATGAGAGACCGCTTCCTCATCTGAGGCGTCCGTACAAGATCCAAGGCCGAAAGGCTCTGCTTCCTGCCAATAACAAGCTTCTCCACCTGGACAAGTCATTTTAGTCAGGCTACACCATTCAGTTTACTTAAGATATGCAATTTTTTCAGACTTTTGTCATTTATGTGTCAACATATGAACCCTTGGACTTTAATGCGTAATCCACTTCAATCCCAGGAGGCACCTGTAGATTTGGAGGCAAGACCCGGCCGTTGACACGTGCAGCCTTCTGCAGGAGCGCTATAGCTTCCTCCTTCCTGTCCTTGGTCAGCAACCATCTTGCAGACTGAGGAACCACCCTTAGCATACAGAAGAGTGGGGTAAATAGCCAGGATCATCACCATGGATCAAAGACATGAGTAGAAGGTAACATGTTCCCACCATATATAGAAGAAAAGCAGAAATCCCGGGGCTGATATGGCCAGTTGAAGCTTTCTCCAGTCACGTATCAAGTACGCTACACCCGCTAGTAGCATGTAGCCGATATTGAAGGCATAGTCGGTGATGATGCCAGCTAGCATCCGGTTCTTGGGACAGGTCCACTCCGTGCCTTTGAGGTTGAAGTTTGGATTTGGGAAACAGAGGAGAGGAAAACAAAGATGCAAGGCATTCACATTCATTTTGGTCTTTTTTTAAAATTCAAGTCTGTCTGTACCCAGCACAAAGGCGTTCATGATGACCCCGGATATGGTTGAGCCGACAACAAAGCGAAGGACCACATAAACAGGAAAGTTAGGGGCGAAAGCTGCAGCGACCCCAAACACAGCCTGGATGGCGATGGACAACAGCATCACAAAGCGGCGGCCATACCTTCGACAGTTGGGGGGGGGGGGGGAGAGGGAGAGAGGCAGGAGTGGGCAAAAGTTAACATCCTGCTGGGAGAGAAGAGCGACACCAACCTGTCCGCCATGGAGCCGAACACCACAGCCCCCACCAGCAGACCGAACATGTAGACGGACGAACCCAGGCTGTCGAGCCCGGCTTTGTCGCACACCAAGTCCCACTGAAAGAGAGGAGACAAGTCTCACTGTGACAGAAAAAGCGTGTTGAAGAGACGCTGTGATTTAGAATGATCACTCCCATGCTCAGCTGCTACAGCGGGAGTTACAGAATCATTTTATTGACCTCCACCAGGTGGTTATGTGACAGCTGGGTTGTTGTATTGTTTGACTGCGACCAAAAACTAACTTTAAAAAAGTTATAAACGGATTTTAATGTGTTTTTAATGTTCGTGGGCTGAGGCAGACCTCATTCGATTTTTTTGTGATGTTCCAGATTCTGGAGCCAAGTGGCTTTGATCCTGAAAGAAACCTAGTATGTTATGTAATATTGCTCAGATGTATTTAATAATGTATGGAGTAATTTCCTCTTAACCTCCCGTAACGTCGTGCAGGAGACAAATCTTTTTGATAAAATATGCGCGGTGAGATCGCTTCTATACTTTTGGCTCAATTATTCCTCGAATCATTGATCTGGAGCACCGAGATCTGGGTTTTTAAAGACAACACATGAGCCGTTGCACCGTTTTTAAGAACACATTATCCAGCTTACCTCTGTCACGGTCGTGCTTTGGAACGTGTCCCGGCTGTAGACCCATCCGTGCCCACATGGGACGCGCTCTGTCCGGTTCCTCAATGGTGACAGAGGCGCACAGGACAATTCCAGGAGGCTAAAGTTCACCTTTTCCGTGGCCATGAAAAGAGAGTGATTCCCGGAGTCCCCCCGGCACTGATGGGGCGGTGTGGCTTCGGTGAAGATGCTCACCATCATGTGAAGTGAGAGGAGAACCTGAGGTAAACAAATCCAGATGTACAATAGCTTCTGATATTTGCCAAAGCCTCCGATGGTGGAGATGAGCTCGTCGAAATTCATTGTGAGGGTGGGGAGGGACCCGAAGAGAGACTATCCCCACTTTCTTCACACACAACCGCGACTGAGTGAGCTGCCTCGCCTGCTTGGCTCCTCAAATATGCCGCTTTGGGATTTTGAATGCGCGGTTTGTCGCGGCCTTACGGTGTCGGCGCTGCAGGGTTCCTGGAATGTGAGCACTGTCTTCACATTCCTTTATAATAAATATCTGGATGTGCTGGAGATGTATGATATTACTTGTACACATAGCACTTTATTCTGATTACATGCGGGAGGGAAAACCCCCAAGTACGCATCGCACGGTGTCCATTGCGCGAAATCCATCCATGTACAAGCACTATCACTCTGATTAGGAGCCGCAGAACAGCAAGAAAATTGCTTTTTATGATAAAGGAATACCTAAAGCAGAGAATGCTTTTTTCCCTTTCCTGGGTCACAGGGCTACGCACATAGGTGAAGGCAGGGTGCATCCCTGGATTAGTCGCCAGTTCATCACAGGGCATTTGTGGGTTCATTGCCTTGCTCAAGGGTGCCCCGGCAGTGAGCTGAAGGTATCCTAGCACCTTCCCTTAGTACCAGAACACATTCCGTGCTTTGGCCGCATCGGGGCTCTAACCAGAAACCCTAAATTTCTCAGCCCAGTGCCCCAACAAATGGAACTACTTTTCAAAGAGGGTGAAAGTTGTAGTGGCAATTATGTTAATATGGCTCATCCCGGTGCCGCTGATGACCAGAGAAAAATGCTGGCGTTATAAACGAAATCACATGCGTTAAGTAAATGCAGCTGTTTCCATGAAGATTTTACGGAGGAAAAATGCCAGTACCGTAAATGCGCGACAAATGGCGCACAGCCATGCAGCCCGCCGAGTTACAAAAGTCTGTTGCTTAACAGTTTTAGCGGTGGGGGGCATAAATCACGAAAAAAGCAATGAAAAACCCTCTGCGGCCATCCTTCGTTTGAGACACGTAATTAGACCATCCTTCACAGGGGGGTTTAAACCCTAACCTTCACCTTCTGAGCCCAAACCCTTGTTCTTCTTATTGGCAACACACACGGGACAGTTCATTTTTCTAGTTGCAAAAGAAAAAGCAGTGTAAAACACATGGCATCTCTCTCAATCCATTTGCCTCAACGAAACACGAAGTATCAATCAATCAATCAATCAATCAATCAATCAATCAATCAATCAATCAATCAATCAATCAATCAATCAATCTTTATCACTGTGTAATTGATTTAGGATTTCCTTTTTAATTAACGTCAGACTTTCATTCGTTGAATCAAGCATCCCCTCTATTTATGGGGGGACAGTCTGTGATTATAAAAACACAAATCAACTGAAATACAACTTTAGACATCTTCTAGCTGGTTGTAAATGGAACCCTTATTTCCTGTGCGGTTCCTGTGGTGGGTGCTTGTGACGTCACCGACGCTGGAACTGGTTCGTGAGCGTCCGTCAAGTCAGATCATATCCTCCCGGAAACGGACATAAGTAAAAGCAAACAGTTTACATGTACGGCGTGAGTAACACGATACACCCCTGAAACAAAATATTCCGTATACAGGTAATAGCCTTGTGCCGTCAATTGAAACGTAGGAAGGTTTTCGTGCATGTGGTCACGTGATGAGAGTAAACGACACTATTGTTGTGGCATAAAGTTCACTTCTGAAGAAAGATTACTTGCTCTCCAGAACATTTCTCAATATTGTTACCATTTCTTTGGGTTTATGCTTTTTATTTTTTATTTTCTAAACGCATCCATCCCAGTTGGCCTTGCTGGCTCTAACAGGGAGTTTATTCTGAAGGCGCTGGCCGGAAGTACGATTCTCCCTTCTGTCTTCTCGATGGTAAGGGAGGCTGAAGTGAGAGGCTGAGGGAGATGGCTGAAAGAGGACGGACCGGGTCAGGAACGACCGTGGAACCCAAACAGGGGTGACCGTCATCATCTGGATCCGCTGTGGAGACGATCCGCCCGGGGGATCCTGCTGTCGCCGCATTTACCTCCTCATCCGTGACACGTTCATCCATCAGCAGATTACCCTCCCGCAGGATTATTGCCAGATTTTAGGATACACACATCTTTTGGACTGAAGGGAATCACCCGTCACCCGAACCTGTGAGTAGATCGCAGCTCCGGTGCTGATTTCCCACCTCAGACGGATGCTTTTCTCAGTTTTAATGCCAATGTCATGCATCGTAAGGTCAGCTGATTGAGCTGCTGCGGGGACGCGTAAACGCACGGATCCGCTGATGTTGATGAAGCCCCACCCTCAGACATCATCCACGCAGCAGTTTTATTCCACATGCATGAATGAACCCTGACCTATTTACGCAGGATACAGAAGCAGCGTCCATAACATGCAGGCACTGATGCTAATTTCTGGGTTATCACCGGCTTTGTTATCTAAATCGTCCTAAAGGTGCGCTCAGATCTATCTTTAATAACCGTGGTGTGGTCCTATCGAGTAAATTGGTTGACTTGTTGTTGTTTTTTTAGGTTCGTAGCTTAAATTGTGCATAAATTTAGCTTTTGGAGTCTTTCCATGATTCCAACTCTAAATTTGGGGGTGTCTCTCTTCCGGATTAGCTGTAAAAAGAAAAGAAAAAGGAGAGGCTGACACAAATATAGCATTGTGCTCTAGTGGGGAAGACATTCCAAGGATGAAGGGTCTCTTTTCACAGGACGGAGCATGTGCACAAGTGTCAGCGTCACGCGTGTGTTTCATGTGTGAAACAATTGCTGTGAAGAAGAGAGACGTCTGCTCCCTTTCTATTTATACACCTCCGCCCGTTGCTAGCTCTCTGATGTGTCACGCAGATGAATTGCGCAGGTCTGTAGCTCGGATGCAGACAGCAGCTGCCAACCCTGGCCCCCGCAAGGTCAGCATGCACGTGCACTGCCGTGTTCAGGGCCAGAGAATGGTGTGGCCAGGGTCGGACCTGAGACCACTTCAATAGTCTAACATAACACAGACCCTCCTCCTCTTCTCCTCCTCCTCCTTCTTCTTCTTCACTACTTGCAGCAGGTACTTTTGCTGCTGTCTCAGCTCCAGCGGGTGAAGTGTTTCCCGTAGGCGGACGCTTTCGCCGCACGGTGCTGTTCTCAAAAGTTGCTCTCAGCTCCCGTCTGGCTTGTAATAAAGTGGTTTGTCCTCCGTTTATTCAGCACGCTGGCAGGCAGCGTGGAGGAGACGCTGGCAGCACTTGATGCTAAAGACTCTGCGGGGAAAGAGGCGCATCGATTTCTCCGGATGCTACATCAAACATCACTAGCGCATGTCTCCGTGTCTGTCTCTCCTCCAGGTTGCTGCCAGGTTCATCCCGCAGTGCTCCTGAGGCCCATGGCCCATTTATCACTTAACTAGTAAGTGGTGAGCCAAGCTGGCCTCCTCGACCTTTGACCTGGACCCGGACCCGGACCCCGAGTCCGACCAGCGGCACGTCCGCGAAGAGCAGTATGTGGGCGAGGGCGAGTTCGGCCAGCTGGACACGGCGCCGCCTGACTGCAGGGATGCTGAAACCATCACAGGTGCATGTGGCTTTGGTTTCCATGGCGATGGCCACTGCTGGACAGCGTTGCGACGGTCCCCTCTCGGCTGCGCTGTGAACGCTCTCCTCTCTCCCCCGCCAGATGTGTGCAACAGCACCGACCTCCCGGAGTTCGAGATCATCAGTCTTCTGGAGGAGCAGCTGCCAGTGTACCGTTTGCGGGCTGACACGGTCTACGGCTACGACCACGATGACTGGCTCCACACTCCCCTGGTGGCGCCAGACGCCAGGTTCGACCTGACCGCCGAGCAGATCGAAGAGACCCTCAAGTACTTCTGTAAGTTTGCCGGGAGATTCTGCATCCCAGTGCTGCCACTTTTGGCCTTCAGGACACCCATCAGGGTCTTCGCCGTTCCAGTTCTGACTCACGGGTGTGATGTTAATGGCGTTCAGCTGCGGTGGGGTGATTCTCCGTATCCCGAGCCTCAAAAAAGGGTTCCTTTTTTATGTAAAAGATTAGATTTAGACGTAGAGTTCATCTAAAACTAAAATAAATATTTGTTGTCCTCATACTTTACCACTTAGGTAGATGGATGGATGGATGGATGGATGGATGGATGGATGGATGGATGGATGATGGATGGATGGATGGATGGATGGATGGATGGATGGATGGATGGATGGATGGATGGATGGATGGATGGATAGATAGATAGATAGATAGATAGATAGATAGATAGATAGATAGATAGATAGATAGATAGATAGATTTACATAGTATATTTTTGGATTAATGGAGGGTCACCATGGAAACGGTGTCTGGAGGCAGATTCAAAGGAGAACAGGAGTGAGAGGATGGAAGGAAGGTAGGGAAGAGACATGTGGGAGTTTCAACAAATTGATTGCCAATTATTTAGCCGTTGACGAAGGGAGTCTCTGATTGGCTGATTGGCTTTCTGTGTCATCAAACCGAAAGACGCCGCCTTCCAAATCCACTGCGCTGCTCCGGCTCCGCGCTCTGCCTCCCTCACAGTCTCTCGCAGGGGGCATCCACGTGGGCGTCGGGGTGGGTGATTCAGAGAGAGAGAGAGAGAGAATGGATGTGTGTTTGGAGCTGCTCATTCCTCTCATTTAGCCGTTCGGGGGAGCAGAACTGGGATGGACAAATTAACGAGGGACGACTGGATTTATGAGAAGGACAACGGAGGTAGAGTCTTTTCATCTTAGGCATTCGTTCCTGTCTTTCCCTGGTTCTTCACGACTGGGCCGACTCCCAGTCCAGCTCAGAACGTGATGTTCACAGCGTGTCCCTGTTTATTGATTAACTGTCAAGTTTTGTCTGGCCGGTGTCCCTACGCTCGGTTTATGCTGTTACACTAGTTTCCTCTTTGACCCCTGAGCTTTAATCTGCCGCTTCGGTTGCGCAACTGCGGTCAAAGGAGACGTTTATATCTATCGTGATGTTTGTGTGATGCGTAAATGGACGCCAGGGTCGTTCTTTTCAAACCTCCCCTCTGCAATAAGTTGGTGCTGCTTGTCCCACTGGCGTGATCGCAGTCGATTACACCCAGCGTTCAATAACACTGTGCAGCGCGTCATTGACCGGCGCCGCCGCGCCAATGCTGGCGCTCGCCATACTCACCCCGGGGCAACAGCTCCAACCTTTGTGCGCCATGGAAAACCGCTTCGTCAATAACGCCTTGCATGCTAATCACGACCCTCCCGCCACCTCTGAGAGGGCCACCGCCCCGGCTGTGTTATGTAGCGTGGCAGCGCGGCGCTCAGCACATCCCATCACTCTCCAGCTTCTCCTGCTCCCACAGTGCTATGTGCAGACAGAGTGGGCCAGATGACCAAGACCTACAATGACATCGACGCCGTCACACGCCTACTGGAGGAGGTTGGATGCTCCGCGTTCACCTGTTCCGTCAGCTGACCCGAATCTTTACTCACCACCTCCCCTTTCTTGCTGTCTTCCAACCGATAGAAAGAGAGAGATTTGGAGCTGGCCGCCAGGATCGGCCAGTCGCTTCTCAAGAAGAACAGAGCTCTGACGGAGCAGAACGACTACCTGGAGGAGCGCGTGGGGCAGATCGCAGAGGAGGTGCGCCGCCAGCGACGGCACCGTCAACCAGGCTTCCACACATGCTGCTATGGCAACGGACTTAACGCGCCGTCTCCTCGCAGGTCGCCCAGCTGCACCACGAGCTGAACCTGAAGGATGAGCTGCTGCAGTTTTACACCAGCGCGGCCGAGGAGAGCGAGGACGAGTCCTGCAGCTCCCCGACGTCAGAAGCCGTTCTTCGACGCGTCTCTTGGATGCGTGTGGCGTGTCTGACTGTGCGTGTGTTTGTGTGAAGGGCCAGGGCCGTCAAAGCGGAGGGTTCGGGCGGCATCGTGAGCGACGTGCTGCAGAGGAAGCTGAAAGACCTGGAAGAGGAGAACCTGTCGTTGCGCTCGGAGGCGGACCACCTGAAGTCGGAGACCGAAACGTACGAGGAGAAGGAGCAGCAGCTGGTCAACGACTGTGTGAAGGAACTCAGTGAGTCTCCGTGAGTCCAAACTGCCTGTCTCACCGAACTCGGACCGCGCGACTAAGCTTTCTGACCTCTCAGGGTTGTCCAGCCTCCAAATCTCGGCCATAGCCGAGGAACTGGCCCGTAAGACCGAGGATGCTTCCCGACAGCAGGAGGAGATCACTCACCTCCTCTCTCAGATCGTCGACCTGCAAAAGAAAGCCAAATCGGTGAGTTTGCATCGCGCAGGGCCACGGCGACACAGTAGTGGGGTTGTTTTACGGATCCTTCCTGTGTGTGCAGTATGCAGTGGAGAACGAGGAGCTGACTCAGCACCTGGTGGCGGCTAAAGATGCCCAAAAACAGCTAACAGCAGAGGTAAATTCACTGCACCTATCGTCGTTCTTCCACATCCAGGCTCTAAGTTATTTACTTCACACTCACGAGCAGCTCCAGGAGTTGGAGGAGAAATACTCCGAGTGCATAGAGATGCTGCACGAAGCCCAGGAGGAGCTGAAGAACCTCAGGAACCGGAACTATCCCGCGGGGACCCCTCGGCGCTTCCATCCGCTGGGACTGTACCCCATGGTGAGAGCGCACCCGCCTTTCTGCTTGTGCTCACTTCTGCATTTTACATCCCTCATGGTTCTTATGTTCCAGGACTCTCTGGCAGCTGAGATCGAGGGAACAATGAGGAAGGAGTTGAGCCTGGACGATCCCGAGTGCAAGGAGCAAAAGTACGTGTATTTTACCCTGTAATGTAGCTGTTCATCAACCTTCAGCCTCCTGTCATTTGTTTTGGTGCTGTGGAGTTAATGTAGAAACACGGAGCAAAGCAGACAGTTAGCATCTAGCATGAGTGTGCATTCTTCGAGTGTTCCTTTTAAATAATTAAGTACATATCTTCAGATTTCTTTCATGCAGGAACCTGCAGGTTGGTTAATTTAAACCTTTTAAAGTTCTAATGTTGCAGTTCCATAAAATTCATTGTTTGCATGTTGACTAACATCCACGCTAACCAGCGTGTGTTGCACAACTTTGGCAGCTCTTTTTTATTGGTTTCTTGGCTGGATGCATCAGTTAAACATTGACATAAACATTGACATAACCACGACGCACTTGTGTTTGACCGCTGCGTGCAGGAGCCACCGGAAACGCGTCTTCCAGACGGTCAAGAACGTCAACCAGACGGTCCGTCAGCGCTCCGTGACTCCGACCAACTCCAACATCCCGGGCTCCAACCAGTCGCTGTCGTCCCGTACCTCCCCCCAGTCCAGCGGGCTGTCCTCTCCTCACTCCAGCGTGTATGGTGGCGACATCAGCGGGGAAAGCCTAGCACTTGACAACAGGGTGCAGAGCATTCTGATGGAGACGGCGTCCAATCAGGACAGGTTTGGGTCCAATATTTACCGTTTGTTTAAGAGAATTCTAGAATTGTGATATTTAGTTTTGCCCCTCTGCCCTGGCAGCAGCATGGAAGGACGGGAGAAAAAATCCAGCGGCGCCGAGGACCTGCGTCTCGCCTTACGCCGCCTGTCTCTGCGTCGACAAAACAACCTCAGCGAGAGACGGTTCTTTGAGGAGGAGAGGGACAGGAGACGGGGAGGTCACGGGGCTGTGCCTGACACCCTGGATCACGAGAGCGTGATGACGCCGTCAGAAAGCATCATGTCTCTGGGGAACATCCATGTTTGGGCCTCGCGGGGGCCCTACCTCCCCGACAAGCTCCAGATTGTCAAACCCCTTGAAGGTGAGGGAGAAAGGAAGGCGGGGGTGGGCTGCAAGGTGGGGAGGAAGTGGGATGGCGAGCGATTCAGAGGGGTGGGAACCAAGAAAGCCAGCAAGCGAGGGTGGGGTGCTGAGGGCGAGAGGAGGAGGGACAACTGTCATTGCTGTGCACCTGAGGGGGAAAGGGAGAAAGGCTGGGGGTGGGCGCGGAAGACCGTGGCCGGGATAGAGAGGGAGCGAGGGAGGAGGTGGGCCAGGGACCGAGCGGGAAGCAGGAAGGTGAAAGGAGCGAGAGACAGGGAGGACAGACCTCTGTCGCTGATGCTCTTCAACTCCTTCTGGTCTCTGATGCACCACCACAAGTCGGGTAGCTTCACGTCCCCGCACAGCTATTACAGAGACACGCAGCCCCGCGGGTGGCTGTAGACACACGATCCCCATCCGGATCACGGGGTCCATGGAAACCACTCGATCATCAATGACAGCTGGGATCCGCTCCTGATGGAGTGCGCTGCTGTGTAAACCAGAATCCAATACCTCCGCTACTCAAATGACCGCACCACCTCAAAATAGTAGCATTCTATAGCTTTCATGGTTTCACACAGTGGGAGAAAGTTCCGACACATCAATCATGCCTGAACTCCACTCTGGAGAGCTTAGAGGAACCAACCGGACCCAGTTTGTTCTCAAAAGTCATTTAGGCGGCAGCAGTGGTGTTCTGCTGCCCTCTGCTGGTACAAGCTCACATCGCAAGTCCCGTTGACCCATCAGTCATCTCGTTTGAGTCTAAAACTCTTTCTGCCTATTCCTTCCTCAAACGAGCATCATTTTCCATCGGTGTCTGTTTTTATTATTGTCATTCATTTCATTTTCTTCCACCTTCTGTCCTTGATTTTAAAAAAAATCCTCCAGCTGACTAATAAAACCTTTCATTTCTCATTCTAATTGATCCTGTTTTTCATTTTTGTCATCTTATCTGTCACTTTTTACTGCCTCTGCTTCACTCTCACCTTTAACAGGATCATTTTATCATTTTTCTTCAGTTATTCATTTTAAATATTTAGCGAGAAGTGGTTATGGGCCAATTAAACCATACATACGGGTACTTGCAACCCATTATTATTATTTATTGCCTTAAAATAATCCACTTTATGACATCACATTTACACACATCCATGAGCATTGCTAATATGAGAATCCATAAAAACGTTGCATTCTCTGGGGTTCACCTGTGCATCTTCCACCAGGCTCTGCCACGCTGCACCACTGGCAGCAGTTGGCCCAGCCTCACCTCGGCGTGATCCTGGATGCTCGGCCCGGAGTGGTGTCGAAAGGCTACAGGCCGCTGGAGCTGGAGCTGGAGCTGGAGCAGGTCTGTGATGTTTGGAGTCTGTACTCACACTTAGCCGCACCCCCCTGCAAAGACCACAGCTTCTTCTACCTCTGCCGCCATGGTAACTACCGGACCTCCGCAGGCGTATCCGTGGGGTCCCCTGGAGGAGGACGAACCTGGAGAGCAATACTTCCAGAATCTGCCCACCGCCGCCGCCGCCGCCGCCTCCCCAGCCGTCCCCTCCACGTCAGCCACGGGTGAACCGGACCCCGGGCAGCCTCCGCCCGCTCTGGCCCCGCCTTCGCCGCCCTCGCCCTCCGCGTCGCCGCACCTCAGCAACACCGATGTCCTGGGTGAGGTTGCACTTAAGCGCACATTCAAAGGGTTAGGGTTAGGCGCCGCTGTCCTCTGAGCGTGTCTGTGCCCCCCCAGCTGCCTATTACCCCGGGAAATGCATGGCCCACACCAGCTCAACCTACACCTTCACCACCTGCAGAATCCTCCACCCGACCGATGAGCTGACCCGGGTCACGCCGAGGTGAGACGAGCGTGGAAATGCCGTGGAAATGTGTGGGCGGGGCGTAACTGTCAGACCACGCCCCTTAAGCAGCAAGGATGCACTGTTCAGGGTAGCGCTGGGATATTTGCTGAGTCAGATCTGCGCCTTCCCCCCTTCTCTTCAGTCTGAACCCGGTTCCAGCGTCGTCCTCCTGTGTGATGACCAGCTCTCTCCTGGGAACTCCTGCTGCTACACCCTGCACGCCTCGCCGACTCGGTCTCAGGCCGTCGGAATCCTCCACTAACCTCAGGCAAATAAATCCCATATTTACCTTCTCGTTCCTTAGCAGCCTCTCACTGACGCCCTCTTTTTTTATTCCTGTTTGTAGAGACGCCACACGCACCACCAGCACCTCCCTGGGTTTAGTCCGGCTTCTTCAAGAGAGAGGGATTTCAGCAGCCATGTACCACCAGAACCAGGGCCCAGAGTACTGCCAAGGCAATGGAGGAGTCCTGTTCAGCACCTCCGTGGCCTCCAACACGCCCCCCAACCCTGGCCCCCTGCGTCCCTCTACGCCCCCAAACTCGCCCACAGAACCCGGTGCGTCGTCCGTGCCGACGCCGGCGGGCTTCGACTTTAAGAGCCCCTCTTATGACAACTTCCTGGCTTCCAAACCGGCCCGCTCTATCCTGAAGGAGGTCGCGGGGAGGATGAGGGGCAGGCAGAGGGGGAGGGACTGCGAGAGCCAGACGGACGTCAGCGTCACCATCCACAACCTCAACCTGGTGGACAAGGTGAAACGTCTCGGAGTGGCTGGAGCTTCAGGGGGCAGAGCAGTGAGTCCCAGCCCCATCCTGGGGCCTCTGGGTGGGCTGCGGAGATCCGGCTCCCCTTTTGGGCCCGATGGAATGAGGAGGAACCGGAGTTATCCAGCAGTGGTCGGTGCTAGCATGGCCATGAAAGCCCCAGGGCCCCAGGAGTAGCCGAGCAGGACTGACTGTGGATCGGTCGCCTGAAGCCCAACGCCGACACTGTTCACGCTGGCCGACGGCAACGAGCCCGACTCAGCGACCTCCAATCGCTTCCGTGGCTTCACACAGACACAATTAACTCTTTGTGCTCCAATTCGGTGGTTGAATTCAGCTCCCTTTTCACTAGAACGACTGGAGAAGCGAAAGCTATGGTGAATTCACTTTCCTGTGGTTGATGAGATCATTTAATTTAAAATGGCTGATTTTAGGGGAAGTTGCTGCCATCTCTCCGAGAACGCATTAATCTCGTCAGTAGCAGAGAATAATGACCTGATATGAGTACGATAAAGCTGCAGACATCTAATAATTTCTCATTAATGCCACAGCTAACACATTTCAATCCCCTCACAACGCCGTCCAGATAAAGCAAGAATATCAGCTTAGCTGCTTCGTTGATCTTATGCCTTCTCTCTTCTTTCTAGCTTTTTGTTAATGTTTTTTTTATGACTAACAAATGCTAACAAAGTTGGCAAACATGTCTTACTAGCTACTAGCATGGTTTTTGTGTGTCTAAAGCTTAACCTTCAGCTTCAAGCAGCACTCTTGAGGGAAAGTTAATTAGTTTCAACCCAAATGCCTGAAAATCTCCACATAAACTCATCTTTACAGGCTGAAAACATGTCTCTATGGGAAAATTGTGTAGCATCCCTGTCACAGCTGAAAATGTCTAATTTCTTCTTCAGTTAATGGATTGTGATGCACTTTTTAAAATTATAAATGCAGAATTCACCAAAAACCTGAAAACCAGCCAGTTATTCCTTCTCTCCTTCCCTAAACCATCATGTCTGAGCTTGACGAGTCGCCCCGTCACTAAAGAGATGAACTTTGTTAGCGGTTTTCCAGAGCATAAACAGTTTATTTTCCCAGTTGGCCATCAGAGGAGGACTCTGATGTAGCTTCCCTTGAAGGGGTCGATCAATAGGCTGCACTCTCAGTGTGTTTTTGGAAGCTGTCAGAACAATTAAGCAATATTTTCCCAACACAGTGCCTCTGCCATCTGGATTTATTTATCTATTGATGTTTTCTGTTGTCACTTAAAGGTTCTATGTGACTTTGGGAACTTTTTTTAAGGTGTGGTGGGAGTGTAAGGAAGGTCATTATAAGAAGCGGATTAAATATGCCTCCTTTTGCATGTTTATTTCCTTCTTTTGTAAGTAGTCAATAAAACTTTAGGTATTTGACTTTTTCTTACGCTGATGGTGTTTGTACTCAATTGAAACCATCGGTCTTCAGCGCCCCGGAGCGGCTTTCATTGATGTTTTTGGTCATTAGCCTTATCGGGATGGCGAGCAAGCTAACGATGTTTTACACGGGGTTGGTTCAGCTGTCAGATTAACAGAGTTGCTGTTTTGTTTTCATTTATTATTTAAGAACAAACTTGCCAAGCTGGTTTTGGTGACGTTCGTCTTTGATGTTTCGATTTTTAGGCTTTGATGTTGACGATTGATGCGAGATACTGGTTATTATTGCTATGTTTCTAACATTAGGAAACAGTTTGTCTTGTATAGAACCTTAAAAAATGCCACAGGCACATTTACGGTTGTGTTTATTTATCATTATATTATGATTTTAAGCTCCTAAACTTATTTGACAGACGTGCAAATACTGGTTACTAACCTATCTGGATACTAAAAACCACACGTCACTGCATCTATTTGGACAAATGTTGTTTTTTAAAATTAAAAACGCAGTAAACTATTAATGATTTTGATTTTCCTTCTTGAGACTGTGACTGACTCATGTTCCAGACAGGAATTCATTTAATTTCCTCCTCCAGCAGATGGTGCTCACCAATAACTGGAAATAGTTTGTGAAACGCGCCGAATTATGCGTCGGTCTCCATCAGAACGGCCATGTTTCATTTCCCGTCAACCACATCTGTCAGACAAAATGACGAAGGTTTCTGATTAAACCTCAGGATGAACCAGACATGAGCAATTACTCCAGAATGTCACGCTGGGGGCCGCAGAGGCCAAGAAAAAAGGAAATCTCATTTGTTTCGTGTCAAGCCGAAATGTCTCATTCTAATATTAGATTAGCATTTAGCATGAAGAAATATGTCCATCAACGCAAATGTCTTCAGAAATGACAGAGTGGGTACTGATCTTTCACAAAAAAGTGTTATTAGCTTCAAATTCCCCCAAATTTAAGATTAACAAGGGCATTGGCAAATGGATTTAGCACACATTAGCCCCTGTTAGCGTGCTAACATGAAGCGAAATGACTCAGGAAAGTTAATGAGCAAGTACTTGAATGTGAGTAACAGTTAAGTGCTTTAGCCTCGGCTCTGAGGTTGACTCAGCGGTCACCACGAATAAACATATACTTTCCGGCTCCGAACATACGGTTTAAATGCCAGCTTGTTCTTCTTTGATCTAACTTCAAAGTACGGTTGAAGCTAAAGCGCGGAAGCGCTGCAGACAGACAGGAAGTGGAATAAAAAGGCAGGGATCCGAGCCAGCGCCGCGGACGGTCCAAGAAGGACCGGGGCCATCTGCTCGCCGCCGTCTCTGGATCTTCATTACAGCCGCGCAATCGAACCTGGCGCTCTCTTCGCCAGTCAGCGGCGTTCTACCTTTAGCAGTAACATCAATCACGCACGTATACCCTTTTCACAATTGGTGTTTGACCTTTGCGTCACAGGAACTTTCATCACCACGTGGGGACGTTTAGGAACGGTCCCAACAGAGACAGTAAAACCATCCTGGAGCCCCGAACTCTGAGGCGTTCAGCCGAGCTTTCAACTGGAAGTTTCAGTCAACTCCCCTGGCCCTCAAACCTCCATAAATATATGATTCAAGTCCAACCTCAGTCCCTGTCAGTGGCTTCAATAGATCACACACACACACACACACACACACACACACACACACACACACACACACACACACACACACACACACACACACACACCCATAATAAGACAAACAAACCCAGTTTCCCCCAAGGCAACCAAAACCACCACTCTGAATAATTCACCAGGCCTGCTCTGCTCATCGATCGTACGCTCGTGCACCCGCACACGTCTGCGCGCACACACACACACACACACACACACATTTCATTTAACACTGGGGCAGCATAATAGGCTGCTTCATCACAATTCTCCACCACTGCGGAATCCTCCCCTTTGCTCCGGCCCACGGCCCCTGGGGGTGGACCCCTGCAGGCGTTGGGCTTCAGCTGGCGGCACCGAGGCAACAAAATCTTAAAACATCTGCCGACTTTCCCACAAACCAAACGGGGCCCCCGGATTTATCTGCGTCAGAGCAAAGGCGATCGGGTCTTAATTATTTACCCGGCATCGCTTTCAGCAAACACTCAAAATTTCGGCTGCGCGTCAGAGCTGGTAATGATCTCGTCCTTCTTCTGAAGGCGTCCTCCATCCTCCTGAATGATGCATTCGCTGACTTTCATCTCCTTTCTCTCCCTCTGCATCACACGCTGCTGCCTTCACATTCATTACACTGTAAAACCAGTGGCTTCACCCTTTATCTACTGGGGGGGGTTCTTCCTTTTTTCCCCTTTATGCTTTTGGAAGAATGCACGTTTATGTATTTACGCCCATATGATGCCAACTGACCAGTTAATCTATCGTTAGCTTGGCTGATAACTTTCATATCGTACAAATGTAGCATTAAAATAAATCTATATATAAATGGTTTGTGACCAAGACTGTGGTGGATGTTCTGAATAAATTCCTGCTTTATATATAGAGAGAGTAATATATAGTAATATATATAGCATATATAGTAATATTTTCTCAAAGCGTTCTTTATGTTCCAAAGCTTTTGCTGAAACTGTCGCACCCTTTTTTAGCAGGAAGAACGCGCGGAGATTTGAGAGTTTGAATCTTTATTCAGTCCAGTTAAACAGATCCTGACACCATCCTGGAAATGATAAAGAAACCAGATGAGACTGGGAATGAGACAAACCTGGGATGAGTTAGAGCTTTTTCTGCAAAATTTTGCTGCGTGTGTGTTGCGTTGTTACAGCTTTACAAACAAATATACAACAAATACATCATAAATAGACTCGTGTTGTAAGATGGTGAGCAGCCAGCTTGCATGTTTGTGCTTGTTTTTTTTTTTTCTGTTTTTCTCGCGTGACCATGATGAGGGTGAGGAAGGGGGTTTGGGGGTGGGGTGGGGTGGGGGGGGGGGGCATTACGAAGAGTATTCGTACTCCTCTGCGCTGCGGCGGCCAAAATCCATCCAACCCAAGTAATCCCTGTCTGCTATCCGATGGTTGGCGCTCAGTCCCACGCCTCTGTTGTTCGCCGCCGAGTTCCTGCGCACGGAACCTGGGAGGAGAAGCGGAAAAGTGAGGAAAAACAGGGGTGGGGGGGGCAGAAGCAGTGCCAGGAGGAGGCTTTCTCCAGCTGGAAAGAGGACGTTCTGCCAGCAGAGGACAACCTATCATTAGCCTGTCTTCCTCGTGCGTTCACACGCGAATAAACGCACAAATCGGTCGTCAATTCCCTGGAATACGTGATCATTAGCGAACTCTGGATTTGGATCCCTCCGCCGACCTTCCCGCCATCGTGGAGCGTCTCCTCGCCTCCTGCGTCCAGAGAGGGACGCGGGACCTACACCTGCTCAGAAGTCTGTTTGCTGATCTGCACTCCACCCCCACACACACACGCGCGTGGATAAACATGCTGCAGCTCCCCGGTGTGCCGAAAAGATCGACCGCAGAAGGCTTGGCGACACCTCCCACACTGAGACGCGAAAAGTGAACAGCAAGCGTGCGAGTACAGACGCCCACGAGCACAGAAGACAAACAGGCGGGCGATGGCAGTCTCAACCTGCCCTCTGACACTTTACAGCTTTCTGGCTGACTGCAGCGTTCCCGGGTCGGTTTGGCCCCTTTGATTCTCACATAAAAGCAACATGAACATCAAAGCAGGACGTTTTTGCATGCAGATGCAACAGATTCCTCCCTGCTCTCCCTTGACACGACCGTCCGGGGAGAGGTGGGACCAGCGTCCGCGGCCCTTGAGCGAAAATCCGCGATTCGGCCGGAGGGACAGACGGGATGGACGGGAGGCTCCACACACACTCGCTCTCTCAAACCACAAAAGCTTTTTGGAGCCGCTAATTCATTTTACAAAGCGGGCTTGTGCTCTGATTCCAGTAATTAGCCGACCCCCAAAGGGGAGGGGAGAGAAAGGAAGTGGCCCTTGTTTCGGAAAATTAGACAGACATTTTCCCCAAGAAGTCGCGCACGGACTCCTCTCAACCCCTGAACACCAAAACACACACACCTTTCCTGGTGGAGATGAGCCTTGCCAGGAGCTCGCTGAGGTTGGCTCTGGAGTCCGGGTTCTCCTCAGAGAGAGGAAGAGCTTTCAGCTGGGGGGCAGAACGTCTGTGCTGGACGTGGGATTCCTCCAGACCGTGGCTGTCAGCCTTGAAGAGCACTGCTGGACACACAGAGCCCATCATTAAGACCCTGCCCAGGTTAATCTGGTTCTGAGTAACGCCGTACCTTCAGAGGGAGGGGGGGCGGAACGCTGGCCCTCCTCCAGGAGCTGGGAGGAGAAGGGGAGCCCGAAGCAGCCGGTGCACAGGACTGCCAGCACGACACACACGCACAACCCCGCAGTCATCTAAAACACACAGGGGGGAGAAGGTTAAGGACCATTACAGGAGCGGGTCTCTGGCGGTCCTGAAGTCCGAACATCTGAAACCCCCCCCAATCCCCGGCTCACTCGTTGGCTCGTACATCCACCCTAAACGTGGAGCGACGCCACCAGGTCGGCTCGCTGGTGCAGACAGAATATTTGTATTTTAAGTCTGACAACAGTGAAAAATACGATCCACAAAAGTGTGATGCGTTCACAGACATCTAGTTGAAAACTAGACTAGTTATCCACTTCTGTTATCTAGTTATCCACTTCTGTTATCTAGTTATCCACTTCTGTTATCTAGTTATCCACTTCTGTTATCTAGTTATCCACTTCGTTTGGTATCTGCGCTGATGGACGATGCTAAAGCCGCTTTCTTACCTTGAGAAAGGAGGATCAGTTCGTTAGATGAGTGTGTGACGCGGAGGAGAGCACTTCTCTGTTGAGTGAGAAGGATGCCCCTCCTTTTATACTCCCCGCTCACTCTGTGTGTGCGTGTGTGTGTGTGTGTGTGTGTGTGTGTGTGTGTGTGTGTGTGTGTGTGTGTGTGTTACATGGTGTAGATTCTGGCAGTGTTTGTGTGTCTGTTATGAGTGACTTTCCTCCGATTACAGCAGCAACAATGAGCTTCAGTTTTATTGTCTGTTTGAACATTGTAAATCATCAGCTGTACGTGTGTGTGCGCGTGTGTGTGTGTGTGTGTGTGTTTGAACCAATACATGCTTCCGTTATCTTTTGGGAACCCTGTCTGTTTTCAGTCCTAACGAGGACAAACGATGCGTTCAGGATATGGAGAAAACATCCTCAGATGTTACATCACAGGTTCGAATGACGATGAATTTGATGGGATGTCCTAACGCGCGTCGGGAGTGCACCTATGCACCTACAGGTGCAGCACAAGTCCAGCAACACGACGTCTTTGTGGGCTTAACAGGTAACTGGTCTTAAGATGTCCTGTCACCCCCCCGCCCCCCCTCCAGTAACCACATGGGATTAACCCAGCTCACTGATGATGCAGGCACAGGAGATCAGTCGGCCCGTGTGAGGAGCTATTGATCAGCTGCTGCGGGTCAATGTTTTTATTAATGAAGCCGACGGCTCACTAAAGCGCCGCGGGATTGAGGTTTGTAGGTGTAGCATTAGTGGGGCCAATAACTGGGGCTAACGTCCACTGGGGGGCAACAGTTAGGAGAGGAAAGCTCAAATTAGGTGACAGATACATGCAGCACTTGTTATAGTTAGATAAGACAGCAGGAAGGCGGCCACAGCCAAAAGAAATGAAAAACACAATGTTTTCACTAAAGGATACAAGCTAAAGAAATAGTTATTAAAACCCAAATATGACTGTTTTGTTATCCTAATATACATAGTTATATTACTAAGAAGGAACCAAGTTTTGACATATCTTTGCCTATAAAAGTGTTAGAATGTTCATTAGGATGCAGTGGAATGCAGTTCAACCTACATATCAAAGAAATTAGCACATAATGTTGCTTCACTTGAGAAATAGAGGAGTGTATAAACTGCAAAAGTTCTTTTCGACCGATCGTAGCCGCCTCTTTGGCCACCAGAAACACACTTTTCAGCGTCCTGGCTGCAGACATCTAAAAATAGCTGCATGAGATAACTGCGATGTGCTAGCAGAGAGTGTTAATGAGCAGTTTTCCTTCCTTGATGGACAGTCCACAGGTGACCCATGACACCAAGTTGGTAATTTTCCATAATCTATAACTGATGGGAGGTCAAATTTTAGCCTCCTTGATAATTCCGGACTCTTTCAGCGCATCGCTTTAACACAGAGCTGCCTGAGAAAGCTGCATGTTAATGTTAGCGGGTGTTAAAACCTTTCAGAATTTCATTCCCTCTCATGGCTGATGGTTCTCAATGGGAACAACCACAACAGGAGCACCGCGCCTCGTCGATTCGCTTCGGCGTCGCCGCCGTCTTCCTCGGCTCGCTCAAGGCGCAGCGTTTTCTCCAGGCACGCTCAGAAGGCAGGAGTGTAGGAGGCGAGGCCACGGCTGTTCAAATTAGAATTAATTAGCCACGGAGTGTAGGAGGTATGGAGGCTAATCAAATGTGCGTGTTTGTCTTTTTTCCACTGTGTGGAATTTTTGTTTTTTCCCTAATTGCACATTTGAGACTAAGCAACCTGTTGAACACGACTACTCAGCTTCCAACCAGTAAAAATGAGTGAAATCGCAGCTTTAAGGGGTTTGTTAAAGCACCTAACTGGGCGAGGGACAGATAAGAGCACCGTTGGGTAACAGTGGGTAATAATGCACAGGACAGGGGTATTATTGTATGTGGTCTGTCTTCGTGGCACCGACTCAAACGCAATTATGTATACGCAAGTAGTGCCAGAAGACCCATTTACCCTCCGAACTAGACTCCAGAGTTTGTTTGTATCTTCAAAAGCGTGGATAATATTTATTTTCCATGTGTTATTTTCTCAGTCGACTCCGGGCTCCAAAGGCACAGCAGGAGATTCATACTGCACGCCCATCTGTTAGCTTCTATATGAGGACGTGTGCGTTTGTGTGTGTGTGTGTGTGTGTGTGTGTGTGTGTGTGTATGCAAATGCTTTTATTCCATTACGTGACATTAATGTTTATGCTGCAGATGCAGGTAACATCAGAAAACTTGATCTGAAGACAGGAGCTGTTAGAATCCGCTTGCATCTTGTCTCCCGTCCCGCCACGTCTTCCTCCACCTGATGGCGAGCATTCCCATGACCCCTCGCCGTCAGGATGAGATCCTTTCATTAACCCCGGAGGCCGTCAAGCGCGCGGTCCGCTGCTGGTGGTCTCTGGAGAGGGTGTCCAGCGGCTCTCGCGCTCCATTTCAAGTGGATAAAAACAACACTTGGATGCAAATTTTGATGAAAATCCAGCAATCGGGCTGCAACAATTCGCCGTCGGTGTTGAGGTGTTGACACACCGTGACTGTGAATGCTAACAGCTGATTACCTGCTAGCATGGCTGCTAATCTTTAAATCACATTTGCCTGGCTCTTAAAATTCCCCATTTGAGACTGAATATAATCCTTGGCTCAAACTTTCTTTTGCAGGATGTGTCAGATTAAGTTGAACCTCCCCCCCCTTCACGGGCTGAGGGCGACTCCTCGGTGTCATGCAAATGAAACTCCCCGGAGATCAAGCACCTATCTGGACAGGACAGGAAGACCTATTACACCTTGTGCCTCCCCCATCAATTGCTCTGACACGCGGGCTGAGAGGACACACGCCTCGGAGCAGTGAAGGGCCCCATTATGATGGAGAGAGTCACACGTATTTCCATGTGCAAATTGCTCCTTTCCTTCTATTTCTCAAGATCCTCATTGAGCGGCACCAGCGTCCACTGAGACGGATCCTTGTCCCTTATAGAAATTTACAATCTGCTGCAATCGGGTCTCTGTCCTTGTTAATCTCCTCAATGAATAGGATCAGCATAAAAATGAATACAAGTTTGGAAAAGATAATCAATAACGCTGCTTCATTACCAGCATTGAAGCACCCACACGAAACCTTTTATTTAGTAATATGATCAGAAGATTTAATAAGCGCGGTAATCAATGTCTGGCTATTAATAGCTGACTGTTCACGCTAAGCCGCCGTCACGGTTGAGACTTTTGCATCGTGGCCGAAGAAAGTGGAACCAGCTTTGTAAATCGAAGATTTTGTATTTAAAAGGTGCGATCGGTTATTTTTTTCTTTGCTGGAAGGATAACGTCAAACTGGAGTCCAAGCACGAGGTAGGGAGGAAGGCTCCAGGTGCAGGCAGGGGCAGAGTGGGTTTTTTCTTTTAAACAAACACAATAACGTTGATATTGGACTGCGGTCGTGGAGGAGGCTGCCATTCACACTTTGGCGGGGTTGTCGTGCTCCAGCTCAGGATCCTGTTCTCCCGGGACGCTGATGAGAAGACGGCGGTCCTGATAGATGGGGCAATTTGTTGCCTCAACAAGCTTGTAAATATCCATTAACACAGGCCCACGTGCACCGTCATTAGCTGAAGGTTTCAGCCCAGGCTAACAGAATCCCTCCTCACCAGCAGAGAAGGAAGAAGGTATGAGTGGTGGTGTGATAGTTGGTTTTATTAATGAGCAACTCACACACGGGGGGGACAAATCTCACACTTTTGACGCTAACCCTGCGAACTCACGCTGCAAGTCGTTTCGATCTTTCTTCCGGCTAATTTGCATGACCGTTGCCTCTATTTCGGTCATTTCGGCTTCGACTCGTTAGTGTTTGTATCTTCAGGCACAAGCGTGACGAAGCTAACGCCTCTGAGCGAACAAACGTTTCGGCGTGCTGGTTTTATATCAGTGAAGACGTCGCTGCTGTTGTCCATAAAGAATGATCAATACTTCTGACAGGCTATCTGACAAGATGTCCACCTAAGGAGACTTAGTGGACACTTTAGGTTCAAACTCGTCCTAATTACGGCCGGCAGGTCATCCCGCCACCCGCCACCCCCATAAATCTTGTAGTGCTACTATTGGCCGCCATGTTTCCGGCTGCTTGCCAAGTTGCATTTTTCGCCCAATTGAGTCGACGAGGATTCATCATTTAAGGGGGTGAGAGAAGCGGAAGACGAGCAACGTTCACGCGTCCTGGATTTAGTTTGAGAGGGGTATCGTGGTGGCGACTGAAGCGGATCCCTGCGTGCGTCAGCTCGGCCTCGCTGCTGAATTATAAATGACACTGTGATTCGACACTGCTGACGGATGAGAGCGCACACAGGTTACTCCCAGTGAGCCGATGCGGCCGGGAGAGACAGATCTGAGACCACTCTGCCGCCTGGCTCGGAAACCAGAAGAACCGAGTCGTCCTTCAGGCAGCGCAGCCGGGCGAAAACCTTTGTTTTCAGTTAGCTTTAGCGCTGTCCGAGTAGATCAATAAAGAACCAAACTTCCATAAAATCAGATCAAATTTGGAGGAAGGAAACCACCTTTTCACACCCTTTTTTTTGCCGTTGATGCTTTTTTTTCCCCAGGCATTTTTACCATCTTCATTAGAATATTCACCATCTCGCCACTGTTTCTCCATCTAAGAGAGAAGTTTCCCACATCTTCCAGCTCCAACGTCGCCCTGCTGGGTAGTTTCAATCAATAACGTCACATCCCTGAACAGCCGATCCCATGTCAGCCTCTTCATGAACGGGATCCTCTTTGAGGAAATTAGCGTGTTAATGCAGCTCTATTACTCATCCCGGCGGTTAAGTACGAATCCATTAGACTAATCATTAAATATTAATCAAATCAAACCACAACGGTCGTTCATATTTATGAACACGTGCTCTGTGTTCACGTACTCGAGGGGCACGTTGAGCATGCGAGGAAGGGACTGGCCAATGATAGAGGACAAACAATAATCATTATCACTCCCCAACGGAGGCTATCGCCTGATAAGGAAGCTTGGGCGCGCCATCGATATTGATCGCCACATTCGTTTCTCCTTTCGCGTTTGCAGATTCACGTTTGCGGTTTGGTGGGAAAACTCTGAGTCCTCAAAAGCCGACGTATCGGAGGACATCCAATATTTAACGTCCGGCTGATAAGATGCTGCGGCGTGTTGCCGCTCTTTTTCTTCTATCAGTCTGACTAATTACGTCGCTTACATTTAACCCTGCGATGGGGCTTTTCAGCCCTCCTCCAGGTTTGCTGTTCCTCAATCATCGGGAAGATAGAGGTAAACACTGTTATTTTCATGTTCTTGGCTTATTTCACAGCTCCTGTGGTGGCAGAACTGCAGGCGATCGTGGCTCCTCCCACTGCACCTCAGGTACAATCTACCACCTGACTCCAAGTAGAAGGACGCGACGGACGCCTCTCCACCGGGCGCCAGGTGATGATAAACCACCCTCCAGAAGTCGGAGGAACCAGGAAACAGAACGTGGAGGCGGCGGACTGAGGCGCATCCGACAGAACCTCCATTCACATCGACTTTGTCCGGTAAAATCAAGGAGAACCCCGGAGCCGGAACCGCAAAGCGAGCAGCGGCGACAGGAAGTTGCCTTGAGCGGGACCACCAACTTTCATCAGCTTCCTGTGAAAGGCGCGGAAAGTGTGGGGCTCATGCGCGTCTGTGTTAAAACAGAATCCTCTAATAGTTTGGCTTCAAAAACAGATCTGTTGGTTTTAGTTTTGCTGCCAGCTTCGCTGAACCCCAGTGAGCAGCTGACAGTTAATGGGTGAAGGTTGCCGACGTGTTCTGACACCCGCCTGAGCGGATAAACCAACGCCGCTCCTCTAAACTCACCCTGATGCCATCGTCTCCCTCCTCTTTTTTACTGCTTGCACGGCCTGTCATCCATTTTTAAACACTTGTTGAATGCTGAACGCAGTGGGAGACTTAATGATCATCAAGAACACACACACACACACACACACACACACACACACACACACACACACACACACACACACACACACACACACACACACACACACACACACACACACTGCTGTCTCCCAAGGATATATAATTCATTAGGCATTAGTGGGGTTGGCAGCCATTGGCTCTGTGAGGGTTCCGAGCTGTAACGTGACACAAATTTGGCAATTATGAGGAGAAACACATCCAAGTGGACTTCAGGAGACAACCGGCACTGTCCGGAGACAAAAAGAGAGAGGGGGGGAGTGAGCTTCCAAGTGAGATGGTGAGACAGATTTCTGCTGTCACCTCTGAGAAGAAATCAGTGATTGAAAAGCATTTATTAGCGAGTCTAAGAAGCAAGAAGTGTGCAG
This sequence comes from Takifugu flavidus, assembly GCF_003711565.1. Classification (NCBI taxonomy): domain Eukaryota; kingdom Metazoa; phylum Chordata; class Actinopteri; order Tetraodontiformes; family Tetraodontidae; genus Takifugu; species Takifugu flavidus. The sequence continues at coordinate 4,496,039 of NC_079540.1, forward strand.
ATTTAATGGAAATGGTGGTTGGCGGTCAGGGCCCAAGTGACATTACAGGTTTGGGTGTCATCGTCTGGCTTTATTTAGGCATGAAAGTGTGATTGCAAGTCACGATGTGATATTTCACGATTGTCTCCGGGGGCCCGCTCCATGTGCCAGTTTCACAGCATGATGTCTGCTAGCTTCTTCACTCCTGCGTTTATAGAGCTCTGCCATCTTTGGAACCGTGTTCCACTTTATAAAGCTGCAAGGACGAAGTGGGGAGTCGAAACCCAGCAGTTCCCCAAACGGCCACCAGGGAAGTCGCTCAAAAACCGATAAACGCGCTGCCTTTGCTAACAGCTGTCTCAAACAAGAGCAGATCCAACTGTCCAATCTCGAAATAACTGGCTGTTTGAGTTGAGCGCTGCCAACATGGGGATGGCAAACGTTGCTTCACATATGGCCCATTAGAAACCATATGAGTGAAGTGACACTGGCTTAAAAATAAACGCCTCCTGAGGAGAAAAAACAAGGGTAAATAAGCATAAAAGATACAAGAGGAGTTAAAGTCAAGGCAGAAGAACCAGAACCAGACCTGGGTCTGCCTGGGTACCAGGTTTAATGACACCAGTCAGAGCTGGACTCAATGATGCGAGAACCACCTGTACCTCCAGCTCCAAGTGTATCGAACCGGCAGGTTTTTCGGGGTTGTCTGGTCTGGATCTGAGCTGCACCTTAAGCCAGCTAGCATGCTAGCATCTTAGCCTCCCAATTTCTGTTTTGGTCTTTCCTCGTGGGCTCGAACCGCAGGTGTTTACCTCCGGGAGTCCCGGATTCATTTTGCTGTTGGAAAACACAAGCGCAGCTGCTCAAGTGCTTTCCAAATTCCACCAGGTTTTGTCAAATACCACAAGTTTTGGGTTTTTTTCCCAGCGCACAGCCACACCTCGTCAGAGGAAACATCAAGAGGGTTTTGGCCGATTGTTTCGCCAACAATCTCTAAGAGATCTCATTAAGAGGCGGAGTTTAAATACAAATGTAAAAGTTTTAAACGCAGTGATTCAGAAGGTTACAGAAATAAATGAAGACTTTATTCCCAGCTGGTGGAACAGAAGCTTTTAACCAAAGGTTAAACTCCATTTGTGTATCCTTGCAGAGTGGAGGTCTTAATGAAGAGTCACATTAGCTATTCCACGGACACCATACGGTCCGCCGGACGCCACGATAAACATAAAAAGCAAAGAGGAACCTGGATGTTCAGAGAATCCCACAGAGACGGAGCCAAATCGAAGAGGCTTTGCTAAAGCTTGACAGACGATGTGAGAGGAGCCAAGCCGCCCCTCTCCCAGATGGCTCTGTCTACAACAGTTAAGGGGGTGTACGCTGCAAAATTCCTTGATGTACTAATGAAGCTTCTGTCACTGTGAGAAATTCTGGAGACTCGGGCGAAGAGCGGGGGATTGTATAACACTGCTTTTGATGTCACCTTTTATTGATTAACGTCTGGACTTGGGGCAGTGCTGTCTGGCCCGGTCGTGGGTATGAAGAGGGAAAAGTTCCTTCGTCCTCACTTCCGACGATCTTAATAAGCTTTTCGGAGACAAATGCGGTTTAAATGCTAATGCGCTAAACAGGCATCGGCCTGGTCAACTGAACCAAAGGCCCGTAACTGGTGTGAGTGACTGGGTCGGAGGTTAACCAGCATCCCTGTTACAACCATTAGGAAGAAATACCTAAAGAAAAGTTTCTTGTTAAAGTGAATAAATTGGGCGCATTTCTGAACCTCCCACAGAGTCCGGTTCAATATTTCATTTAGAAATGGGATTTAGAAACACTTGCAGCCGGGAAAAATTGCAGAACCCGTGAGATAGAAAACCTGAGAGGGAGGCCAACAGGATACATGCAACCACTCCGCCCAGGTCCTCATGGGATCTTCTTGTTCCTGCATGGAATGAGACAAAATGTGGATTTTTCTGGCACCAAACCGCACCTGTAGCTAAGGCGTTTAGTTCCAAGTGGACCCTGTTGGGCTCAAATGAAACGGACTTCTCAGTGGAAACACGGCCCAAAACGTATGGTTCCACCATCCTGGCCCACCGGTCGTCTCCAGGCAACCGTAAAAATCAACTGGAGTGGCAGAAATGGCCCAAATTCCTCCTTTCCTCACCACTCATCTCCCAACGCAGGTTGATGTCACTATGAATTTAATATCCTATGAGCAGAAAAGTCCAAATAATGAGAAAATGTCTCAACTACATGTTTGTGCAAAAATACCTCCCCGACAGCCCAGAGTCGTAACGATTTCCAGGCCGAGTGGATGAAACCCGAGCACTCGAGACTGAACTCAATCAGGTCGGAGAGGCTGTTAATTAGAAAAGAGGGCGATAGCATCTCTGTCAGCTACAACATCTGTGACCTGCTGGTTCCTCATCAACGTTAGCATCCGCTTCAACAGACTAATGATTAGATCTAAAAAAACACTAAATTTGGGGATTAGATCATTGATGGCTGACCACTGGTCTTGATTTGATGAATCGGCGTTTCCTCGGTCGCCTCCCTCACCCACTAATATGGTGAAATCCTTCATGGATGCCACGGTGGGGAAACCTCAACTTTAAGATCTAATTCACGCCAGCAGCTGTCAATCACACCAAGCAACAGGACAAAGTCAACAATGAGACACGGAAGGTTGAAGCAGCCACACGGCCTGTTGAGGATGTTCTCCTGAGAGCGAAGGCCTCCAGTCTTCAGGGGACGCCGAGCGTGAAGATGAAGGTGAACACCGAGCGTGAAGATGAAGGTGAACATCTCCACTCAAAGGTTCCAGGCGCCGTAACCTCTGACCCACAATTGGCTCCAGAACCTTTTCTGAGCAGCCTTAGAGCTAAATACTGGTAATTACAGGCAGGGTAGCGCTTCCCTAAAAATGTTCAAATCAAGCCAAAATGTATGTTTTCACGTGCAAATGACTCTAATTTTTTAGCTTCAACTGCTGCTGCTGATGTCGTCATGGTGCTAACGGCCATTAGATGTTTTTGGCCCTTGAGACGGCGCCGCAGGAAGCCTTCACACTTCTTTCATCCGCAGCGCATTAGGAGCAACTCCTGTCCCTCAACAGCGTCACGCCGCTTGTCCGTAGCTGACGGCAGCCTTACGGCTCATCTCCTGATAGTCAGCATGCCAGAATAAACTGTACATAGCCTCGAGACCAATCTCAAGGTGTAAGGAAACGTCTCTTTCCTTCTCCGGAGCCTCTCGGGGGCTCCTTAAGTTGAAAAATCATCACGATAACGACATTTGTTAAAGCGGAGAGCCTTCTCCCGGGCACGCCGTCTTCGCCAACGGACATTTATGATGATTTGTGATTATGAAGTCTCTCTGGTCTTCATTAGAGGGTCTCTTTTTTAAAAAAAAAAAAAAAGAAAAAGAAAAAAAAATTAACTTTTGTTACAGAGTGAGAGAAAAAACGGGGGAAGAGTGAGAGGAGGACTCTGGGGACGGAGATGGGGACATAAGAGGAAGGTTGAGCTGACAGAAATGAGATAAGATTTGCACTTCAAATGCGTCCTCGCCACCAGTTTCCTGCAGCTTGAAACCTTCCTGCATGTGTAACTTGTATGCAGAACCCCAGAGGAGTGTAATTACAGCACAGCTGACTTCACTGTGCATCAGGAGCTGCATCGGGGACGGAATCCAGAGCAGAAATCATTTACATGTTGGGACGTTTAAAGCCGATGAGGAAAACAAGCGGGAAAACAACACAAATGTCACAAAGGCGCTAGAAGAAAAAGAGGTAAAGCTCCAGCTGTGGGTGAAGGACAGAGCAGGGGCGGGATTAAAACACACCCCACAAAGTAAATGAGGAGGTGCTAATCAGGGGAGTAACACAAACATCAGCTTGAAGAGAAGAAGCAAGTTGGGACATGATTTTTGCTTTAGCGCTACGCTAATTGCAAAAGCACAAAAAAATATGGTGCGGACACAATAGATAAGGCAAACAAATACACAAGCTATGAAGTAGCAACTGATCCTATCAATATTGGATTTCTGAATTAGCGCCTGGTCGATCCGTGGTGTCGGATACCGACGGCTGTTTGCTCTGGCCGATATGGACTCGATCGTTACGGCAGCCGCGGCCGTGACGCCACTTATCAGGTTGTTTAGTGGTTTTAAAAACGTTGAGCACACATTGTTGGGCTCACTGTGCCGTGAATGAAGCTACAGACCTGACAAAGGTGCTTCCGGACTATCGTTTCCGACCGCCGTGGCGTGCTAGCGCTGAAGCGGACAACTTTTCCATTTCTTCTTTACTCTTTCTGCGCCTTCATAATTGGCCTGAATTTGTGACAAATAAAACGTCAAACTGCTGGTTCCTTTCATCGTTGAGATCTGATGTTTCTGGAAAATGACACCGTTCAATGAACTGCCGCCGGCCCCTCCGTCGCTTTGAAATCTGTGCAAAATGCTTTGATCTCGTCCCCCCGGGGTCAAAACCAGCACAGTAAGAACTTCCCATCTTTAATACACATCTATGACGTTAATCTCTATCACACCGTGGATCCAGGCATTGATATAAAATGATGTATTTTAGCTATGAAGATATATTTTTTTTAACATATTTGGTTGTAAGAGTCAGACTCTGAGGATGAAAGGGGTCAATCGGAGCTTTGAAATTAAGAAAAGAAAAAAAATCCTGCACTCCGATGTGAAACTTTGATGTCCTCGACTGCGTCTGCTGCTGCCGTCATCAAGGAGAAAGATCCACAAGCGAGTGGGAGATAAAGGGAGGACAATGGAACCGGCGGAAGAGGGGAGGATGAGCGACGTACACTGTGGAAATGCAAAATCGGCCTCTGGCTATTTCTGCGTGTCTGAAAACCAACAGGAAAGACAAAGTGAAATGAATAAATCATGTTATCATGGCGTCGTAGCGACGGCAACGCGCGTCTTTAAGCTCCCAAGATTTGCCGCAGGTTGTGGTAACAAACGGGAGGAATCGAGGAAACGAGAAATTGGCTCATTGCGCGAAGCTGCCGAATTAAACTCTGTCTCTGGCAACAATGCCTCCGAACAAATCGATAGATAAATATTTCAAAAGTTAATTTTCTTTCTTTCTTTTTAGAATATATTTTTCAGAGCTTGTGGGAAGTTACCATTAAGCTTTAACCAAAAAAACCCGAAACACTAGCATTGTTAGCTAGCACAAGCTCATGAGCTTGTTTTTTTGTGTTTTTCAGCATAATACGATGCTAGTTTGTCTCTTGAGTCGTTTCAACCAGAACAATGAAACCAGCTACCAGGTTTTAGCCCAGTAGGTCCCAGGTGTTGTTTCCTTCTCTCATGTGTATCTTCAGAGAAAAAAGCCTCGAGTCCTTTCCCTCCGTTTCTTCCTCTTTATGCTAGCACGCATGAAGGGCTTGAAATTTTCAGACAGCGCGAGTCTGGGATGGACGCGCGGCTAATTTGCGACAGCGGGCGTAGGACGAAGACCAGAGCAGAGGTCAAGGAGCTCCTACGTCTCTTCCTCCCACATCGGTCTCTCCGTACGGTCATCAGTCTGCGCTCCACCGCTCCAGTGTGAGTTCATGTGATCCGCTCCTCTGATGCGTGATGATCGCAGGAGTGGCGGTCGGCGAAGGCAGAATTTGAGGTTATGAAGACACGTTTGCTTTGCCCCCGCTGAGTCATGGCGCCGGGGACGAAGATGTCACGATCGGACTCATCTGTGGACGTAATTATTCCGAGGAGATCAGGTAATGCGTCCATTCCTTCTTTATGGAAGGACCCAAAATAAACCTTAAAATCGATGAGTCAGCATGTCAGCCTGGTCTTCCTCAGCAGGAAGAGGCCGTTGTTGTCGGCGTAAAACAATAGAACGTCCTTGGCTTCAGGCTCCTCTGAGGTGAGGCTTTAGCTATGTTGCTAATGTGGAGTTCTGGATCGGCTATATACCCTCGCTGCGTAAAATCAAACCTGGAGAAGAAAAATTATCGGAATCAAGTTAAGCGCTGGCAAGAGGCGCGTTCCATATTGACCTCATGACTACAGCCAAAAGCCTACACGAGCCTCGAGACCAATAAATCATTTTGACGTTGTTCTTTCGTGACATTCGGGAATTCCTGGGTGTCGGTTGAATCAAATACGACTGAAGGAACAGCTCAAAGAGGGTGAAACGGCTCCATTTCCGTCACGTCTGCCCCCTCCACCCGTCTTCTCCCTGCGGCTGGCGGGCGTCACCTGCTCTCGTCAGTCCACGGGGACAGACCGCCCACGCCTCAGAATATAAAACACATCTGCGAAGACAAGCTCATTAATCAGGTGTTCCACTAATGTCACGCGCTAATTTCCTCGCCTATGGTCAAGGCTTACTCCAGCTGTGGGCCTTGGGGAGGATGTTCTTACGTCTCCGTGGGCTTGCTCCAGGTTCTACATGCACATTAGGCCTGGTGACCTCTCACCCAGTGCCTGCTGGGCCAGGCGGTGATGACATGAGCCCATTTTCCCTGCTGAAATAACTAAAAGCTTTTCTGAGGGGTGCTGATATTAAAGGTGAGAGTCGCTCTCAGCTGGTGTCACAGCGAAGCAGCCTGGATCTCCGGGCTCTGCCTGCTTCTGCCTCCAGCCTGCTGCAGCTAATTGGCTCCGCTGAGACTCAAGCGCAGGTACTCGCTCACACAGTGTATGGCACCCATGCACACACACACCTGCGGAGGTCCTCGTAGCCATCTGCTTGGGTGGGGTACAGGCGCTCCTCTGCTGCTGCTCTCCCAGCTCACTGCTAGGGAGCCCTTTCAGGGCCGTCCACTATTTTTTTTTTTTTTAATTAAAAAAAATAATTAGTATAAAAAAATAAGTAATTTGAGAGACTGCTGTGGCTCATCCGCACAGGAACACCCGCCTCCTTCACCTTATCTTCAAGTCTGCTGCATTTATCTGAAACGCAACTCTGCTGACGCCTAGCGGCGGTGATCGAGAACTGCAGTAAATAACTACGGGTCCCCATAAGGAATCAGAGATTAACACATCACATCATCACATTTAAGTTCAAGCTTCTGTAAGTATTATTAAGTCAGTTCCTTATCATATATTAAATTTAAAACATTTTTCTTTTAAATTACTTTGGGTTGACAACAGACTTGGTTGGGATGAATTATTATATTGTATAAACTAATAAAATGCTAAAGGTATTTGCTTTTTAAAGCCATCTTTAATTATGAGCAAGGTCTGATAAAGAAAGATTAAGACAACAGCCTTTAACTTGAAAAAATGAACCCGAGCCGTGAAGTCAAAGAAATACAACTTTATTCATTTAAGTGTAAACAAACAAACCGAAAAAAAAGCAACCAAAATAAACTGCATAGGAAATGTTTAAAGTCCACAGAGTACAGAGGGAGCAGCAGGTGGCCAAATATATTATCGTCTCCTCTGCCTTATTTAGACTGAAGACCTGACATCTGCGCTAAAGCCCAGCACGATCTGTGTGTAACAAGGGCGGGGACACACACACACACACACACACACACACACACACACACACACACACACACACACACACACACACACACACACACACACACACACACACACAGGGATTGACTGATAAATGCACACACCTGTACCTAGCTATGGAAGCGCCAGCAGCACCCCTCTAAACTCAGCCGGCCACCCCGGCTCCCCCCTCGCCTACGTGGACTGTTGGGAGGATACATTCTAGTGGATTTCTGGTTCGACAACATGGATGCACAAACGCCCGCGCGCATGCCCGCGGCGGACAGATCGATGGCGGCTGTCGTGCGTGTGTCGTGGAGAGCAACTCCGACCCTTTTCTTCACAAAAATACATTCTAAAAGGGCCAAAGTGCGTCGCACGGCGGGCGGTGTTTGTACTTGTGATAGAAAGTTGGCCAAAAAACCCAGAGAGAAACAAAAAAACAAAAACAAAAGACAGATAAATCAGGGGATACGAATCAAAAACCTTATTGTTCCAGATTTAGAAATGATTTCTTTTTAGTAATAACATGGGCACACAAATAAGAATCAGCACTGAGAATTCCTAACAGGGGAAAAGTCACTACAACCTCACAACTGGACACGTTTCAATAGGCTGTTGAGAGCTACCTGAGTTTTATTTCATTTTTCCTTTTTTTTTAGATTTCCATCCATTTTTCCTTTCATTCTTTCGCGTTTTCCGATCGTTACAGAGCTACAACCTTTGCGTTTTCTCTGTTAAAGTTCCGAGAGGCCGGGGGGGAGGATGGACAGGGCGCCCCCCAAAAATTTGACATTTAAAAAAAAAAACCAAAAAAAAAAACCCCACTGAGCAGGAGTGCAGTCACATACACAGCAACGGCCATCACCACGTTTCCAGGATTCTCAAAAGAAGGACAGCAGCTGATTGTAAAAACGTGACAGCGCAAACACGAGCAATTTTTTTTAATTATTATTTCGATAAAAATGGACGACGCCACTTCTGCTCCGAAAACAGTAAAAATTAGCGGCTCGTTTTGTGAACTTGCGACTTCTGTCATGTTTCGTCAGTCAAAATACTTCACGTCATCTTAATCTCAAGGAAATGCACGAAAACTCTACATATATTTTCCAGTTTGAACTGTGATAAAGGTGCAGCTTACTGTAATACCACCGGCAACCACCAGGGGCGGTATCCGTGCTGCTCTAGTGTCTGCTGAGTTCGTGTCGTCCATCTTTACGTTCTTTTTTCGGTAAACGCGCTGCGGTTTCCATACTTTTGAAGAACCAAATCAAAACTGGCTGGCTGAACAGGTTGTGCTCTGCAAAGCCTCCAGGAACAGGAAATACAATCGCAAAGGTCAAAAGGTTAAATCCATCCAAATCAACCCTAACACGCGCACAGATCTTTGGGTATATATTTCGGTACAAACCACCCCAATGTTCCGCCATCCACCCCGTTCAGAGTTTATCAACACCCATCTCAATATAATACAAGGACTTTTTAAAGCATGCAACAAAATGAAAAACAAATAACGGCTTAAAATACATTTTTTTCCCTCTTAAAGAGTGAAGACCTAAGGATCTTAAAGATAGAACTCTGCATTGTTAAAAATAATAAAAAAAATCGGATGCAACGTGAATGCACATCTTATAGTGTAATACTGTAAAGCAAATAATATCACTGGTGAAACTAGCTTTAGGAGGGGATGGACCCAAACTGACTCGCCGTCGTCGTGGCAACAGCGCCACCTGAACGAAAAGCCGGCCGAGGTCAGCTCGGACGCGTCTCAAACGACGATGAAAAAGGTGAAAATTACAGATAACTTGTGCTGAATTCTTGTGCATTCAAAGGTGGATCGTTGAGGATCTTGACTCTACAAGAGGCCACGCCCACTTCCCCTCGCCTGGTGCAGCGTGGGTGCGGAACCGTCGCCATCGGGGTGAAGACAAACGGGGGCCCAGCCCTTTTAAGTGCATCCAATCAGAGAGCGGGAACCTTGCTCGCCGCCTGATTACACATTGAGGATAAAAATGGTCCAGTGACATCAAGCGCCGTCAACGGCGTGGTCCGAATGCCAGCACTGTTTGGCACAGAACGCTCACGGATCATTTTGGCACGTCGCTCTTCGCGTGGGAATCTGACTGACGGGTTCCTCGACCGCCTGCTAGCTTGCAGCAGAGGGCTGGAAGATGGAGCAATGGCGTAATTCCGCGTTTAAAATCAGCCAGGAGCCGTCATCTTTGGTCCGAGAGTTAAGGGGACGAGCGCCGCCGGCGCCGCCGCCGCGCGAGAGGGTTCCGAGTCTGCGATACACAACCACCTGACGAGGTACGGCAAAACAAAAGAGCGCAAAATGAGGTATTCAGAGCAAGAAACAAGTTGAGGTATTTGAGTAGATGCAGAGTAGCAGCCGGTGTCTGCGTCTGAGGTATTTAGAAGATGAGGTACACAAAAAATAAGAGGCAAAAACATCACCGTTGCCGGACAGGAAGTCTGCGATATGACGTCATAAATCCTGACCGTGTGCGGACCGGCCCGCGCCTCAGAGGTGAGGGCCGGTCGGGGTATTTTAACAGGTCCCGAGATTGTTTGCTAGGCTAAGGAAGTGGCTAACATAACCATTAATTGTCTAGTGCTTCCAGTGGGACACACAAAAAGGGGATTCAGAACCCCACGATCACTTCACCTGAACGGGAACAGTTCCTGCGGCAGTTGGTCGGGATACAAAGGCTAATAGGAGACGCTAATCTGAGCCTACGGGCTGGCTATAATAATGATTAAACTAGGGCTGGAGGCGATAAATGCGGGAGGGGTGGGGGGAGGAGGGGTGGGGGGAGGAGGGGGTTCTTTGGTGCAGGAGTCTCCTGTCGTCTACAGGAACATTTTGGGAAGAAAGACCGAACAGGTCTATCAAAACCCGCCTCACAGGAGGGCTGCACAGGATGACGGCGTCCATGTCCGACCTTCCCCAACACGGACAGTGCTACGAACTCAAGGCTGAGTTTGGTGAACCTTCAGAACTAAAGATCTTTTTCAAGGTCCTTTGCTTTTTCAAGGGGATTTCCTTTCCTGATCTTCTATCTACAGTTGGTCATTGTGCAGAAACTTTGGTTGACTCCAGTAGTTACACTGTAGGCGTCCGTCCTTAAAGGAACTAGCCCACTGGTGCTGGATCTGGAGGGGTCTTCTTGACTCCGGAGGATCCATAAATAGAGCAGGGCTTTGCTGCCAGGCCCCTGGATTAAATGTTGGCCCCAGGAGCAGCAGGGAGTGGCGTTGGCCACCAAATAAATCCAAAGGGTTGGAATCTTCGGCCTGTTTAATGCCATTTGACGTCCTCTGGACAGCCAAATCGGGAGTTTCCTCGCCGGGCTTTTGTCACGCGGCGCGACACGACACAAAAGGTGACGTGTCTGCCGTCAAATCGACGTTAAAAATCACAGATGGGTTCAAAAGTCAATTATGCTAATCTTTGCAGTTCGACCGAGCGCTCGTCACGTTCCATCCAAGACGGCGTCTCCGTGACGAGGACTCGGGACTATTTTAATTCAAGGGGATTATTTTGGTCGTTACGTCCGTAGCTGTATCGTCTCGCTCGCCGGTCGAGCTAAAGGAGGCTTCGTCGTTATTCGGGGGGGAATTTCCCATCAAGTTCGGTGTCAGTTCCAGTCGGGCCAAACCTGCAACGCCTAGTTTAAAAAAAACAAAAAAAAAAAACAACATTGGGTGGAGGGGACACTAGCGCCCCCTTCGGGAGGAGCCCTCCACATGCAGCCTCGACAGTGGTCTGAGTATTGTCTCAGCAACAACATTCAGGAGGGTCACTCTCAAACTGCACAGCAAGAATTCCATTAATCCTGTGCAAACATCAACTGGACAGTCTGTTCTTTTTTTGTCTCTCTTAAATAACAAAGTATAGAGGTAGACGTTTTCTTCTTTGTAAAACTTCACGGACTAAAAGCTCTGCTCGGTGACTGTGAGTACATTCATAAAGAGCTAAATGAGGTAGGTGTGGAGCAGAGGGGACAAGAGTTCAAGAAAAGCGAGAAATTCCCTGAGATGGATACGTAAAGAGAGCCGGCAGAGAGAATCCAGAGCCAGGAAGGGAACGATGGCTGCTTCATTTCTACTGATTATCAATTTGTAGAGGTCCCCTTTGTCTTAAATACATACCACAGATTTCTGATTGGGAGAGTGCGACTGCAACAACCCAGTAATCATCGACAGTTTCATTTCCCTTCACGTGGGCTCTCAATCCTCTCCGAGCGCTCCCGCTGTCGCGCCCGATTCGTTCCCCCCCCGATGTGTCCTTTCGCCCGAAATCAGGACCGCCGAAGGTCAAACAGAGGGAGAGGACGCCGCTTTTCTCTCATTAGAACTTGAGGATGCGGTTGTTTCCGAAGTCGACGACCACGATGATTCCGTCGGGCGTCACGGCCACGCCGGAGGGGCGGTCCATCTGTCCGTAGCCGCTCCCCTGCGCGCCGAATTTGCATAAGAAGTTCCCGTTGGGCTCGAACACTTGGACCCTGTGGTTGCGGGAGTCGGCCACGATGATGCGGTTCTCCTGGTCCACGGCGACGCCCTGCGGACGCAGGAACTGCCCGTTCCCGGTGCCCTCGGAGCCCAGGAAGCGGGCCGACTGGCAGTCGGGCCGGATGACCAGAAGCCGGTGGTTGTTGAAGTCGGTGACCACCAGGTGGTCTTCGTGATTGAAGGCCACTCCTCTGGGAGAGTCAAAGTGTTTCCACAGGGCCCCCTCGAAGCCGTACTTGTTCAGAAAGGAGCCGTCGGGGGTGAAGAGCTGAACGCGGTGGTTCCTGGTGTCCGAGACCAGAATCTTACCCTCAGAGTTGACGGCCACATCCCAGGGATAGTTGAACTGTCCGTTCTTGGTGCCCTTTTCCCCGAACTTCAGCAGGAACTGGCCCTCGAACGTGAACACCTGCCGGAAAGACGGGAGCCGTGAGAACCCAGCAGAGAGGAGCGCAGCTGGGGGAGGAGGCGTCCGTACCTGCACGCGGTGATTGTCCTTATCGGCCACAATGACCCGCCTCTGGCTGTCGCACGCAACGCCGGCGGGGCGGTCAAACTGACCGGGCCTGGACCCCAGAGAGCCAAACTTATGGTGGAAGGCACCGCAAGGCTTGAATATCTACAGGAGGACACCAGTTCCCAGTTAGCGTGTAACAAAGTGAGGGAGGGAAGGCGGAGAAAAGGCGGAATTCCGGCGCTTCACCTGAATACGGTTGTTGCTGCGATCGGCCACCACCACGTATCCTTCCCTGTCCACACACACTCCCCAGGGCCGACACAGCTGACCATCTCCTTCCCCTTCGCACCCAAAAGCTGACACCTTGGAGCCCAGGGAGCTGTAGCTCCGCCCCGACTTGACCGTCACCTTGAAGGGGCTCCCCTGGATGTGCTGGTTGCACACCAGCACCGAAACAAGGTGCTCTCCCTCGCATTTGGGCAGGTAGCCGACGGTGTACGAGCCGTTCTGGTGGTCCGTCACCTCGGCGGCGGACAGGCTGCCGTCTGGGACCGACATGATTATAGCGGAGACCGCGTCCCCGCCGGAGAGGCGCGGCTCGCCATCGTGGTCGTATCCGATCACCGTGAAGGTGGCGGGCTTGCCTCGAAGAGCGCTTTTTAACCCTTCGCCGTGGGCTTTCGTAACCGGCGCGAAGGCTCCGCTGCTGATGAGGCCCATGGACTGGAGGGCTATGTAGAGAGCCTGTGAAACCACAAACCGTTGAGGTTCACCAACCAGCGAGGACGTGACACCGCTGTGGTCGACTTTTACCCCGGGGGGTCTGCAAGAGTGCTTACCTGGTCCGGAGGAGTAAACATGAAGCGATCGTCTTCTTGTGGCTGGAGCAGACCCCTCAGAGTCTTGAGTTCGTGGATCTGAGTGAGCATTCGCTCCCTGGCCAGGAGCAGGTCGAGGTGCCGGCCTTCGTCTAGCACTTGGCTGACGGCCGCGATGGTGCTGTCTAGTTTGGTCAGACTCTGGTGCAGTTTCTCCACTTGTAGGTAGAGAGACTTGGCTTTCACCTGACGGATCTTCTCCACCTAAAGGGACACAATTTAGCTGTAAATAAAAAAAGTCCGCACTGCGAATATTTGCTGTGGTGAATTTATTGGTGCCAGTGTACTGAAAAATCATTAATGTCCTTCCGAACTACTGCAGAATATTTTAAAACTACTCTGTAGGTCACGGAGTCGGCTTTTTCCTATTCTTTTCTTAATACAAGGGAAAATCACCCTGGAATTTAAACAAGCAGTGAGACCGAGTCGCTCCTTGACGCCGCCTGCTGTTAACAGATTTGGCCACAGGGTGGCAGCAACGGCCCGATTATAGCGGCCTGTTTACTGGAAGGAGAGATGTCCTGCACCAGTCCCTCAGTGGACACCAGTGGCTTGTGTTTACTAGAATGTAGGTTTAATAGCTATAAACGAAGCAGGGATAGTCGTGCAAATAATATAAAATGAATTTTCCAAATCATTGATGCACAATGTGGTCAATGAGGGATCAACAGATGTTAATAGGAGTAAAGTGAGTAATTGAGGTGATAGTTGAAGAAAATGTTTAGCAAGACACGTTTCTGTCAGGTAAGAAGCCAGATAAAGTTACAGTAAACCAGCAGAGGGGATGGGAGAACCCGAGGAGCAGTGATTGGGCTCTCACTCACCGCCGGTTAACAAAGAGCACAAAACAACAGGCTGACTGCTTCTATGGGCATGAAGACATAAAAAGGCACTGAAAAGAAACAAAAGACCCCACAAGAGAGGGGGCTTTTTGTTCAATCCTGGCGTAAGTGGAACTGAAATTTGCATTTGTGAGACTAGAGTTACACTTTACGGTCGGTGAGAACAAAGAGGATTATGGTTTTTTTAACGGCCGCTCTAGTTTCCTGCGTTTTTACGGCAAGTTATGAATTTCACACAGAAGAGGCAGACAGAAAAAACCTTGACTCGTTGTCACATTTCAGTCCTCAAACCTACATTCTAAAACAGCTGTGCCAAATGCTTATTTCTAAACTTTTGCTTCCTTAAAAATGCAAAGCGGGTGACTAAAGCAGCTTCCTTGCATGTCAAAGGACAGGAAGGCCTAAATGTGTCATCTCTCTGTCAACAAACATTTTACTACCTGGCTGCAGATTCAGTTCCAAAAGTTTGCTCTTCATGTGGTTTTTCGTCTCCATTACTCGTGGGTTTGGGGGTAAAAAAGGGCCTCGGGTAAGATTGCTCTTCCTTTTAACCAAGCCCTCATTCTCTGAGTAACCCTAAACCTGGGAGGCTGTTACAAAAGATCTTTCAGATGCACGTTTTGAGTCTGGCCTTAACCCATTTATCCAAAGATGCACAAAAGTCCACTCGCTCGCACTGCTGACGGTATTTTATGATTTAAAAAAAATAAAACGTAGAGAATGCCCCAGAAAGTGCAGCAGATCAGCAGGGGCTCACGCTTGCGCACAGGCGGCGTGTAAAGTGTCACAGAGCAGCACAATTACAGTACAAGTGCACCAGTGTGAGCTGCAGCGCACCGCCGTGACACCCAACCGCTAATCCAGCTTTAGTCCCACTTTCATTACAATAATTAGGGCCAGGAACAAGTACTTACATCTGTGCGCCGCCGCCCGCCTCGTCTTAAATCACTTACCCTTTACCCCGTTTCTAACAGCTCCGTATGTCAGCAGCGTGCTGCAAGTATTATTGTTGACAGTCCACATTGCATCGTTTCCCTTCTGGGGCCTTTTTATGATGCTTTTCCCGCAGAGCCGCGAGGTGTTTGTGATCTCATGAGCAGCCGTGCCTACAGAAGCAGCCTCCAGAAGCACCCCCCCCTCCCCAAAAATATGGCCGCTCACCTTCCACAGCAGTTCGCACTCTCTCTCCTCCAGCGCCTTCTTGTGCCTGAGGACGAGCGCCTTCACCTCCGTCTGCACCACTTTGGCTTTGATTTCCACCTGCTCGGCCATGGCCTGGACCTTCTCCATGCTCATCTGAGGAGACACGGCACAAGGAGGCTGCATCAGCACGCTGGCCGTCCATGTAGACGACCTGATAACGCCGATACACAGCAAGAGAAAGCAGGATCCTTCCCCGGAAAGCAAGACCACATCAGTCCCAACATAAAGCCCTGTGGTGTGCTGTTAGCTAAAGGAACATTTGTGTCTTATTCAGATTACCCAGTCAAACCTGGGCATTCCGTGACCAGTTTCCACTTACTGCAGGATATCTTCTACCAGGTATAATCTTAACAAGCTCTCACTGGCCCATCTGCCCACAGCCGTCCTGTCCATCTCAAAGAAACCTGCCAGACATGGCTTTCCATACGGAGTTTACATGTCCCCCCCGTGTGTCCTGGTGACCCGTCCAGTGACCGCTGGGATACTCTCCAGCTCCCGCTGTGATCCTGATAAGCAGCAGCTAACAGAAAGATGGATGGCTTCACCCTGCTGAGGCGGTAATATAATGTAGAAAATAAATGCATCTCGACTTACAAAGGACAAACACAGTAAGTATCTCCGTGTCTGCCCCTTTGTTGGGGATAGCGATCGCTCTCAGAAACAGGAAGTGGAGCAACACGAGGGTTTCAAAGTGACATCTTCCTGGAACATAAATGAACAACGCCTCCGTTTTGATGCTAGATAGCCTTTACCCACTGTTGCTGACTCCTTGGATAGCCGGCTCAGCCGATTCCCTCTGTGCTGCACACCGACAGCAGCGCATGCTCAGTCCTGTAGCAACATGCTAGTACGTGAAATTGTTTTAATTGGCTCATTTAGGGGCTGGCACAATAGAGAAAAGCGGCGGCTTAAGGATTTGTTCTTTTACAGCCCACAATTAGGCTTAAAAGCAGCCCCTCCCCCGCTGCCACACCAGATTTTTTTTATCTGTCTTTTTTTTCCTGTGGCGTTTTCTGGGAGGTCACAGGGTGAGGCAGACCTCACAGGGACCAATGGGAGGTGGGATAAGGCTCTTATTGTGATATCAGCCGCAGGGATCAGAGGTCAGCTAAACCTCAACAGGCCATGATCTGCAAGCCCTGTCTTAGGTGCTGCCCCCCCCACAGCCGCCACTCCTGCAAGAACAAAGGGTGACGACAGTGACCTTTTCTCTCCGGCCCGGCCATTCGAGTTGGGCAGCCAGAGAGAGAACATGGGAGCAAATCCTGGAGTTTTGGGTGGGGGGAGGAGACTGAGAATGGAAAATTTTAAAATTCTTCCTGTTTTTTTCCATTTATTTAGACTTAAGGCAGAGGGAAGGTGACTCCGCCTCACAATCCTCCATTTTCTCCCCATCCTTCCCCTCACCATTCCAAGAACAGCACGGCTTAGGACACAAAGCAGGTCACACTGACCAATCAGACGGCAGAGGGAAAGAGCTCCGGCCAACCAGGAGGTCACAAGTCCAGGGTCAGAGGTCGGCCAAGATAATGGATGCAGAGTGGGCGGAAATTTCCTACCTCGGGGAGAGAGAAATGCGTGTGTGTTTACACGTTATCTGGCGTCAGCATTTACTCCCATGGTGACCTGGGACAAAACGGACGATCACCAAACGTGGCCGAACCTATTGCCAGATGGTAGCCTGCGTTCCCCGTGACTAGGCTACACAGACCCTTTTCATTAAATCAATTAAAGAGGGCGCCGTTTTGCTTTCTGATTCAACCATTTGCTGCGCTCTGAAAGGCCTGGATCTGGGATCTAACGGGTGCCGCGGCCAGCGCACGTCCGCCAAGGTCCAAAGTGTCAGTCTGCCTTTTAAAGGTCAAACTCGACTGGAGATACTGTGTGTAAACACGTCGCGTGACCTCACGGCAGCTAGTATTTCATGTTCCAGAGCGGCACTGCCACAGGAAGTAATAATAAAGCCTTCGCCTGATTTCCTAAAATATGCTAGTCTTCACACAGAGGCGTGGTCGGAATGCACTGGGACGTGCATCCATGCACGTTTCACATGCTTTGTTCATGTGACCATTTTGCATATTTGTTTGGGCCTGCGGGAGGGGGGTCGAGGAAGCTGACACTCGATCTATAATTACGTAAATGAAGTGAGGCAGTGGGAGCGCTTGTGTGAAATTGACTGGCGTGTGTGTGTGTGTGTGTGTGTGTGTGCGTGTGTGTGTGTGTGTGTGTGTGTGTGTGTGTGTGTGCGCGTGTGTGGGGGGGGGGGGTTCAAAGCCTTACATTTGTTTCTTTCTTTTTTTTTTTTTTAAATGTGGAGTTTTCCTTTAGCTGAAAAACCTTTTAAATAACTCAGCCACCATCCCCCACCCAGCCCTTCAGTCCTCCTCCCCTCTGACCTTCAGCCCTGCCCCTTGCCAGACCTCATTCCATGCACCCGCCCCCTCTCAGGGCCAGCTGGACACCTCTAACCCTGGGCTTCCCGGCAGCCCTGGACTGGTCACTCTCAAACACATTCAAGCTGATGGCCTCCGAGAGTCGGGCCCGGGGAGCTGAAGGAGGTCTCAGAGACACATCTGCTCTGCGCAGCTTCTCCTCCATCTCTGCAGGAGATGGATGGGGTCGGATTTGTGTGGTTCGACCTTTACGACCTTGGAGAATAGTACAGAAGAGCCCTTTGCTTTGTTTAGCTTAGACTTAAATCAGTTTGACCTCTGAAGACTTCCTTTGATAAAATTATGAAAGCGGCAGGTCGCATTTGAAACGAATTTCACAGCACTTTTGGATTCCAGAACCCTTGACTATAAGAAGCAGATCACAATGTTGCAGCTTACGCTGAAACACAAAGGATGAGCCAGGAGCACATTTTCCCCTTTATCCCCTGGATTCTGGTCTCACCTGCACGGCCTGTCTTCCCTGTTGCGCCTCTGCCAGCAGCTGGATGGTGATGGCCCTGCAGTCCTGCACGGCGTCCTGCAGGTAAACGAAGGTGTGGCCCATGTGGCGGCCCATGCTGCACTCCCTGCAGATAGGCACCGAGCAGGATTCGCAGAAGAACAGGAACACCTGGACGAACACAGGAATTTCAGGTCAAAAGCTCATTTCATGAATGTGAATAGAGTGTAAAGTGCTTCTGCCTCCGTGCGTCGGAGTAATGGGTGAAAAATGAAGAGACGGAGACCGGAACATCTCGCGATCCACTTTATCGGTCATAGTGCAGATACGAGGACAATATGGCGCCTAATGGACCCGGCTCGCCGATGACAGGGACTTCCAATATTGACCTTCATCAATATGACTTATTTATCCTCATTACAGCAGGATAAATACATTAGTCACAGTATTACTCCTTCAGCTCCTCTCTCACACACAAATGTAATTAAGAAGAAAAGACCATGAATGATAAACAAGTCATTCGTATGCATGCGTTACCATGGAGGCCTCAATACCCCAGAGAGCTGCTTTCTTCAAAATAAAAGAAGTCGGGGAAGGCTCAAAAGGACAAAAAGACCACAAAACTCAATCGATACAAAGTCTTCTCTCTTTTTACGCCATCTGTGAAGATGGGCCCGAGCCTTTGTTTAAAACGAAAAGCCGGAAAGAGCCGCGATTTTTAAATGCCGCTCCTCTCTCGGTAAAGGTTAATTAACCCGTTTAATGCCCAGCAATGATGAAAATAACACTTGATGACTGGTTAAAAAACAAAAAAACAAAAAAAAAAAACCACTCTGCCTCTGGGGATGAAAGGGCGAAAAAAAACGCCACGTAACCTGGGCGAGTCTGAGGAGCCGAGGCCTCGTTTGTAGCGAGGCCCTAATTAAATATGCAGAGGCCATCATATCCCAAAGAGACAGCGGATCAATGGCCTCCGATTGCAGGAGACCACACTGGATGGGGAGGGGTCTGCAATCAATCCATCAATACAGGCGGCTCCCTTGGGGAGCCGTATAATCTGATGAGACACACACCCACGCACCTCCCCCTCTTATCTGACTTCCTCCTCCTCTCGGCCTTCACCCTCTTCCACAAACCTTTGCTTCTTTTCTTACTTGCCAAGCCCCAACTACAAATAAACAGTCCTGCACTTCTCCGTCGCCCTGCTTTCCTCCCTCACCCACCCACCCTTAGTGACATCTCTGAAATTCCAAGGGGATGGGACACACAAAAGGCAGGAATGCCACTGGGCTGGAGCAGGGGGAGTTGGAGAGCAGCGGGGCGCGAGGCAGTCATAGAGGGGCAGATTGACGGGTTCTGGTGAGCGAGCGGGACAAATGGAGTTGTGTTTGAGATTGTTAGAGATGGATTTTTATTTATTTTGAAACACAGAAGTCCGTACTTCCCGATTATCCCTTTAATATAAAACACCCGGGGAACCATACACCTTAAGCTCGGGTTTCAGGTGTAACGCGACACCATAGCAACACTACCATAAACTCAAACACAGAAAATGGAAGTGAAGGTTCCAATCACAATCTTAAAAATTAGATTTAACCATTCCGTCCAAGGCGGACGCTCCCAACTAAATGGGAAAATGTTAACGAAAATGACACTATCAGGACGCATGGCGCTCCTCGACGCTCACACAAGGTTGTGGATTACATAACACATCTGCCCCTCGGAAACCCCGGTCAATAATATCGACTGGCGCAGGATACCGCTTCATAAGAGGAGCCTTCTCTTTCTCTACGTGACCCCATCTTTATCCACCCCTCCCTCTCATCTTCATCCATCAAAGTGGCTTCTTTGCTTTATTTGGCCCATTTATTCCATCCATAAGAGCAACGTGCAGCTGCCTACGTGCTACTTGTGCTACTCTAACAATTTACAACCACGTCACGCAGTTTCGTCATGAAGTATGGAGAAAAACAAACAGTAAAAGACAGGATAGGTGCGCTGCCATGGCAACAGAGTTGTAAATTCCACAGAGAGCACAGCGGAGTTCTCTCGGACGTTCCAGCATTTGCCAGGTGCACATGAGCGCGACGCCTCCGCTACTAAAATATACATCAGGCACAACAGGCGCGCATTCCCGGGAGGGCGTGGCCGCCACGAGAGGTAGAAACGAAAGTGGCGGCAGGGAAGGGGAGCAAACATGCCACGGAGGGCTATAAAGGCCGAGCAGAAGGGCTCCGCTACGCTGGGGGAGTGAGTTATTGTATTTCATTAGAGCGCCGGATGTTTCGCACTCGCCCTTTTCCCCATTTACACCCCTCAATTACAAGTTTATTATCTGCTGGGCTGACAGGGAACGGGGGGGAAAAGCCATCTCTTACTGTTGCAGCTCTCGCTAAAATGGAATTATTAAGCAGATTTGGTTAGAAACACACCAATAACTGCATGAGTTTTTAAAAACTCTCTTCAGCAGAAGAAGAATTCGACCAGAACTGTTATTAAAAGATGGAAAATTGCAACCAAACGCATTTTGTCTTTGCCAACAACTTATCGTAAATCAGTTTGTTATTAGTTTGATTGGACCGGCCGTGATTTACATGCGTTCATCCAACTGTTCACTCCCCCTCCCAATGGAGGTACTGGGAACTAGGGGAGAGGGCACGAGCATCGTGGCCCAGTAAAATCGCTCTCTGCAGCACGCGCTGCCAGCATGCGCAGCGGAGGGGGGGGGGGTGCAGAGGTGTATTTAATGCGACTGGTCCCCAAAAAACCAGTGCTGCTCTGGGAAATGAAGCCAGCGTTCTGTCAGAAAACACAAATTTAGAAAAAGAATTTAACATCCACGGCAGCACGACTGAAAAATTCGGAAAAGTTGAGAGTGCATGGCAGCTAAAGCTAAGAGCATCGTGCATTATTCCGCCATCACAAGCACAGTGACTTCCTGCTTAATTTAGCAGGTCTCTACTTGGAATATAACACTGGAAACGAGCAACAAGCGTGTAATTCGTCGAAAAACGGCGGCAGCAGGAGGCTGCAAAAGATCTCAAATCCATCAATGAATACACACACGAGCCACGTGACAACACTGGTGCAAAAATAGAGCAAGAAATCATCCAGCTAGCATTTTTCTGCATGTAACGTTGCATGCAACTGACACATTTCCATAGTTTGGATCGATGCAAATGGAACGGACAGGCCGGCATCAGAACTGTATAGCTCGCAAATAAATTTGACAGAGAGGAAGAAAATGTCACCAAAGGAACACCTCTGGGGTCATCCGTGCTACACTTCACGCTTGTGTTAAACACGAATGGCCCCGGGTCCTCGCTCCATCTCCTGGCCGTAAATTGCACCGTATAAAAGTGTCACACAGCTCTCTGACATCCAATCAGTTGATTGCCGCGTGGTTAACTCCTCCCAGTGTTCATCTGGGCCCCTTAATGGGGGTGCCCAACGCAGGCTAGCTTGGAAAAATCTTTAAAAGCATCATGGAGCTTCTCTTTTTTGCTAATTAGCTTTTGCAACTGCAGTTGCTCCCTGCAAACTAAAAAGGACGGCGACATTTTCGGTCATTTTGACGTTTCTGTCAAAGATTACATCTTACGCAGGATTATTCTGGACAGAACTGCGTGAGGGCAACGCCGTTCATGACCTACTCTGAAGTATGTAGGAAAAAAACCTGAGCTTATTTTTAAAGATGAGGTAAGAGCTGCACGTTTCCTCTGGGATTTACAGTTTTTCCAGCGGCAGCGTGCAGGAGCCCGGGGGTGGGGGTCCGATCGGTCGATAAACTCATGGAAACCCTTTCATCCTTAAGAATCAAAATCAATTCCTCTTTACCGCTGCTGAGAAATGACCCCTAGAGAAAGAGTTTAACTAATTCAAGAAATTTAGTTTGGTTTTTAAAATACTTCTCCCCGCTTCTGTTTGCAAAGGGTGTGAACTTTTGTCTTTTTTCCCCCCAGAACAGCCGCTGGCTCTTAAGACCTCTGCGCTCCTCTTAAATGCATGACAACAGAGGGAAACAAGAGGTGTGAGAGGTGTGGCTAAACACACACAGACACACACAGACACACACAGACACACAGACACACACAGACACACACAGACACACACACACACACACAACACACACACACACACACACACACACACACACACACACACACACACGCACACACACATGAAGCATTCCTACAGGCTGATGTCAGACGGTGTGTTTAGTCTAATGTTTAAACATTCCGCTTCAGAAGTGACAAAACCTCCTTGAAAGAACAGTACAGCTGCCGTATTTATGCATCTAAAAGGGAACTTTACCATGGAATCTGAATGAATTTTGCACCTGAAAAGGTAAAAAAAAAAAAAAGGAAAAAAAATAGTCAAATCTGAATGTGCCGGAGCAGCAGAGAAAGGGAGGTCAACTCGCCCCAATTTAGCGGCTCACTTGCCGGGAGGTCCAATTGGATCTCCTAAATGGCTCCCGAGTCGCAATTTAGGCTTGTGTTGCTTTAGGTCGACCACTTAAATCAGATTGACTGAGGGGATGGAATCCACAGCGCCCCCTGCTGCACTGGAGTATAATACACTATGCTATTAGATAAATTAAAAATGGAACAGTTATCTTCAAACAGACAAGGAAGATGTTGTAGATTTATGAATCAATTAGGTCCTAAATATTAAAAAGAAATCTGAAAGCAAAATTTTAAAAAAAAAACAACACATTTTTAAGTCTTTCTCGTGGGAACGTTTTGCAAACTATCATTAAGTCTCACTGCCGAGCATTTGTGAGTTTTTATGACGTGCACGCCCTCTTTAAGCGCTCTTGGCAGCGGCGGTGGTGTGTGATCAGCGATCATAAGCGCGGTCAACAAACTTCCCCTTGTGTAGAAACGTCAGCGGCGGTAATATTAGCCTGTTTGTGACAGAGCACCACCCCCAGTAAAACCAGCACGGATAATCCCAGCAAACCCGGGAGTATTATCCGTCAGACAATACTCCTTTAATGGAACACCTACACTCATCTCTGACAAACAACCCCCCCCCACCCCCGCCCCCACCCCGCCTCCTCCATCGCTCTCTCCCTCTCTCTTTTCCATCCCTCCACTCCGACGCCGCCCCGCCCTCTTGCAGCCGTGACCCCTTTTGGCTCGCTGCCACTGACACAACATACACATGGACATGCCTGCTGATGTTTTGAAACTCTGCCAGATACGACGAGGAGGGGGGAGGGGGGGCGGTGGCTCTAAGCCGGCAACGCGATTGGACGGCAAAGAAGGAAAACAAACCACAGTCAGCTGGTTTACATGCATGTGACCCACTGAAGCGGTTGCAGGGCGGTCGAGGCGCTGCTCCCTTCGCCACGTTAGTGACGTCAATCCTTTAACGATGGCCGTTGCGCACTGACAGACAGATAACGATAAAAAACGAACACAAGATGGACAAAAAGAGAAGCTGACAAATGCGTACGGCTGCAAAGAGTCACAAGATGGACACAGTTGTTAAAGGGGTTAGAGAGAACTACGCAATAAAAGCACCTAAAAGCATCTTTTCCCAGTTATTACTCACATAAACATTATCAACCAACAAAGGAAATGCTTAAATTGGACTAACAATTAGGTATACGATTTTACAAAAAAGATTTATATCCCATTCGAATGTAAAGATTAATTTACATTAGTTACACATACAAAGGTGGGCGGAGCCTTGATCGGTATGCTTGTTTGTGTGTGTGTGTGTGTGTGTGTGTGTGTGTGTGTGTGGTGTGTGTGGTGTTGGGGGGGGTGCTGGGTAAACTGACTACAATTAAAGCAGGAAAGACCAGTAGTCGGGGCTCATTTTGAAAACCAAAAGCAGCAATAAGAAGGCCCAGTTTCAACGCCTGCCCTCACCGTGTTATTGAAGACCCCAATTAAATTCACTAAATAGCAGATTACTCTGGAAATTACCTTACAAACTGACTAATTAGAAGGATTTTGTCTCACCTTTTCTGTATAAATTGAGGCCTATTCCTGAATTTTTCCTTCATTTTAAGTCAGGAAAATTCCCAGCCGCTAAATCTGCATTGGGCCGTCTGGGCTTAATATATATGAACAAAAATAGGATATAAGGTGTCCATGCCCTCGCCGAGAAGCAGCCAACTGTGTTAACAGTGTAATCCCATTGGTTGAGGTCAAAAAATGGCCAATTAAAACCTTATTTGTGCCCAACTGCTGAGTAGGAAGCGGCAGTTTGGGAGCGGGTTTTAAATCCTGCAGTCAAAGAAAATGTGATAAATGCCTTCCTTTCTATCCATTAAATTTATATGGCCCAAAGTCCTCAGATGGACATCAAAGCACGGACACACACACACGAACGCACTCCCCTTTACCCTACATGAAACACATTCACAACACACAGGAAACAGGGAATGCTGCCTAATTACTGGGCACATGTTGCACATTAAATCCCTGGAAGTCCCAACTTCATATAATCCAACTCTGCTGGCTGGGTGGAAACACACCGGCACTCACACACACACACACACACACTAAAGTCCTCTTCAGGGGATAACTAGCTACAGATGGGAGATGCTCTTGGAAAAGAAAACGCTGCTGCTGCACACTTATGGATATTTCCAGCGGTGATGAAATGTAATCACTTGTCCCTCCATAGCAACAGCTGCTAAATCACCTTGTGGAGTTTGTTGTTTTTCCTCTACGACTCCGTAGCGTCTGTGACACGGAGCAGAAGAGCCGGCGCTGATGAGAAAGGCAGCAGTCGCCAGAGGAAATACCCAGTATGTGTGAGAGGGAAAGAGAACCCAGGAGGTATAAACTCAAATTACAGGAATTCCTCTGGCCTTGTATCAGCATCGGTGTTGGGTTAGGTTTCCTTGCAAACATTCCCTGCGAACGGGCTCCAGGGAAAGGGGGGGTAGAGAACATATTTTAAATATTCCGCTGTAGAGCTTTGCAAAAATAAAGGCAGTAAAGCTCTTAAAAAAACACAGGCTTGTGGAAACATGACAATAACCCCCCCCCAGACATCTCACTCCCCGAAATTAAACCAAGGCAAAAACGGCCACCGAGGGGAAGAGGAGCACAAACGGGCAGTCAGAACGATTAGTTCAACTTCACATGATCTTGATAATCAGGGTGCAAGCGCCCCCCCCCCCCCCGGTCGCCGCCTCAAAATAGAGACGCTGTGCACGGTTCAGGCATGTCGTCATGGTGACGACGACTTAATCCGAAGCGCGGACTGACATTTCGCGGGATTATCATGTAATTATGTTTACAACAGAAGGTGCTGTGTGCGCAGTTGTCGGTGGGTGACATCACAGCGAGCGGAGGGCTTCGCTTTGATGTAATCCAATTTTCCGTCACAATGTCTCACACAAAACCAGGGACCCACTGCCAGCACTCCTGACGGCCAACAATTGACATTCATTCCATTTAAGTGGGCCAACGCGCCCATGGGCACATATATGTAGCCTATATATTCTTATCAGGGGGCAGCTGACTCCCTTTGCTCCCAGTGAAGCGCTATCTTTTAACTGAAACCTTTACACAGTTGTTTAAGCTTAACTGAAGAGACGCTGCAATTGATGATTACGGTAACTATTGTCTGATCCCCTTAACCTGGAGGCGCTTGATCAACAAGTGCTTGTTTTATTAAATCACACTAGATTGTGTAAACCTGGAAAAGATGCTAATTTCCAAAACTGTGCCACTTCTGTGGCTACTTCAAGATTAGGTAGGTGCTGGGGCACGGATCATAGGGTTAGCAAGCGTGAAATAGGCTAAAACGCAGACGCAGCAGGCAAAGACTCCACATTCATCGGTCGTCATCCACATCGATCCCGAACCCCTTTGAAGCGATCCAGGACCGGGATGCAGTTTTAGCATTAATTTATCGACTAGGAATCAAACAAGTGAAGCAAGCCGGTGTCTGAAAGTGATAAAGCATCTGTCTTCGGTTTAAACGGGGCTGTCGGTCATCTTCGCTTAGGCATCTTGGTCTTGAGAAACAATTTTCGCTTTTAAATTTGTTGCACACCCACAGCTGAAGTCTTCGGTGCTACGCTAAAGGGAGGCACCCTGCTGTGAACAGTGCCGCCATTGATGCAAGGCTCCGGGAATGATTTGTGGGCTGCGAAACACAAGCAGTTCTAACGGCGCGGGGGTGAGGAGTTTAGATTATTCTGCAAATAATAATTCTCTCCGAAACAGGTTATAACGCAACCAATATTAGGCATTTTTCCACACGCAGCCTATTGTAATACCGTCCATCCGGTGGGATCGCTTTTATTTTGAAAGAACAGTCAATGGGGGGGCTTCTGCTCTCTGGTGGATTCAGATTTGATGATTAATCTGGAGATAAAAATGACTAAAATTCCACCGGCTGAGTCAGCAAGAGAGCTGGAAGTGGAGCTGGGTGACGAACAATGACGGGCCTTGCTCAGCGCTCTGAGGTAAAGAAAGGCTACCCTTCTCCAGTGTCATCCCCCCCAGGCCGAAGCACAGAGAGGGAGCAAGGCAACTGGGAAACGAAGCCCTTACTGGAAAACCGAGTCCACCTATTTACTGGCAAAGCGGGGGGGATGGGTGGCCAAAAACTACTAATTAGCACAGCTCCAGATTTGGGATTAGGCTATATTAGTGTTTTGAGAGGTGACAACTGGTGACATTTCTGAATTTAGCAGTGAATCCGAAACCAGATTTTAAAATAATTGAGAACATCTCAAATCAAGTATGTGTTTCATTCTACTGGAGGTACAATATCCACCAATCTCTCCTACTTCCTGCTGTGAAACCCCTTATTTGGGCTATTTTCTAACTTAACGTTCCATGCCAAGGACAACATATCCTAAGTGGATGTTTATAAAATGTGATAAAATTAAAACACGTTATATGGACTCATATTAAAACACCTAGATTAATCCTTTCAGGCAGAGTTATACCAAAATGAACGGGTCCTTCCTCGGCATTCAAGTCCTCCTGACGAGGTTTGTTAAACGTTAGCGAACCGCTGCTGCGAGTAACCAAAACAGATAAGTAACTACTACATGAACAGTGGAGTGTACGTGCGCGTGTGACACAGAGAGAGATAAATCCAGCTCAGCACACGTGCCTATTTGTCTCCAGGGAAGTGGTGAAGAGCCACTCAGCTCCCTTTGACCCTCAGGCCATATGGCCTCAAGTACGGCTCTAAACTATAGGTATAATGCTATTAGACTATAGGCGTGTGTGTCTGTGCATGTGATTAGATAAGGGTGCCAAGGCACTTCATGATTGTCCATTAAATAGATCAATCCCATATAAGAACAGACTCTTGTTTTACGCTCCACTCACCTCATTTTCGTGGTGCTGACAGAAGCTCATGCGATCCTGGAAGAGGGACAGCAGGGCAAAATTGTTCTGCAGGGACTGTGCGAGGGAAAGCGCCACCCCCGGCTGGCCCGAGTTGCTGTTGGAATTGAGCCGACCCAAGTGGAAGTTCTCTCCCAGACACTCGATGAAGTGGTCCTTGGTCAAACGTACCCGCTGGTGTGCGCGCACGCAGTTGTCGCACAGGTACTCCTGACAGTCGAGGCAGTGGGACGTGGCCGGGTTCTCCTCGTCGCAGGAGCTGCACTGAGGTTCTCCCAGGTGGGGGGGGTGCAGTAGACCCACCTGAGAATGATGGAAGCCGGAGGAACCTCCAACTATGCCTCCCCGGTGGTGGAGGTGGCCGTTCTTGTTATGGATGGAATCCTCGGAGCTCACCACCACATCCAGCAAGTTGCTGAAGAGGAAGTTGGACGAGGGAAGGGAGTCCACCCCGGCCTCAGAGATGGACACATTCTGGTCACAGGTGGGGCAACGCAGCTTCAGCGGGTCCCCGGGACTGCGCTGGCCCTCCAGGCACTGCCTGCAGAAGGCGTGCAGGCAGGGCAGGACGTGGAGCCTCCTGTTGGTCTGGCTGGAGGACAATGAGGTATGTGAAGATGTCGAGGAGGTAGAGGAGCTGGAGGAAATGGGAGCAGAGGAGCCGCAGAGCTCCTTGCAAAGCGGGCAGGTTTGCAGATCTGAGTCTGGAAACGAAGCCATCTCCAGCTTTATGGAAACTAGGGCTTTTACAACATGAGCAGCACTAAAGTTGAGGTATTCATTTGGGGACACAGAGGTCCATTGTGTTGGGGTTTAATTGAGGTAGATTCATGAGGTATTAAAGCAGTTCAACAGTGAAAACGGCGCCAGGTGACTTACAGATCTTACTCTGTACACATAAATATATATCTGACGTGGTCTAAAACAAGGAGGTAGCTGGTTCTGTTTCAAAGGGAGAGGGGAAACAATATCTACACAGTTAAGACCAAATCAGTCGTTTTTTGAAGGGGAAGCATCTGCGTCATTTTTGCAGATGTTACCAGCTGGATGACAAGAGGCGGTGTTGGTTCTGAGCACGAAGCTGGGCCGACGGTGCTTCCTTGGGGCTCATAAAATAAACTCAGATCCGGAGTGACAGTGGGTCCGGGTGGAAACAGTCAGGGCTCCGTCTTTTCTCCCAAATCGACTCGGCAGCATGACTAAAACAACACCCAGACGAGTGGAAAACATTTAGAAAAGCAGCAGTTTTTTTTGCATTCCGGTTTAGGTCCGCGCTGTGGTCGTGGCGGTCTCTCTAGTCCACCATCGGGGCGCATTCAGACAGCGTCAAGAGTGGCCAGCGGTCGGTCGGTAGAAGCGGCGTCAGGGTCGAACAGCGAGGCTGTAAATTATTCATCAAAGCAACGATCTCACCGGGACATGGAGGTATTAAAGTAGCACAGCGTCTCGCTGAGAGCCGCGCCGCCACCGTCTATCGCCCCTCTCCCACGGAGCGAATCCGCCGCTCCGCCTTGCGAAGACACCGTTTCCAGCTCTCCTTCCCCCCGCTGAGCCCGTCGGCTGGGTCGCTCAACGTGGAGGAATCCTCCAGTTGCCCGAAAAACTGCGCCTCTTCAACCGCAAAAAAGGGCTCGGTTCCGAGGCCAGATCCACCCTAACTCCGTCCCGAAGTTCGACGTCTTCTTCGTATATTTATACTCAAAAATATTGGCATTACCGCGAGGTGGGTGAGCGGTCAGCGCGCGGAGCTCGAGCTGCAGCACCTCGAGCTGCTCTTGTCCATCTGAGGGGAGGGAGAAAAATGGACAGACTTCCGTCCTCGCGAGCGGTGAGGGGGTGTGTACCGCGCGCTCGCTCACGAGAGGGCGGGGTGCGTTGTCGTCCGCGCGCATCGCCGCCGGGTGGATTAAAAGTTTCAGAGTTAAACAGCGACTTTTAATCAAATATTTAAATCTTTCAAAAAAGCTGTTAAATTGGACACGCTTTATTAGTGAAATGCCTAAATAAAATTTAAAAGTGATCAATATAATTTCCATTTTCTAAAAATATATATATATACATATATGAAAAAACAATGAATTATTGAGGATATATAAATAGATTGTTATATATTTACTATTTTAGGATTTTATATAGATCGAAAAAAAAACGCAATAAACATATTGGTAAATGTATATTGTTGTTTTTCACATTTTAACTTGGATATTCCTGATGCAGACTAAAAAACAGGAGGAAGACGTATTTGCTTGACGTGTCCGGTTAAAGACACTTTCTGAGTTGTGTTTGCTGAAGGTTTGCGTCCAAATGACTAATAACTAAAGCTAAGTTTGCACAAACGTTGGGGGCTGCCTCTTATGTGTGATCATATGAGCACGGGTCACAACTGCTACGCCATAAATCTGCAGGGTTAAAACAAAGAACAACAGGGACTTGATTTAAGGCTACTTCCCGTGGTTATTATTGTAAATTTAAAAAAATGGCGAAAACATGTCAGATTCAGATTAATGGTTCAGGTGACTGATGGAAATGCATCGCAGGGAGAAGGATTCCACCGTAAGGAGTCGGCCATTGAGTTGTAACTCGTCTTTTAGGCTCAACGGGGTCCGATGAGCGCATTTGTTTCATGATTGAAGGAAAATTCACTCTTTTAAATGACGCACATTAGACTGGAGGCGATGAAACACAAGCCAGATCTGAAAAATAGGTCAGCTCTGTGTGAAATCCAGACAAAAGGTTCCCATTCATTTACCATTTTGCAGCGCATCATCTGACTGTCTGTCTCTGTTTATTGTGTTAGTAGATTTTGAATGGACACTTTTGTCCAGCGTATATGGGTAGCTAAAAACGGGGCAGTGTCCTAATTTTCCTTAAATGAATAAAGAAAAAAAAACAATCCAGTTACCAATTTACGCAACAATTACCTTTTAAATGTAGTGTGTATGTAGAGGGTTAAGCATTTAATTGTTTGATTAAATTTTCGTTTACACAGTAAATCAATTAAAGGGTACATCCCACAATCACAGCGTGTAGTCAACATTAGAAATAAATAACACGTCTTCCTTTATGTGTATGTTTGTTTACGCGTCAGTTCTGCACTAATTTGGTCACAGTGAACTCACGACGGCCCAAGACTGCCTCCTGCTGGATAATACAGTGTATTACAACGTGGTCCTGGAGTTGGAGGAATCCATTGAAGTAATAAAAATAAAGAATTGGGAGATTACGTGTTAAGGCTGGTTTCTTCTACGAAGGGCTAAAGCGTCACAATTGTTGTTTGAACTGCAGTCGTATCATCAGGTTGTAATGTTTATAAAAATTAAATTCAACTTTTTAAAGAAACTAAGAGTTTCTATATAATCGTGAGGAATTACATTTGTTTTATTTATTTTCAAATCATAATATAAAAGGATATTATAATCTTACACCCCCTTCCGCATCAGGAAGTGAGACTTTCCACAAAAATCACTCCAGGAGACTTTTGGATTATCTCTGACAGATTTTATTTTAAACTCCAGAACAAAACTATGTCAGCCTCTATTTTGTTTCTGCAAAGAAACACTCTGTATTCAAACTTTTGGAGCAAATTGAGAACTTTAATATAAAATCTTCACAAAGAAATTCACAGCTTTTAAACTAGCAACAGTTGCATCCTGGAATCAGTCATGCGAACATAATAACATCAAATTTTATACACACATATAAAGACATGTTGACCTACACTCAAACACACACACACAGAGCGTATTTACATGATTGTTAGAAACCAAATTTAATAACTTTACAAAAATATGGTATACATTGCTCCAGATTAGCCTTTTCCCCCCCTGAATAATTATTCACAGATAATGAAAGGTTGGTTGAAGACAAAACACATAAAAAAATGGCCAAAAGTGCCAAAAATGTTCAGCTGACAGAAACTCAAACATCCAACCACTCGTCTTCCTGATTTCATTGACTCAACTGGTGCCTTTAATGTCTGAAATAAGGAATGGACATCGAGGATGCGGTTGGGATCAGTGTGCCCACACTTCGTTTGCCCACAGATGATTGTGGTGGAGCCAGGAGCGGGCCGAGGACACGTCCAGGGTGAACACTTGCTCCTGGGAGGAGTTAACAGCCGTGTATTGGATGGACAGTTTGGGCTGTGGGACAGAGGCTGCAGTGAGGACGCGGCTGCCGGCAGAGAGGTACTCGCTCTCGCCGCTCCGAGTCCTAGACGAGGAGGAGGAGGAGGAGGCGGAGCTTAATGAGTGACAAAAGACACCTCACACACCCAAACGGGCACTACCTTTTCAGAGTGATGTTGAGGCTGCCGGTGTCGTTTTCTGCCGCCTGGAGGATGATGGACCCGTTGACAGTGATGAACATCTCGAATGCAAGCGCCAGTTCCACCTCTCCCAATTGACAGGGGACCAGTAGCGCCATGAAACCAGGGGGAGCGGATACACCTTGATAGTAGCCCTGACTCAGCGAGTCTGGCGGACCAAATAAACACAACCTGATGCACGGACGACCACTTGCCTCGCATTTAATATATAAAAAGATGACTCACGTCTGAAGACCTCACGCGCCCGCAGCCAGAGGTTCTGCCTGCCCAACTTCTGCAAGAGCGCCTGCAGCAGAGCCGGCTCAACTGCCAGCTGTTTAGACAGCATGAAGTCCACCAAGTCTGAGGCTACAGGGAGCGTTTGTCTGTCCACACACACCTGCAGGTGAGCGTTGAACACAGAGCAGTAGTTGGAGACGTCCGCCAAGTCTGGAGGAGGAAAGACATCTTCACTGACATCCGCACTTCACAACACATAGGTGGGCTCGTGCCTCTCACCGTTTGGCTCCTTGAGCCCTGGAAGATGACTGAGGACTTCCAGCGTTCCCCTGTGAGACGTCCTCTCGCCCAGCCGCAGCAACACGCGGGTGCGACTCTCCACGTCTGCGGCATCGCACGGCCACACGCTCGAGCTCAGGAACCAGCTGTTCTCTGAATGGAGGGAAAACGTCATCAAAATGGGAACTCGGAGCATCTTAGGTTGTTTTTTTTCTTTTTTAACCTCGGAGTGTGTTCAACGCTCCCTCGATGCTACCGCTCAGAAGGAAGAGCTCAGTTGCCACGGTGACCAGGAAGCAGCGCGAAGCTCCGTCCTCGTTCCCAAACAAACCCTTCAGTGTGGAGTAGTTAATTTTGGAAAAGGACAGGAACTCTGCCACCCTGCGTCCCTATGTGCACAGACAGGACTTTAACAGTTGGCTGGTTGTGACATCTGCAAAGATTTTCTGCAAAGGACATTTAACCTCTGCCGAACAAAAACATGCATTTTTCCTCAATGGGAAGCAACTGGCTGACATTTAAAAGGTGTGCGAACTGGCACATGTGCCTGTTTACCTTGGCCCACTGGTGAGTTTTGTGGTATCTTAACATGAGGGAGACTCCGATACGGCCTAAGTAAGTCATGGTCAGGCTGTCCTGTTCCTTCTGATACACTACAAACAGGAATAACACCATCACCACCGTTCCTTACCAGATAGCAATCATCACTCACTATGATGGACGATTCTGACTTCACCTGTCTCAGCAAAGGCAGAAAAGGGCACGGCCTGCTTGTCTTTGCTCTCAGACAGCAACGCGATGGCGATGTGACCGCTGATCTGCTCCAGCTGGTTGGGACGCTGAATGGATTGGCAGACAGAAGAGAAAACATCCCCCATCCGCCTCCAGTCCTCCAGCTTGGTGCAAAGCTGTCAGGGAGAAAAACATCAGCTCCAAAGCACCAGCGTCTCAGGCAGAATCAGGCGGACAAAGACAAGAACCAACCTCTATTTCCACCACAGTGTGGGCCACGTTCAGGTACCCCAGACAGGGGACAGAGACAGTTCCTCTTTATTGACAAAGGCAGAATCAATCAGTCGCTATGGTGACGGACTTTAGCTGGCCGTGCTGGGTTTGAATGAGCTGCACTTACTTGTCAGATTTAGAAGTTGCACAGATGGGGGGTTGAACTTCGCTGTTGTTTTTGAGACCGTCCAGCCAGTCAAAGCTCAGCACGAGACCCGCCGCGGCCATCTGCCGGCAGACACACATCAACTGCCACGTGCACATAAAGGGTTCAGTGTCAGCGTGCTGTCGTCACAGTACCTTGAATGTGAGCTGCATGAGCTCAGGTATGAGACCCGTGTGTCCCTTTTCTCTCACAAAATTAAAGAGAGCCAGCACAAACTCGTGGCCAGGCTGACGAGACAGGAAGTGGGAGCGCGTTTAGGGTGTACACGTATTATGGAGGTATGGGCCTGGCGTCACCTTAGAAACACAGACGCACGCTCACCACTATCTTGTAGGAGACGCTCACGTTGAGGACGGCGAAGACGTCAGACACCATGCCGGCTTTGAGTAAAGCCCAGAGAAGGGATAAAAGAACAGGCATGGAGAAAAATGCCCCTGGAGCGTTGCTGAGGTAGTAGCCAGTAAAAACCGCTCCTGGAGACAAACAGGAAGATACATTCGGGGATGGCAGTGATAGTTTATTTAGATCAAAAACACTGGTGTTGAAATACTTACGTGCTTTATGCAGACACATTGGATTTTTTGTGAACCGCAAGATGGTTTCACTGCAGAACTGGATGAAAAAGTGCGAGTGTGTTATTTTTAAATTGAAGGAAAAGATGTTTGAAGAAAGTCCCCTTTAAGGTTGCAGTTGCGATGGCGCTGCCATAGAGGGCACTGTTGCTTCAGAATGCTCACCAGCAGCTCTAGTGTGAATTGCTTCGGTACCTAAAAAGGGTGTGCGGAGTCAAACTTACCTTCTCATCCCCCTCCAGGGGCAAGTGAAGGAACCGACACGGTTTAAACCCACAAGTCGTGGACTCGCCGAAGTACTTCCAGCAGTACTGAGATGGAAAAAAAACAAACATCTGAGCATTTAAAATGTTATATCTTTTGTTCCTATTCCAGGAAAGAAATGAAATTCTTCTCCCCACTAGGGAGGGTCAAGTCTAACACATTGGATGTAACCTTGAGGAAATACCAGCATATCCGATCCTGTATGTTGTTTTTCTCATTTATTGGAGAATGTGGAAGCACAAAAGAATCAATTTTTTGTTTTTTTTTACTCACAGAATTCGACTTCTGGCGTCTAAGTTCTGACAAATTTGGAGAGTTTGAGCCACACGGCCCTGAAGGGAAAGACATGAACGCACCATTTTTGATGTGATAAACGGCGAAGTTAACCATAGGGTTAATCATAAAAATGTGGTGAAACGGTCATCTCACCGTTGAGTGTGCTCAACGCTGCAGTGTTGTGACTGTGCAGGGGGTTCAAAGGCTTGGTTGGATGGCTCCTATTACAGGATATAATCATTGATTATCGGATAAAAGAAAAATGGACTAAAAGAAGCAAAACCTTTTGTCAAGTTCGTGAAGTTATACCTCTCCGAGCTTTTGTTGGCGTGATTGTTGTTGGAATCAGGAAAGCTCTGCTCAAAAACAAAGAATTTAATTAGTAAGGAGCTGCTGCAAAAAGGATTCGGATCATAAATGGAGAAACAAAAGTTGGTTCCGTCGAAAATTTAGATGAAAGGGTTACTATGGCAGCACGTCATGTTGGTTGATATTCACTGATTTCAGCCAACACGGTTGTTTGAGTCCAATTTTTAATGCCAAATTCTGACTTTTGAGGTCAGACGACAGACATGTGCCGCTAACAGGCACATTTGAAAAGAACTCCCGGGAGGTACAGTCGTCCGCTGGGTGACGGCCGGATCTGCTACATTACCGTTAATTCCCTTTGAGTTTCAATCAAGGGCCATGTGCTGTGGCGCGTCACGCTGCTGCTCTGAGGTCTCCACGGCCTCTTGTTGCTCTCCTCTGTCAAATAAACAAATGACATCATTAAAAACACAGCCCCTCTTCTCATGTCATCTTCAGTCGTTCCTCACCAATAAAACTACTTTATGTGTTGAGGACTGATCAGTTAGATTAAGCAGTCTGCTTCTAAAGCGTGACGGTACCTGCGTCATCAGCACTGTCACAGCTGTAATCAGTAATAACTGGGGTGGCTCTGGAAAATAAACGACATCATTGTTTGGACGACGATGGACCACGCGCGTCATCCGAATAAATGCCATCACTTCTATGATGATTACCTGTGTCCGAGCTCTACCTGCAGCCTATCTGAATTTGGCTGTTGCTTTTTGGCTGTTCTGACAGGTTTGAATTTGAGCTCTTCAGAGACCCGGACTGGACCCAGCTTCAGTAAACTTGTCTGGGGCAGGTTTTCAAAAAGCTCCGCATCATCCTGGGTTACGTCAACGAGCAAGATATCTTGCTTGTAGGCTGTGACCTCATCCAAAGCGTCGGGGCAGGTCTGATCACCGTTGTCACTTGCGCCTGTGGACGGGCTGGATCGCTTGGCTCCATGATGAGTGCTGGGAGAAAACTGGGGTTTGGTTGGAAGAGCTGGGTTCAATACTTCCCCTGATCCCCGATCAACACCCGGGATTCCTTTGTCATTAACAAGCTGTGGAGGTTCGTGGCTGTAGGTGTCCTCTTCAGGCTCCATTCTGTAGGAGGACCCTGGGCTCCAGGAGGGTCTGTGAGGAGAAGTGACGGGAGAGAGAATCGGTGGGAGAGCGTTATCAGTTTCCCTGCAGGCGTCATAGAGCAAGGAGTACACTGTATAGTTGTCATCATCTGAGATGCTTCTTTCATAATATGGCAGCAGTTTTGGTAGGCCGGACAAAGGTTCTTCATCACAGTCTCTCTTGTACTGAGGAAGAAGCAGGGAAGATTCAGATGAGGAGGAGTAGAAGGAATCCATCCGGGCATCTTTGGAGAAGAACAAGTGATTTTCTAAGGGTCCAGTGATGGAGCAGGGTGGGGAGAGACCCACCAAGCTGACGCTCCTGACTTCACCAGGCTGGAACGATGAAGGAGGTGATATGGGACATGAAGAACTAGTCCTTTCCGTGTCGCTCAGGAGGACTGCGGAGGGGCACGGGGGAGTCCTGGAGTGGTCACACTGATGATCAGTGTGTAAAGGCGAGTTGACGTCATCTGAGGACTCTCGCCCATGGCCATCCAAGGTAGGACTGGGTTGTGTTTCCGCCTGTAATGAATTAGGAGCAAACCCTACGTTTGTGCTATCGGGAGATCTTGAAGATACGTTCCTAACTAGTTCTCCATTTTCACCGTCTCTGCTCTCATCTTTTTTGTGATAAATACATTGGGCTGGGCCTGAGGATGAGCCTTCAGGAGCACCAAGAAGCGTCTCACTAGGGTAGGCGCTTTGTGCGTCTTGATCATTTGTACGTATTGGAGAGTCAACAGTATCTGTAGGATCAGCAGGCGGTGCCGGACAGGCGGGAGTAGCGGTGTGCGACGCGTGGGTCAAGCCACTGTTAGGCAAAGGCCATGGCATGTCTGTGCGTGCACAAGAAGAACTGGTTTTCCTAAAATAGGCCCTCGCCCTCTGACAAGTGTCCTCGATGTTCTGACAGACCACTCCTGGAGATGTTCCAGAGTGTGTGGGAGCACACATCCTGTTGCAGAATTCCCCAATAACTCCATTTTCTTCCACAGACGACGGAGTCCTGCTGCTCCCAGGCACGTGCTTTGACCGTCTGGCAATACTTTTGTTTCTGTTTGAGAGACTTTCCGCACCTTTAAGCCCAGGATCCTTTGATGCCGCCCCGTTCCATGCACATTTACATCCCGTCAAGCTGTTGAAGGGAGGATCTGCACTACCACCGGACAACACCAATGGGCGCGCTCGCAGAGGTGTCTGATGGTCTGGAGTCAGACCCTGAGAAGGATCTGGTGTGCAGATATGCTGACTTCCAGCCAGTGCACTGTCCTCATTTCTGCTTCTGTCACGTCTAAATTGACCAGGCTCAAAATGAAATTCAGCCCTCATTTCCCGTTTGAAGCAGCGCACGACCTTGGCCTTGAGAACATCTGGTAACACGTAACTACAATCTTGACTAAAAGCATCAAATGTCTGGGATATATCACAAAGTGTCACTGCTGGGTACTGGTCGATCGATACAATAATCTTCCGAGAGGCTTTAGGAACTCTGTTCTTCTTCTTGAACTCAACCACAAATTCAGGCTTCTCTGCCTGGTGGTTACCGGGGTTGCGCCCTTGCCTGCCCGACGTGTTCCGCTGAGGAGAAGCGTGTTTACAGTGGCTGCCGGTGGATGTGACTCTTCTCATTGACTTTCCACCAGATCCACGAGAGCCGGTACTTCTATCAAAACCTGAAAGTACAAAGAAATGCAGGTCAAGTACTGCAGCTACAGATGCTGGACTAATTTAAAACAATCTCTGTTGAAGAAATGCAACTCAGGGCTGGATTTAGTGCTTATACGTTAAATGTCAGTTTTATACGAGTAATTATTGCACGTTTATAATGATGAAAATGGGGTTAGTTTGCGCAACTCTATAAATAAATCTGACCCAATTTTAAGTCACAACAAGTGATAATAGCTACTTAAAAGAATTCTGGTCCCGCAAAAGAGAAAATATGAAATAAAGCATATGGAGGTGTTAAAATGTTATTTTGGCGTCATCGTAGTTATTAGCTTGTCATTCGCAATTGTAAAAAAAAAAAAAAAAAAAGTCAGTAATATTCCATTGTATCACAAGATGATACCAGGTTTTATTTTCCAACAAAAACATTTTTTAAAATAAAAAGTAGTTCAATGAATGGTCTCGGTTGACTTTAGCTTCGCCGTTAGCTTAGCACCATTAACGCTCCGACACATGGGGCAAAAACCCGTTTTATTTGCGACACGGCCCTTTTAAAAGGGTCGTCGCTTCTAAAAAAAAAAAAAAGTCGTCCAACCAGTCACATTGATTGCCGATTAAACCAACCCGAAGCACAGAAAAACGTAAATCTCGCTATATTTGACCCGCAAATCGAGGGTGCACCACGGCGGACCTGGCCTTCACCTTCCCCTGAGCCCCTCCTTCCCCGTCGCCTTTAGCAACGTAATTTACGCGACGATTTTTCAATGTTTTTTAGTCTAAATGACCGTGTAAGGATCCACCTGCACCCACACCAGACTGAATGGACACCCTGCCTAAAACAGCTGTTGTCAAATATGCATTTACCTCCCTTTTTCACGGCCTTCCCCTTCATATTTGCCGCCGGGCGATAGCAGCGTGGACGCCCAGGCGCGGTGCTGCTGCTCGGGGGTGATCTAAGCCTACATTGTTGGCCCGGTGATACTTGCCTCTCGTGAACGCCCCCTGGATTTCCAATTTGCACGATTCTGTGGCCTTTCTTCTCCTGGACCTATGCGTCCCCCCTCCAGTGTTCTAAGGCAGGTGCGTCAAAGTCGGGGGTCCGACATTAAACGTGGTGATGAATTAAACAGATTTACCTGGACCGTTCTGACTTTCAGGGGCCAAAAGCTTTTCACCAGTCACCAAGATGTGCGGGTTTCGTGAGCATGCGCAAACAGAGTTTCCTCGACGTTTCTACAAACTGATCCGACTTTTTGATGTAGATTATGAATATATATTACAAATACAATTAATATATTGTGTAAAAATACAGTATAATAATCAATAGCATACACACCCTATACAAAATTGTATATTTTACTCAAAAATGGTTTGTGTACTTTGAGGAGCTCCACAGAAGTCCTTGACTCACTATCATCAAAAAAGGGGGAGATGTTCAATGATAAAATGTTCAACTTGACTCTTTACCATCTATTGTGGAACTTCCCATTAGCTTAACGTGATTGATTGTGTCCCCATAACTGGAAGTACAATTAAAGTTTGCAAATTTGGAATATCATTAAAAAAAAAAAAAAAAGATAAAAATAACAGCGGTCCAATAACGGAGCCCTGTGGAACCCCTTTATCAAAACGTACTAGTTAGATCGGTAAATTTGAATGAAAACAGTACACAACAATGCATTTGATTTATTTATTTTCAAGATCCATACATTCATTTTGTGGAGTGTGTTATTTTTAATTATTAATTCCTGTCATAGGTAGACTCCTGCTAAGATGTGAGGGGTGATGGTGAGACCCTGGTGTTGGGAAGTAGCCGATCCTTGGACTGCGGCGGCCTGATTCACAACACCAGCTGTCCCACCCCACCGAGGAAGCAGGCGGCGCTCCAGCAGCGGATGGTTTCCCTCTTTGGGTCCATCTCCTTGCATCCTCCAGGGGCAAACAGAGACCAGTCTGTCTCACTTCGAATTTCTGGAACATCTGTGGCAGCTGTGAAGAAAGAGGGGAAGAAAAAATATATGCAAATTAGATTAAAAGGGAATTATTCAAGGTGCGGAAGGCAGAATTTCTCTGGGTTCCTTTTTGCTGGGTTTACGTCATAACCCCAGTCGCGAAGGATTCTGGGCGTCTCTGACCCACGTCTCATCACCTGACAGGCATTAGACCCCCTCCAACACTCAGCTTCTGCTCCGGAGCTTCAGCACTCAACAACATCCCCATGCAAATTTTATAATCACAGCGCAGCCGTGAGGGATGTGTGTGTACGTACACTGAAGAGGGATATAAGCTCTTACTTAGCATATGAAATAAGTTGGGATTAGAAGGAGATAAAGAGCAGAGTGCTACCAGAGAGGTCACTCATAATTTTGCTTCTGCAGAGCACTTTAAATCTTCCCGGCCAATTTTGGAGGCACCGGAGCGATAAGAACGCCGTCGGCTTCCTCAATAATTGTGGACCAGAAATTAAATCTCGTAGAATGGGGGGGGGCAGTCGTAAGATACAAAAAATCTTCATCAGGAAGGTTTAATGGATACAAAACACCTTAAAATTGTTCCTGATGTGTTGGGGAGCTGAGAACCTGTGTGACGTTTCAATTGAAATTCATGATTGTGATTTTTTTTGTGCATTTAAATCGAACCTCCGCTGGTCTAATTACGTAGGAAATGTATGGGTTCGATCAGCAGGTAAATTATCCGATCAATTTGTTTAAGGTGGAGGTTGAACGGCGTCGAGCTGGAGTGAGG
The DNA here is from genome assembly GCF_003711565.1 of Takifugu flavidus. Taxonomy (NCBI): domain Eukaryota; kingdom Metazoa; phylum Chordata; class Actinopteri; order Tetraodontiformes; family Tetraodontidae; genus Takifugu; species Takifugu flavidus. The sequence continues at coordinate 4,536,617 of NC_079540.1, forward strand.
CTCAGTTAACCAGAATAATGTAGCGAAGTGAGGCGCCGCGCTGTCATTAGCGGCTACGCGTCCGCACACTCATACAGGAGTATGAAGTTGGCTGCAAGAGGAGAAACAAATATAATTTCCTACACTGAAATGAGAATCAGCGTGTGCAGAACTGTTTGCTGACCACCACGATGAACCTCTCCAGAGTGCGTTTAAAAATTAAAATGAATAATTTGAGGCATTATACTACAAAGGCCTTGTCTGCATGGGATTAAAGCGAGCGTGAAGCGCCTGCATCACCTGTATATTTATTAAAATCCTATCCCGGTTGAGATGGAAACACTGTAGGCGAGTCGCACACGCGTCACAGCGGAGGAAAATGATTTAGGGATACAAAGGAATGTTGGACAAAACGCCTGAAACGTGGATTTCACGGCATTTTTCACACTGTTACTCTGGGGGTTTATTGCATTTTAATCCTGTTGAAAATCTAAGAATAACAAGATAGCCTGGTTTAATTACAATATTCTACATTTTTTTTCCAATCGTGCCTTCTTTTTTTCCCGTCTTCTTTGTCTTTTCCCCTGGACCGGCGCGATGCTGACGAGAACGCGAGCAGCAGCTGAATTCCTTTAAATAGCCCTGCCTGCCTCATCATATGGTTGCCATGGCAGCCGGCCCCTCATTTCAAGATATTGTCCACACGCTTTTGAGAGACCTCCTCCACCTGAACATTATAAATCTGCGCCGCTGCCGGGCGATAAAAATACAGATAAGCGCGGCAGCACGTATAATTAATGCCCAGCATGTCTGCGCCCTCAATGTATGAGAAATAATCAATATTTGGACTGCGTATGGGATCAATCCCGTCGCTGTTGCTGCTTTGTTTAAGGATGAGAGTCAGGGAAGGAGGAAATAAACACAGGCAGGTGGAGACAATGTTGAAAGGGGGAAAAAAGGGGATCAAAAGTGAAACAGACGAGTGAACAGATGGTACAAGAAATGAAGTGATAAGGAGAGAAATGAGGGGTGAAAGAGGAATGCTCTGATATCCCAGAGAAAAAGGAAGTTCAGACACAGATGAGAAGAATCACTGATGCCACCTCCCTCTCTTCTTTTCTACCATCCTTTGTCCTGCCTGCAGCATCAGGTTTATCCCAGCCTCTAGATTAGCCGCGTTTAGCAGAGGGTCAGACAGGACATCTACAGTGCAGGACTGAGGCGCACGTGCACGCATGTGTGTGTGAGATCAATTGAAAGGCAAAAGGCAGTGTTTCACAATTACTACAATTCTTGACTAGTATTCTATTTTTCCCCAACTGCATTGCAACAAACTCATCTTTTTTTTTTCATGTAAGATCCAGCAGACCCGGAGTGTTAGTGAAGGGTTTCAGGTTCAAACACGAGCTTACCGCGTCTGAATCTGAGCGTCTCAACAGCCTTCAGGAAGGTATCCTAGAAAGAGATAAAGCAGCAGAGATACAGTCGTGAAATATTCACACGTGAAGTTGTTTTACCGCGCTTTGGTCGGAAAAAATGGGTCTTCGAGGTGTCAAAAACGAAACCAATGCAGATGGCGCGGCTGATTTTCCCTTAAAACGGGATGGCCGCATCTGAGGGCGCGCCTCGGCGTTGCCTAATGCTTCTGTAAATTGAGCCGGAGGCCTGTTGTCTGCGCCCGGAGAGAGACGGGAAAGAGAAAGAAAAGCTTTGCTGCGGTGAGCATCATCTCCATCCAGCAGTCTCCAGCAGCAACACAGACAATACTAACTAACCCCCCAACACCCTCATTCTCAGTACATCTGTAGCAACGAGGACCCCCCCGCCCCCATCCCTCCCCCTGCATTAATGTTATCTCCTGAGAGGCGTGAGTGAGTGCATAAATAGAAATGAATGTATTTGGTGTCCATTATGAAGAAGCTGTCCTGGTCAGCACTGAGAGCAGCACCGATAAGGACACCGGCTGAGCGCTCGCCAAGAATCCATTTCCTCTTTACTCGGGTCGAAAAGGCATTTTGCCAAACGCAGGTGCACTCCATCCACGCGTGCACGCGCGCAAACACACATGCTGAAAGCTGTCCTCGTGCTGCCCAGACTCAAACGTGAACATCGATATCTTTCAAATTAAATAGGTTAGTAAAACAAGATTACGTCTATATCCCGGCCATTCCAACTCAATCTCTTTAAGGGTCACATTTCTAAATCCTTGTTAGAAGAGCAGCAAATATCTAACTCTCTTTAAATGAGATAAACCCCTGCAAAACGGGCCTCCTCCTCTGTCCCTTTTTAAATTCTTAAATTACATTTTGGGAGCTTGTTGGGTTTGCCTCATTTTAATTAATTGCAGGATAAATTCATTTTGCTTCTAGCAACAATCAGCTGCTTTAAACAGGCAATTAGCTACATTAGTCCAGATGTGAATTAATATTTTCGCTCAGATCAACAGAAAAAAGCCAAACCCTCTCGTATTTCCCACCGTCTCTCGCACACACACACACACACACCGATGAGACACACCCTTACCGGCGTGTCATATTTGAACGTACAGCTGTGTATTCTCCCCATCATCCTCTTTTCCTCTCTGCCGTATATTTCGACCACCACTCGACAAAATGCCATCCGGGACAGTGAATTAAAAGCGTAATCCCCGACCCTCGGCTGTCAAATTCAAGACACGGCGCACGCACGAGAGTCTGCGCATCATCTTTCTCCTCTGCACACACGCAGAAAACCCAGACAGCTGTGATAAGGCCTGGGTGTTGGTAGTCATTTAGCCCAGCTTTGTCTTTTTCGCCGCGTCTTCCCGATGAGCTGCAGGAAACGCCAACACTGGCAGTATTTGAATTATTAGCAAAACGGTGCAGCTTTAAATTAATCCAGTGATTCTTATAATCTGTGCTGTGTGTAGCCTAATATGAAAGGAAGAAAAAGTGGATATGCAAATGAGGGAGAGAGCTGCTTATCTCTAAGTGTGTGTGTCCCCACCTTTAAAAAGAAAAGCGTTTTTCCCATATCGACTGCTAGAGACCAGGAACAGTTTTTAATGGTTTACCCTCCTCCATCCATCTTTCTGTTACGTAACGCATTATTAGATTATCTGCCATTTGGTTTAAGTGCAGATCTATAAATTCACAAGTTTCCTCCCGATGCCTGCACATCATTTGTGCGTGCCAAAGGTGCACTAACCTTGATGACTCCTGGATATTGCCAGACAAGTGCTGTTCGGATGGATGGTGGATGGGTGATTGGGGCGACTGGTCTGGTGCTGGACTTGCTCGGTGGACAGCTATTAAGAAAGGACAAGTTTATCTTTTTTGTGTGTGTAAAGATGTCACCATCGTAGAAAAGACGGTGCTGCTTCCAACGATCCGCAGCGTTCGACGCAGCGTTTCCGTGGATGCCAGGAAAGGCAATCATCAGCGGTTACAGTAAGGTGGTTTTACATAATGGCTCCATCAGCCTGAGTATACCGAGCTTGATAATTATGGATTAGCAGAGACTTCCCTTGACACAACACAGTCGGTTAAAAAGCAAAAGGATTACAGATACAGGTAACACTCATACAGTAGGTATACGCAGAGGCGCGCACACAGAGACGAGCAGGGCTATACGCCCAAGACCTACACAAGCTCGTCGGCCATCACAGACAGCGTGCCAGCTCGGCAGCCATTTTGCGGGGCTGCTCTGGGAGGTTCAATTAGTGTGATTGTGGCTTACGCCGACATCCCTGTGTAGCACAAACACACGACGCGTGCGTATGTGTGACGAGACGCTGCGGCGGGATCAATTCGCACGGGAAATATGGTGGAAGTCCGTCCAGTTCGCAGGCTTCGCAGTGCAAATCGGGACATACGTGAGGGGCCAGTGTGTCAGTTACTGTGCAGCCATGTGTGAACACCCACCACATGGCACAAATGTATGTACGCAGTCCGTTGATATCTGTATGTGTGTGTGTGTGTGGGGTGGGGGGGCACGCCCTGTCAGCGCTCACATCGAGAGAAGTCGAGGAGTGTGGGCTCAGAAAGAGAGACCAAATGAAAGGAAGGAGAAATATGATAAAAAAAGGAAGTAGAGGAGAGAGAAAATGGTGGTGAAAGAGAAACCAGAAACGGCTCGTTCTCGCCGCCAGTTCGGTCATTGACGTTTGGTTTTCAGCAGAGCCGCAGGGTGAATATGTAGATTGCTCCGCCGTGGTGCCTTATGCAGACATGGAGTAAAGGACAATAGAAGCCCACATCTGTTCCTCACATGAAATAGTTCCATTACAGAAAGAGTGACGCTCCCTTTGTTTATTAATCTGCGTATTTTAGGCAAGCCAGCCTGGGCCGCCATCGTACGCCAATGCTTGACCTGTGCGTCTCCAGAGTTCGAGACCGGCTTTTCATCCAGACCATATGTAACCTTAAATTGCTGCCTAATATCTCCTCACCTAACCAATCAATTTCACTAAAATGGTTAAAAAAAACCAAAGATTGCTGTGAACATTGATTAGGGGTTCCAGTATGACACCGCGAAGCTCCCATCCCAGCGCGAAAATGCGAAATCACATGAGCAGGATTGAACAAAGGCCGGATAAGGATAAGAGCACATTGATTACAGTAGGAGACGCGGCGATGGCGCTGACAGTTCGGAGTCGCATGGATACGGCTGAAGAAGCCCGCAGCCCCGTGTGTGAGGCTGAACGCCGGCGCTGCTGCATGACAGCGGCGAGTCGACCGGCTGTCAGGCGGGATGGGCTGAACACGGGTGTCACGGGGGTGGTGGCGGCGGTGGGGGGGGGGAGTGGGGGCGGAGAGGACGGTGAACACGGCGATGCAGCGTCCATCAGAACCGTCGGACGGGGCCACAAAGTGATGCGATATGCGACCGCTGGAATCCCTCCCCCCCTGCTCCGCACCCGCCCGCGTGCACACATGCGACATGACACGGGATTACACGTATGATCTGCCGCCCTTTGTCTGGCTGTATCGGCCGCCGACGGCCGCTCTGACGCGTTGCCTTCGCTCTACATACGTGTACGCACACGCGCTCAGGCGAGCGCTCAGCCGGTCATGTGCGCGGCAGATGACACACATTCTAACCCCATTCTCTACGGGGCTATAGTATTTCTATCACTCATTACAGTAGGGTCATGACCAACCCCCCCCCCCCCACATACACACGCACGCTCGCAGCACACACATGTTCTCCGTGTCCTCAGAACACACCCTCGCCCCCAACCCCACCCCAACCCCCCACCCACCGGGCGATCATCTGCTGTGACCGTGTCTTCCCGTCACCGTGAGTCAGGACTGTCCGACGGCGACGTATGGGAGGTGGGAGGGGGGCATTAAGAGGGTGGGGGGGGGGTCTTAATTGACTTTTTTACTGATCAGACATGACTGCTGAACTTTCCCACCCATCAGATGCCCGTGTGAGCGGCGCTGGAGTACCAGACAGAGGGGACCCTTTGTTTCCCACAGCCGCACTGGGAGGAATGGCGTACGTGAACACACACATATACTGTACGGCCGCGCACGCGCTCGCCGACAATGGCCGCGCACGCGCTCGCACACTTTTCCTGGTACGCCGTAGAAAAACGAGATGCAAAAAAGTGACAATACCCACATCCTGGAGCGAATCGGCGGCTGCACACCTGTGTACGCCGGGCGTCGATACACCCCTACGAGGAAACAATGTGGAGTCACTCAACAGTGCGCATGTACGGCACGAACATATGCGAAAGAGAGAGCGTGTCCTCTGACTCACCTGGAAGGGACCCTGGAGCCGGTTGTCGTGGCGATGCGGCTTTGGACTGCGAGGAATCAGAGCGGTGACACCTGATGTCCCTCCTCCCTCTCACTCTCTCTGCTGTAGTACAGGATCAGTAGCTACACCCTAGTACTGACAGAAGAGGGGTAGAAAGAGAGGAGGGGTTCTTATCCAGCCTGTCGGTTCAAACCACAGCCCTGCTGCAGACGAGGGGAGGCCGCCGATCGGAGCTGGTAGGGGTGATGATGATGATGCTCTTTTGAGCTGCCTTGGAACCACCCCGCTGTCTGCGCCAAAGTGGTCTCTCCCAGCTTTCCCTGCTCTGATTGGACAAAGCGCTTCCTCCTTCATCAAAATGTAAAATTCCAAGACAGAGAGAGTAGTGCAGCGTCGGTGTGTGTGCGTGGAGAAGTGTGTGTGAAGTACATGTGTCTGAGAGAAAGACAGACAATGCGAGAGGGAAAAAACGTGTGCACGCGCTGCGTGTCGCTGTATGCAAGTGTGCGCGGTCCAGGGGGGAGGATGAACGTAAACGCGAGTGTTTGCGCCTTTGTGTCAGCGAGACGACATACAGGATGGCATTGTCTGTGTGGGTGTGCGGTAGAGGAAGAGGTAGTCGAGGGAGAGACACAAGACAAAGAGAGCAGCAGATAGGAGGATATGGCGAGTGTGTGTGCATGTGTGTGTGAGGGGAAAAAGAGAGCAGTGTGTACGGCCCAAGAGCTGTCATCATTAGTCTCCCTGCAGAGGCTGGTGTTTGGCTGCCAACGGTCCTGTCAGTCAGTTTCTGTCACAACATGTCACTTTGGACTCTCTTTCGCACACAATCGCGTCCACACACACACACACTCTCCCAGAGGATATCGTGTCAAGATTTGAGCTGGTTAGCACTGGCGAGTTCACCCCCTCCCACGCGCCCAACCTCTCGCCCCCTGCAACACGCGGGATCGATGCCCGACTCTAATTAAATGTACCGAATTTACGGAACGCGCGATACGCAGGGAGGCGGGGAAGGAAAGGTGGCGGGTGGCAGATGGCTCACACGCAGGCCGCTCTCCTGAGAACTAGCCGGTGAAATACTGCTGACTCACTGTACTCTGGCAGGCCCTAAAACACACTCGGATTAACCCTCCGCATCGCAAAGATTCACTCAAGACTAGCAGAAAAAATCAATTACTAATAATATCAATGCAGGGGCGAGTAAACAAAACAAGCGCCGTTTTGTTGCCGTCCAATCGATCCCCCTTCCGTTTGCCGCAGAGGGCTTTAGCCGCTTCTCTTCCCTTCCCTTCGGCTCTTTTTCGCCAGCTTTTCGCCGTCTCTCTCCCACCGCCGATTTAATTACCTTCTATATTTATCGGAGCTCAAGATGCTATTTTGGTTTCGAGACTCTTGTCACTGATATGGAGAGGCTACATTATTCAGAGTCAGAGCACCGGGGGCCATTGCACACGGAGAACAAGAACGCTGTTGTTAACCCTATGGAGGAGGGTATATTACACCGGCAACATGGCCGATCACGTGGCTAACCTCATTCTGAGTGGCGCTGGGGAAAGGTGCAGTCCGTCTTTACAGCGTCTCAATTTTTGCAGCAAAACTCTGAACGTCGGGAGACGGGAAAGAGAAGAAAAAAAAGCAAGAAAGAAAGAAAGCGCACACCGATGCGCGCCAACACCCACGAACACCTACAGAAACGGGCTACCACAAACACACAAAAGAGGTGAGCGCGCACGGCCGGTATGGATCGGTGTCGTCCGTATTTGGTCGTGATTTATGATGGCTCTTCGATAGAGGCCACAGTCATCTGGGAGATGATGACCATATTGATCAGATAAACAGTTTCATTTACTGTCATCGTCCACTATTCACACACACACACACACCCACACCCACACACACACACAGGCTGACATTCTCTCCCTTACACGCAGCCATAGATTCACAGCAGGAATAACCCAGCTTTCTGCTTCATCAATTTCCCACCTCCTCCACGTCTGCTTTTCTGTTTCTCTGCTCTTTCTCTTCTCCTCCCCCCAGGCCACCTCACCCTCTCCTCTGCTCTCGACACGCTTTAACCCGTTCCTCTCGTTCTCTCCAGCAACATCCTCTGCCAGTCATCCGCTACTTTAACGGCGCTCTCCCCACGCACTGTGGCCTCTTTGTTTCTCCGCTGAGCTCCACCTGACTGCGTGCTAAGGTCATATCACAGTTTGCCAACATTTCCCAGCAGGCATTTGACAGCAGACTGCAGTGGGAGGGGTCCAAAATAGCCCAGCGCCGACTGGTATCAGAGAATTCTCCAGTAAAACAATACACGGACAGCATTTTTGTTCAAATCCAAACGTTTGAGAGTGGGATATTCCTGTAATCCTTCTAACAGACAATCACTGCCTGATTGTTTAATTGAGCGGGGTGTGTGATTGGCTCTGTGGTGCTGGAGCTACCAAAGTCAAGCGCAGATTATTGACCGACGACTGCGTTTTGCGAAGGTCTCCTATCAAAGGAACTCGACTACTCGACTAATAACACTCGTGTTGAATTACCTGGAAAAGAATTACTCTCCAATATCACCGATAATTAGCCTGATGTCAATCCGTACATATGGGATAGCCCTAATCCCTGTGAGATTAAAAGGTACGGACATGATTATTTTTGGACCAATATGAATGAAATGAACAGCAGAAATACAACAGTGCTAACTAGCTTAGTTAGCATGGTTTCCCTATTAATCCCAGTGAAAAGATGCAGCCTCCACATGCTGATGGTGCGCTTAGTAGAAGAAAATAAGGCCTGAAAAGTGGAGCAACGTGAGCGTGGATAAGACAACACAGCCTGGTGGTTAATAACCTTAATCCCTGCCAGCATTTTTATTTGGTAACACACTTTTGCGGAAGAGTGGTCGTCCATAGCAAAAAAAGTAACAGAAAACAGTAACAGAAGTGACGACAGTGTATTTTACCCCCCCAGGTATTAATAACAAAAATATCTCTGCCATTTCAAGCATTAAACACTGTAAAGGCGCCGACAGTGTCAACCATCCAAGTAATGACAGACCGCGGGCAGGCCAAAAGACTCTTATTTCAACACTTTATTACATTTTTAAATTCAATCTCTCGCAACGGAGGTCAGAATTAATTTGGAGTTAGAGGGGCTAACGTTTTCCAGTTGCGTTGCTGTTTAATTGGAGTGATGGGTCAAACTGCTTTTAATTAGACCTGCTGCTAACTTTCACAGTTACTACGAGTTTCATATCGCGCTCTCAAAGGCTATTTCTATAATAAAAGGTCGGCGTCAAGATTTATAGCGCAGCAAACAGAACCAGACGACTACGGATCTTTGAAATAGAGACATTGAGGCCTGTGGAGAATACCGATGATCGTTTTCAGTCAAAATATCTTCATATGTCTTTTGTTGTGCGCTCATGTGTGGTTTGGTGAGTAAAGCGATAATGTCAGAGTAGATTGGGGAAAATGAACACACGCACACACACTCACACTCACACACACGCGCACACACACAGAAGAAGTAGAAGGCTTTCAGTTTCTAAATCAATCCCACATCCGTAGCTAATGCAGTGCTGGGCCCTCTTCAGGAAGCATTAGGCCTATTAGTCAAAGTACGTATGCATTTCTGTAAGTGTGTGTGCGCGTTTGAGTGAATGCAGAAGCCGCACACTCAGCAGTAGCTGATCTCAGTGGATCCTGTGGGGTCAGCAGGTGCAACAAGGAACGAGGGATCTTATTGTACGCCTGCACGTGTTTGTTCCCCCCCCCCTTCGATATCATTCGTGGCTCTAAATTTACCCTCCATTTACTGGAAGACGCTGGACCGCCTGAAAAAAATAAATAAATCGGAGTTTGTTCCTGGATCACTTATAGTTGCAGAACTACGAGGCAAACTAGCCCGGTAATCTAATTTACCAAGCGCAGTTAGGTTAGGAACACAGAGAGTGATGACGCCTCAGCAAAGCAGAATGGACGGCTTTTTTTTGCTGCATAGAACAACACGAGACTTCTGGGATGGTCAAATGTCATTACAAATATAATGGTTGGGTTTTCAGAGGCGCTCCAGGCTACCCACGGGCGGCGGACGCCGGCTGCACATGACGGCGGACAGCGAAGACAACGTTGCAAGACAGAAGGGGTCAATCTTACGCAAATAAGCTGAGGAATTTGAAGCCTCCCGTCAGGACAAAGTTAACTTTACATTAAAACGATTCGTTTCCAGGCTACGCGCCCGAGTCGCGTTTGATTTCAATCGTCTTGGCTTTATTTAAGGTTGCAGACAGCTTCAAGTTGCTAAATATATCTTCAACGTGGAGCCGCTGAACAGGAAACATTTGTGGAAGTTGTCGTGGGAAAAAATCTATTTTATTCTTCGGCCTCCACCGATGTCTCAGAAGCAACGTTTCCCCCCCAAAAGACAGGAAACAAGTTGCTATTAGTATAGATAATAGCGTGTGACCTCCGAGGGGAAGAGGGTCCTGTGGAAACTGCTCACAGACTGACTACTCAACAAAAAAGGGATTAGATGTTTTTATTTCCATGATAAAGCCAAACCTTTCTGCAGTTAATTGGTGTCAAAAGTAGAATCTGCACTGCAGCTGTGTCACCTGATTTAAAGAGGTCGCTAACCCAGAAGTAATTCTATTAAAGCTTCTTTTATGAGGGGAAAAAAACACCGTGGCGGTCTCATAGCTCTTCTGAAACACATCGCCGGAATAAAACTTCCATTACAGAAATCCTTATGGCGGACATTTTTAGGCTTTCGTCACAAAATTGGCACCAACCTTTCATTTTTTTTGGAATTTATTCACGCTACATTACTGCAACAGTGGCTGACCTCATCAGAGCGCAGCAACGCTTCTGTTATTCACCTCCCGAAAAGCTGATCAACTGGATCAATACACACATCCGTGTTGGCCCCACTCACACGTAACCGCGTTAAAGAGCCGCTGCCTGTGTAAAACTGCATCTATGACCCGTGGGGCGGAAAAGAGACTGGGTCAAAGTGAGTTCTGTCATTATTACAACATAAGCTGAAGTGGAATTTGTCTCAGCGTGCTGGTGATGGAAGCAGGAAGGAACACCCATTTCAATAATAGCCTCCTCTAATGCCAGCAGTAAGTACTTGGATCAGTCAGAGGGGCCAGTTAATAGATCCATAGAGATGCTGAGGATAGAAATGAGGCTAGAGGATGGAGAGAGTTAGTGGAAAAGTGAGAGGGAGGAGAGGAAGGAGGAAACTAGCAGCAAAAGTGAGACAGTGAGACTGGCCATTATAAATCATATCCGCTCTTGGCGCCCGCCACGTATCCTAGCAACCAGACAGACCCTCCGCCTCCCCTCCGTCCGTTTTCCATCTTGCTCTAGCAGCCTGGTCACTCTTATTACCCATACTGCACCAGGTCGCATTCTAAAAAGTGGCTGTAGTCTGGGAATAGTCCTCAATCTGCCTGGATGTGCGGTGCGAGGTAGATCCCATTCCTTTCATGTATCTTTTGAGAAAGCAGTAACACTGTTATGACTGAAAATCTGAAGAATGCAACATTTGGGTTTGCATTCACTGCCTCTCTTCCAGGCGGTATCCAGCACCCACAACAACTGAACATTTTAGTATTCACGCCAGCTTCCGCGAGTGTACTTCATTTTGTCACTTTTCCATTGCGAACGCTCTCCACACAAAAGCTGCTTAAAGCTGTAATATGGAAATGGGACACAGTTTTAAATTCCAAAACCCACTTGAGTTCAAGGCACTTTTTCCCCCTGGCCTCACATGCATTGCTAATTTTAATAACTGTTTCAGTATTTCGAGACTTTTTCCCTCTTTCGATTCAGGATCCACATTAAAGATCATTTTTTTATCCCAACTTGTGCACCAAAAAAAAATGAAAAAATGTTTGTTTTACAACAAATGTGCCAAAGTGAGTCATATAATTGGTGCTTAAAAAGGGGGGTGAGACGTGCGACATCTCGCCTGTGTTAGAAGTGAAGATACGTCACCATCGGTTCCCACGAAACTCAACGTCAAGGACACGCAGATTGAATTATGTGACTATTAAGTCTAATTTGTGATTATTCAAGGACCTCTGAGACTATTTGTTTAATTGATTTGCTGCCTGATCGCAGGTCACCGGCTGTGAACCTCCGATTACAGAAGAACAAGGGGATGAAGCGGAACTTCCAGCTGAACTCCCGCAATAAAGCCTCACCTAGTTACCAGTCTGCAGACAGGTACAGTCATATACTTGTCTTTGGGCATGCCTATAGCCTCATTGTCTACTTGCTTATGAAATTCTGAGTGCCCGGCAGAGTGCACAGACAGTAACACCGAGTGTGTATCTGTGAGAGCAGAGGAAATGAACCACTCAGAAACCACTCAAAGCCCAGTCCAAGAGCCATCAGAGGTGGGTGGTATGGGGGGTGGTGGTGTGGGGGGGATATTATGTTTGAGCAATCAAGGACAAAGTGGGGGAGAGAGAGAATGCGAGTTACCTGCTAATAGGGCACAAGCGCGCCGCCTAGTGGACCAGATCCAGCAATGCTCCCCTCAAGCTGATCTCGGCTTCTGCCTGAAAACACAAGGTAATCATTTGCTTCTAATGATTAGCGTGTCCATTTTGTGTCCACCTTGAATGTCCCAGTGTTTGTTTAGCACGCATTCTCCAGAACTCATCAAAGACAGTGACCAATTGTTTGCAAAAGCAGGTTGACCTTGACTTGGAAATTATGTATGTAAATCTGTAAGATAAACTTTCTCATCAAATGTAATGATATTCATACATTTTTCTTTATGGAAAGGTGTGGTGTCCTTGACAATGAATTAGCGATTATTGTAATCACGAGAGGTATCTCTGTCTTAATAAATGTATGCAAATAAGACAACTTTTCATTTCTATGCTGTTTTATTGTCAACTTTATATGACTAAACTTTTTCCCCACGATTTAATTACAGTAAATTCCTTGCTTTCACTGGGTCTTGGTCAAGAACACAAAAGAAAAATAAATGTAGTAACGTGAATAATTTATAAGTTTTTAACGTACTCCGACAACAAATATCTTACACATCATGGGCTAAACAGCTTAACACATAAACTCTCACCACCTCAAATTTTCTTAATGAATATTTTAAAATTCTATGTGCATATGTATTTTATTTTATTTTTTTTTAAAACAAAAAAAACGTGGCCTTAATACCATTAACACGGCTAATTGCTAAAATATTAATAATAGCTCATTCGAGGTAAAAGTCAACAGCGTCCCCACTATAAACAAAATGCAAGATAAAATGAAATTTAAAAAAAACCATATATTTTTGATAATAGCTACCGTAGCAGGAAAGAAGAAAAAGGTCGAAAATTAGTGCAGATGTCGTTCACCTTCCATTGTCGTGATGCATTCACTCACAGTTGGACAAATAAATGTCGGCCGCTTAAAAGGCTACAAATCAAAAGCTATCTACGTAAAGTCAACCGAAGCATACTCGCACATTCCGCTCGCACATGCAGCCAGTTTAGTCGGTTTCTTAGCCAGGCTGAAAGTTGGCAATAGTAGTATAATTGGAAGGTAAATTTTATACGCAGTGTCCCTGAATGTCGCACGATAAATAGTGTTCTGTACTTTTTGTTCTGACTTCTCGGTAATTTGTTGCACCATGCGAAGGATGGCGGAGCAGATCCAGCCTGTCAGTGAGCAGGGGTGAGTTTAAATCTTAACCATTTTCCTTTTTCTTAAACCCCCACGGACGTCGTCAGTTTCGTTATTGCCCCTCCGTTGCGTAACAACCCTTCATACTACAATCCAAAGTTTTTGAGAGTTTGTTATTTTCACTTTGACCGACTGGCTTCTCCGTCCTGTGTTCTCTGATTAAATGCAATTTGTGTCGTTATTCTTGTAGAAGTTCTACTGCCCTAGACATTCTCCTCGTACATTTCATGTATGCGCAATCTGTCGTTGAAATTAAGATTAGGATCAAATGTAAATGAAAAATCCAAGTCATGTGCTTCTTTTCCTCGGTGTTTTCGTGCTGCGAAGCCCAAGCTGAGCTCCATAGAGACGCTGCATACTGCAGATTGCCTATCGGCTGAACTGATAGCTGAAGAGTCATGTGGTCAAAGTTCAATTTACAGTTTGCTTTTGTCATTGTTTGCATGTTTTGATGTGCTCTGACTTTGGTGCTCGTCTGCCCAATGACTCACAGCAGCTGGATATTAAGTTGGCTTCCTTCTTGGTGTCCCACGTCTCCCTCTCAGCTCAAAGATGCAGAAGAAAAAATGCTGAAATGTAAGAGAATAGTGAAGAATTCCGAGTGGTTCTTAATCGGGAGAATTATTTGTGTGCGTGCTCGGAGAATAACTGCGCGTGAACGTCATGACCACCTGCAGCCGCTCTCTCTCCCCTCTGCTGCAGGTGTGAAGAGGCCTTTTTCCAGGCAGCATGTGCGGATCTCCAATGACAACTACCTGTGGACATTAGCTTTCTCCACCCACCCCCACCTTGGCTCCCCTCCCAGCCCCCCAGCTCAGACCAGACTGCCCCTGGTTCTGCTGCATGGTTTTGGGGGTGGGGTTGGACTCTGGGCCCAAAACCTGGACTCTCTTTCTAACAGCGGACCGGTCTACGCTCTGGACCTCCTGGGCTTCGGCAGGAGCAGTCGACCCCAGTTCAGGAGCGACCCAGAGGGGGCCGAGGAGCTGTTTGTGGAAGCCCTGGAGGAGTGGAGGGAGAAGGTGGGACTGGAGGAACTGGTGCTGCTGGGGCACAACCTGGGGGGATACCTGTCAGCTGCCTACACACTCAGATATCCACAAAGGTGTGTGTGTGTGCGCACATGTGTGCACAGGTGTGTCCTATATGGCTTTAACATTGCACGTGTGCAGGGTGAAGCATCTGCTGCTGGTGGAGCCGTGGGGGTTTCCAGCTCGTCCTGATAACCCACACCACAGCTCCATACCGGTGTGGATCAGAGCCATGGGTGCAGTCATGAGCCCCTTCAACCCTCTGGCTGGACTCAGGCTGGCTGGGCCTTTGGGTCAGTTCTCACACGCTCCAGCTTCACTTACATTCCCTCCTCCGAGGAAGCTGTGAGCAAGTAAATGTTCTCTGGCTTTTACCTCTCAGGTCCAATGTTGGTTCAGACCATCAGGTCAGACTTCAAGCAGAAATACTCGTCGGTGTTTGAGGACAACACAGCGTCTGATTACATCTACCATCTGAACGCCCAGACCCCGAGGTGAGGGGTAGATAGAACCCAAGCTTCTTCTCTGCTTCCTTTACACCTATTGATCCTCTCCAGCTTGGGAGGGTACCAGGTTGGGAGGGTACCTAAACTTATACTGAATGCCGGTATGTTGGGCAGCCACTAACATTTACAGCCACTCGATAGGGATTTGTGTGCTTGGCAAAGGTAATATAACACAGGCCTATCTTTTCATTTGTGCCTTACAATAACAGGCCTTTGGGGGTTTCGTTTCGACTAGTGACATCTGGTGGCGAACGTGTAGTACTGCAGTCATTTGGACGAACACGAGAAAAGTGGCGCGATTATTTCTTTTCTTGCGTTTCAGCGGAGAGACCGCATTCAGGAACATGACCATACCTTACGGATGGGCGAAGAGACCCATGCTGGAGCGGATCGGGCAGGTCCAGGCTGACATTCCTGTTTCCTTCATTTACGGTTCCCGCTCCAGCATCGACAGTGACTCCGGATTCGCATTCAAGAAAACCAGGCCAGATGTGGAAATCAGGGTAGGGGTAAAAAAAAAAGACAACAAAAAAAAAGTTTTAATTCATGGGAGATGCAATTCCGCTGACTAGACTGACCACTGTGTGTTTTTCCAGGTGATCAGAGGTGCAGGACATTATGTTTTTGCTGACCAGCCTGATGACTTCAACCAGACGGTCCTTCAGCTCCTCACTAGGACAGAGAAGACAGGCAACAACAACACACAGGGTCTTCGACCTTCAGTGGACACAGAGGGACCGAACCCTTGAGGCAGATGCTGCAGACACAGCCTCTTCATCATGCACTTTACTTCACCTGTCCCAAGAATAACGCTCCCGAATTCCCCGGATCAGTGGTTAAAGTCCTCGAATGTAGAATTTTGTAAATAAATGTGACACGCAGTCTCTTTTGCTCTGGCATCTTTGAGGAAACATTTTAGATTCAAAGTATTGAAGGACGCTTTTGTTATGACGGAGTGTGACCGGCAGGCGGCGACACAGACGCAGTGTCTACCCTGCAGAACGGGACCCTGTGGTACACACACAGAGACACACGCACGCACACACACACTTCATATGCACATTGAGTGAAGTGACCCACTCGGGAGACCTGGGCAGTGATGCTTTAAGAGCAGTGGGACGCTCGGCTCTCCGATAAGTCGCAACTGCACTGACAGAATAGGGTCAGAGATGCGCGTCGGGCTAAAAATAGACCCTCTGTTTTTTAAAATGAGCCAAACATCTTGCTCCTTTAATACAGGCTGCAGAACCTGCTGCAGGATGTCGGAGAACTGTTTCACTAATCTCTTTGTATGATATTTTACCTTTACGGTTCTGCGCAGCAGTTTCCCAGTGAGTGAAAACACATGTTGCCATGTGGCCTTTTTTTCGATTGTCTAGTTTTCTTCTTTTTTTATTACGATGAACCCAATTACCCCCGCTGAGTTGACAGTGCAAAAGTCAGTGAAATCAATAGAGACTCGAGGCGAATCAGCAGTAAAATGCGGCGGGGATGATGTAGAAAGAAAGAGGCCGACACTGGAGCACTGTCCACAGAATCCGTCTGGCAAGCGCCCAGATGGCAAACTCATCTCTGGGGGAGCCGAGAGAGGCAGATCTGAGGTGAGATCGCGAGCCTGAATTAATGCGTGATTCAGGAAAGTTGCCAGCAGCAGGATGCAGATTACTTTGGAGCAACTTGCGCTTCTGTCTGTCTGCTGCGCAGCTGCCAGTGTCTCCCGGCAACACGGTAGCCACGGAGACCGAGCCTTGCTGGAGGAAGTGATGCTGCGGCTGAACGGAGTAATTATGGGCTGTTTGTTTTGCTGAGGATGTCGGCTGGTGAGGGCCTTTCAGCCGCAGATACACGTGCACGCGCGACGTCCTCAGGCTCTGTAATATTTCATAATCCCGCAGGATTATTCACAGCCACGCGGAAAATATCCAGGCAGACAAGATTTAAAGTGGCAGAATCCCATTTATTCACGGTTCGCGCCGCTGCTGCCTTCAGCCAGACCCCCGTTTTCCTCATGATCCAGATGGGGAAAGTTCCTCCAGTTTCGGTGGGGAAAAGTCAGCATTTAAAACAGTTCCCTGTCTTGACTATTGAATCTCATGCGCGCATCCGTGATTAGCAGGAGGCACGGGACTGTCTTGTGATTGACAGGTGATATTCACAGTGGAGGCGTTTGTTTTGCACCACCACAACAGGAGGGGGGACATCTGTGCCGCATCCATCCAGGGAACCTGACGAGTTGAAGGGTGCAGCCATTGTTAAAGTAATTAGACCACAGCCGAAGTGTTGCTGGATCTAAAGGATCAAGGACTGGACGATGCTTTTAACGAGTATTCATGGGTCTTTTTGCTTGTTCGTTTGTTTGTTTTTAAAGTGGCCAGAGAAAACCGGAAGTGACTCCTGTGAGAAATCTACCTCAGCAGGAAAACTTAATTGCTTTAAAAAAACAAAAACAAACAAACAATGTGCCCCTGTTTCTGAAACTTGACTGATCTGATTCCCAACTAGGCTTTTATTTCTTTAAAAAAAGGATCAAATTTACATGAAGATGCAGCTTACCTGCCGTCCTCTAGGTGGCGGCTCTCCAAGTTTGTGTCTCAGCCAGCCAATGTTTGCCTGATCACACTCCCAGGATTTTCCCAGACTGTCACAGCAAATTAAATGTAGCTAACAAAGCTTCCTGCCTTTCTAGTCCTTGGGTTCACATTGTGTTAGATGGTCCAACACACAGAGACCACTACACACATGGTGGGTGCATAGATACCATTCGGACCTCTGCTGGAGGTCATTTGGCCTGACATTGTTCATGTGTGTGTGGATTTGTCAGCTATTTTGTCTGACAGCCTGTGTTTACATCCAGATTTAATCCCCCGCTGACTGACACATGACATAAAATGTACATGATCGGGAGTAAAAATAACATTCACAGCAACGTCCTCCCACCAGGGATGATCCAAATCTGTCCATCCTGCACCCAACAAACACCACTGGACAGCAGGCCGGTGATGCTATGGATCAAATGAAGAGTTCTGAGCTGCTTTTGTGCACCAGGATTAGTTAATTTGGCATACACAGAGTGTGTGGATGCAATTGGGGTCATGTACACAGTGGTTACACAACAGCGGAGGGCAGAGGTCATCTTTAAGGGGCCAAACCCAGCAGCACGTCTTGTGTTAATAGTTTTTAGGTGCAGAAATAAACCAAACATTTTAAACATGATGGCCAAAATAAATGCTATCAACATGTAATTTAGGTTAAAAAATAAATAAATAAACACAACCAAAGTTAAAAAAAAAAATCTAATTTTGTCACGCAAACTTGATGAGCAAAATTGGGAGAGAAATAGCAGCTAGGGGGCACTGTAGACCCAGACTTTTATACTGTGTATAAACACTGCAGTATTCTGTTAAACTTTATTATATTCATTAGTTTAAAGTTTTAATGTGTACATGTATGGTTGAGCCAATTTTGTTGATGATGTCTTAGCTTTATTATTAATTAAAATTAATTATTGGTGATATCTATGTAGTTTTTGCACCAAACTGGTAAAAAAAATTTAATGAAGTAGGCTAACAAAATGTTTAATACTTGCTCCCTGCTGCTGTCACACAAAATTTCACTTTTTAGGACTCTTTGGTTTATCAATCAACTTATTTTTGGAAACACTGGGGAAAAAAGTGGGGAAACTCAAGAGAAAATCTTTGCTGGGAGATGATTGGTAGATGATCCTTAAGCAGCATGTGCCCCAGTGTGCACATGCACACACACACACACACGCACGATCCATTCACCCCATCAACAAGTCGCCAGCTCATGCTTTGCATGTCACACCAATTTGCATGCTCCAATTGTTTGAGTATTTTTATTCATGTGTAAATGTGTGTCCATAGTGTGTGTGTGTGTGTGTGTGTGCGTCTGTAAACCAGAGGGTCAGACAGGCGGGGTTATGCGTCTGCCCGAAGGCTCATCTGGTGTGATGTGATTTGCCCCAGGCTGACTGATGTGGAACAGTGGCCCAGATGTTGGCGAGATTATTTCCCAGTGTGTGTGTGTGTGCGTGGGTTTTTTTATGTCTGTGGCTGAGTGTGTTTGTGTGTTGAGGGCAGCGCTCAGACCATTCAGAAAAAACAAACACATCATTCATTCTGAGGCTAATCCCCCACAACACAAATAAAAACCTCGCCGTCCGAGCCAACGGAAACAGCAGACACATTCCCTTTGTTTTATTTTTTTTATTTTTTTTATTTTCTAAATAGAATCTCTATCATATACATACAGTACAACATGCTCATGACAGATTTTTATGGCACATCCATATTTTTCGTACATTTTGCAGTTGCTGGTATTGCTGTGAGGTTACGGTAAAGTGACCATTTTGAACCGTAGGTAGATGCGGCAGGTGGGCTGACCTCTGCGGGCTAAATAGGAGGTTGCTACAGCGAAACACGTGCACTGTCAATTATATTCCACTAAAGGGGGGGGGGGGGGGGGGTACATACACATACCAATCTCCTACTGAATCCCCTTTGTGTGTGTGTTTTTTTTTTTTAATCTAGGAAAATGCTACAACAGTGGCGCCTGTGCGGGATGTACGTGGTTTTAGCTGCACCTGAATCCTGATTCCAACCAAAACCTGGAACATCCCACAGCGGTGGAGAATAATGACGTATAAGGGTTAAATATTCCGATTTCTACTATAGTACAACTCTAGTATATATACTACAGGTACGGAGCACTGCTGGGTTATTCACATATGTACAAAAAACTGCTGAGTCATGTGCGTTTATTCCTGCAGAGATAGAAAAATAAACCAGTGATAGACTAGAAAATACTGTGCACCACTATCACACGTAAGTGCTGCCGCCTATTTTCACCCTGTAACGCGTGAAAGAAAACACAGAACGTCTCTCTTTCAGTCAGAATTTTTTTTAAAAAAAGAAAGATAAAAGGATTGTCTCAAAAACTATTTTAAAAATGAGGTTTAAAAAGTGCAACGAAAGATGATATGCACTGTAAGGTGATGCTTGAACTCGCCAGCCTGTCGTTTAGCTTATCGGTGATTTAAGTGAGTGTGTGCAAGTGTGTGTGTGTGTGTGTGTGTGTGTGCGTCTGTAAACCAGAGGGTCAGACAGGCGGGGTTATGCGTCTGCCCGAAGGCTCATCTGGTTTGATGTGATTTGCCCCAGGCTGACTGATGTGGAACAGTGGCCCAGATGTTGGCGAGATTATTTCCCAGTGTGTGTGTGTGTGCGTGGGTTTTTTTTATGTCTGTGGGTGAGTGTGTTTGTGTGTGTTGAGGGCAGCGCTCAGACCATTCAGAAAAAACAAACACATCATTCATTCTGAGGCTAATCCCCCACAACACAAATAAAAACCTCGCCGTCCGAGCCAACAGGGAAACAGCAGACACATTCCCTTTGTTTTATTTTTTTATTTTTTTTATTTTCTAAATAGAATCTCTATCATATACATACAGTACAACATGCTCATGACAGATTTTTATGGCACATCCATATTTTTCGTACATTTTGCAGTTGCTGGTATTGCTGTGAGGTTACGGTAAAGTGACCATTTTGAACCGTAGGTAGATGCGGCAGGTGGGCTGACCTCTGCGGGCTAAATAGGAGGTTGCTACAGCGAAACACGTGCACTGTCAATTATATTCCACTAAAGGGGGGGGGGGGGGGGTACATACACATACCAATCTCCTACTGAATCCCCTTTGTGTGTGTGTTTTTTTTTTTAATCTAGGAAAATGCTACAACAGTGGCGCCTGTGCGGGATGTACGTGGTTTTAGCTGCACCTGAATCCTGATTCCAACCAAAACCTGGAACATCCCACAGCGGTGGAGAATAATGACGTATAAGGGTTAAATATTCCGATTTCTACTATAGTACAACTCTAGTATATATACTACAGGTACGGAGCACTGCTGGGTTATTCACATATGTACAAAAAACTGCTGAGTCATGTGCGTTTATTCCTGCAGAGATAGAAAAATAAACCAGTGATAGACTAGAAAATACTGTGCACCACTATCACACGTAAGTGCTGCCGCCTATTTTCACCCTGTAACGCGTGAAAGAAAACACAGAACGTCTCTCTTTCAGTCAGAATTTTTTTTAAAAAAGAAAGATAAAAGGATTGTCTCAAAAACTATTTTAAAAATGAGGTTTAAAAAGTGCAACGAAAGATGATATGCACTGTAAGGTGATGCTTGAACTCGCCAGCCTGTCGTTTAGCTTATCGGTGATTTAAGTGAGTGTGTGCAAGTGTGTGTGTGTGTGTGAGAGAGTCCAGTAAGACTGCGTCTCATATTTAATCACACCAACAGGTTACAGTGTCCCATTTAATCTCCAGAAAGTGCTTCACGGACTTGGCACGCGGTCTCCATGGAGACGACTCTGCATCTTTGAGAGTGCTAAACTGGCATCGACACGAGTGATAAATATGAATAAATATCATGAGAGCTCACGAGCTGGAGACGAGTGAATGATGGGAGTGTGCAGCAGGGAGGAGGAAGAGGAGGAGGAGGAGGAGGAGGAGGAGGAGGAGGAGGAGGTCTAGATGACCTGGCAGCAGCTGTGAGGGGTGGGGGTACAGAGCAGACCCTCCTTGGGGTTCCGGTGGATGTTGACGGACAGAGTCTTGTCGCTCAGCGGCATCTGCAGAACGCGGTTCTTCAGGTTGCGGTGGTTCTCCCGGGCCAGGTCCAGCTCTCCCAGCCTCAGCGTGCCCGTGCCGGCGCCCTCCAGCAGCGGGTCGGCCAGCGCATCCCCCAGCTGGGGCTGGTGCTGGTACAGGTTTGCCCTGGTCGAGGGGCCGCCCAGGAGAGAGACCTTGTCCAGGCTGCCCGTAGAGCCCCCCACGCACATCCTCCACATGGGACGGTCGTGAGCGTCCCCTGCTACCACAGTCCCGCTGCTGCCGCCCCCTCCACTCCCAGTTAGACTCTGGAATTGGGAGCTCAGACACAGGCTCATCAGCTTTAGACTCTCCACCAGGCCGCTGGCAGCCTTGGCCTTACTCTGGCCTGATCCCGGACTGGCACAGTTAGTGGGACTGCCCTGCGCCGAGCCCCTTTTCTCCCTGTCCCTCCCCCCTGTCTCACCCTCTTGTCCACAGACACTTTCTATAACTGGTTTTCGGTGATTCTTCGTTTCTTCGTCACTGGTCTCCGAGTCCGGTGTTAAAGTAGCGACTGGTCCCGTCACGCCAACAGGTTCAGGTGAGGACACGAGCGTCAATGCCGATGCTGTATTTGAGTTCAGATTGAGGCTAAGGCTGGGTTTGGGCGGGCCCCGGCCCTCCTCGTCCTCATCTTCTCTGTCCTCCTCGTGGATCTGGTTCAGAACGGGAGCACTCAGCCGGGACGTCAGCCGGCTTCCAGAAGACGAAGTCGACGACGAGACGGACGGCGATTTGCAACGAAGCTGCGCCTGAGCTGACAGCACGGACGAGGACAGGCGCTTGTCTTCATCGCCGTCTCCTTCCTCGTCCTCCTCCACGCTAAACAGACTGGGACTCCGAGGTTTGCAAGGGCCGCCGGGGGCCAGACAACCCAGCCTGAGGGGGTTAGGATGTGGCTTGATCAGAGGCCTGGGCCCCCTCTCCTGGTTGGTCGCCGGCATGAAGTTCTCCTGACGTTGACCGAGGTCCAGAAGCGCCGTTTTGGGCCTGGGGCCTTTATGAAGGCTCTCAGCGCTGCGGGCGGGGGACTGTGGGCCTCCTGGGTGGGAGATGGCTGGACCCCCTAAGCCATCACTGACATCCTGGTGGACATCCACTCTAGTGGGCCAGGACTGTCTGTTAAGGGTTCAAAAGAGCTGAGGTCAGAGAAACTGCAGTGTTTACATTTCTACATGTTGAAAATATTGTGTTTTTTCCTCCTTTAAGGAAGTTATGTGATATCAGATACCAGATTCCGGAGGAACTTTGACCCTTGATCTTTCAATAGAAGGGGCTTTGATCATAAAGCCTCCCACTATGTTATGTAACCTTGTATATTCTATATGTTTAAGTCCCAGTATGTGGGAAAATTTGTTTCAGCTCTGTTCTGCCCTGTCTCGACCTTCCACCGCCCTGCTGGTTATCTGCATTCTCTCCATCCATCTGCTGTCAAACTTGTCTTCTGGAAAGAGTCAGCATGAATCCCTCCGGGGGAAGGGGGGGTTCTGTCAGTCTGAAAGCAAGCCTGTACCTGAACTGGGTCTTGCTGGGGCTGGGCGAGCGGGTCTGATGCTGCTCCCTCTCTTGCCTGTCTCTCAGCATCCTCTCCGCCAGCAGGAAGTACGTAGCTGTGATGTGGTTGTACTGGTTCGATTCCAGAGCCCTGAGAAGACGGAGAGAGAGTCAGAGGGGTGAATGAATGCCTGCCCACTCACCACACACCAAATCCCAGCTATGAGTCAGAAAGAAATGATGGGGTGGGGGTTTAATTCGACATGACAACAGTTCTGGACGCGCCGCCAGCTGGTTGTTAATTTAAAAACTGTTAATGACACTCGGTGAAGCTGTGGAATGTTGGGAAATGGCTGCGCATGCTGCCGATTCTCCAAAAGCAGCCGTACTCTGTGATGGCGTCTCTGTCTGCGATGCCGCCCAGCACCATGCGCTGGATGATGGAGCCGTGTTCCTCCTCCGACAGGCTGCGGTGCGACACCAGAGGGGTGGACAGCTTGGTGGCCGGGGAGGGGTCAACGCCTTGCAGCCACTCGTGGCGCTCGATCTCGTCCAGGGTCGCCCTTTTCTTCGGATCTCTCTGCAGCATATGAGCTATTAGGCTGGAGGGAGAGACAGAAGTCCTCTAGATTAAATCTTTGTGTGATTTAATCGCAGAATTATATGAAAATCAGCAGCTTTTATGGGTATAAATAATTTGTCCCAGAAAACAGGAAAAGTGCTCCTGCTGTGGGCCCAACACAGCGAGTGCTTGTGCAAAAACATTCGTAAAGACTGTGTTTTTACAGCCTTGAAGAAATATAAAGCCCTCACCATGTTAAAAATAGAAGGCCGATTTTAAAGGGTGCATTAGCCACACTCAACGCAGCTGTGCGGCGCCGAGCGAAAAGCGGGACAGCGGGGAAACGGCGGAAGTGAGGACACTACCCCTTTATTTTCTACGTACGCGCATAAAATATGCAGCACCTGCAGAGTACCACGTCCATCTGTGAGGCTGCCAGCACGGGCAGATACTCACTCTTTGCATGCGTGGGAGATGTGAGGCGGCACCGTGTATTTACAGTCCATAATCATGGTGAGGGTCTCGCTGTCGTTGGCCTCCTGGAAGGGCGGCTGACCACATACCAGCATAAAGAGAATGACCCCCAGACTCCAGATATCTGCAGACACACAGAGATTCACAGAACTTCAAAGTGGAGCACAAATGTCCTTTTCTGCTCAGTGGGACAGACACAAATAAACGAAGCGCAGACGCCGCCGCAGTTCAAACGAAGCGTGAATCGTGTCCAATAAGAGCCGTTCCCCTGAATACAGAGTGGCTCGGGATGCATCTGTCTAACTGACGATGATGCTTCTTTGGGCTGTTGCCAGCTGCCAGCGTCATGCTCTCGCTCCTCTCTGCACACACACACACACACACACACACACACACAACACACACACACACACACACGCTGGCCTCAGAATGTGGGTTAACGTGTTCATCCCTCAAAGCTTCAAACAAATGCTAATTCCATGGAACAGTTGTCCTGTTCCAATTATTCCTTTAAAAAACTGCAACTTTTTGTTGCTGCAGGCGTGCTTCTGGTCAGCGGGGCGTTCTACTGACACACATTTGGCAGCCGCATACCGACTTCGCCCAACATAAAGTCCAGTTTCTCCGTGGAACCCATTTAGTTTGGGAAGATTATGTAAAGCAAGGTGCTGCAGAAACAGGAGCCCTCTTAAACACTTGTCTTTTGCAACATCAGCTAGTTTATTGCTGCAGCCAGTGATTCTTTTGGTCAATCGTGCCAAGATGAGATCGGCTTCTCACCCCATAAACTCGCGCAATAACGTACTTGAGCTACATTAACATTAATGAGCATCAGCGTGACAAACTAAAATCCTTGAGCTCCCGCTCGTTTTACCATCCTGACTGGTATTTTTTTAAATTTACCATTTTGCTGCCCCCCCAGACAGAAACACTGATGTTTCTCTTTGCTTATTCTGCACAAAAACCAGGCTCCTTAATATTTATTTAGAATGTTCATTTTAATCTGGCAAAGAGAAAAGCTTCCAGTTCTTATGTGGGCGGAGGCTGTGAAGCCAAGTCTCATCCTCTAACGGAGGGAGGAAAACGCTGCTGCAGTCGCCACCACCCTTCCTACCCCCTAGCCAAGGTATCTTAGCAACCACGACCCTGCTTCCCTCACTGCTTGCGTCAGCGGTGAAACTTCCTTCCTCGATAACTTTATTTACAAACCAGATGGCTGCCACATCAGTGCATCACAGAGTGCACGTCAGCACGCATCCTTTCATCGCCATGACGGTTTTGGATCAACCCCGGGACAGAATGGGTCTGCTTCCACATCCCGTCCAGCTGGAGATAATAAATATTATTTGTGTCCTTCCATCTCCCTGCTGCAGTTGTTGGGACTACTAGCGTGTTGTTTTCTGACATGGGGCACAGCTTGTGACCGTTGGAATGGAATCAAAAATCTATATTTAAATTCCCATTTGGTGGAGACAAAATAATGTGGTGTGTGTGTGTGTGGGGGGGGCACTGTACAGCATCAGAAGAATGAAGAAAAGGAGGAGGCGGACATCTCATAACACCTATCTATAATCTGCTTCTCAAGGAATGTTGTTAAAGGTATGCCAGGTATGTAATTGATAAACGGCCCTTAAATTCCATGGGGTTTCTCCTGGACACAAATGTTTGTGTCCATTTACATCTGAAGCTTAGCTCATTCTTTGGAAGATGAATAAGACCTAAATAGCAGCAAACACACTCGATAACGGCGCCACGCTGGCTTTTTCTCTTCCAAGTCCCTTTCCAACACACTGTCCCCACCTGACAGGACACCCTTGTTATCTCTGCGGTGACCCGGGTGCACGGCCAGCCTGGCCGCCCTGTCCGTCAGCGGCGCCCCTCCCCGGCCAGCTTACCTTGAAATACTGACGGTCAGGACAGCTGACTGCCGTTTAGCCGCGTAATGACCGTGCTGTTCCGAACGGACACCGACGCGATATTTCAGAGCACCTGTCTGGCAGATAAAGACGCTGACAAGGACGAGACAGCCGGCGCACGTCCGTCCTCCACCGCTCCTCCCAAACCTACCCGTCTGTTTCTCTTCTTCCCCATCATCTCTTTAATTGAATATCTAATTGAATACGAATGGCTTCCACTGCTGATGGAACCAGGCTGGGAAACCAATTTCAGTCCGATCAGATAGCGGCTTTTATCAAACGCCGGCACGGCCGCCATTGTCGCATGACCACAGCCAACACCTGAACCCCTGAAAAGGTCCAGATAAACCTGGATTACGGTGACGCCTCACATTCTCCGGATTAAGTACTAATTTCCTGCTAACAGCCAGTCAGTTCTTTATTGTGCACATTATCAGAAGGCGGTATCGGCAGATAATGAGGATTCATTTGGACGTATCGCTCAGCGAGACTGACGTTGGCGAGAGGACAGCCCGTCCCATTCCCATCTGCTGGGAACAATGGACTGTGGACCCAGGCCGTCACATTCCGGTGAAAGTTTAAAGCAGTAGATCATTTTACCCATGAAGGACTCACCAACAGCGGGGGCATCGTACTCGTCACCCAGAAGGATTTCCGGAGCAGAGTACGCCAGCGAGCCACAGGACGTGTTGAGGGTCTTCCCCGGCTGAAAGCGGTTGCTGAAGCCGAAGTCGGTCAGCTTGACCACGCCTTGTTTCTCGAAGAACACCACGTTCTCCGGCTTCAGGTCCCTGTGGACCACGTGCAGTCGGTGGCAGTAGGAAATGGCGTGGACAATTTGGGCGAAGTAGCACTTGGCGACCTTGAACAAGGACAGAAACGGCAACAGTCGTGACGTCATGAACTTCTCTCTCTCCTTCCTTTTTCCTCCTCCGTCCACGCATCCCGCTCACCTCCTCGCTGAGGCCGCCATCGTGCTTCATGATGCAGTCGTACATATCTCCCCCGTCTCCCAGCTCCAGGATGAGGTAGAGCTTGGTGGCCGTGTCGATGACTTCGTACAGGCGCACCACATTGGGGTGCTGCACCATCTTCATGCACCGCACTTCCTGGAAGAGGTGTCCTCTCGCCATCGGGTCCAGCTTGGTCTTATCGATCACCTTCACTGCGACCTTGTGATCAGCACGGTCAGTTATTACATATTATTAATGACATGAAAACAGACTTAAACGTTTCCGGTTTTTTACCTTTTCCCCTGTGAAGACGTGCCGGGCTAGTTTGACCACAGCAAAGTGTCCGCGGCCCAGCGTCTTGTCCAGGTCGTACAGCCCAGCTATCTTCCCATCGTGATGGCGTTTGAGCCCCGCCATGGCTGCTGGTGGAAACCGCCCCCTGACTCCTGCTGTTCTCTCTAATCCTCCATCTCCCGCTGAGGTCAGTCGAGGTTAGGCTAGATCTGTAGTCCGGGCGTCTCTAGATGTCTTCAGAGGGTTCCTGCTGCATGGCAACGGACGACAATCCCGGAGTTTTGATCTGTCGCACTCAAGCCGGCACCGTCTCTACTGGACCTGAGATGAAAACGGGAGAGCAAAAATCCAAATTCACCCGCGTGTGTGGACAGTGAAGCACGTGGATGAGACAGAGGAGGAAAATCAAATGAGGAGGACGGTTAATGGGAGGTTTTACTATCAATCCAATCATTTCAATCTGGACGGCAGTGACAGCAGATCAATTATTAACAGAAACACACATTATGCTACATACATCTTAACGTCAGATGAAACCATTTAGGAACGATTTACACAAACCACCTTAATCAACCGACTCCATTTTATTTTATAGTTGTGTGAAACGTTTAAAGTGCTCGATCCCTGCTCGTCTTTGACCCTGACGCACGTGTTGTCACACCAGCCTGTTGCTTCACAGGCCTAATTATGAAACACAGCTTCCAGGTAAAGGTCGGTATTTATCTTCCAGGAATCTACCTGCATTCCGATAAAACACACACACACACAGGGCGTGGAAAGAACATTCCAGGGAGCTGATTCCCACGAAGGTGTGCCCCACTCACCTGAATCTAAAGGAGCAATAAAAATAGAGCATAAAAGACATGTCTAGGAAACACCTGATGTCAGAAACAGACACAAGAAGCTCGGAATGGCTCCAACAGAGTTTTGCATTTTTTAAAAAGCCCAGAAGGTTTTTTCGTGTGATCCCAGATGTGAATGAGAGTGAGTCATTTTCCTCAAAATAGCCGGCTGACATCTGCATCTGTCTCCGCTCGGCCTCGCTGCCTCGTGCACACAACTAATCCCCGAACAATACAGACAGTGCGTAAGTGCAATCAAACACCCCCACCAATGCGAGCACAAACACACAGAGCTCGGGCACGCCAGGACAGGAGAGGTTACATGGGAACAGAGACTGTAGCCCATCAAAACGCCATCTTTCAGCCCTGTCAACACCCTAGTGTGTGTGTGTGTGTGTGCATCCATCTGACAGATGGGAGAAAGCATCAGAAAAACAGCTAGCCCGTTTGCTTATCTGACAGTGTCAACAGAAATGTCCCAGTCATGCATGCATCCAGGCCGGTTGTGTAATTGCTGAGGGTGCTGACACAGCATTGATTTAATCGGTGGTCGAGTGCATTTTGGTCAAGGACCTGTAACAAAAGGTCTAAAGGATTAAAGCCCCACCGTCTGAAGCCCAGTGACGCTGAGATTTCCCTTCCACGGGGCGGGATGAGGGACGGTACGAGGGACGGTAAGATCAATGACTATGACCACATCCCTTGATCCTCAACTATACCTTTGAGATATTAGCCTATGAATGTTAGCAACCTTAGCAACTGGGTTATCCCTGAACCTGTAACTTTGGAGCTACCTATCTCAACTCTCAATAAAAAACCCAGTTGGACGCTATCACACCATCCTCCCGCAGCACTCTTGAGTCTCTGACCGGAATCATAGTTCATAACCTACCGCCTCTCCAGCAACCCTCGAGTCCCCCTCTCAAATAAAAGGTATGAAAAGTTTTATGGTGATCGATAAAATCTGGTTCCTGAAACATTAGAACAACAAGCTAGATCAATATTGACTATTATCAAATGCTTACAGATAAGTGCTGTATGCAAATATAGTTGTTTAATGTGCTTCACGCATTAAAAGATGATTTCTAGCTACATATTGAGTGGATACATGCAAATGTATGAACACTACAACTAAGTCAATTATGTGTTCCAATATTTTGAAATGTCCTAAACAATATTCTAAATATATTCTACAGATATTGAATTGCAATATATATGGTAGTGTGTATATATATGTGTGTGTGTGTGTGTGTGTGTGTGTGTGTGTGTGTGTGTGTGTGTGCTTAAATAAATCTTTATTGACTAAAGCTCATTAACTGCATTGATTTTGTTGATGGAGTCAGATATTAAAATGAAAAATTGAAGCGGGCCCCGCTCCATGTACTAAAAAGTTGCTCTGCTATCTTCCTACAGCAGCTTTTAAACGATTACCTTTAAGGTATTAAAGCCTAATTTAAACCCCAACCCTGACAACCAACCTCTGGACTGGTAATACCTGCAGGGGCAGTTGTTGGAAAATGTCTTGTCCAACACTTTTGAAGAGGAAGGAGGTTGAGGACAACACTTAAGGCACACTTTGTTCCTTTAATGATTTTAGGCAGTACAAATTCATCAATAATCATTAAACTTAAAATTTATTCAATTCTGACCAGCACTGTGGCTCATATATACAAATATATATATGCATATGCGTGTGTGTGTGTGTGTGTGTGTGCAATAACAATAAAGTTCAATCGAATCGAATCTAACAGGGAATTACTGTTATCAGGGTGATGATGGAGCGTGTTTATTTAAATTTACCACCACATTTAGGCTATCCAAGCATTCTTCTGCATCCAGGTGGGACCTCTGCAGCCTGGCTGCATCCCCGGGATCATGTCAGTGCGGAGCAGCCTGCGTCAGCAGCCCGCAGAGGCTGCGGCGGCGGCGGCGGCGGCGGCGGCGGCGGGGGGATGATCCCGGGGACTGACATGATCCCGGGGATGCAGCCAGCAGGCGTGCAGACAGGCTGCAGAGGTCCCACCTGCTCAGCGGAGGTGTGCCACATTCACATTCACACGCAAACGAAACAAAAACAGACGCGCTTCGAGGACGGGACGAAGAAGCTAAACCGACACACGCTTCCACACGGGCCCGCAGCCGTGTGGTGTTGAGAGTCCTACTTACCACACTTTTGGTCCCTTTAAAGGCGGCGGAACGCGCGGCGGCGAGGCGACAGCGGCGGGTGTTTAAGCGGGACCGAAGAGCCTCCGCCGGGGGCCAGGTCGACACTTGACACCGGCAGACAGCGAACCGACGACCGGTTAATCCAGAGGGTGATGAAGTGTGTCACACTGTCAAGTCTACCTCCCCCTTTCTCTCCCTCCCCTCCGTCAATGCGTCACACGCGCAGGTAGCAGCACACTTCCGGAAAGCATGCTTACAAAATAAAAGCGTGAGCTAGCGGCTGGGGATATCAGTCGTGTTAGCGACAGACCTACCTGAATATTATAATCAACCCTAAATTCATAAATGATATGTGTAAGAAAGCCTCACCTCACCTCGCTGGGATTCCCCCACGCGGAGGCCAAAGGCCACGACCATGTTAGATTAGATTAGATTACTTTCAACCTTATTATTATTGCGCATGTACGGGAAGCCAAGCATACTTATCCTACATTTAACCACTGTACACAGCTACATATAGCTACGATATATGGGTCTACGACTGTCTCATGTACGCGCCTGTATGTTATCAACTATCAACAACTATAGGTTCACCATCTCTGTTACGTGTAATGTTGAGGCTTCCTCACCGAGTTTAACTCGGAATAAAATATATAAAAACCCAGTTTGACGGTATTGGCACCCTTGATTCTCTGACCGGAATCATAGTCCATAACCTACCGCCTCTCCAGCAACCCTCAAGTCCAACTCTTATATAAAATGATATGTATAACCGCAATCACAATATATTATCTGAGTGCTGGAGGAGTACAGTCTGCGTTAATTTGCTAAAATCACGATCAAATTCAATTTTTTAAAATGACCTCTGATCTTAAGACATAAAATTACTGCTGCTGCCTGTCAAACTGGGCATTTTGATGAGATTGGGTTTCTTAATTTCATGAACGTAGAAAAAACCTTGATACTAAATTATATTTATAGTATCACCTTTCAGCTCTGTTTAAACTCTTTGACAGGGGACCAGGTTTTGAACTGAAGGGTTCTTGGTTCAAGCCCTGGTGCGGACAAGATGATGAACTGGCGACTTACTGAGCAGTAGAGTCGTGCTCTTGAACAGATATGTTGCCTATATATTCGAACTTTGATGCCAAATGGTCTCATAAATACACATTTGCGGGTATGTAACTGCGATGAGTTTTAAAGATGAACACCATTAAGTCCCATGTTTTATTTAAAAAGAAAGGAATACGGGTAGTAGATTGCTTTTATTCTGAAGGCGAGTTTCCAGTTTCCGCGTGCCGTAGGAGTCATCCGTGACGTCAGAAGAACGCGCTTAAAAAAAGGCATGTTTATCAAATAAATAAAAGATGTTTTCTGGGCGGCCATCGATCGCCTTTCAAGGCAAATAGATTTCTTTCTTGGAACCCTTTCAATTCGAACAGATTTAGCCCCGGGCGGTTAAACGAGTAATCACTGATCACTTGTGCAAATGTACCGAGTGCGGCGGGTGAATGAGTCCGCTGATGGGCGACTGTTCCCGCTGTGGTGGTGGGCGGTGTGTTCCCAGTATTGACTGTACACATGGAGGTTGCCATGGCACATACGCGCTCTGTCCTGGGGCAGCAGGCGATGTCCTGTGTTATGTAACTGCTCTCCTTGTTTATCAATGACACTAATCTCTTAGCCACAAGTGGATTAACTTAAGATCAGGCTTCCTCAATTAGCATTCCTGAATTAAAGGACAACTAAGAGCCTAGTCTGGTATGTTCATGTCACAATTCCATCATATATTTTTTTTTACATTAATCCAACTCCACATGGTAAATTTCCCACGGCCAGCATTGAGAAATGCTTTTTATCTCCAGTAACACAAGTACAAACATTTTAGGACTCTATGAATACAGGGAGTGCAGAATTCTTAGGCAAGTTGTAATTTAATAATTAATTTTATTATTGAACAACAACCATGTTCTTAATGAACCCAAAAGACTCATTAATATCAAAGCTAAATACTTGTGGGAGTTGGAGTGGGGCTTTTTTAGTTTTAGCTATTTTAGGAGGATATCTGTGTGCAGGTGACTATTACTTTGTGCATAATTTTTAGGCAACTTAACAAAAAACAAATATACACACATTTCATTTATTATTTATTTTCACCAGGGAAACCAATATAACAGCTCAACATTCACAAATATACATTTCTGACATTCAAAAACAAATCAGTGACCAATATAGCCACCTTTCTTTGCAAGGACACTCAAAAGCCTGCATGGATTCTGTCAGTGTTTTGATCTGTTCCCGATCAACATTGCGTGCAGCAGCAACCAAAGCCTCCCAGACACTGTTCAGAGGTGGACTGCTTTCCCTCCTTGTAAATCTCACATTTCATGAGGGACCACAGGTTCTCTGTGGGGTTCAGATCAGGTGAACAAGGAGGCCATGTCATTAGTTTTTCTTCTTTTAGGCCCTTTCTTGCCAGCCAGGCTGTGGAGTACTTGGATGCGTGTGATGGAGCATTGTCCTGCATGAAAATCTTTTTCTTGAAGGATGTGGACTTCTTCCTGTACCACTGCTTAAAGGTGTCTTCCAGAAACTGGCAGTAGGACTGGGAGTTGAGCTTGTTTCCATCCTCAACCCGAAAAGGTCCCACAAGCTCATCTTTGATGATACCAGCCCATACCAGTACCCCAGTACCCCACCTCCACCTTGCTGGCGTCTGAGTCGGACTGGAGCTCTCTGCCCTTTGCCGATCCAGCCACGGGCCCATCAAGACTCCCTCTCATTTCATCAGTCCATAAAACCTTAGAAAAATCAGTAAGAGTGCTGCATTCCTCTACAAGATATCTCACTATTTTTGGCTTTTTGGAGCCTGTCAAGTCCCTCTTCTGACCCATTTTGCCAAAGGAAAGGAAGTTGCCTAATAATTATGCACACCTGATATAGGGTGTTGTCATTAGACCACACCCCTTCTCATTAGAGATGCACATCACCTGATATGCTTAATTGGTAGTGGGCTTTCAAGCCTATACAGCTTGGAGTAAGACAACATGCATGAAGAGGATGATGTGGTCAAAATACTCATTTGCCTAATAATTCTGCACCCCCTGTATTAACCATAGGATCACTAAAGGGAACAGGAGGTTAATTGTAATGATTACCATTTAACATGCTGGCTGCAGGAAAATAAACTCTAGAAAGACACTTATGTCAATAAATTAAAAATTGCTCTACCGCACTTTTTTCCCCAAACAAAAAAAGCCCAGACAAGGACACAGGTGAACAATTGAACAAGAGATTTATTTTCTGATAATTGTTCACTTCTTTGCCGCCTCCTTCTGCAGCTTCTTCACCTCATGCTTGATGATCTTGTTCCTCTGCAGAGAAGGAAAAAATACACCATTTGTTACCCTGGAGTTAAATTTTATCAGCTGCTGCTCGTGGAAAGACGGGAGACACTTACCATCCTCTTGGCCTTCATCGCCTTGTAGCGATCAAAGTCACTCATTTTCGCCCTCTGAAAATGTAGCAAAATTTTGCCTTTATAAGTAAGAGATATTTCACTTCTTAACACTTTGTGAGAAATAACGAATGCAGCCGTAGATAATCATGTCCCAATTATTTCAAAGCTCAGACAACAATGTCTTCAATTCTCAATCCAAACCATGACACTTTTCCCTCAAACCTACATGAGTTAATTAGGCCCAGCAGGATAGAAACAGCACAGCTGCCCTCTAGTGAGCATGAATGTAGCTGCAGCCGATAGATCTCCAGTCACAATTAAGCATCTAAAACCGAGTTCACCTCACTGAACTTTAATAACTCTGCAAATGATTGGATGAAGGATGAAGGTGTTTGCATCAATGTCCAATTGATCGTTAACATCAAACCTTTGTGATACAGATATAATGGAGTATGTCTTGTTCATTACAAACACTAGCGCAGCAACAAAGCCAACCAGCACAAGTCAGTCTGTAATTGTTTTATTTTTAGCAAGGAAAGCAGAATTAAGATCATCCCTTAAGCCATTGGTTACTTTACTGTGGACTAATCTGTTAAAGCAGTCTACTTTATTCAGGGGCAGCTTGTGTATCAGTATGTTCTGTACAATTACGTCAGCACAGATCAGGAATTAACACAAGGTAAAACTCAGCAAAATCTATACATCCTTTCACACTCCACACTTTCACAAGCCTGTTCGGCGACAAAGTCATTGTTTACCTTCTGTCTGGCCTCGATCTTCTTGGCCCAACTGCTTTGTGCCCACTTCTGATTGACTTCAGCCTTCTCCCAGGCCCTCCTCACATACTTCTGGCGTGCACTGTGAAACAATCAGACGCTATAAACTTTCCAGATTCAAAAATGTAAACGTACAAAGAATTACAGAGCTGGACCTTGTGACAGAAGCCAGACTGTTGCATTTAATTTTAATAATATTGTGTCAACCAATTTTCACCTGTGAGGGACTTTGATGACGTAGTCTGTGAGCTGCATGCACTTAAATGGCATGGCCTGTCTCCTCACATCTGTGCATGGGCCGTCAACAAGAGCCTGGAGGACAGCAAGGAGCACTCGTTTAAAGTCGACGGTGAAGGTAAGACCAAGTGCCAAAGGTCCACAGACGACTTACTCGATTTTGGTCGATGACATCTACAATGGCCACCAGCTTGCCAGCATGGGGTCCAAAAGATATGTAGGCAACGCGACCGATCTCGACGAAGCGTTTGAACACCTGAAAAATATTTAAAATTGCCTTTAAGAATCACAGCAACCAACACTTAAAGAGCCAAGAATGCGACTAAATACCGAATGCTTATTATATTATATAAAACAAAACACTCATTGGTTTTAAGATTGAATCTGCCAGTAATAATAATGTTTGAACGACTGATCAGCAACACCTGATGACTATAACGGCTAGCTAATCAGCTAGCTCTTGACAGATTCTACATTGGTAACGCATACAGGACGACACTGAACTGTGCATGTGTCATTTAAATGGGAGAAAACGAATTAAACCCCGAACACGAGACGTCGTTGAGGAGGTAAAACGCCGTTGATGGGTTGACTCGACTGTCGGCCCTCACACCGTCACACCACGTTGTACCGTGGGTAACTGCCGACATCTTGCAGAGACATTAATGTGTAAAATACGAACATGGGCCTTGTAAGCAAAAGCCCGATACAGTCTCGGTCATGTTACTAAAAGACGTGGCGAGAGATATGAGAGGAAAAACTGCATATAGGACGGGGAATTCGAACTAAAATACTGAAACAGTCATGGCGAACTCACCATGATGGCAGTCCGGGAGCAGAAAGGACGTTACAGCTTCCGGCTGGGGCACATACAGCTTCCGCTTCCACAGTACACATGCGCAGAATATACCGTGATATGATCGTTCAAATTTACGATTACGTTTAAATTTCGTTAATATAAATTTGTCATTAAAGCAAATATATTTCACAAAGTAAAAAAAATGCGTCGCAGTCTGACGTTGCTTTAAAACAAGTTCTAAAATAGCGCATCAGGAACGTTCACCTGAGTAAGTCACGCCAACTAATGGGGAAACACGTAAACGCAACACAAGAGCGCGGCGCGACCAATCACGGAGACAAACACCGTTTTGTGTCAGGCCAATTATATGACTCTTAAAATCAACTGGATAAGGTGGGAACATCTCTGGATCATCTCTGGATCATCATTGCTGTGCCCTGCCTCAGCAACTGGGAGGAGCATGTGCCAAGGGGGGGATGACCGACTATCCAACCAGGGAGAATTTCAAACTTTCCTTTGGTGCCAAGTGTTCGGACTTTTGCCACTAGGTGACAGCACTGACCCAGTCACTGGGCCTCTGCAGCTCAGTTGTGTCAATCATCAGTTGCTGCAACCAGAACACTGCAGGATCTGTCAACTCCTCTTCGTACCATTTCATTGTAGAAAAGCTGGAAGTAATAGCAGAAAACTTCCCATCTTCTTAAGGAATAGAAGGAAATAAACAGAAAAAGAAACAAGGGGTGATTTGATTAAACCACAATGGGTGTTTATGGCGCCTTTCTTTTATCTAATACTCTGTTTTTAATTGAAAAAACACAAACAGTTCTGTCAGGGTCATTAGTCACCTGTTTGTTGCTGTCATTCATGAATCAGGAGCCCTGAGAGCCAAAACGAATGTTGATCTTCGGGTATCTTCAGGTGAAGGAAATGAGATTTATTTCCAGCCGCTGCGTCACTCTTTGTTCTGGTTCCTTCCTCCAAAAACATGTTTGTTTTCAGAGCCAATGGCTACCGATGGTGGGAAATCCTGTCCTAAGTAAAAATGACGTCCAAAGGATGGAATGACACATTTTTCTCTAAACCTTTGCAGCCTTAATCTGTGTTTAAACAGACGATTGTGTACAACCTACAGGAAGAAAAGAGACGGGAAGGTGATGCATCTGCGGGATTTTTTAATGCAGCACGCACACACACACACACACACACACACACACACACGGTTGCAGTCTTGCAATATTCGAACTCCAGTTTCCGAGTCTTACATGCCTGAAAAATCTGAGTCACGCTCGTTTGACAAATCATCTCTGATCTCACGCTGACTCGGGTTTAAACGTATCGTCATGTGTTTGTGGGAAAAACGAGAATCCAAATCACATCGACTTGGAGAGCTCGCATTTGGTTAGCTGGTTTAGAAAATGAATTAAGGGTGGAAAATACCTGCTGGAGGAGAGACGCAGGGTCAATATGTCGCAAGGTTGAAGAGGGCTATAATGAGCAGGGCCTTTGGAGGGCAGAGACCTTTGGAAGGGCAGGTGCTGAAAGTTAAAAAGGGGCACAAGGATCAAGACTATTAAATTCTAGTGAATACATGACTTACTGCACAACCAGCTAAATTATAGAAACCCATTTTCATGTATGTATTTGCATTACCATGCACACATTTAATTTCTTTTTCAGAAATAACAGACTCACGTTTGTGCTATGCTGCTGATCCAGAATCTGTCCTTAATTATTGATTCCTATATGTTTAAATTCCATTTTTGTAATCATACATTAAGCGCACAGCAGAAAGATTATTTCATGTCTATATCATGCAAATTTTAAATTGAACAGATTCAATAAACATTTTCAGGACTCATACCAACAGTATATTAGATTAAATTACATTTTACTTACATTTTCATATTTCTAGTGTTAAATTCTTAAGTTTATATGACTTTACTGTTACAAACATAAACTTGTGTGAGCTGGTGTGAAAACAATATTTGTCATATTTGAAATATACATCTTTTCTAATCCTGTTCTGGATGTGGCGGCTCTTACTTTGTCTCTTGTGTTGTGTATTTAAGACAGTCACCAATTTCCCATTCATCATTTTATTTCTGTTAAAACAGACCACGGTTAAACTCCTGCAACTGTACTCGTCCAGTATTTACTTAAGCAAATGAAGCAAAAAAATTATGCTCATGTTGTCTGTTAGCCACATGCACAACTTTCACATGAGGTTAGCTTGCAAACACAGACAGAATTAGTGCAATTAGTGGACCACAGACTCCCAAATGGACACCCAATGGATTCATATCAAATAAAGGTATACAATGAAAATAAATTACAATTAAGGTAATATAAGGATAAATGAAATAACATTGGAAAAGATGATGGGAGAACAATGTTAAATAATGGAGGGCAGGAACAACGGAAGGCGAGTGGAATCATTAACCCTGTTACATGAATACATTTTCTTAACTAGAGTGCATTTATTGCAATATTTTGCTGAATATGCATTATGTGTTTTACTGTTAGTATAGACCTTTAATATGATTAAATTTACCTTTTTGAGTAGCCTGCAGACAGTGAGGAGTGAGGAGCGTTGATTAACATGGGATTAAACATTCAGATGACTTTCCCTATCAACCACAATCAATCAAATCTATATGATTAATATCTGCTGTATCAGCCTCTGGAAATACCTGCTGGACAACAAACTGTGAAAGACCTCCCCGACTCCTCTCTTTCCTGTCATTGTCTTCTGACCCGGGCTGTTGAGCCTTTGCAATTCCTCCTGACTAATGGAGACATTTTGATGACTTTATATGATTTCTCACATTTTCCTGCCACTCATGTTTAATTTCCTGTTCCTTTTTACAGGGGTGGATCTGGGATTGTTGCTTAGCCCAAGGGGAGGAAAAAAGTATGCACAAAGATTTTGCTTTTTTTGTTGTTGTGATACATAAAATGTACCAAATTAAGAAGTGAAAGTCTCTGCTAGAAGGATCCAGAGACATGTTTTGTAGCCGCTGAAAGAAAATAAAATGCATGAGTGGCAATAGGTTTAATATTAAAATAAAAGATTGTCTTACAGTGCAGGTAATCCTGATTAACATCTCATATACTTGAAATTTAAAAAAAAGATAAATAACAGTAAAAATAATCGTGTGCATAGATTTAGGCACTATAAATATTACTTTTAGTGGGGTGGGCTATAAACTTCTGTGCAGCCTACATATTTATTTTGTCGGCATCTGAACGTTTACTC
The DNA here is from genome assembly GCF_003711565.1 of Takifugu flavidus. Classification (NCBI taxonomy): domain Eukaryota; kingdom Metazoa; phylum Chordata; class Actinopteri; order Tetraodontiformes; family Tetraodontidae; genus Takifugu; species Takifugu flavidus. The sequence continues at coordinate 4,575,501 of NC_079540.1, forward strand.
TGCACATTTTCCACGTGTTTAGTGCAGATATCAGAGCCGGACCCATTTATTCACTCGATTTTATCCTATTTACCCTCTCGTTTGATTTTTAACCATGGAGCCGGTTAACGCCCGTTTCTCCACTTTCATTGCATGTTTGCTGACATGAAGGTGGATGGCAGAGCAACACTTTAATCCGTCAGCCACTTGTTGCTGACAAATCTGCTGGAAAATATGAATATTATTCAGCAACAGGACACATTGTTGGTGGGTCGCAGTGCTGAGAAAAACGCTCTTATATTTAGCGCGCTAAGCCAAACGGGGGCGCACTTCTTCTTCGGAGGGTGAGGGCAGCTCGCTTTCCCGCCGCTGCTGCCTCTCTGTTGGACTCCGGTACTGCAGGCTGGCTGCGTCAGCGAAGGTGAATATAAACTGCGTTGTTGTTGTTGTTTGGGCCCTACAGTAGGGGCCCTACTGGAAAAGATTCATGGCTTCAGCCTAGGTAGCCACCCCCCCATCATCCTCTTCTCTTCGCTCTTCTTTCCTTAGTTGGTTATGCTAGTATCTAATGGGCACTACTGCTCCAGCAAGGTACTTATTTCACTTTGTCAGTTGCCTTTTGTTGCATCAATGACAATACTGCTGGAAATCCCACTTAACCGGCATTTGAAGAGGAATAAAGGATAAGGAATAAAGGACTGGAAGCTCATCAGACTTTGTGGTGGTGTCTCAACTGCAAAGGAGAGCAAGTGATGGTGAACAACAGTCACCATGTGACTAACGCAGTCCAGGTAATTTTATTTAGCTAAATCATTATTTGTTAATGTAGTTAATTGTATACCAGAGCCTCCACACACACACACACACACACATGCACGCACGCACGCACACACGCATGCACGCACACACGCACACACACACACACACACACAAATAAAGAAATAAATAAATTGTGTAAGGGGCCAGGCCCTCAAGCACCTCCCTGCATGCAGGTGATAATCAGGAAATCTAGTAAATTAGCACGCTAAGAAACTAAGCAAGAACTACATAATATGGCAAATCAAAAAAACAACAAAAACCCCCCAAAACTTCAGCGTCGCCGATCTGTGTCCTGACCTTTTTACGCAACAGGCACACACATCGGAGTGCTGGCCCCCGGCGACGCTGTCATCTCCTGGAGTAGTAAAACAATGGGAGTGAAGGGTGAGAGATAACAGAACACCCCCCTGCTGTGATAATAACACAGCACAATGGCTATATTAAGGCCTGACTCTGACTAAATTGGCATGTGTGTGTGTGTGTGTGCGTGTGTGTGTATTTGTGTGTTCGATGCAACTGAGGTATTTGCCATCCAATGGGGGGATTTTCAGTTTTCCAGTCTGCCTGTTTATCCTCAGATTCGATGAAGAGTGATTCAGGCGATATCGTGGCCTCCGCTGTTGGACACATGTTCTAAATCTGACCTTTTGTTGAGGGACACTAGCCTTTCCCCTACATTTGCAGCTTGACGCGCGGCACTCATTAAACCTGCAGCAGAGGCTGCAACCAGTGAGCTTTTACCTCCAATAAAAGCCTGCCAGGCCTGGGCAGCAGAGTAACGACTGTTCCCTGGATTTTCTCCTTCAGGTTCATGCCAACTGATGCCTTTACAGGCACTCCTCCAAGCTACGTACACAGATACAACCTGAGAGTAAACCTACCTATATGATACAGCTATCTCTCTTCAACTTAAGTAAACAGCAGAGGCGATAACCTCGAACTTGTCCGAGCTTCGCTGATGGCGTTTATCAAATCAAAGATCCTGGCCGTCTCCCAAAAGAAACAGAACTGGGAACACTCTGCTGCAATCAATGGCAAGAAAACATGTGCTGAGACACGGGAGAGGGCTGCGCTCACGAGGCGTGTGACATCAGCCAGTTATGCTTCACGCTTCAGCTCATTTTGGTTTGATTTCATTGTTTGATGTCGTCCCCACTAGCTAAAAAGAACTCTTTAAAGCTCTGAAGAACTCCACACAAGCTAACGGGCAGAAAAAGCTAACATTGTGACTTAATGAGAAACTGCATCAGAATAGCCCTAAAGGTCACAATTACATAAGTTAGCTCGTCCACTCCAGCGATCTGAAGGTTTGAAAGATAATGCCATCATTCTTATAGCGTGAACTATAGTTATGAGCCACATGCCATAGATTGAAGCAAATGCCAGCTAAGCTGTTATCGCAGTTGTGGAGATTTGTTGCTTAACTGCTGCAGATATGCAGTTCCTAATCCTGTTCCCCTGCTCAAGTGCACAAAAGTGAGCCGCCGTAGCGTAAAAGTCAGCTCTTCTCAACTCCAGGCGTCAACATGCACATTTTTGGACACGTTCGCTAGCACCGTATTGTGCACGTTGCTGTTCCGTTTGGCTTCCTTTTTTCAGTCTTGGAATTCTGGACAGATGCATCAGCATTTTGACCACCGGTTCCAAAGATACTGGATGTTCAGATGGAGCCCTGTGAGCCACATCCTACCACACACACACACATATACACGCACACACTCCTCTACCCCTTTGAAAAAAATATCTGGCTTAACATTTGAAAGCGAACATTTTGGACCGTGTCGGCAGGGTTAAGAACTGGTCGTCCAGTCCCAGTTGGCTAGGACACACTCCAGTTTTTATGTTGCGTCATGTTCTCCAGATTTGGTCCCATTTGACCTTTCCCCGCCACCTTAATAGGAAAATCCTTCTGAGATCAGTCTCAATCTTTGGCTCTAATGCTATGGTTGCCTCGTGAGATGCTGTTTGTTCCAAAAACCCTCAAAGTGGAGGAGAAAAACCTCATTTAATATTTGACCATTTGATATATGCAAAAGCATTTTTCCAGGTTAGCTGGCATTCATTTGTTTCTCTCAGTTGCTGGCCAACACACACACACACACACACACACACACACACACACACACACACACACACACACACACACACACACACACACAGTCATTGTTTCAATTATTAACCTTTGAAAATTACATCTCTCAATCCTCCTCTTTACACAGCTGGTCTTAGTTTTTGATTCCTCAGACACAAACTCAATGTGGTTTCGATGCTGGTGGTGCAGCTATTAATACCCAGTAAGCCTTTGGCAGCAGAAGTCTAATTCCTGCCACAGCTAACATTTGGGGCAGCCATCGAATATCTCCTGGAACTGGGAGCCTGCTGATGTCTACCACTATAGCAGCTATCTGCTAAGCCAGACAGCAAGCTGTTTCCCACCGAAGCACAACTCATTAATATCTGCCAGACTTGGCAAACATCTGCCACAGCTAGTTGATACCTGCCCCAGCTGGTTATGATCTGCCACAGCTGATTAACATTTGCTTTAGTTTGATAATATCTTCCCCAGCTGTCTAATATCTGGCTCAGACATTCGTGTCTGCCAGAGCTTACTGACTCCTACACCAGCTAACTTTTACCAATATTAACTACCATGTGCCAGACGTCACTTCTGTCTGCCACAGCACGCTGATATCTGCAACAGCTTATTAAAATTTGACTTGGCAAATTGCAACAATTGTAAAATCTGCCAACGATTGCAAAGATATACCTAAAACACCACTTCAACCTCTTACATTTGTTGCTTTTCCACGCTGCAATGCTCGCTAGCATCGCTGCTCATTAGCCCGCCTTTGATGAAACTCCCCGCAGCTTTTCACAGCACATTTCAAGTGATTGATTAAATTCCTCAGATGATTATCGCTCAAGTCTTCACGCAGAAGAAACGACTCGCAGGTGCAGAGAGCCGTTCCTCGAGCTTTTGAGAGGGGAGTTGCCTTCCCCTCTTTCTCGGGACTCCATTCCTGTTGTGCAGCTGAGCCAAACCCAGATGGACGGATGGCCTTCCACACCGATCCAACTCAAATATCTGCCTGGCAACGGCCCCGGGGCCTTCTCACTAAGACAAAACTCAGACCTGCTAAAAGGATTCCTCTGTTCTGAAAAGCTGCTGCTTGCTAATAAAACTGCTCATTTTGAGTTTTCGACTTCCTGCGAAGGAAGATGGCGCTAAAATAGCTTGGATGCACTGGGCTGCTGCTGGAGCTTTACCTCCTTTCTTAAGGTGGGACTTTTGACATAAACCAGACTGGAACGCTGAAGTGGAATGATGTTAAAGGACTGTCTGGTTGGAGAAGCCGTGGCAACATAATGGCGAAGAGCCTAGCAACTACAGAGGGGGATCCGCTTCAGTATTTACATAAATATCTTACTTATAACTAAATTATTGCTATTTAATGGTTATTTTATGCCAGGAAAGCATTTCGACCAGAAGTTTTTGAGCAGCCAGGTAGCTCATTTCTATTGTTTAGAACGGAAACAGCTAATTGAAGAGTAATTTGAGTTTGGGTATTTAAGTAATTCATATTTAAGTAAGTCGATTGTCATGCTGAACTGTACTTGTGGAGTTCTGATTCTTGTTGTGCTATTTGCAGTTGCGCTACGGCAACCAGGCAGTGCTAAATTTGCGGCTTCAACCACAAGGCTCTGCACGTGCACCCAGAACAGTAAAGCAAACACTCGTGCGAGCACCACCAGCATCCACTTTGCGTCATCGAGGAATTCAAAATAATGTGGTTGAAAGAAAAAACAGACGCGTTTCCATCTTCGTCCGTCTTCTCGGGAAATCGAACTCCAGCACCCGAAACAACGTCAGGTCCGGATTGAAAATGAGACGGTGACGGTGTTTTCGGGTCAGAGGCCCGAGTTGGTACGACTGCAGAGGCTCCGCGGCGCTGATGTACCAGGCAGCCAAAGAAAAGAATGTTCTGTTATTAGTGGAAAAGCTCCTGTTATGCGGATTAATCTACAGCTTCGACTTTGATCTCCTGACTCACTGTAAGCGACTTTGCAGGGGGAGTAGAGGAGTTTTGGCCACCACACACACACACACACACACACACACACACACACACCACACACACACACACACACACACACACACACAAGGCAAAGAAAATAGTACCTAAAACAAGTCACATAATCTCAGCAAGAGTCTCTCAAAATTCCCCACCGTTTGTTTAAGGAACAAAACCGTCCGAGCGTTCATGGACTTCGGACATTTTTATGTCGGGCGTTTAGCGTAAATTCCGTAACAAGCTATTAAAAAGTTCTCTGCATGCATGCGCACATGTAGCTTAGCGTTTAATCCACCTAAAAGCAACTAAACCTCTGGATCCCAACCGTGTTCCGAGCCCGTAATCAGATTTACATTTGTAATATAGATGCCTAATTATAGCCCAATCTCATGTGGCAACAAACGACGTGGGAAAAAGTCACGTTGGTGATTAAACGATGAGTTAAACGCGACACGCAGCTTCACACAACGTTACTTTTGACTGAAAAAAGGCGTGAACTGCTCTTCAGCCAAGTCATAAATCTCTTGGACCAGGCTCCGCCCACACGTGACACATATTGCCCTTGGAGAAGTAACGACATTCCAGCTCGGACACCAACATTCATCAGTCGGATGTCAACAACATTTCTCAGACCACCCAACCACAGACGCACATGCCCACAAACACAAATACACACTGAATCACCAACAAAACATGTTGTGAGAATCCACATTGTAGCCTGGAAGAGAGGACACACACACACACACACACACACACACACACTCACGAGCCAAAATGGACATACATGTGTGCATAAATGGACCCACAAAGTCAGTCTGACCCATTCCAGTTGGACTCTGTTTACTGGAATCTCAGAGAAAACACACTGACGTTATGGCTCGCATCAAAGCACAAGGAGTTAATGCTTTGATGTTGCATTTCGCTCATCATGCGCTTCATATAAGCGGAGCTTTCTTTCCCCTTTGCTGTGTGTTTGGGTCTGAATGGCCTCCAGCGGCCTTGTGGGACTCAGATTCCATCACATCTGGGATGCCAAACTATTTCCCAACAAGGGTCAGAAGACTTTTTTACGTAACGAGCACGCTCCTCCCGTGTTTTCAAAACAGCGCTCCGGCTCGTGTGTTTGTGCGGCTGACCCATTTCAGTGGGAAGCACCAAGCTGTTGATTGCATAAGTCTATTACGCCGAACCTCTGAATGCAAACAAACAGAGCAGCGGGGGCTCGCCAGTCATCGGGCCAAACCGGGCCCGGGCCCGTAAAGTGGTTCCGGCTTTCTTAGAAAGTTTTCATGTTTCAAAGGTTGTGATCTGTTACAAGTGGAGTCATATTCCAGGGTGAGGCCTCAAGGGCTTTTTGTTGTTTCTGTTCCTCCAGTTTAAGGGTTGAACATGTGTCAAGGAAAACTCGTTCAACAATCACAACCAAATCATTCTAGAAAAAACAGCTAAAGATCAAAGCAAACTTGGTCAACGTCCAAAACCAAATCATTCAAGGAAAAGAATTTAAAGATCAAAGCAAGATTATTCGACAGCCACAGCCTATCACAACGTGGGCCGTAAAGATAGAACAACAAATCAAACAAAGGCGGCAAAGTCGTCGGCTTTTCCCCAGAATAAGGTTAAAAAGTAGACTTTTACGTGTGATGTCCACAAAATTCTGCTCCTCTAAAAAACTACAAACAATCCATCCTTAACTTCCTGTTACATCAACCAGATAAGACGGGCTCGAGGTGGCGTCCCAACTGAAGCGCTTCCACTATGTTCTGAATCCTGGAATCTCATTGGCCGTTGCCACGGGTGCTGTTGCACCTCCGCTCAGGGAAACCCAACCCTAAACCCAACCCTATCAAAGACCACCGCCGTCAGATGAAAATGTTCAGTGTGACGTGCAATCACAGTCGGCGCTGTAACGAGAACAGAAGGCCGCAGATGTCTGGGAGGTTCTGCCAAGTTCAGAGCATAAACACACCATGTGGTGGTTTGAGGGTTTGATTCTCGCCATGTTTTTCTGGACTACCTCCTGGTGTCAGTTGTATAAACAGAAGCGCTGGTTCTGTAAATAGCGTGGACCTTTGACCTATTTATGGGCCACGCTTTCCCCCTGTAAACCTGACGGAGGACTCACGTAGGCTTGACCATCCCCCCTGCAGACCAGGCCGTGGGTGTTTCTGCAGCCCTGGCCCCGTCCCACCTGGACCGGATCCTCTACCTGCTTTTTTACTGCAGTTAGCTGTGAAACCCTGCGTTCACCAGCAGTTATGGATGTTAGTTAAAAGATCGAGGGGGTATCAATGATTATCCAGCGTAGTTTAGCCCTGGATCCCGTTTGAACCTGCTACCCTAACATGTTTGGTGGTTTTAGCAGTTTCAACTGCAACTCTAGTAGCCCAGCTGCTGTGCTATTAGCAGTGTTCTTGTGCCATTCCATTGAACGAAGGCTAGCTCTTCCAGAAGGCACTTCATTAAAGTTAATTAGTGATAAACCATGTTTTACACTAGTGGTGGCAAGAACAACCTCCTTTTAACCCTCACAGGCTGAGGTTGGCTCGTAGAAAGATTCGTTATTATTTATTTGATGGTGCTAACATGACATCAGTGGCTAATGTTTGTATTTCAGTTTATCGCCCTTGTCTTTTCTGGGCTATTGTATAAATAAAACCCGCATCTATAATAGTGCAAATATCTTAATGCTTTAGCATTCTCAAAGCTGACCAGAATGCTAAATTCTAAAGTTTGCAAAACAGTTTGTTTCATTCTGTGCTGCCCCGGCAACATTCTGCGACACAGGAAATACTGGCGGTCCCTGTCAATATTTACACGGACGTCTTACCCTTGACTGAATGGAAATGGCGTGATCATTGTGCCGGGTGATACAAACTGTGCACAATATGAATATAAGTGTTCTAAATTAAAAGACCCTCTCTTTTTTTTTAGACCTTTAGGGCTTCTGTTGAAAAGCTGTGATGAAATGAGACATATGCCCTCGCCGCGGGCTACAGTTGCAGGTACAGTAGATACGGAACACCTGCAGTAGTGACAGCAGGTAGATTGATGGCGCTAATGATGGTGTCACTTTAACACAAAGCCCTCCTCATGTGGAAGGTGAAAGGCAGGTCTCAAACACGCTGCAAACAATGTCAGTCTTTAGGGTGACTATGAAAAAGGAGAATGAGACAGGGTTGTTTTGTTGGAATGTGTATATTTCTGGCAGAGGAATGCTAGAATAGATAGTTTTGTGCACAGGCTTGGGTTGTGTTGCACTTGGATGCCCAAGAACTGTCATTTTAAAATCCAATACACAGTATAATTTTCAGGGTGCTGCCTGGCCACATGTAGCTGATGACTGCAGATACTGGCAGGCTAAATTCTACCATTTTACACAAGTAATTAAGCTAAGCTAATGAACAGTGAAGGGGGAAATAATGTTATCCTTAATGTTGGATAGACCAGATTTGGTTTATGGAGCCTCAAAATTAGGAAGGAACTCCTGGTCCTTCCAGAACAGGCTCACACGCACGCACACACGCGCGCACGCCACTTAGGGCGACTGAAAGTTTTAATAACCTCATGGGGATCAGGAGAAAACCCACCAGTGAGTGGAAAACATGCAGATTCCACCCGTATGTGGGTCATACCCATGTTTATATATGTCAGATATAACGATTTAGGCACATTTGTGTCTCTATTTTCTTAATTTGCTGCAACTGCACGAAAGAGAAATTCAAAAAAAATCTCCCAAAGCTGATTTATTCTTTGCAGTGTGGTGCTGCGTTCAGGGCGGGGCGGAGAGAGGAGGTTTCCTTCAGAGTTGGTGTGTGCGGGCGTGGGTGGAGAGAGAGAGAGAGGGAGAGAGAGAGAGAGAGATAGAGAGAGAGAGAGGGAAGACAGAAAGAGAGAGAGAGAGAGTCAGCTGGTCGAAAAGTGCAGGTTGAATCGGTGCGTGCGCTGCGTGCTTCAGCCGGTGTGTGAGCGCGTGCGCAGGCGTGAGTGTGTACGTGTGGCAAGTGAAGCACTCCGGGGGGGTGGGGGTTGGGGGGACAAGGTGAAGACGACAGAACAACCGACAGACTTTGTGTTTCCCGGACAGAGAGCAGTCTGTGCGGGAGATCCAGCCGAGGACAGTCGAAGCGCCCGGGCCGCCGCCGCCGCCGCCGCCGCTGCGCCGCCGCGTTCCGGACACGATTCCTGCGCCGCGTCCTGCCGCTCGATCACCGTAAGGGCCTCTTGATATTTGCTGAGGAACTCATTCCAGCGGGATTTGATGAAACTCAGTCAGGCGTTGCTCTGCTTGTGCACATGGAGGCGGTGGAGTTGGTCTGTAAAGTCCAGCTGACTTTAACAGGCGCTTTGACGGCCTTGAATGTGACTTGATTTTTAATTATCTGCGGTGAAATAAGCTCTAAACACAGTTTTTTATTTTTTTAAATAAGGGCATTTCAAACCATCACTGCGACCATAATAACTGGTATTATGTGTTTGGAAGACAACCTTGCGTTGGCATTATGGAGATAAATCTGCTATTCTGAGCTGGTGATGGTGGACCCATGGTAGTTATGGGAATTTCAACCCCTTAAATTGAGCCTCTTCATTTGGCTCAGCTCTGCAGGCTCCTGAATGGATCCTAACCTTACACTGCTTTCCTTATGGGTGAAAATATGACCAATATGGGCTGATATGTGACCGCAGGCAACAGAATAACCCAGACCAGCATCACTTTCTTCTATGTTTGGTGAGCACATAAACATTTCAGCAGACCTTCCTGCATCAGGGTCATTAATGGACCGCTAAAACAACTGTGGGCAGGCATCCTCTTCTGACTTCTTGTCAGGCCAATTAATGCAGGAGAAATCTTGGGCCCTCGGACTGGAGCTGACAGAGTCCGTCGTCATCATCGATCGCGTTTCTTAAGATGGCCCCATCGGCGGGGCTAAAAGTGCGACCACTGCCTCCCTTAATTGCTACATTTGTAAGGGAGTTATTTGGGCCCACAGCACAACAGCTGCATTAAGGAGGATAAGCTTGCTAAGAGTGTGTGTGTGTGTGTTTGTGTGTGTTGAAGGTCTGTCATAAAGCTCCATTAGCTGTGACTTGAGGTGCGTTAATCTGTGCATGCAGCTAAACCTCCTCCTCCTTCTTCTGTTCATAAAGAGGCCTGTTAGAGATGGACGGACAACGATCAAAGGCTGTCACTGGCCAGACCGAGCCAGGAAGGCCAATTTACGCACGCACGCGCTCTCCGACACACGTGTGGCTTTATTAAGTTCCTCTTCGGCCCGTTTAATCAACCAGATCTCCCCGTCTGACCAGTAAATCTGAATTACTCCCCTTTCTCTGCAGGAGGAACCACAAATGTCAGCAAATGTCAAGCAGTTGGAGCTCTGGCTTTGCTTTCAGGCTCAACACACACACACACACACGCACACACGCACACGCTCGCACTTAATCAGCCCCGCTTGCCCTTTGGGCCAGAGGTTTGATTTTCATAAACACAAACGTACTGTAAGTCCATGCAAGAATTTGTGAAACATGAAACTGTTCGCAAGAAAAAAGTGCAAATATCAGCAAAGGGGCGGCTGTCTCCCTGCGAGTGTGTGTGAGTGTGTGTGCACGGAACCATGAACACACATTTCAGGCAGATTCTCCGTCAGCAGAGTGGCCTAAAGATAGCAGAGCCCCAGTGGAAACAGTAATTAGTGGGGTGAAAAGAGGAGGAGGAGATATTGTTTGAAGTGTCTGATATCTGTTATATAATAACCTGTACAATGGAGACGTGCTGGGAGAGACAGTGAAGAGGGACCGGCACGGTCAAAGAGCGAGCGATTTAGCACGCCGAAGCTTGCTTTGAAGATGCGAAATTCCCTGAAATGTGGACGCGGGATCGGGAACGAGCCGTCCGACGCAGATTCTAGTCGGCCCGATCCGTGGCCACAAATGCTGGCTTTCCTCTTCTGACGTGCAGTCGTCCAGCAGAGCCGCTTCGCAGAGGAAACGAGCTCATCCCAATCCTCTCGCTGCAGCCCAGCGCGACGGCCGACTCCTATTTCAGAGCAATCCCCCCCCCCTCCCCCCAAGTCCAGTTGCAGGTGCTGAGTGGTCATGTGTTGCAACCATGGAGCTGAGGTTTCTTATTTAGTCTTAACCCCCAGGCTTTGTTTGGGAACGTGTGTGTGTGTGTGTGTGTGTGTGTGTGTGTGTGTGTGTGTGTGTGTGGTGTGTGTGTGTGTGGTGTGTGTGTGTGTGTGTGTGTGGTGTGTGTGTGTGTGTGTGTGTGTGTGTGTGTTGTACACAATGGCTGTGTTTACGTTGGATTCAACACGCGCCCGTTCGTCCCTGCATCCACGTTTCATTTGCAAGTGGCGGGGCTGTGGTGACACCCGACACACACACGGGTGCTGCAGCGTTCCCTCTGGAGTTTAATGTGGATACCAGCATGCAACTGGTGTTTTCCCAGCGCTGGTCGTTGAATCTCATGTTGTTGTTTTTTTTTTGTCTTTCTCATTCAGGGTTTTCTGTGGCTTGTCCCTCCTACACATGCAGGGTGCTGGTGACACCAGAGGGTGTCATTCCCTGCAGAGGGAACGCTGACGGGACGCCATGGCCTTAGCGGGATGTCCTGAATACTTCTTACATCATTCAAACTACAAGGTAAGCTCACTATATGTTTGTCAACGTTGAAACCTGGGCAGAATCATTTTGCACGCGTGGCTACTGCTAGCCCAGTCAGGACATGTGCTGCAGCTGACTACAGTTTGTTCAAATCGGTGTTTGGAAGTGGTTTCTGTCTGTTTCGTAACCCATTGCTGCCGCTACTTCTATTATGATGTAGCCTAACTAGCTTATATCGCTAACTTTCTAACCGTGCCATAAAGAAATGGCTAAATGTTGGTGTTAGGGTGGACAAGCTCCGACGTGCTTTTCAGCCGACAAAGACGTTTAATCTAAATCCCCGGTTAATTTGTGCACTTTAACGTGTGGAAGGAGCTTTGCAGAGAGCGACTCCTGGCCTAGTTGGGTGAAATACGGCATCTCTGCAGTACAACGAGGCCCATTTCCACTGTCCAACCCCAGCAGAAAGAGGCCTTTGTTCCTCTGCTTGGATTTTCTCCCTCCAACCCTACAGTAACCTAAAGAATTTGGCTGGGATGCATGGTGGAGGGCTAAAAATAGGTTCTTAAACAAACCACAATAGCAAACAGGGGGCTTTGTTGCACGTCTGGCTTTATAGCGCGGGGCTAATGACGTGACACTGTGCTAAGATGGATAGGATGCTGGAGCTGACGTAGCCTCAGCTGCCTTATTCCTCTTAGTAAAGGCCCAAGAATGCAGCTCCCTGCTAACTCCAACTGTGGGATCGCTGAGCCCCTGTTGAGCCGAGGTGAAGGGACTTGGACTGGTTCACGTTTGCTTCCAGGAAAGGTTTTTCTTTTTTTTTTTGCACCAGTGAGACTGCAGTGAATAGTGAATTGAATCCCCATAGAAAATGGCATTCCTGCATCTAGTGGGGGGAGAGAAAAAAGGGAGTTTGAGAGTCGAAGTGGGTCACAGCATTTGCTGGCCAGATGACATGACACAGCATGGCACACACACACACACACACACACACACACACACACAGGCATAACACACTCAGTCCCTGTGGAGAATCTCTGTAGGCAGGTTTAGTGTAGATAAGACACAGATGAGGCATCTTTTCTGCATACTTACATAACGGCGGGCATGTTTGGAAATCTGGGAACTGGCCCAGGCCTCTGTGTGTGTGTGTCTGTCAGTCTGTCTGTCTGTCTGTCATACTGGGAACTCTGGATCCCTGCCAGAGATGTAAAAGCGGCGAGCTCCTCTCTTTCTCTCCTTCCATCTTACATGCAGACGTGTGGAGCCTGAAACATTTCAGAAACTCTCTCTGCCAACTGTCGCTGCCCGCGGCCGTTCCCTGCTTTATGTTCCCCAGAGGTCAGAGGTCAGCGGCTGCACACAGGGATCAGAACCTCAGCACGCATGTTAAGTTTCATGCTCGTGCTCTCAAGGAATCGCCGGCTGCCGCACTTTGAAAAGTGAATTCCTCGTTCCGTACGGCAAAAGGTAAGAGGCCGGCTTCTGAGAGCCAGAAGGCTTCAGGTGTTGGATTTCCTGCAAGCTTGAAGCAAATAGTTCAAGACTGAGAATGCAGGTCAAGCAAAAACTTCGGCGAGATCTCAGAAAAGCTCGGGAAATCAGGAAATGGACTATGAGAAGATCAGGAGACATCAGCCCCACAACTGCTAGCCAAAAGCTTTGGGGCATTAAAAAAAGCTAAATGTGCCGGTTGATTGAGTCAAGATCAAGATTTTGTGCGAGACCTTTTAATTTTGATGTGGATGGAACCGTTAAGACCAGGAATGCATCTGAGTGTGTTGTTTCTAAGCGAGTGGAAACTTGGTTTAACCGCCAGCTTTTCTGCAAAATCTGCAAAGGAACACGCCGAAAACCCCTCCAGCTGGAAGACATGGAGACATAAATGGAGCCGGTGGATGATGTGGGTCTGAAACACGTCCCTGGAGGTGGCCAGGAAGTGGCCCGGGTGCTGGATCCATGTGCAAAGGCTTTAAAAGTCTGAGTTGCACATTTTGCCGCCGGAGAAGCTTAGTTAGCATCACTAGCACTCAGGCTCCAGCCTGCAGAGTAGCAGAGGGCATTACAAGATCTCACAATGAGCATTTTATGGGGAATGCGGCCAATAAAGCCGACTCTTTTACTGCACAACTCAGCCAAGGGGAGGGGACTTTCCCTGCGTATTCTAGCTGTATATTAACAACGCCGCTATAGACGATTGCTGAGGACAAGCCCCGCCTCCTGTTCCCGTGCGGTGTGCCCATTTACCAGCCCGGGCCTGCACCGATGGATCTCGGTGAAGGTTTCGAGGTGGAGCTGAGATGTCCTCCTGTAAAGGCCCGAGACCGCCGAGTGACGCCAACGTGCACGCCTTCCGTTGGGCCTCCGTGCACTTTTGTTGCTCAGGGATGCAAAGAAGGTGCCCGAAAGGACCGGTGGACGGCGGCGTGTGGCAGGGTTTGGGAGCACAGCGCACTACTGATCGGGCAGGACGCTGCTCCTTTGTGTTGTTGTTCCCCTCCATGCTGAGTAAGATCCGAACGGAGGGCGTTTCGTGTCGTATCTGCGGCCTGTCGGCTCTCGCCGGAGCCTGCAGACGTTCTTTGTCAGCCTGCAGGCTCCGCGGCCAAGTTGCCTTGCTTGGAAAGCGTTTGGCTGCTTCTTCTGAGGGCCATAAATCTTACTCTGGGCATTTATGGATCTTTTCAAAGCACAGGGGGAAAAGTGTGTGTGTGCATACACAAGCGTACCCCAAGAGCTGTTCCTGGAAAAAACGCTTCCTCGTCCTTCTTTTTCCTAGAAAAGGGAAGATTTAAAATTGCTTTGGCATCCCTCCCTGTTTTTCTCCTGCAGCTTTCTGGCCTCCAGGCTGCGAGAAATTAGACAATGTGTGAGGAACTTGGCAGCGGCGTGCGCAGCTCAGGACATGTGTGATTGTGTAAGTGTGCTGAGCCGATAACGTGTTGCTCGAAGAAAAGGTTGTTGTTTTTTTAATCTCGTTTATTTAAATCAAAAACCGGTGTTGGTTTTGCAATGACTCCTTGAAAGTGTGTGTGCATGTGTGTGTGTGTGTGTGTGGGGGGGGGGGGTCATAAAGTCAGCATGTTGAAACTGTCATGGGTCTCGGTGTTCCTCGAGAGCCGAGGCATGAACCCAACCTCCATGCGACCTTTAGTCCTCGAAGCACAAACGTGTCTTGGCTTTGCTAACGTGGCTCTGAAACCTTCTGCACGTCGTTACTGCATGAATCTCACCTCTCTCTTCTTCTCCTCCTCCTTTTCTGCCTTTTCTCTTTGACAGGAAAGCATGGACCGCACCTCTTCTCGCAGGTCCGACGGGCTGATCGTTCCGAGCTTTCAGCGCCAGGCCAATCAAAATTTGCCACATCACCATGGTAACTTTGCTCCTCTTGCTGTGTTGTTGGCTTGAATCGCGTTTTAAGTGACGTGTTGTGAACGATGGATGTTACAAACGCGTGTGAGGTAGATTGTTAGACAAAGATAGACGCTGGGCCCAGAGACGTGTGACCCTGACCTGCAGCCTGAAGATGCTAACGAAGCCAAGGGGGCATCCTGAAGCAGAAGACACCCGCCTGATTAGCCTGAAGAGGGTCGGGGGCTCCTACCTGTGGAGGTGAACCGAGGAGGAGAAGAACAGAGAGCGATGCTGCACCGTCCTGCTCCATCAGGGCCGGAGCGCCGTCATTATGGATGAGGTGCTGAAGATCAACAGATGTTGGAGATCCATCCAAATCAGTCCCAGCTGTAACCCAATTTGCTGCTTCAGCACATTTACCAGGATCAGGCTATCAATCAGCCAGTGTTTTGTTTTGGACACCTCCAATTCCTCTCTGGAGCTTCCCAATTCCTGCCTGACATGATTTGCGGGCCCTGGTTGTTCCTAGAAAGCCTGCCTGATGTCTCCTCGCATGCTTATTGCAGATGTGTAGGTTAGCGCTGACTTATAAAGCACATCTCGCCTCCCCGCGTACAGACGCCGTTACCCTGCGCTAGTCCTGCTAGCATAAATCTCTTTGGCCATTGCAGAAGGTGGGGGGAAAAAAACAAAACAGGGAATCCACTGGCTAATGAAGCTGGGTTATAAATTCTTCTCTTTGGCATCTTTTCCGTTTGGCATCTGCCCTCCTGATGTCGTCCCAGAGCGTAAAATACGGTTCCCTTGAATGAGTTGTTTAAATAGGCCTGTAGGTCGAGCAGAGCCGGGCAGAGGGAAGTTTATAGTAAGTAGGTCATAGGTCTGTGGGGCAGGGTGGGGACGGCGAAGGTATGCAGATGTACACAGGCTTCCGTCCGCACATCTAGAGCAGATTTTGTGATGTTGACTACGTTATGAATGTGCACGCGGCTTAGTATGAGCTTTAAAGCTTTAATTTGTGGTTGCAGCATTAGCAGCGCTGAGATTCTTGCTTCATTTCTCAGAGAAAATGTCTGAACAATCCAACATTTCTGTCTGTTTCAAACTGTTCGCAGGGAAAAGTCAGATTTGGATCTTTCTGTTCAAAAAGTGCCTTTTTGCCAGGACCCGTCAGACAGTTTAAGTCTCTCTTTTCTAAATAGTTTCTCGGTAAGATGAAGTCAAAGCTTCTAATCCTTCTCCCGTGAAGAAAAACATGGCGTCATCCTCGCTGATGGACGCGCTGTATATTTAGACCGGCGCTGGCTCAGATTTCCCTTTAGGCTGGTCCCTTCCTCAATGATCTGATGACATGTATTTTAATACAATCCTCGATTATTATGGCGGACATGCTGGCTGCTCATGGTTTTCTCATAGCTTTCTCTCAGAAATGCCGATATCTCGCGGCTATACAGCCAAGAGTGCTAATTCAGTTGTTTTATATGTCACAATCTGACATAAAAGAGAGAAGTTACTAAAAGCAGGACTTTTGCAACATTCCCCATCAAATTTTTGATGAATTTCCACTTGCAGAAGTTCGCCTATGTCGTCCGGCCATCGCATCAAAGGAATAAAGGAATTTAAACCCCCCTCACGGGCCAAATTATGTTTATTTATTTATTTTTACAATCAAGAGTCTGTTATACATTTCTATTTATGCCTTGGCTAATGCGTCAGAGCTAAGTGTGACTTTACATGCTAATATGCTTACGCTAACAGAATGAACATGGTGTTTAGTGGTTGTTTACCAAGTTCGACGTCTAAATTTAGCCTGTTGACAAGCTAACATTTAGTAATTGGCAGCAAATGCTGAAAGCAGATGGTTTTGCAGTTATTCTGCCATCAATCAAAGTATCTACAGTTTATTATTATCCAAAGGAACTAACGCTGATTGATGCATCACGCTTTAAAAAGAGGAATTGTAAATCTAAAGCACATTTAAATGGTAATTTCTTCATTTTTACGTGAAGGTGAGCTGACTGAATTTCGCACAGGGTCACCAAGTTGTTCGTGTTTTCCTTTTACATCGAGACCGACATGAATCTGCTCGCTGTCGTGATATTTCAGTCTGGCCAACGGCGGGGGCGGGCTGGCTGACATTCCATCAATACAGCTGTGGCTCTGAGGTGTACGTCAACGCCGTCCTGGAATCAGGTCTTCGCAGTTCCCTCATCCGACCGTTGTGGATCACCTGGGCGCTGGGACGCCACATCAGAAGCCTTCAGACTGTCGTATATCGGGGCAGCAGGGTTGATGTCAGGATTCGTGGCGGCGGCGCTGTTGATAAGGGCTCCTGCTCTGCTGGAGAACCGGTTCTGACGGCTCCCTTGTCCTCAGTTGGACATTTCCAGCTGCTCTTGTCCTTTCCGCATCACCCCAAGCGTCTGTCCCACTCATGAGTGGTGGCACATGACCTTACATCCCAAACTGCCCTTCCTCCCTGCGCCATGCGAATTTTGCCACTCGCAATCAGGCAGGTCGCCTCCTGCTGAGCGAACGCTCTCACCGGCGTGGCCCCGCACGCACGCACGCACGCACGCACGCACGCACGGGGGCCCGGTTTCTGTTGCCCCAGTTTGTCCTGATCATTTGGCCGCCATATGCCAGGAGTGGGTTGGTGAGCATTCCCAGAGTGCTGTAATTTCTCCCTACTGGAATGTCAGGAATTCTGTGTGTGGTGTTGGGGTGGGACACACAGGACCAAAGGGCTTTGGACACATACATGGAAACACACGCACACATACCACAGTGTGTTTTAATGGATTCGGTATCCTAACCCAAAATTACTGATTTTATTTTAAAAGCTGGAAACTATGCTAATTCGATCGCGCATCAAACATGGAAGAGCATCACGCCGTTTAATTAATATCTGCTTCTGTAGGGAATCGAGCCCTCATATATAGATATATTAAAAAAGGGTAGTTCTTGTAATAACGGGTCGGGTTAAAAGCTGAGCTCTGCCTGGAAACTGTGTTTGCGGCAGCTCCATCGAGGTTTGGTTGGGTCAGTTGTTGAGTCTGCGGGTCGCTGCGTTCCGGCCTCGGCACCGGACGGGCAGTTTGGCTGTGTGAATGATGGGTTTGATGAATTCTAACCAATGGCATGCTGGCGGGTCGGCGTACTACAACCGCAGAGAGAAATCCAAGCCGGCGTGAAATCTGACATGAGGAAGAGCTAAAACCTCAAAACAAGGCTCTGCGTCCTCTTCCGGGCTTCGGGGCCGCGGTGTTCTCGGCAGTAATTTCACCAGGTTATTCTGAATTCTTCCTCCCGTTCCACCGTTCCTCTGTCTGCACAGATGACGACGTCGACCTGGAGCAGCTGGTGAATGACATGAACTCCTCCATGGAGAGCGTGTACTCCACGCAGGCAGATACCACGCTGCTCCTGAACAACGGCCACGCACACACTCCAAACCACCACCACCACCACCACCACCAGCCGGGATACCCCGGGCCTGGCCAGGCCCACCGCCGTCACACGCCAGCCATTGCTGCTTCTTCCCCCTCCAGGGACAGACTGCGGCACTCTCAGCCCATGCACATACAGGCTGTCAGGTAGGAACAGGCACTGCTTTTCTAAGAAAACGATGGAAGAGATAACCTGAAAACACTGGTTTGTGGATTGGAGGAATAACATCTTGGTTTGTCTAGAAATTGATTTGTTTCACTCTTAAGATTTCAGAGATGATAATAAAATGCTTATTATTGGACAGTGGCAGCATTGAAAGGATTTTATAATGGTAGTGAAAAACTATAAGCCCTAAAAGGTGTTTTGAGTGTGTTTTTGATACTTTGATACCACTTTTTCCTTCACTGTGGCTGTCAGAACTCTGACGTGTGCGTTTGTCTCCCCCTGCAGGTGCCTTCGGGAAGAGCAGCAGTTGCGCCCAGCCTCTCTGCCGGCCATCCCAAACCCTTTCCCTGAGCTGTGCAGCCCAGCAGGCTCTCCCGTCCTCAGCCCTACACAGGCCTCCAACAACCATGTAAGGACACTGACACACACACACACACACACACACACACACACACACATGCACGCACGTGCTCCTGGAACCTTCTTCTTTCTGATATCTTGGACATCATATGACTTTTTTCACGAGATTGTCTGGACGCAGCATGCTTTTGTGATGTTTCAAGATGTGTGGGCTCGTGGGAGTTGTCCTTTTCTTGATCAGGCCATGTGCTGGTGTGTGTGTGTGTGTGTGTGTGTGTGTGTGTGTGCTTTTGAAGCCAGCTGATTGGCCTGTTGTTTTCAGGTCAGAGCAGCTTGTGTTGACTTTGGCTGTGGGCTGCTTTTCCTTCCATTACACAACAGCTCAACCGGGGTTATCTGCTGGTCTGTGTGTGTGTGTGTGTGTGTGTGTGTGTGTGTGTGTGTGAGAGGGTGCTTTTTGCAGAGCCATCATTATCAGTCACATGCACACACCCACGCTCGTACAGAGCAACAGTGTGTTTTGCTGTGGAAAGAGGTGAGCGATGTCTCCAGGACGCCACAGACGCAGCACAGACTTCCGCAGCGGCTCTGGGAACACAGCTGGGAACGTCTGCAGGTCGAAAATCTCGGAAACCTCTGAATCCATCTGTCGGCTCTGGCAAGACAGTCGCCCATTTCCGGTTCACAGGCTTTCAGATGGGTGTGTGTGTGAGTGTGTGATAGCCCTGCCTTTCCTTTCCCCAGCAGAGCCTCCTGTCTTAGGAATGTTCCATCCTTCTCAAGGATGTTTTCCGGATGCCCACTCTGAACAATACAGGTTATTTTTAATGCCATCGCCTTCATATACACACTATAGATCTACCCATGCTGTGGCCTCACCTTGTTGGGGTTCGCAGGAAATAAGAATTCCCAGTGGCCTAAAAACAGGAAGAAGGTAGTATCCTTTTGGTATAAACGTTGATAAGGTTGGAGGTCGGAAGCCAGACGAGAAAGTAAATAATCACCTCACAAAGAAGTTGAGAGCGTGAACTTCCCGAGGTGATGGCGCTCATGGGAAATGAAACCAACTACCCGGAATAGTGGCGGGAAACATGGCTGACGCGTCACCAGCGGCGCATGGCAGCGAGGGACGAGCCCCATCCAGGCGGGGTGGAAATGTTTCGACGCAAATCCACCAGGAAATCGGCCAAGTGCCTCGTCCGCGTCACCAGTGTCCTTGCGCGCGAGGAGCTTTTCTTCCGCTTGGACTCGACTTGCGGCCGCGTCTGCGACCGCATCTTTTATCAAGCACAAACGCGAGCAGCGGCCAATCTGGTAGCGCCATACAGCTGTGCTGCTAGGGTTCTTTATTTTCCTTTTCATGCTATATGCACATTTTTAATATGGCTATTCCACATTAGCTATCAGGAATTTCACTCGCACGCAGCAGATGTGCTGGTCTGCTGCCATGGTAGCGCTGCATTAGCTTGCTCTAATCAAAGGATCTGTCTCTTTCTAGCTGTACGGTCGGAATCTGTTCCAGGCCGAGCTTCAGTCTTTTATGGCAGGGAAAGACAGATTATATGATGAGCCAGTAAAACTCTATCTGCCTAACATGACAGGTTTATGGCCGGTGTCGCCTTTGATGAGATGAAGGGATTTCCCCGCCAGAATGTGATGCTGTGTCGGCAGGGTAATACCCACGTCAGGCTGAATCGCGTTTAAATCTGTGCGTTTGTTCTACTAGCTGCTAATGCTATGTGCATGACTCTGGCTAATGCTAACGCTTAATCACATTGAAGCAGATGTCTTTAGAGACAAGCACTGAGAAAGAAGCTGCGTTTTAGCTTTTTTTGGCACTGCTGCAGTCGATTCTGAGAAGGTGGTGAAATCAAACGCTTCCTGTGGAGTCACATGGCAGAAAAGGCCGCCAAACCTTCGTTAAAACATCTTCACACAGACAGTGTGCTGGTGTGAAAGCTCTGAGTAGGTGCTGAGGACCCCCCCCATTCTCTTTGTCATGCACCTACTGGCCCTGAAGGGGGCGCCAGAATGCTTGAATATTCGGACTTCACCTGTGTGGCGGTGATGGTGCCTGCTTGCTGACCGAGGACCAATCTCCGGTCATGCCGGTGCTTTTTGGCTTTGTGTGTGTGTCTGGGGGCCGTGCAAGTGTCATGGAAACAAAATGAAGTTTAAAGCTGAGTCACACACACTGTTAGGAGCTCCCACCTCCCTCCTCTCCCTCTGTCTGGTCAGCTGATGTTCTCCTGCACGCAATGGTCTGCTGACCCACTGCAATCAGATCAAATCAGGGGTGTGTGTGTGTGTGTGTGTGTGCGTGTGTGTGTAAGAGAGAAAAGGGCACAGAGAGTGAAGTGGCAGCGATAACAGTATCAGGATATAATTTATATATATATTTATAGATATATTAATAAATTATGTTCTCTTGAACTGTGTGTGTGTGTGTGGGGGGGGGGGTTATGTGTTTTGGTGTCACAAAGATCTTTATCTGCTCCTGTGAGATTATCCCAAGGAACACTTTGATAAAATGGCCCTTTTCTGCTCAGTTTCCCACGTTTTATTTCCATCCCCCCCCGTAACACCCCCCCCCTCCCCGTATTTCTGGGGGAGATATTGGATGAAATAATTAAGTTACTCTTTATTTCCCCACCTGCTGAGAGACAGCAAAGGCTCATTAACCTCCAGCTAATTGGAGCAACATTGCATGAAAATAATGCTGAAATAAGTCAAGTTCTTGGATAATCTATAGTAGTTCCTGGTGCCGCCCCTCCCCTATAAGCTGTAGCTATTAATGGAAATGTCTTATTTAAACTTCATTTCGCAATTTCAATCCAAAGGCATTACAGACGTGCTTCACAGCGAGGAGATGCACCTCTGAGACGGCGAGAAGTAAATTTAGCATCAAATATTTTCAGTCTGTACCTAAAGGATGTTTACATTAACTGGAGTGCAGGTTTGTGAGTGTGACAGATGAACAAAAACTGTTTATGGCTGGCTGAAGTTTCCAGGAAATTGAAAGTCCTGTCCACACAATGGTGTGGGTGTGTGCGTGTGTGCGTGTGTGTGTGCATGCGTGTGTGTGTGTGTTGTGAGGATATGCAGGAACTTTGACTCGGTGCCAGGAATTAAATAAATCACACATGGTGGCAATGTGATGACGGAACTTTCTCAGGGTGCATCTTCAATACACACACACACACACACACACACACCACACACACACACACTCTATATTGGAATACCAACATCCAACAACTTGACAAATAAATGATCAGCTGAATTGGATGATCAGAGATTCAGATTTTTACCCATAATGCAACTGCAACCAGGGCGTTGCTGGTTTTGCCTTGACGCCAGCTACGATAACATAAAGCATGCAGTATACAGCTGACGTCTGTGCACGTGAGCCGGCGGCCGGCATCACGCCACGACAGTCGGATAAGGATGACGGAAGCGCAGAGGGGGCGCCGCGGCGCTCCGGCTTTGTTTTCCAAAGTTTTGATATTTGCAAGGTCGGACTTTGACGCGCGTCCTCGTTGGCTGATTTCGGCGGCGGCCACATGGCATCACTCAGCACACGATTCGGGCGACGGCGGCACGTGACGGGCTTTTTTCCCGGTGGATATCTGTCAAAGAGGCCTTTTGACGCTGCGTGCGTGTGTGTGAGGGTGTGTGAGGGTGTGTGTCGGTGGGTGTTGGCTCGTTAGGGCTCCGGGGAAGTGAGCTACTCAGTGAGGCTTTGTGGTGGCGCTCCGGCGAGGTGAAATTAAGTTGGGCCTGTCTGCGGAGATAATCAGCTCTGTCTGGGCTGAAACCTGAGCGCTCGCAGACATGAAAGGGGGCCGATGCTGTAACCCAGCGGAGCTGGGGAGGCACCGCCGACCTGTATGCAAATGTTGACATTCGTCTGTGGAGGCAGTGGGATTCGCTGGAAAATTCCCAGCGTGTTTGATTTGAACGACGAGGTCTGTGCCAACTGTTAGCATCAGTTGATTGACCGCTCGTCTTGGCTGTGCATCACTGCGATGTCCCACGCCAGTAATAACAGAGTCCTTTCAAGGCGCCTATTGTAACATGTCAGGCTAAAACATTAGCCACGAGCAGAGCACAAGGAGGTCCTTAATCTGGCAATTTTGTGCACACAGAGGTCCAAAAACAGGATTTTTACCGTTTCAAAACACCTTTTGGGCCACGGGAGGAACCTCGTGGAGATGCGGATGCTCGATATGACGCATTTAGCCGAACTTTCTGAAGTTCATTTTATCTTTTTTGAAGCGGTTTGCCTTGTGCGCTGAGCTATTATTATTTTATCGGCCTGTAAACCTCGGCTATCTGCTGACCTCCAGTATAATTTATGTGACTTTAAACAGATAGCAGCCATCGCTGCCCCCCCCCCCACCCCCCCGTCTGAGTGAATCAAGATTGCGTTTTACAATCCGTGGGTCATGTTACTGCTCTGGCTCAGAACAACCAGACCACTTCACTGTGTGTGCATGCGCACGCATTAGCATGTGCCTTTGTGTGTGTTTGTGTATAGCCTGATAGGTTTAGGGGCCCACAAAGCTCTTGGTCAAGTGGGCTTGACCCTGGCACAGATTACTGAATTTGACCTCTGACTCTGTACATACTGATCTCGCGTGTGTGTGTGTGTGTGTGTGTGTGTGTGTGAGGGTTTGGGTGTGTAAGCATGTGTATATACATTTTTGTGTGTATTCACGTTTGTGTGTTTGTTTATAGGCATGTGTCTGACCTTTTGATTCAGCAGCCCTCTTTGTGAGTGTGTGTGTGTGTGGTGTGTGTGTGTGTGTGTTTATAAGTGGCATATGAGACCAACGACCCTTTTTCTACCCCTCACCCTCCTCTCCTTGGAGTGAAAGAAGGAAAAGGGGGAGGGAGGAATCAACCGAGGTGAGTTAAACCTCGTAGATTAAAACATCGGAGCGAGTGGGGAGTAAACGACCTCCTTTACTGCGAACGCCCCGCTCACACACCCGAGGGAGCGCACGTTAGCGCACAGGTAAAGCGTCGCCAGACGGCTGCAGAACGGCTGCGTGAGACTGAAAACCGCTGAGCAGGAGAATCCGACCTGCATGTCACTGTTTACATTGGTGTGTGTGTGTGTGCGTGCGCGCCGTTCTCATGCACTGTATTAGGGGCCAGCTGGGTCGGCCTCTACACATGAGCCTGATTATGACTCAGTGTTGCATTACTGACATTCCTCCATAGAGCTCCCTCTTTTCTTCCTCTATTCTTCTCCCACCCTCCCTTCTTTATCTTCCTCTCCCTAAAAACCCTGCAGATTTGCTGAGCAACCACCTCCCTCCCACCCTCTCCTCTCCTTCTACCCCTCCCTTGACCCCGCCGAAACGCCCCGACACGTGATCGCCGGAGCTGCGGCGCTGTCAGCGAGCCGCACACGTGTTGCTCCGGTCCTGACGGGCTCGTTTAGTATTTCACATCCAGCTGAGGAGGAGAAGAGGGAGCGAGGGGTGAAATTAAAGCTGCGAGACGGTTTCGTAGAAGACGTCGGAGGATGCACATGAGACTCTGGGACCGTTGCACAGTTGTAGCCCTGCAGTTCCAGGAAGTGGCCACTTGGGGAGCTCTCTGCCAGCTGGTTTCCCCATTGGTCCGTTTTTTTATGGCGGCGTTCAGTAGGACAAACTGGCTCGACAGCAGCGACATGTGGCGACGGGGAACTTGGGTTTGTAGCTTGAGTCTATGGCATCGAGGGACAAGAAGCTCATTTGTCTGCTTTTTTTTAAAGATGGCAGCATATACCTTCAATACATCTGCTGCGATATTCCATGGAGAGCCATAAGGCTAGGCTAAGCTAACTTTCAATGATGCCGCTAAACCCCGCGAGGCTAGTGAATTAGCTCTTGGGTCTGCTGAATCAAACCTTCTTGTTCAGGTTGTTTGGGGAAAGAATAAAACATTTGCATTTGACCTCTTTACATGCGCTAAAATATAAATACGTAATGACGTGTGCAGAAGACACAACATGACATCCGACTGCCTCCCAGTAGGCTGTCGCTACCACTGTACACTGCAGCATAATCTGAAGAAGGATTAGAGGTATCAAAAATTAGATACTCCCCAGTGTGTGTGTGTGTGTGTGTGTGTGTGTGTGTGTAGGAGGAGTTGTGGGCGTGTTTTAGGGACTTACTTCGGTGCGGCGCCATCGGTAAAAGGAGATGATGGCAAAGGTTTGCTGAGAGGTGAACGCTCAGGGGCTCTGAATCCCGAAGATAAGAGTGCGGGGGAGTACGTGACAGGTAGCAGCTCACCGTTTGAGAGGGAAGAAAAATCCCACAGCGGGTTAATCCAGCGTGAGGGGCGGGGGAGGAGGAGAGACGTAGCGGCTCACAGCGACGCTCGCTGCACAAGGACGCTCTCTCTCTTTTTCTCTCTCTCTCTCTCTCTGTTCTCTCTCTCTTCCACCCTCGTCCTTCCTCTGTCACCCCCGCCTTTTACCTCTTACCTCTCCGGCAGTCGCGTTGCCATTCTATCCCTCTTCTCTCTCTCTCTATCCCTCTTCTCTCTCTCCCTCTCTCTCTCTCTCTCTATCCCTCTTCTCTCTCCCTCTCTCCCCCCCTCCCTGACTTCCTCCTCCTCCTCTCTTCTCTTCTCTCTGTGTCACTGGAGAGCGTCTCAGTGTGAAAATGCCATCCTGCTCTCCAGACTGTTGCCTCCTTCAGGCAGTGGAGGTAAGAGACGGGCGTCCGTTTTCTTTCTGCTCGCCGTTAACCTTTTTATATGTGTGTGCATGGTTTTGTCCTTTACCCCCCCCCCCCCTTCCACCTCTGTGTTTCCAAAACTTTCCTCCTGCGTCACAAAGTTACCTCTTGCTTCGATGGGGGCAGAGACCGGGACGTCTCCCGCGGCTGCTCCCTCCGTCCTGCTGTCATTTCCGCGCTTTTCCGCTAAATGTTTCTGCCCCGTCACCACCCTTTCGTGTCCCACTCCCCCCGGTCGTTTTGGCGCCCGCGACTGGATGCGCACGTGCGTACTTTCCCCACCGTGTTTACGGGATAGAGGTCAGGCCCCGCCGACCCTTTTTGCGATCTCCATCGCTGCGGCGACCTCTCTCCCTGTTAAGCTGCGCTACAGTGGTGTGAAGCAGCTGGTCTGTGGATAGATGTGCAGAAACACACTCCAGTTGGGGGGGCGGGGGGGGGGGGGGAAGGAACCCAAAACGTACCCAGTTAAAATGTTACCGCTTCCATTTTGAAATCGTCCAAAATGGCGCTTCGGTGGCGGGTCCTGAAGTGTACCCGGCGGCTGCTCCCAGGCGGCGCCATTTTTGAGGGCAAAGCCACGACTCCTTCCTGAGATTGTTCAGATTCATCGGCTCACGTGCGCGTTTATTAATACGCGGGCGAACAAGCGCGTTTGAGGCGTGGACGAAAGGGTCGAGCGCGCGGGGGGCGGCGACCCGCGATGCCTGTCGTCCTCCGTGTGTGAGCGCATCACATGTTGGAGTGACGGGACAAAGCACCTGGGTATGGAGGTAAACCTGAACCGCCTCCCCCCGGACGGCCACACCACTTCCTCCCCCCTCTGCCTTCATTTTCCAACCGCTCTCCTCATGTGTTTCCAGATAGTGAAGGTGTGGAGCGAGGATGGGGCGGGAAAAGTGGTGGAGATTCCCGCCGACATGACGGCCAGAGACGTCTGCCAGCTCCTGGTCTACAAGAACCACTGTCTGGACGACAACGCCTGGACGCTGGTGGAGCACCACCCCATCCTCGGCCTTGGTAGGAGCGTGTGAATGCGCGTGGCGCCCCCTCGCCGCCGCAGGCAAATGTGATTTTTAGCGCCGCGCACGGTGCAGGTGTGTGGCCAGAGGTCCGGTTCCCGTCTTCCCTGTCTGTGCATCTGTGTTTCGCCTGTTGTGTGTTCACTTGTTCCTGGCACAAGTGCTCCTGTGCCGTCCCTGCAGCGCTGGGAGGCACGGCGATCCAGGGATTAGGCATTTTCCATGTTCGGCTCGCACGGCTGCTCCCTCCCAGTAATTCCCTGCTTGGTGTGTGGGGGGGGGGGGTATAAGAAAAGAGGTGAAAAGAGATGGTTTTTCATCTTTTCAGCAGCTTTATTTATTCCTTATCACTTTCTTTCGGCCCTGCCTTTGTCCCCGCCGCTGCGTTTCCTCCTCCCGGCTCGTATTTTTAGAGTCAAAGGATCTTTGTGCTTTGCTGCTTAATCTGCGTTTGGGTGGAAAAAAAAAGAAGTGCACTGGAGAGGTGGAATGTGAGGTGAGGAGAGGGAGGGAGAGAGAGAAAGATGAAGGCAGAGAGAGGGAGAGATTTTGGAGGTGCTGGTGGTGGTGGTGGTGGTGGTGGTGGGGGGGGCGGGGGTGTCTGGACCGGAGCGTCATACCAGAGTTGCCTGGAACCAATCGTAGTTCTCCATCAGACGAGCCCCTAGTCCAGCCGACCAATCAATCTTTCTTTTAGCCTGCACAGGAAATTCCCCGCTTACAGCCAGTGCGCACACACACACACACACACACAGACACACACACAGACACAGACACACACACACACACACACACACACACACACGCACGCACAGACAAAACTGCATTTAGAAAAAGTTTTACTGGAGTCTATTTATACTGCAAATGTTGCTCCAATGGCTGTGTTTTTAAAACCTCGTTTGGAGTGTGTGCAGCGTGCGTGTATTCATGCAGAACTGGAACATCCTGTCGCTATCAACGTCTAATCAGCTGCGCTCTGAGATCATATGCAAACTGACACACACACACACACACACACACACACACACACACACACACACACACACACACAGTGTAATTGGGCCACTGGGCCTCCACGGTGCACAGTGAGCAGGTTAGGCCTGCGCAGCTCCTAATGTGTGGTTGTGTGTTAGTCCGTGGTTTTGTGTCTTCGCCGCTCTTAGCAATCAGCCTAAATACACGATGACATCATCTTCCTGCAACCCCCCCATCTGATGCCCGTTCTCCTCTCCACCTTCACCTCCTCCCTCGTAGCTTCTCCTTTTCACAGCCTCTCTCCGTTTAACCTCTTACTCCCATGCCCGTCTCTTAGTAACAGGGTTGCTCCTGCTGTCACTGCGTCCAATCTGGTCGATGTTGCAGCAAATATGGAGGAAAGGAAAAAAAGGTTGACGAGCTTTTAGTTTTCCTGCAGCCTTCAGGATCCTCGTTGCAAATTAGTGAGGGTTAACAGGTGATGCTTGTGATTAAAAAGCCTCTTTTACTGAAATTATGACCAGAAATAAATGGTAAAACAAATTTGGGGCACAAAATTGGGCCTATTGTGCATCACTGAGTGTGTGCGTGTGTGTGTGTGTGTGTGTGTGTCCTTACAGAGCGGTGTCTGGAAGACCACGAGCTAGTGGCTCAGATCCAAGCCTCCATGAGCAGTGACAGTAAATTCCTCTTCAGGAAGAACTATGCCAAATATGAATTCTTCAGGAACCCCCTGGTGAGTCTTGCATGCCTGAAAAGTCATTTCTGTAATGGCCTCACTTCAGCACGCAGCCCCACCACACACACACACACACACACACACACACACATGCGTGCACAGCTGTCACAGCCTTGGTATTTTTGACAGGAGCCCCTGACGTGGGAATATTTTGCGTTTGACAGCTCGTGTGCGCTCCAGATCTCAGGGGTGACGACGGTCACCTGATAAGACGTTTCAACCCCCGACAATGATCACAGACACACGCGACATCTGTTTGGCAGGAAGTGGAGCAGAAAAAGGCGTCCCAGAGGTGCTCTTTCAGCTGTATGTGGATGGAAAAGGCGGGAAAATGTCACACCTCTATGTGGGTCATCCATGTCAGCTGATCAGTGAATTGTCTAAAATGCTACAGCAGCTTTGTGAGGAAGCTATGAACAGCAGCTATGGCGCTTTGTTGAAGTTGCTGCCGTATTTCGTCTGTGTGGCCCGGTTTTGTCGTCGAGCCGGGAGCTAACGCTAACGCTAAAGTATCAAATGCACAGCCGGACCTCGGTTCAGGTCCAGATAAATGGACCTGCCAGCCTCCTCACCTGGCATCTTCAGCTGACGAGGGTCCGAGCGTGTGGCGACGTTATCGAGGTGGTGTGTGTGTGTGTGTGTGTGTGTGTGTGTGTGTGTGTGTGTGTGTGTGTGTGTGTGTGTGTGTGTGTGTGTGTGTGTGTGTGTGTGTGTGTGTGTGTGTGCGCCAGAGAGGGTGACCTCAGCTCTGGTAATGAGCACAGTAAAACACCAGAGTGCTGTCCGCGGCCTGTCAATCATGCTAAGAGTAGCACTGCTGGCTAAAGGGGATTACATCAGCGGGTGAGATCATACTGCATCCAGTCCCACACTGGAGTGCTCTCTCTCTCCTCAACACACACACACACACACACACTCTATTCTCTCTCTTTCTACCTCTTTACCTCGTCCACCCCCACCCTTTGTCTCGGAGTCCTGCGGTCATCGGAGACACAGAAAGAGAGCGAAACACTATCCAACCCTGAGCTTCAATACACACTAAGTGGTTTCTAGTGCCTCCTTTCTCTCTCCTCCTTGCTCGCTCCCTCTTTCGCTCTCATGATGTTGCTGCGTCTCTCTGCCTTTCCTTTCAGAACTTTTTCCCAGAGCAGATGGTGGCTTGGTGTCAGGACTCTAACGGTTCCATCCCGCAGTCGCAGCTCCTGCAGGTAAGGCGGCGGTTCGAATGCTAGCGAGGCCGGCACGCTGGCCACAGTCCAGTTCTCCAACACCAAATTTGACACGTCTGACCTTTTTAAATTGTCTAAAGGCCACATGTTTTTCAGGAGAAAAGAGCTGCATTTTATAAATAAACAAATTCAAAGGGAATATCATCATTTCTGACCCTGCATTACCCCCTTGTCAAGCTAACTCTTGATAAATGCCATTCTTGTGGTTTTACTTCCAGAACTTTTTAAACTCCAGCAGCTGTCCAGAAATCCAGGGATATTTGCACTTGAAAGAGCCTGGACGCAAGTCCTGGAAGAAACTCTACATGTTCCTGCGCCGCTCTGGGCTCTACTACTCTACTAAAGGAACATCTAAGGTGCTAATTTACTGCTCCCGGGAGCGAGAAACACTGTTGTGTGCAAAATAGCTCGTTGCTAAGCTTATTCCTCCGGCTTTATTTATCGTCATTTATGCCTTTTCCTGTGGAATGTATCAAATTCCCCTTCCTGTCTATAAACAGGAGCCCCGACACCTTCAGCTGCTGTCAGACCTGGACGACAGCAGCATCTTCACCGTCATCACAGGAAGGAAGCTTCACAACGCTCCCACCGACTTCCAGTTCTGCATCAAGGTAACGTGAAGAGGCTGCACGAGTGTGCCAGTGTGTGTGTGTGTGTGTGTGTGTGTGTGTGTGGGGGGGGGGGTCATAAGGGACACAGGGGTTAAAACAACCCAGCAGGGGGGTCAAGCACACACTCAGGGCTGTGTGTCTCTCACCAGGGGTAATCTGTGGTGGGTCACCTGCTGATCTGGGATAAACCCAGTGAGTTAAGCTCTGATGGTAGAAAAACCTGGCCTGTTTAACCACCCCCACCTCACACACACACACACACACACACACACACACACACACACACACACACACACACACACCTATAACCACACAAGCTCGCGCACGCATCAGAGCAGCCAGTGTGTCCGAAGCTGTCCACGGGGGTGACGGTGCAGGATTTGGTAAAGGATTTTACTTGGCGGCCTGGGGTGCTGGATTGTTGCTATGGCGACATGAATGAATTAATCTGTAGGGGTTGCATTGAAGAAAGCGGTTGTCTTGACGTCCTGGTTGCGGGCGGAGGGAGGGGAGGGAAGGCTCCCGGCGCCGCCGCCTCTGTCCTCCGCGCGACCACGCGGACATGGCGCCGCCTCGTTCTGGAGCGGCCGATTCCCCGGGTCGATGCGGCGAAGGTGAAACGTGCCGTTTGTTGTTGCACAGCCCAGTAAAGCCAGGAGCGACTGTAAGGAGCTGAAGATGCTGTGCGCCGAGGACGAGCAGAGCCGCACGTGCTGGATGACGGCCTTCAGGCTGCTCAAGGTAGGTGATCCACCTGTGGATGTGGTCAGGATCACTCAGCGTGTCTCTAACCCCCCCCTCCATCTCTCGCCCCTCAGTATGGGATCGTCCTCTACCAGAGCTACAACGTCCCACAGCAGAGGAAGGCCAGCCTCACTCCATTCTCCGCGCCTGTGGTGAGGCTCTGCTCTGACCCCCCCCCCCAGTAGAGCCCAACTAAAGCCTGAATAACCCGAACACAGAGCAGATCCTGGAGGAGCCTCCAGCCAGGCTTATTTTTAGACACAACCCATATTTGATTACCGGTCTGAGACCCAGCAGCAGGAAACGTGACTGATCGGACCGTTTAGAGCAGCCGCGCTGGTTAAACCGCCTGTTTTCGGACTCGTCTTTGATAACGCTCATTTCAGCTGAAAGCCCGGTGAGGCGTTTTTAGACCGCAGCGGTTCTGGTTGCAGACGGGATTTGTCACGCCCCAGTGCCTGTGTCTGGCTTGCTTGACCTCTGACCCTTGTCTACCCCCCCCCTCCCCTCCTGCCACAGCGGAGTGTGTCCGAGAACTCCCTGGTCGCCATGGATTTCTCTGGACGGACCGGGCGCGTCATCGACAACCCCGTGGAGGCCCAGAGCGCCGCCCTGGAGGAGGGACAGACCTGGAGGGTGAGGAGGAGGAGGAGAGGAGGAGGAGGAGAGGAGGAGGAGGAGGAGGAGTTTGGTCCAGACTTTGCTGGATGTTTGAGGCTAAAATCGATTGTTTTTTTTTCTTCCTGCTGCAGAAACGGAGCCAGCGGATGAATGTCCTGGGCAGCCCCAGCCCGATGCACCCCTCCTCCCTGAGCACAGGTACCAGAAACTGACCCGCACTCTGTCGCCGCGGTTGTTTTTCACCACGATAAGAGCGGGGATTGTGTCTTCCAGTGATCCACAGGACGCAGGTTTGGTTTCACGGCCGCATCATGAGAGAGGAAGCCCATAAAATGATCATCCAGCAAGGCCAAGTAGACGGGTGAGAACGTCCGGGAGCGTCCCAGCGCAGGAAGGAAGCCGCCTTTTTCCTCGCCAGAGCTCTTAAAAAGGCTCCTTTTCCCTCCTCCTCAGGTTGTTCCTGTTGCGGGACAGTCAGAGTAATCCCAAGGCGTTTGTGCTCACCCTGTGCCACCATCAGAAGATCAAGCACTTCCAGATCCTCCCGGTCAGTCCAGAAATGAGGTTTTAATGATGTCACTTCGCCTCCACGCGGTTGAATGTCGGAGCGCTGCAGGTTCTGATGGGAAAAGAGCTGTTGGGTTTCATGTAGCGGCGCCGTTTGCTAGCTATCCTTCAAGCTGTGGGCCTAATCTCATTTAAAACCTCCAACATCCATCTGGCCCGTTCCGCTCGCTTAACGTCACCGCCGACCTTTTTCCAAGGCATGCGTGCTTTTTTAAGGTTTTGAAATATGTTATCCTTTCTCCCGGGCAGCCATCTGTTTCGATTTATTTCGTTATTGCTGAGGACTTTAAATGGCCGAGAGGGCCCGCTCACCCAAATTAGAACAGACACTCGCTCGCTCGTTGCTCCCGGTTTCCAGTTGTGCAGAGGGGTTTTGAGAAAAATCGAACCAACGCGAGCTCGCTGACGGAGTCGGGACGCGCCGTGCGGCCGAAAACAGCCCTCGCTAACTTTGGAAAACCTGGAAAGTGGTCGATCTGGAGCGCCTGCAGAGACCTACAGGCACGAGGAAAGAAGGGAAATGTTTTAATAGGGTCGCTGCAGAGGCGCCGGGCGGGCACTCGCGCTAGCATTAGCATGTGACAGCGTTTGTTATGGTTGTTCCTGACCATTCGGCAGAATGCCGATGCCCGATTTTAAATCGATTCGTCCAAAATGTGAGACTTTATTGCTGTTGCCAGCCAACGTTCTGCTATAGCAACGCTAGCTGAAAAACAGGAGCCGTGCCTGTCAGCTTCTAATGTAATAATCTACAGATTTGCCTCAATTTCTGCGAAGAATAAAGTCCAGTTAGCGGCGCATGCTAACAGCTGTAGCTGGTGCGGGGCGTGCTTGGAAACCTGCGTCATCCTCCTCGTGGATAAACGCCTCGAGACATTTGAACGGATTATTTTTGCCCGAATTGAGGTCCGTGAGTTCCTCATTTCTCAGTTTTGAATGAGCGATTGTTCACCGTCTCTCCCTCCTTCTCTGTCTGGGCTTTGTTTGACAGTGCGAGGAGGACGGCCAAGTGTTCTTCAGCCTGGACGACGGCGCCACCAAGTTCACCGACCTGATCCACCTGGTGGAGTTCTACCAGCTCAACCGAGGCGTGCTGCCCTGCAAGCTCAAACACCCCTGCACCGCTGTGGCCTTGTGACACCCCACCATCTCCCTACCCCCCCTTCTTTTTTTTGCACACTTCTCCCCCTGAGAACCCCCCCCTCCTCTTGTCCTCCCCACTCCCTCCCCAGTGAGGTTGAGGAGATCCAGAGGTTCTTTAGTGAGACCTCTGCAGGAGCTGCTGGAGAAGGTTCGGTTGTCCGTTGGCTCCTCAGCGTCTAAGGGCTGTCCTGGATGGATCCTCCCTCACTCCTGAGCCCCCCCCCCCCCCCCCCCCTCGCTCCCTCCATTGACTCTCCTCATCCTCCAGGCCTGATAAGCTGTGGTGCCTTCCCCACGCCGGCCTCCGCCGAGGCGAGCGTGCAGCGCCACCCTCTGACTTCCTCATCGATCATCAGGGATGGACGGAAACCTCTCTGGGTCCTTTTAAAACTCGATCCAGGAGCTTTCTCAACCTGTGCAGTCCAGTCTGGATAAGCTGAACCCCCCTCCTCCCAAAACCGCCACCACCGAACACCCCCTCCACCCCCAAAAGAATAAACCTAACTGCACACGCCGTGGCCTCCCCGCTGCGTCCTGTCCCATAATCCCACTGGTGCAACCCCCGATCCTGCCTGCCCTCCACAAAAGCTCAGAGGAACGTTTGGGAGAGGGGAAAGAGAAGTAGCGGAAGGCGAGCTAAGCGGCTCTCTGGCGAGGGTTTTTTTTTTTTGCTGAAAGGACAGAGGAATGTTTATCAGGAAGGCTGCAACAAGCCTCTCTTGTAGAGTTGATTACTTGATGTCATTTTAATGCTGTTTTATTACTGTTGATTCAATGCAGAACTAGTTTTGCACTCCCGGGCGGACAGAGGCCAGCTGTTCTCTGGAGCTAAATGAAGAGGCCTGCTCTCCGTTCGCCTCCTCCCTGCCCTCCCCTTGAAAAACATGCATGTGAATTTCCACCGGTCTTGGATTGGATTACAGTGGCGTGGGAGCAAAGAGAGTCGCGGTCGATTACGCAGTGCCTTTCAGACGGGTTCAGGAACATCGCGAACCTCTGCGGCTCGAACTGACAACATCGTACTTGGGTCGGGGGGGGGGGAATATGAATGTGCTCTCGAAAACCACGAGGAAGACTGTTAAAACGGAAATTGCGCCCGCCACCATGTTTGTACCGTTTCAGTCTGTTTTCTTTCTTTTTTTTTATCGGAAGGGTTCAATCGTATCGGTGAATTTGTCTTTGAATGTCTCCAAGTCTGTTCTGGGCTCACTGCTTGCACATTTCTATTTTGTTTTTTAACTGTCTTTACTTTGACGATGGGTTGGAGGCGTCCCGTTTCGATTTTTGACCACTGTTCACTCACTCCAGAATAGACAAATCAACAGAAGCACTCCCTCTTCCTTTCCTTTCTTTTTTTTTTTTTTTTGCTTTGCTTGTGTTAACATGGAATTGAACAACTTGAAACGTGAGCTCGGCCGACCGTGAGTCAGCACGGCCGGGTCAGCTTCACCTGCCTTAAGTGTACAATTTGAGCCTTGTGTCTGAAATCTTAGCTAAATTTAAACGCACATACAGAGACGTAGTTTGGGATTTTAACAGGAGAGAATCGACAGTGTTAAAGATGAAATGTCACCTGATACTTGCCAAGAGTTAAATGGGAAGATCGATACCAGCGCCCACTCTAGTGCTCGCTCATTACCGCGCTAAATTCGCCTCGCTGACATTTAATAAATGTGGACAGGATGTCGTTACTACCTTGTACGACAATTCCCAGATTCCGGTGCTGCCACCTGGTGCTGGGGCGCTAGTTCGAGCTGTGGAGCGGCGGTATCGACGGCCTCGTTTGAGCCTCGGCGAGAAGGGATACGCAGCAGGTAGAACTGGTGACGCAGCTTTTCATTTCTGGTCCTATTTTCTCATGGGGAGACTGATCTTATCTCAGTGCTGCTGCTATGGTGCAACATCCTGTCCAGATATTTCCAGGAGACGTAGGAGGAGCGTGCTAGCAACAGTGGTTAGCTGGTAGACCCTCACAACCAAATAGGAAAGGCTTATTTCCATCGGGTTGGGAGCCACACTAGAGATGGCTTCAGTGGACCAGAATGCCTTGCAGCTTTGCTCTGCTTGATGAATCAGCGTTCATTAGATGCTATGTAGAGTGATTTC
Organism: Takifugu flavidus; assembly: GCF_003711565.1. NCBI lineage: Eukaryota > Metazoa > Chordata > Actinopteri > Tetraodontiformes > Tetraodontidae > Takifugu > Takifugu flavidus. The sequence goes on from NC_079540.1 coordinate 4,610,810, forward strand.
CTGCCTTTGTGTTTTCTAGTGAAATGTGTATTTTTCAAATAGGATTAATCAGTAAAACTCCTAAATGTAAGTGACATGACCTCATCCTGGTGGCTGGACAACGAGACGGAGGAGTTCCGGCAGCAAATCTCACAATTAAGCCATTAATTATAGGACACAAACACGAGCAGCTTTGGTGCCCCCTGGTGGCCTCGTTGACTAATATAAATTGAGAATCCCAGCAGGGTCATAGGTCATCTGTATAGAAAGGGTGACCGCAGTCAGCGGAACACACAGCAGCAAATCCGCTTTCTGCTCCGGTCCAGCCTTTACCCCGCACCCCTCCTGGACCCTGGCTGCCCCGCACCCCTCCTGTCCTCGTTGGCATGAGGACATTAGCCAGGCTTAATTAGAAACTCTGGACCGACACTTACTCAGGAGCCACTGCCGCCATTCCACCAATCCCATGACCGGAGCCACTCGCCAGCTCTGCTCTCCACCAATCGGAGCCCTCCCCACAGTCAGCCTGGGTAGACTTTCTCCCTCTCAATGATTGGATAGTGCTGGATCCCCCCCCCCCCCCCCCCCCCTCTTCCCGTCCAGCTTGTAAGCTAGTGTGTGTTTGTGGCCAGACTGTTATACTGACTATTCAGGATTGCTCACTCTGCTACTCACTTATCATCACTTTATTTTTAAGAGGAAGGCTCTGGATAGAACTGGAGGTATCGCAGTGCTCCCCGTTCCCAGCTGTGTGTGTGTGTGTGTGTGTGTGTGGGGGGGGGGGGGTCGCCGTCCTTCCACCTCCTTCTGTTTTCTGTTTTTTTAATCACTGTGCTACGTTGCAAGATGTATTCCAATATACGAAGGCACCAGTGCACGTCATCCTTTGTTTAAGTATGTGAAGCTACAGCGAGGGCGTAGGTGTAACACTGTACCTGGGTCACAGATCACTATTTGTGGTGGGGTTGTGTTTTTGCTCATAACTCCGTGTGAAATGAAGAATGCTTTATGATGTCCTTTTTCCTCTTCATAATTTGATTTTGTGTATATTGACAATTATTGTGTATTTTCTTCAGTTTGCCACAAAAAAGGATCTTTTTACATATATAAATACACAGAATATAAAAATACACCGCAATATATACAGTATTAAATTAGCTTATTTTTTATTTGAAGAGCTCAAACTGGACATATATTTTGTCTGAACATCAGTTGTGTGTATAAGCTGATGCCAAAATCTCATTTCTTTCTCATCATTTGCTTCATTTTAAAGATCTTTTTGCACACTTTTCCTCAGATTAGCACGTTTGTATGCAATAGCTCACAATAATTTCAAGGTGCATAGCAACATTTTTAAGCCTCTCAGCCTATTCTTGCAGCAGGTGCCTCTTTTCTTTTTCTTTTTCCCCTTTTTTATTTAGTCACCGTCCGTCCGCTCACATTTACAGTTAGCTGTAGCCATGAAACGTAATCCTACTGGAACTAAATCTAAATATCAGGTGGTTATTGCACACAAGTCCTGTAGACATTAGTGACTCCGAGTGTTGGTGCAAAACAAAACTGTCTGGTTGTGTTTTTCTTGTTGAGTCTAAGACATAAGCTGAAGTCAAATAAACCTTTCAGGGAAATATCTTTTTTTCATTTTTATTTTAAGAGCAAATAACATTTTTTTTCCAGAAAACCCCCACTGTGCTTTTCTTCATTCTGTCTGTACTGCTCCTGTTCAGGTATTTTTGTACAAATAAGGGACTGATATATTCTCTGTTTATTGGAAATTAGAATAAAAGGCAAAATTGCTATAAACCAAACCTGGCTGACCAAGTGTTTTATTCAGAGATTAATTGCAGTTGCAAAATACTTTATTTATATATTCAAGGTAAGATATCTGTGTCGACTGGAATGGCTTTTATTTTCGTTTATTTGTATATGTGGGAAGTTATTAATAGTTCAGAAATGCAAATACAAATGTTACTAAAAAGTTAAACGGTAAATAACGCTTTCAAAATACACTACTATAAATGACACCTATATATCTGGGGGGAAATGTGAACTTAAGTTCTTTATTTCGCCCGGTTTCCGGTTTTATTTTGTAGTTTTCCTTAGTTTTATACCTCCGGTGTTTGTGCATTTCCGGCATTTAGCATAACCCCGCCCTAATTAAGAACACATGCTTACTTTACACTTAAAAATGCGACATTAACCTTAATTGCGTTAATGCTTAACTCGTTTTAAGTGTGTTGTAAAAAGAATTTAAACACTTTTTTACCAATGAAGAGTATAAAAATAGTACCGCCTTGTTAGTTGCACAGTTTTGGTTCGATAAGTTGCATTGTTTTATCAGCTTGTCGTTCTTAATGGGAACTAAAATCTTTAAATTCTACATCAAATCTAAAGAACGGCACCTGCATAATGATCATAATCTTGAATATTACTCTGATAAATGGGATACCAGATTTGGGTTAAAGTTTTGCATCTAATCCAGCGCTAACCAGCTAACTCGACATATATTTCCATAAAGCGCGTCATAAAACTCTTGTTTTTAACAACTGGCACTTGTGATATATAGCAAATATGAACCATCAAAGCGGTCTGACTGCACTTTTCTGCACAGAACCACGAGGTTACAAAGATGAAAACGAATGCAAGGTAATTTATACGTTGTTTTACACCGATCTGTCATCCAAGACTTGTGTCACCTTTAGGCTTCATTTAGGGAGGATTTATAATTATTGTTAGTTGGTTGTAGTCTTAATCAGCTCTGTGAATTATTTTAAGTAGAGGCAAAAAAAATTGGACGTCAGGACATTAAAAAGGCACTCTTGTTCACGTTATGTTTAATTGTCAAATAAGTTGTGACAAAATGAGCATATTTACAAGAGAACCATGACCTGTACAAAGAAATATACATGCAGAGTTAAAAACCATAGAAAACAAATGGCAAACATGGAATATGTGAAACCACAAACAAGACAAACAATGGGGTAAAACAAGGAGCGTCCAGTCCAGGTTAAGTTATTTATTAGGCCTTTGCACACCTTTCATATAGATCAAAATAATCATAAAGACTGATTTCTCTTCCTGGTGGTTTTCAACCCCAAACAGTATTAGTCAGGAAATCAAAAAAGCTGTAGTTTCTGTGTAAAGGGGGGTTTTAAAAGAGGAATTTACAGAAGGAATTTGGCAACAAGTATCTGTACATAAAGTCTCTGGTTGAGCTCATCAGTCCTGCAGAGTCTGACCTCCTGCAACACGGCGTGTAAATCTATTCACAAGGTCGTAGGTCACCTAACTCAAGTGAAACACAGTAAATATCTTTTAAAGTACTATAAAGCTAAAGCAACTTTGGTGTACCAATACTACAGAGGCATACAGTACAAAAAGTTTTGAATTATATTTTTGATGATTGTAGGTCGTGACCTCTTAGCGCGCCCTGCTCCGACACGCACAAACTACCAGCAGCGCTCGCAGTACCAGGTACATGCTTTTCTCTAAATTTATTACAGATACGACGGATGTCTTCATAAATAGTTGCATAAAATGTTAAAGCCGCAACATTGCACATAAACATAACACACATTGAGTGCATTTACAGTAATATCTCTTCTGTCTCCACACTCATCCGATTGGCTGCCAGTCTGCAGCTCCGCCCCCCCGACAGGCGCACGCTGTGAAGGCGGAGGTCTATATACAAGGTAAGGCTTAAAACATCTCACATCTGCACATGGTTTGATGGATGTCTGGTGTGTTTACTGCTCAGATCGGACAATGCAGCGTCGTTACCCCTGACCTAGTCGCCGCGACGTGTTCGATTACATAAACGCAGCTGTAAAAAAAATAAAAATAAAAGTTGGATCAGATGTACAAATGTCTGTAAAAGTAGCAGATAAACTTTCCACGAGAGGGTGTTTTTGTTTCAGTAAGAAAAGTCCAAGTTGCCGCTTTAGTGTGAAAGAAACACGTGACATCGGCGACTCGGTTGGAGCAACTTCCTCCTGAAAGTTTAGCGTCTGTGCAGGGGTGTCGACGCTCGTCCCGTTGGCTTTTACCAGCTTTAATTCTTGCAAAGAAAAATAAATTACTTTTATTCATTTTTGTTCAAATAACCAAAAAAAAAGGTGATTTGAAATCGGCAAGCAGCAGTAGACGAAGGCCTCCGTAACTGGTGAGAACTCTGTTCTCGAGGGCTTGGATTGGCTCAGGACCCTCAAAGGACCCCTGTTAGGACTACAGGACTTTAGTAAACCAGCTTTTATGAAAGAGGACAAGATCAGCATTCATTTTCTTTTTTCTCAGAGCTGGAGCGCAGCCAGGCGACGGCCCGTCCTCTACGCCTGCAGCTGGAGGCGACCCTGGATGATGCTCCTGATTCCACTGATGGCGCGAGCATCTGTCTGATGCTTCCTCCGATCTATGAAGGAGATGAGGCGGGAGGTGTCCAGACAGCCCTCCGTTCCAGTCTGCTCATCGGCCGGCCGGGCCTGCAGCCACGGCTCCTGGAGGCAGAGTGCGGCCGACGGCCTCTGGCTGGGGTTGGTCCTCAGGAGCAGACAGATGAAGTCCCGGGCTGCCTGGCTGACACCCTGGAAGTAATCCCTGGGGAAGCTGAAGTCCAGCCGGCAGATGTTCAGGCAGGTCTCCTCCGCGCTCTCATCGAGGAAGGGAGAGGCGCCGCTCAGCAGCACGTACGTCACCACGCCCAGGCTCCACATGTCAGAGGTGAGTGACACTGGCTCTCCCAGGACCAACTCCGGGGAGGCAAACTCTGGGCTGCCCAGCAGAGGGTGAGTGTAGTCGGAACTGTTGAGCTGGACCGCGTCCCCGAAGTCTGAGAGTTTGACCACCTGTCCTCCAGAACGCTGGGCCACCAGCAGGTTTTCAGGCTGAGACACAGATGATCAGGAACTTAAATACTTATAGAGGGTATAGTATATTGGCCATAATTGAACCATCAGGGGCTAAACAGCAAATTAACTTGCATCAATATGAAATATCAAGGGCTAAAGGACTTACTTTCACATCCAAATGTGCGATCCTGCGGCTATGCAGGTAATGTAAAGCTTCTAAAACATCCCGGAGGTAGTAGGCTGCTTTCTCCTCCGTCAGATTCCCCCAGCTGACCACATAGTCCAGCAGGCGACCCTGGTCGGCCCTGAAACGGAACGGCCGCATCAAGTTGGGTGAAGCTAATGCCAGTAGAGCAAAAGTTCCTCGTTTGAAAGGAAGATGAGATTGATTGGATGGGTTCTTACATCTCCAGCACCAGGGCGTAGCTGCTGGGGGTCTCGTACGTGTCCACCAGGCAGATGATGTTGGGGTGCTGGACTCTCATGTGCAGGTTGAGCTCCTGAGTCACCCGATCCCTCCTCATCAGCTTCTTGTTCACGTGTTTGACCGCCAGCGTGCGCTTGGTGCCCCGCTGGTCGTAGCACTTGACGACGGAAAAACGACCCCTGACGAGAAAGAGGACGAACTTTTTCAGCTTTAGCTTTTAAGTCAACCCCCCCCTTCCCCGCCGAGCAACATGCGGCAGCCTGCGTCGTCATGGAGATAAACGCACCTGCCCAGTTCAACCACCTCTGTGTAGTGATACTCGAAGTTGTCCTTCCAGCTGACGCGGATGCCGTCGGTGGACACAGCTGAAGCAGAACAAGACGCGGTCAAGTTCAGGTCCACTTTCGGTGGACGGGACGCGTGGGACAGAACCGTCCTCTTACCCAACACCCTGAGGCTCGCCGATGACGTCGTGCTGCCCAGCTCGTTTGTGGCGACGCAGGTGTAAACGCCGTCGTCCTCAGAGGCCACGCCGATTATGCGTAGTGTCGCTTCACCGGTATCACTAAAGGAACATTTGAAATCGTTATTATTGAGCCATGATCGGACTTCGGGTTGAAAAGTGAATGTTTCGTTACCTGTAGGCGATGCTGAAGCGTCCGTTGGTGGCGAGGTTGGTCTGGTCGGGTCCCTTCCAGGCGACGGTGGCCCGGGGGCGGCCACAGACCTTACACCTGAGGGTGACGCTCTCTCCGCTGTCACAGGTGACATCAGCCAGAGGCACCAGGAACTCTGGGGGAACTGGAGGATATGGGGAGGCCTTAGACTGAGACTGTTTTAGAGTGTATGACATCAATGTTGGCTTCTTACCGTCGTAGATGTAGTTGGGATTTAGAAGCTGAGAAGAGGACAGATCAGGTTAGAGGAGCTCGGAAGGATTGTAGTTTGCTTCTAACTCACCTTTACAGAAACTTTATTGGCCAGGCCATCTCTGGACTTCCTGTAACCGTTTTCCAGCTTTGTGTCTTTCTTTGCCTCTTTTTCTTTCTTTTCAGACTTTCTGCGGATGCGCAGGGACGTGTGCCAGGAGGACGACTTCCTGCTGGGACGACAAAATCTGTCCTCAATTAAGCGTGCGAGGGACACTTTCAATCCAAAAACAAGGTGCCACTTACTTCAGAGGACCCTCGGGGCAGTCGGGGACGACGGCCGAGGTGTGGCCCAGCACGAAGCCGGGGATCCAGCCCTCGGCGGCGGGTCCCTGGTCTGTAGCTGCCCTGAACACCAGAAACATGTTCTGCTGGTTGCTGGCTAAAATCTGGACCACCTCACCCTGAATGACGCTGATCTCATCCTCCTTCACCGCCATGTAGTCCTGGGTCACCAACATGGTGGATACGCTACTGCTGCTGCTACTTTCACTCTGCACCACAGGGGAGGAAACAGAGGTGTCCGTTAGTGTCCTCGGGTCGACACGGCGCCAGCAACTGGACACACACTTGAGAAGAGTTCAGAGTGAAAAGCGTGAAACATGAGCAGTTTCTCCGGGGAGAGGGGGCACTGAAAAATCGCAACAGGATGAAGAAAGGCGTGACAAAGATGAGGAATTCCATTTGACTCGTCTTTGCGCGAAGCTGCAAAGACTAAACCGGGAGAGGGGGAGGGGTGTTAGACGGAATGACGGAATCTCTTTTCAGTACGTTTGTAGAAGAGCCACAAAACGCCAGGTTAGTCGCAAGAGTGGGAACGTTTTGCTCGCGCGCCACGGGGGGCAGCAGGATGTGAAGGACAGCCAGGAGGAAATCAGAGGTTAGTACAAGCTTTTGTCAGAGTTCAGAAATCTAGAGACGGCTTCGGAAGCAAACGGCTGGAGAGAACAGCGAGATCCGCCAGAGAGGTTCTGAACCTGAGAAGGCACGGGTCTGTCTTCAGACACAGTCTAGAGTTAGAGAAGATGAGGCTGGAGAGCAGTGAAGGTGGTCAGAGGTGTCGTAGGGACAGATTAGTAGAGCTGGCTGCAGCAGGAGAGACAGGACAGACCAGGCGTCCCTCTGCCACCGGTGTTAGTTGGAGAAACACTGGCTGGTCTTACCCCGTTACTCTGGGTGGACTGGATGGACTGCTCGCTGGCCGACGAGCACGTGCTCATGCGGTCGGCCTCCTTGCTGTGTGTGGAGTGTCTGTGGGTTTGGCTTCCAGAGCCAGTTTGGATCTGGTTTGAGTTCTGCCGGACTGGAACCTCTCCTGCTTCCCCGGGGAAGGTGAATGAGCCAGGCCGGCTGGCTGGAGAGCCCGGTATTGAGCTCCAGAAACCAGAACCAGACTTCTGACCTGGGCTGGGTGGGGGAGGGGGCAAGCTGTCCTTGCTTAGCACAGGAGTGGCGAGGGGCGGGACTACAGGAGGGACGGCTCCTTGCCGTGATTTGGTGCCAGGCGTGGCGGGCAGGGGCCCGATCATGGCACGAGGTGTGTGGGTGTGGGCTTGATCCTCTGGGGACTGGATGGGGCGTTTGGCCCCTATAGGGAGTGTGGAAGAATTGACAGGACAAGGGGATAAACCTGGACCGTGAGTCAACCAAATTGATTTTTCAGTCACATCTTACTTTTGCAACACATTCAATTAAAATTCCAGTCTCGCAGACAGTTTCATACCTGACATTTTACTGGGGCCTTCGGGATCAGCCCCAGGATGGTGGCGTAGGGGCTGCGGCAGGCGGGATGGTTGAGGAATCCTGGAAGGGCGACGCGAGCCTCCCTGGGAACCCGACGGAACAGCACCACCCTGAGGATTTCCAACACCGACACCAGGGGGAACCCCAGGCCCACTGCTGCCTCCAGCCGAAGCAGCCGTGCTGGGCACACGTGACCCACTGCTACCGTCCACGTGATTTCTCTGATACTCTAATGGAGAGGTCAGAGCTGTGATAGAGAGAAGGATGCCCATGATGCAGAGAGATCCTTCAGCAAAACCTTGAGTACAGGATTGTGTGCATGCCCACCGTTGAGGAAGTTGCGTTGGCTCTCCAGTATCTGGCTGATCTGAAGGGTCCAGACCTCCCGCACACCTGGGTGGGAGGAGTGAAGCACGAAGGACTCCGAGGCGTTGGCTGCCCGAGAAGTGAGGATAAACTTGCAGGGATCGCCTTCCACGTTCTCCTCGAGACCCAAGCAGCTTATCTACACAGAGACAGTCACGCCTCAGCTGTCTAATCTCATTTTCTGCACGTTACAATCATTACTTTTGGTAAATGAGTGAAAGAAACCATTTTGAATATATAAGCTGCTAAAACAGTTTGTTTTCGAACAGATTTGGCCCATACTTGAATTTGTCCACAAGGGGGAGCTGCAGACCTTTAAACCAACATTGCTTCTGAGCACGTTTAGTTACCTTGATGCTGTTCTTATAGAGGAATCCAGGCAAAGAGAAGCCTTTCTTCTTTTCGAGGGGCTCGCTGAAGATGACCAGCTGCTCAAAGAGGAAGACTCGCCTCTCCTTCATCCGGCCAAGATGCCCGCCCTCTGGGTCTGATACCATGAAGGTGTCCTGCAGCAGAAGGCGGCCCTGAGCAACAATCTTCCCCTGGAGAGACGAAGAGGAGGGACATAACTTGTAGGGAGCAAATAAGAAGGTTCGGAAAACTTTTTTTAAAATTTAAATTTTCCTGACAAACTTACGTCGAATCCCTGCAGCCGGCCCACATTCATCATGTCGTTACATCTTTTTGGCACGATGCACATGACCTCCACAGCTTTCTATGAGAGTTACATTTGTCCACAACAGAATGATTTACCATCTGTCTGGATTTAAAATAACTGAGAAGATAATTGTCTCACCTCCAACTCGACAGACTCCAGCCCAGCCTTTTTGGAGTGTTTCAGGAAGTCCTAACATGAACAAAAAAAAATTAGGACATTGGATAACGGTGTGGTACTGGTTGATTTTAAGGATAAAAGACAGCAGCTGCTGCTCTGGCGCCCTCTGCTGTACTGCAGCTGACCCACCTTCAGCAGGAGTTGGTACTTCATGATCCTCTGGACCGGCTTGATGAGCAGATCTGAGATCTGTAACTTGTGTCGCAGCTGCTGTCTCATGTCCTATAATGTCAAAGTTGGATGTTCACTGACGTCATGGGAGGATATTTAAAAAAAAGCAGTGATAGAAATGCTCTCCTACCTCAAAGTATGTGTCTATGTACTCTGAGACGATGTGCTCAGACTTGGGCTTGTTTTGACAGTAAACCACGTACATGTTGAGTTTCCGTTCCTATGTGAGAAATACAACTTTGAAGTTGATGCAGAGATAAGGCAGAAACAGAAAGCCGAGTGTGGACTGCCTACGTGTTTGAGAAAGAGTGGCCCCAACTGATCAGAGTCCTCCAAACATTTCTCCAACTCCCCGAGGAAAATACTAAAAATATACAAGCATAGGGAATGTCAGCTACACCTAAAATGAATCTGAACAACAATTCAGAACCAACTGTGAGCCACTCGTACTCTCGGTGCCAGTCGTAGATCTGGTTGATGTTACCGAAGACGGTTTTATCTTTTCCCTTCATGTCGTCAGGGACGCCCTGCTCCCTCATTCGACTCATGTAGCCCTAAGAAAAGGCAGGATGTTACTGTTTATCCATTTCCAAATTATAGCCAAATGAACTCCAGGTCTTGTGGACTCACCTCAACCACGAGACTGAGGTCTCTGACGTAGTCTCTCTCTGTCTCCACCAGCTCCAGCAGAACGTAGCTGCAGAAAGAACTCAGACTCAACCTTCAAGAACTACCTTAAAGCATTGAAGAACTCAGTGCGGCGACGGGGAACCCTACTGTCTTTTCTTCAGCATGCTGGACCGCCGCTCGTCCATCTCCTCCGTGGGAGATGAGGAGGAGAGGAGGGAGTTGTCAGAGGGGTTGAAAGAAGTGGAGCTGCTGTCTCCCTGTTCCACCGACAGAGAGCTGGGCCTGTCTTCTAAAGCCTGCACCACACACAGAGGGACATTCAGTTCCCAGGACAGTCTGCAGGACATTGCTGCCAATATTTGCTGAAAATCAAAAGTGATTCAATTGCAAGGCTGCAGAAAAGATGCAGGCAATTAAACCGCTGATAACCGAGACTGGGAAATCCTCTAAAGTTGTTGGCAGGGAAACTAACTGGATGCTAAATTACATCCGTCTTTTAATCAAGAGAATTGGGTTCTGGTGGTTCTCCGTTTACCATCTTGCTTTTGACCAGCTCCTCGATGGCGCTCACCAGCTCCGCAGCACTGGGCGTCTCAGAACTGGACGGACGCACTGAGAGGCGAGAGGACGTCTGGGTACAAATGGAGAGAACTGATTAAAGCCGCAGCTTATGTTTATCTGTTAAATCTGTTCCTTTAACTTTTAAAACTTCATTTTTCAGCAGTCCTGCCCTCAAACGAACTCACTGAAGGCATGAATGTGAAATTATCGTCCTCTAAGTGTAATATTTTCTTAACTTTTACTTTATTCTTGGAGTAAATTGTATTTAAGTGATCTGAGGGAGGAATGATTTAGTGAAAATGCCTGTAAATGTTCAATGCTTTCATTTGAAGAGATCCCCATGCTGGCGGTGTTTGAATCAAAGTGCCAATATGAAACTTTGATGGGGAAAGATAAGACTGAAAATAGGAGGATTATAAATGAAGAAATGATTCTAAAATGGAGGAGGGATGGGGGAGGAAGAAAAGTGGCGGCTGGATGGCGGAGGATTCTGGTTGTAGTCTAATGGTGATAAAAAGTCTTGAAAATAATTAAAAAAATAATAATAAAAAGATGCTCAGGAGCGAGGGTGGAGGAAGGTATATGTATGTATGGATATATAGTTGAGGAGACTCTCACCCTTGCTGTGCTGTGCTTCGAGACTTTCTCCCAATTAGGTTTTCTGGGTGAGGCTGCGTGCCCTTCTGGCCTCGCCAGCATTTAGAGATGCCAATTACTCGCATGGGTAATGAGGTTAACGCACAGAGGGTAGAAGGGAGATGAGGACGAGTGGGCAGGGCAAGTGAGAGGGGGTGGGGATAGGGGTGGAGGTTTGGAAATTTCACCAAGGTTAGGGGGGGTCATATTTAGATAATCCAGCAGGGAGCGAAGAGAGAACTTTGACCCTTCTTTTTTTTTTTTTTTTTTTTTAACACTGTTTTCCCACTGATGATTAGTGAGCTGGAAGAAAAAAACTCAAATACCAACAGACAGCAGGAATTCTTGTAAATGGTTCTTGAATCGTGTGGGAAAACGGTAAAAATTGAGCTTTGACTAGTGCTCGGCGATTTGCCGCGCGACTCTGGAGCTCTAAAAATGAGCGAAGCTCCGTAAAGTAGAACGATAGAAGTTCAGGAGAGAAGAGAGAGGGAAGGAATATTACAAAACAGAAAATAAAGAAGCCGCTAGCTTTAGGTGCGTTTCATCATAAGCTGTTGTAGAAATCAAAGGGAAAAGGCTTTAGAGAGCTGCATTTAACGCTGAGAAGGGAAATTGAGGCTTGAAGAACTGACTGAGGTAAGAGACGGAGGGGGAGAGCGGGGCATTTCATATGGAAAGGTATGGAAACTGAGACAAAGCAAAGACAGGACATAAATCAAGGTAATGCTACAGCATGGCAAACAGCAAACGATACAACCAGGAAACAAAAGAGAAACAGAAATTAGTGTCAGAGGAGTCTCCGCTTGGGTCAGCAGGGAGACGCGAGTCTCTTAGTTCCACTGCTTTAGAAGAGAATATGATGCAAGATGCCAAGATAAAGAAATGCAGAAGAAAACTGAGGAAATCACTCAAAACTGTCAGGAAATGCACTTTTTACCACAAAGGTCGGGGACTGAAATGAGCAAAACAATCTATAAGAACTAAAAATCATGAGGGAAAATGAAAATATAATACTTATTTAAATTGTTCTGTTGTGTCTCAGTAAATATACTTGTTCACTGGAGCCTTATGCGTCCTTGGTCTGTGACCAAAGGATTTCACTCTGAGCTATGAAGGAAGCACTGAACATGCTACCTAATTCACACTATAATTGCAACATTTGTCTTTTCTCCTTTGATGAATGTCCAGAAAAACAGAACATTTTCTATCCCGATAATATTTAGGAGTAAATAAATAGACAAGTTTTATATTGATTTTTCCAGCTGCACTTTGGTAACTTTCTTGGACTGTGACGCCTCCTGCAGCCAACAACCACCACCTCCACCCCTCCTCCTCACCTTGTCATCCTGTGACTCTGGCTGCAGGAGGCTGTGCTGCTGGATGGCCATAGGCGGAGGCAGAGGCACAGAGTCTGCGCCCTCCTCGCCCTCCTCCTCTCCACAGCTCTGCATGCCCGACGAACTGGACTTCGACAGAGTGCCACTGGACAGGCCCTCGTTTCGGACCCTCTGCAATGCAAAGGTGGAGAGTAAAAGATTAACGGCAGAACTCTTGACCGACAGTGGAAAATGTTGCACCCACCTCCTCAACCGTCTCATCCTGAGGCGTAGCGGCGCTGTCGTCCGAGTCTTTTTGGGACACCATGGTCATCTCCCCGCTCTTCCTCACCTCTCGGTTCTTTTTGTGCTTGGGGGCGAGTTTCTTCACGTGGCCGTCCGCCTTGCCGCTGCTTAGCCGACGCACCGGGCTGGTGAGCCACTTCCGTAAAGTGTTACCTATGACAGAAGTAAGAGGCGGAGGTTATTGAAAAACCCCACTCGAGACTGAACAACTCTAACTTTGAGATGGACGTGGGTGGTTTTACCTGGTCGCTTAGGCCCTGGAGAAGTGTGGGAGCTGAGACCGTGACCTGGCTGCAGGGTGGCCGATGACCCTGGCATGATGGAGTCATTGCTGCACACTGACAAGGTGTCTGCCAAAGAAGGTTATGAACATCACCATAACGGCGGCTGTAAAGAAGAAGAAAACCCCCCCAAATCATCAGTTTTCGGCCGTACCTTTGTGGTTGAAGATGCCCTCCATCTCCATGGAGGACCTGGAGTGGGCAATGCAGAGCATGGCACAGGGAACCAGACCCTCCAGGGCAGGTGACCGGTCTGTGGTCCTCACAAGGCACCAGTCCGGCCTCTCGTGGCATCGCTCCAGGACCTCCACTGTCTGGCCGCGCCGCACCGTCAGCTCGTTGCTGTTGCTGGCCATGAAGTCGTGTATCACGACAGTCAGCTCGCAGCCACCGGAGAGCTGAAGAAGAAAAAGATATCTTTGGTCATGGAGAGCTGAGAGGAACAGACGTCTTTAAACATGCGTGTGTACCACCTTGTCGCTGTCCAGTGTGTTCTGTGAAGTCCGGGATGCCAGAGAAATGGTGTCTGGTTGGCTGCTCCCTTCGCCCTGACTGTCCAGGTCCTCTCTATCACTAAATGCAGGATATAGATGCAAACCCGGATCAGAACAAATCCTTTTGATCCTTTTTTCTTTAGATGTTCCTTTCATCGGTACATGCTCACCCTCTGCCTTTGTGGTGCTTGGATGTGGTTGGTTTGGGAATGTGAATGGGCTCTTTGAGTGCCCCCCTCAGGTGGATGGTGCGCTCCTGGATCACCTCTCGGATGTGCTTGATCCAGTCCTGCTTGTTCTCGATGCTCGACGCCTGTTATCGGTCAGCATTGGAGGTTACAATGCAGCAAGAGAGAAACACTTAATATTTTTTTTACTTCACACAAGTCTGAGTTAATTCTCCAATTTTCTTTTTTTGAGGGGGGGTGAAATCTCATTTCAGACCTTGAATAATCAGTAATTAACTGTATTCTCCCAAATTGTGTATTTGCCTGCCTTCTACATTTTTATGATAAATAGTTAAAATTACAAGTTGAAGCTGTTGCAAGCGTGTGTGTTCAGACTGATGAGATGTGACTGAGGGCTGTGTTCTGTGAGTTGGTACTCACCATGGCTCCGTGTTTGGATCCCTGACTTAGCTTTGAGTTTAAAATATAAGATAGAGAATTTCACTGTTTGATCTCAGAAGCTGTACAGGATTTTCTGTGGTTTGTTTTGAAGCCACATAATGGTTTTACACGAACATACAACACTGATATTGTGCCTCAATGACAAACTGCAGCCAATTCATTTGTGTAGCACGCCGTCATGATGTTGTGTGTGCGTGCAGACACGTATTTAGTAATGAAACACACTTGGTTTGCGATGTACAGAGCACATAAATGTTCCTCAGCAGTTAGTTTGTCCACATGAATTATACACAGAGAGCATTTGTTTTTGGCTTCATGCTGTTCCAACAACTGACATTTCAGGTAATCCGGTGTGTTAAATCCGGGGGCTGAAGGTAATTAAATAAACGGTTACAAAATCGTCAGAAGTTTTCTGGTAGAGAAGCTGACTTCTCGTCACTTTGAATCAGGCCGGGCGAGTGTGGGCGTGATAGGGTTGAATCAGTGTCAGCGGCGTTGGTGGAAGCATTTCAGCCCACAGAGAGAAACAGAATTCAACAACCAACAGAAAACACAGCCCCAGATATGCAGAAGCCCCTGTGTTTGCTACCAGAGGCAGCCACAGACAGACAGAGCAGAAATCCAAGAGGGCAGCCAAGGCCCCCTGAAAGCTGCTCATGCACTCAAGCAAAATGACAAGGACAAGGATGGGTGAAGAGAGTGCGACCGATTTCACATTTCCTGCTTAATCACGTGTGTTAGGCGACATCCAACATGCACATTTAGACTCTACAGATCAATGCTTCAATTTCTCAAGTGTTTCATCATTCTGCATGGGAAATATAACATCGGTCGCGCCCTAGACGAGATGACAGGAGATGCAGATGGTAGGTTTTTCACCTTGAGGACAATCTTGTTGTCCGATGTGGGCGTGCGTCCCACCCACAGAGCAAACTTACAGGGGTCGCCCTCAACGTGCTCTGTCACGCCCAACTCTGACGTCTGAGAACAAGGAAGGAAAATGTCAGGATACGCTGAGACGGGTTCACGGCTGAGGTATTCTTGGTTCCGAGCACTTACGAAGAGTTTGCTCTTGTAGATATATTTGCTCCTGCCGTTGGAGTCTTTCACCTCCTTGCTGAATATGAGAGACATCTCAAAAAGGAAGAGGTGGCGCTCTCGGCCCTTGCGGATGAGAGTCTTCGGGTCCCAAACCTGAAACGACTCTTGAAGGATGAGCTCACCCTGGGACTCGATGTTTTCATCAAAACCTGGAAAAAAACCAAAGAGTCAGCAGTGATACTCAAAGGTATATGGCAGATTTTTAACCGATCAGTGGATAGTGCTCATCACCTTCCAGCATTGAGAGATGCATGGCATCATTGGCTCTCTTGGGAACACTGAGCATCACCTCCAGGCCATCCTTGATTTCCCCTTTCCCTTCTTCGCAGCAGGTCAGCAGCTCCTGAAACAGACAAACCCACAGAAACTGTGAGGAGAAAGACGACCTGAGCCTGGACAACACAGTGGCAAGAGCTGGTTTGGGATTTCACCTTAAGCAGGAGCTGATATTTGGTGATTCTCTGCACGGGTTTGATCAAATAGGAGGAGATGGAGTTGGCCAGCCGGTGCCTCTGTTGGATCTCCTGCACGTGGAAAGATCAGGCTTGTGATCAGATGTTGACCAACGAGGATTGCACAGTTTGATTTTAGTGTTCATGGACAATACTCACGTCAAAGTAGTTGCCAGCATGCTCCAGAATGAGCTGGGTGGAATCTGGTTTGTTCTTACAGTAGTTCACATACATCTGGAATTTATCCGCCTAGACAAATAGAGACAGATGGTCAAAGACGGTGAAAAAGAGATGCCAGATGCCCACTACAGTCCAAATCCAACATACCCATGTGACAAAACAATGTCCAACATCTTCTGGCAGCTGCTCATATTTTTCCAACTCTTTCAGGAAGATGCTACAGAGAGAAACATCAGGTCAGGATCAGGTTCTCCATCACCAGGTTCTCCATTATTCCTGACAGCTTCTTACTTGTGGTGGAATTCGTAGAGGTCCTGCATGTTTCCGAAGATGATGTGCTCCTTGTTGATGACCCCTGGTGGGATCTCCTCAACGCCGCTGGTCATCTCCCACAGATACGTCTGCACAGAGAGAAGTTGGCAAACCAAGGACTCATTAATGGGGGCTCTTTTCTTCCCTTTTTATCAAGTCACAACAACTCCCACACTTACATCCATGCACTCCCTCAGGTCTCGCACGTACGCCTTCTCTGTTTGAATCAGCTCTGCCATGATGAATCTGGAGACGCACACGGAACACAGGAAAATCAGACACACATCTATTGATTCTATACATCCTGGAACTACTCAAAGTTTAGAATTTTGAGTGACACGGAAGTGAAAGCATACTCTTTTCTGCGTGCCGACTTGCGCTTCTCTTCATTTAATTCATGAGCGGCGTCCCGTAGCTTGACCTCGGACCCTGGAGCTGTGGCAGGGATGATGTCCAGCTGGAGGTCTTTACTCTGCAACAGGAAAGTTTAAAACACTGACAAAGTGACCGAAAGCAAAGTGTATCCATCGTTTGGTTGGGCACTCACGGCCTTATTAGAGTCTGAGGAGATCCCCAAAGCCTTCTCCAGGCTGCAGCGGTACTTGTCCATGCGCAGCGAGAAGTCTCTGTAGCGTTTGTCTACCGCCGTCACCCACTTTTTGATCTCTCCGGCGTGACTGTGGCCTTTCTCGCAGAAGCCATCAGCAAGCTGGATTAGGAGCTTTACACGCTCTTTAGTTTGCTGAAGGAGAGAAGACAGTTGGATGCATGCAAACAGTACATTCATGTGTGTGTGTGTGTGTGTGTGTGTCAGAAACCAACCTTGGCTGTGATGTGGAAGTCCTCGTGCTCCTTGAGCAGCTCTTGGGTGTGGTGAATGCTGGAACCAGTGGAAGTGTGTGTGGACAGATAAAACTCCCCAGTGTCATGAATCCACTCCAGAGCCTGAAAACACACCAAAAAAGACAGGCAATCATCACATGTGACAACAGTGTTTGTGTTATTGTACATTCTACATAGTGAAGACCAGAATAAGCGTTTCAGAAAAGAAAGCTGGTGAATCTACCTGTTTGGCACTCCGTTCAAACACCACATACTGCTGACACTGGTCCAGGCGGCGTTTCCTCAACGTCCAGAAGTGGAGAACACGATTTTCTCTCTGGAGCAGCTCATTGAGGATGTCTAAATAAAACAAAAGGATATAAAGAAAGCGAAACTTCACCACATATATTGTTTATTTTTAACTCATTCTGGTGACGTATTTTAGCAGTGATCAACCAAACACATCTGGTCTAAATCGTACACGCCTTCTACAAGCTCTCACAATCTGTTCGACCAGCTGATATCTTGCATGCTAGTTTTAGTCGTTGTGGTTTGGTTACTATTTAATTTATATTTAGACACTCACTTTTAACCTGTTGTTCTGGTGCTTTGACGTGGCTCAGCATTCCAGGCATGTTGACGCTGTTCCTGTGCATGTACTTGAGGAAGACGTCAGCATTTCTCCTGGCCAGAGTGCACGCCTGAAGGGAATACACACAGGTCAGGAAGACCCTGAAAGTTTCCACATTTTTGTCTTGACCATGTCGACATTATGATTATATACCTTTAGGAAGGCTTCCTTCTGCTCCAGGTGTTTACTGATCATGGGGGACACGTGGTCTGTTTCACAGTTGGGTCCCAGTTTGTCAGCTCCACCGCACCAGTCCTCTTCTCTTTTATACTCCTGTTCCAGGCTCTCCAGCACACTGCAGACCTGTGAGCATGGACACACTCATCACCTGTGCTGAGCTTTATAAAGACGCAACAGAGTCAACGCTACGGTTTCTTTTACCTGCTCGGAGGTCTTGTAGAAGGCCACTGATGCGTTGACCAGCTTGAGCCGGTCCTCCATTTTCAGCATGAGCTGCTGCCAGTGAGAGGCCACGTTTTCTGCACACTCTCTGATGAGGTCCATGTCGTAGTGGTTGGCCTGCAACAGAGCCTCTGCCTTCTGCTGGACCTGCAGGGCACTCTGGTGGGTTTTCTGCCAAGAGGTGAGCCGAATGACAACAATGGACAGTGAGTAAAATGCAAATTTAAAGTCCTGGCAGGTAAAGGGAACTAAAAGTCACCTCAATGGCATGTTGGAACTGCTCGTGTTCTCTCTGCAGCTGTTCGGCTTCCTGTAAGGAGCTGGCTGTTATTAAACCAGCGTTTAGCATCGATTCACCATTACGAATCCAACCCAGAACCTAGGAAAGTCAAAATTACACAAAATGAATGATTGCAAAAAGACAAATTACAGCTTTATTCCATTGCCTGCAGGTGGCGCCTTTTCTAAAACTGTGTAACTCACCTGCTTGACTTCTGCCTGCAGGTGTCTCAGCTGGACGCACTGCTCCAGGTGCCTGCGGTGCTGCTCGGCTGCCAGGTCCAGTTCTTGCTGCTTCTCATGGAGAAACTCCAGCAAGTCCTGCACCCTTGTTGCCATGTCAACATCCCGGTCACACAGCAGCTCTACGCCTGGAGGCAAAACACACATTAGCTTCAGATAAACATGTCAGGCTGCGTGAACAGCTGATGCAGTTCAGTCTGGCAAGGCTAGAAAATCATTTTAAAATCTTCTTTTTAAAATCACATCTGTGGAGATTTTCATGTTTCATTGCAAAATGATGCAACTGCTCTACGTGCAGTTATGAGAGCACCTATTAGCGTGTGAGATCACAGGTGAGTTATTATGGTAAGTGAGTGGGTGCCTCTTATTTCAAACACTGACCGTTCTGACCCACGACACCTACACAGCATCAATCATCAGCCAAAACAGACAGAAATCTGCCCAGCAACAGTAAACATGAACTGCAAACTTTTTAAAATGCATCGAATTGGCGCTAGTGTCAACATTAGGAAATGACAAATCAGAAAAGCAAGTGAACTCACCTGAGGCTTGGACTTCATTGACATACTGCAGCAGCTCCTGTCCCTGGTGGATCACGTCGAAGGTGAGGTTATTCATGGTCAGGGCCTTATCGGCGTGGTGTTGCAGCCTCTGCTCTGCCAACGTCAGGTCCTCCGTGTCAAATTCGTTCATCTGTCCAGTCAGCTCCTCATTCCAAGACTCCAGGTCAGAGATGATCTGAGCCAGGAAGACGGAAGATTTCAGACTTTGATTTTTACAATCCCGCACAAAGTCTAGAACACAAGCAGACTCACATCGATAGCATCCCTCTCAAAGATACGGAGCTGCAGGAACAGCTCGAGTTTGATCTTCCTCTCCTGGAAAAGTTCTTCCATCTGAGCCTGGGCCTCGTCCAGCTGCTGCAGGACACTCTCGATGTGGTTGATGGAACTGTTGTGGGGGGTCTTGTTGCTGGAGATGGCCGAGTCCCTGAAACACACGCTCAGAACTTTCACCCAAAGACAAGCAAACCTAAAAGCCACAATCATCTGAAGCATCAGGGCCATCGCTAAAAATTGGGCCTCTTTGGAGGCTGAAATAAAGTTCTACTTCTTCAATTACAGTCACGGCCATCTGCAGCTCCACCTCTCTCACACATTTGCTAAAGGTGAGTTCCAGCTTTCTCTCAGGGTGGGGGAGAGCTCTTTAAATGTCTGAATAATTGTGTTGCAGACTTATGTAAGAATTCACTGCGGAGTAAAAGGACCAGAGAGAAAAGGATGGAGAGAACAAAGGAGGTGGAGGAAGATGAACCAGAACATTCTCTGTATGAAAATAAAGTCAGAGAATGATGATCAGCTGCATCCATCGCCAAGATCCTTCCTCATAATGCATTTTCTTTAGCCATTTTACAATGATATACAAATGTGTTGAAATTATTTTGCTAAGATTTTAACTTCTTTAACAGGAACAGGTGACATTAGTTTACCAGCTCTCGTGGTATCGTCAAGCTGCAGCTTGCAGCGATAATACAGGAAGTGGAAAATTGAGGTCACCTAGGTTTATTTTAGTTTACTTTCCTTATCACGTGTAATAATCTTAACAGGTCTCTCTTGTTTCAACAATGGTTGTTTCTGTAGATCCCTACCTGAGCTGCTGGATGAGATCCTCGCCCTCCTTGATCACATTGACGGTGACCTGCAGGGTGGTCTGCTGCTGCTGGCCGAAGCGCTTGATGAGGTCCTGCACGGCTTCCACCGACTCAGCGTAGACATCATCCAGCAGCTCCTTCTGCAGCTCCTCCAGCCATGTCCACAGCTACATCAGGACAATTCAGACATACAAGGGTGTTTATTACAAGAATGAAAGCAGATTAATGATGACGACGGTGCATAAAAAATACACACAAATTAAAGCATGTCCTTGATTCCTCCAGTAACTTTCCATCCTGCTAATCTCTAAACCACCACTGTCATCCTCAGTCACCGCGCCTACCTCTTTCACATGTGTGTGGAAGGCGACAGACATGTCCAGCAGGACTTTGCGCTGCTCCACACGACGAACAAAATCTTGGATTCTGTCTTCAAGCTGGTGGGCGGCCTGGTAGATCTCCTCTGGGTCGCACTCTCCCGTTTGAGCCAGCTGCTCAGCCGCCTCCAGCAGCTTGTCTGCATTGGTGTAAGTGTTCTGCGCGAGTAGAAAGAAGGGTCAAACCAGGAAGAATTCTGAACAAGAGCGGAAAATGACAGACGATAAACTCAAGGCTTTGACGCTGATAAGAAGCAGCGATAATGCACTGAGATGACTGTTAGTGAGCAATGAAAGAGGAAGCAAGATAGGGTGGAGGAGAAAGCTCTAAACATGGCCCAAACATGAAAAATCAAAGGTCAATTAGCGTTAGCAGCAACAAAGATTGATAAACAAGCTTAATTATGTTAGATAAAGTTAGCTGCCGTTTTTCTTTCCTAAAAGGTCAAAGTGACCAAAGAAAATGACTTGGATAAATAATAGAGGACAATAAAAATGATTGCACTCATTCGCCTACTATACTAGTAACAAAAGGCTACCTGTGCCACTTCCTCAAAATCTTCGTGGCGTTTCTGTAGTGCACGGGCTCGGTGGAGAGACTTCCCCACACCTGTGTGTTTGCTCAGAAAAGCCTCGCCGTGGTTTTCAATCCAGTCCAGCACCTGAGAACAGAGACCGCAAATCCTCAGTCAGGCAGACGTTAGGGGATCAGCCTGCCACAAGGGGGCACTGTGAGGTGGCTGATGGGCCGTGTACTCGGAAGGCCGCAACCGAAAATTCAATGGAAGAAATTCAATGGAAAATGAGGAATATTATTGGAAGCCTTGCACCGAGCATTTCCCTTTCACAGTCTGTGCCCTCATGCTCTGTGTCCTTCGAGGACTTAATGGCTGAGCCTCATCTGCACAACCAATGACCCACTTCGGTTGCCATGGCAACAGTTGCCATGCCAACCCATTCAGCAGCATTCATTTTATTTGGAGAGCGGTATACCGGTATTAAATGCCTTATTTTAAACCTTCATTCTGATTAAAAAAAACAAAACAACAACAAGAAAACACACACACTTAAAACGTTTCTTTCCACTGGAAGACGTGATGAGCGTAGATGTGAGGCCTCAGCATCTAGCCCAAAACCATTTTGATAGGAAACATGGCTGCTGTTGGGACCAAACCCCACTATTAAGAGCGCATTTATTCTAACCAGTGAGGTACCCTGTTATTTTTAAATTACAGTCCAACCATCTCACTTCAAACTGAAAAAAGGTTGTTTTTTTTAAACATGAAATTTGTTATGAAGGCGAATAAACCTGCACAAAAACAGACACACAGGTTTTGGTCTCGATACCTGTTGAACATCTTGCTGAAAGACACAGAGCTGAAGGCGCTGGTGCAGGCGCACTTTCCGGTGCTGCCAGATGTTTTCCAGCTGTCTCTGGTGATGCAGCACCTCGTGGATGATATCCAGGACGTGGTGCACCGCCTTGGAGTAATTCGCCGATGCCGTCAGTGACTCTGCGCTGCCTGGGGTCAAAGGTCGCTGCAATTTGTCCAAGAGCGCTTTACCATCTTGGCTCACCTGGAAAACAAATAAGCATTCGTCATTTTAAAAATGTAAATCTCACTTTACCGCGAAGGGGGATGGGCTTGATTTGCATTTCAGTCAGAAGATGAAATAAAATCCTCCTACAAATAATGCAGAGGAAACAGAAGTGGGAGGTGAGTTTATGAGCTCAACGATGCAAACAGTGACGCCTCAAATGCATCCAGACTTTATGCTACGTTAAATTAAAACAATCCATCTACTGGTCCTATGATGCTCATTTTATTTCTGCTTTCAGATTACAATATATGAAGTCAAGGCGTGGCGTTACCTCAGAGTAGGTCGCCGTGATGTGCTCATACAAGCCCTGGTGGTGATGGATGCCATCCTCAAGGTCCTGTAGCTCCGAGGGCAGATCCACCTCGCCGCATGCTTTACACCACGAGTCCACGTTGCTCATGTACTGCAGGGGAGAGTCATGTACTGACATTTACATGGCGCGCAACGAGGATATAAGACTTTTTCACGAGGCACAGCACGAGGCAGCGCTGCTACAGTGCATCCATGTGTGCCCTACAGATGTCACATGCTAGTCAGAGGGCACAACTGCTCCAGGAGCACCTGCTTAAAAATGCAAAGCTTTTTCTGTTGTTATGAGCCCTTGAATCCTTTTGGATTCTTATCTACAGCTGAGCCTGCAGTTAATTGGCCTGTAGTGACTTCCAGAATCCAATTGTTCCTCCATTTGGGATCAGAATAATCCAGCTAACCTCTCAGGGGGGAAAATTTCTAATGCTATTTCAGCTCACAAACATAAATGTCAAAGTTCCAGGTTTCCCAGCCGGGAATCTCCTTGTGTTGTTACGGGCTATAAATCATTCCACAGTGGCTACACTAACGAGCCCAGACAGAAAGAAGGGCAAATCATAAATACTTTACTTTCTGCATTGTGCATGTAAATCTATGGTAATGTGATGCGTATTTTAGGCTTTATGGGTTTAACGAAGTCTAATGAGCATTTATCGACTCAGAATTTGTGTTCATTTGTTGTTTGCTTCCATTTAAAATGAAAAGGTCGACACTTCAGCTGCTTTCAAAAGAACACTGAGGCGAAACTTACAGTAGCGTTACGTAATGTGTTCAATAAGCATTGCCAAGATGCACATTTACCATTATTAACAATTCAGATTCATCAGTCTGGCCAACTTTAAATGGAAGATATTGCTGAAAAAACGCATAAATTAGAGATATTCCTTTTTGATCAAGTTTAAAAAGCCAACAGCATAAAAAGAGGCTTTTGAAATAATAACAGGCATAAAATTGATGGATATATTTTTCACTATCATGGGACAATTTTATAATTCAAACAAATAATCAATTATTTCTAAAATTACTCAGCAGAAACCAACAGTTATTAGTATGTTCCTAAAGGTCTGTCCTTAATAATTTCTCCTCTCACCTGGTCGCATTTCTGGTGAAAACTGGCAGACATCTCCAACAGGGTGCTGCGCTCGTCCAACGCTGCAGCAAAGGCTTTCCACTCCTTCTCCAGCTGGCCTGAGATCTGCTTGATCTGCTGGGAGGCGTAGTGACCCGACTCCAGCAGCCGGTTGCCCACCGACATGATGCGGTTGATGTTCACGTACACGTTCTGCAGGGCGAGAACAGAATAAGTGTGTGGATAAAGTAGGCACCAAATGAGATGAAGGGAGTTGATGAAACTGGAGGAGAATTAAGAGTTGAGGAATAAGAGACGATATCGATATGTAGCATGACTCCTCTGGAGGCTGTTGACCGCATTATCACCCTCTCTATAGTTTCATAATGGTTACATAAGGCCATCTGAGAATGAATAAAATGATCCAATACCTGCTTACAGCCCTGCAAAGATGCACAACATGTCCAAGTAATCTTCAAACCACTCCAACGTTATGCTAGCAGTTGACACTAACTGCAGAAGCTATAGGAAGATACACCAACGATACTCCGAGTGGGTGGAAGAGCTTTCCCCCCTCCGCTGAGAGCCTTACCATGCAGTTCATGGCAAAGTGGTTGTGCTGGGTTTGCAGCTCCATGGCGTGGGGGTGGTTGTTGCCAATTTCTGTGTAGCCTGCCAGGAACAAACCCTTGTTGTGCATGATCCAGTCAAACATCTGAAGCACAGGGAATGACAGAACAGCCACCGTCAGCCAGCCCGCACACAAAAACAAGCTCTGGGTTCATTGTTAACACTGAAAGAGGAGTCAGTCGCTGGGGGTAGACCTGAATGTGTCAGTGCAGCAGTGTGTGGGGGGGGCAGCTGTCATGGTTTCAGGACACAATACAGAAGAGCGGACTGCCTCGGTTCAAGAGTGTCCTCTCAGGCTCTAGGAGAGAACAACTTGTGGCCTATGGTGTCCTAGCAACAAGCTCCGACCACTGCAGCATTTCCAAGACTGCAGCTCTCGCTCTCTGCTGCAACTGTTGTTTAATTCGATTCACTCATACTTGGAAAGAGTCCCTACCTGTCTCTTTCTATCTGTCAGTGAGGCCGTCAACACCTGAGCTGTCAGGTTGGCCTCCTGCCTCCATGAGCTGTTCTCCATTTCCTATTTGCTAGTGAAGAGTAAGGCCATTTAAATTCAGCTACGACTTAGTTGCGAAATAAAGTTTAAGCTGTTGTTTAGAGCCAGGAATCCATGAGCTGGAGGCAGCATAAATCAATCGCATTGTGTGAGTGTAATTAAGTTTTTATTTGTATTGGCAGTTTTGGACCCTGCGGCGATCATTAACAGTGGATATGGATTCCCGTTATGTCACCTTTCCCGCCATCAACACCAAATGCATTCGGCCACAGACCTTTTCAGCGTCCTGTTCAAACAAGCGGAGCTGGAAGCACTGGTCCAGCTGTAGCTTGCGGACATGCCAGGCCTGGTGGAGGTGCTGCCGTGTGGAGTGCAGCTTGTCCAGCAGCTGGGTGATCCGTGGCACCAGGCCCTGGGTGTCTGCGTTACACATCCCCCCGCTGCTGCTGCTGCTGCCACTGCCGCCGCTGCTGCCTCCGCCATTGCGGTTGGAAAAGGACTCGTTGCTTTGTATCCGTTGTAGCAACCTGAAGGTGTAACAAACGGAACACGTGGTCCTCAGATTCCGTCATTTTTGTTGTGAACATCTGTTTGCCTTGGGAGTGCCCTGTGTCTGCTCACCTCTGTCCCTCGGTGTCCAGTTCCTCAATTGGGGCTTTTATGACCTTCTTCTTGAGTGTGGCGTGTTCTTCAATCATCCGCCTGGCTCCATCTAGATCCTGTGGAAAGTCCTTCCTAGAGACAGTTTCCTGCATCTCCTCTAGTCGGGTCAACATCTGTGTGGCGTGACCGGAAAACTCCTCAAACGCCACACGTACCTTTATTTTAAAAAAAGAGAGAGATGGTGATGACCACTTTGTTTAACGTCAACAGAAGTGGGGGTCTTACCTCTATCCACTCTTCATGGTTGTAGTCTAGGCTGCCGTCAAAGTCTGCCGTCAGCTGGGAGGGGTCGACGACCTTTGTCAGGCCCTCTAGTGACACCATGGTGGTCTACCAAGCAAAAGTGGAGCAAAAGCAGTGGAAAGAAAAAGAGGGATTGAACAGGCTTTAGAGGGATTTGGATTAAATTCCGTCAATTAAGTGCGAAATACTTTTAATCTCTACTCGCCTTTGACTTCACTTGTTAGAGCAAATCCTTATATTTGACGGTACGAATGTGATTTTTAGCACAAGACATTTAATTAATCGCTTAATACATCAGTAACTCGATGTAAGCTCATTTTATCCTATTCAAAAGTGTCCCTTTAGCTTGGCTGTAGAAATTCCACTACTCATTTACACACTAAAAATCCCCCAGAATTACAGTAGCCTTACACACACGCGCATGCACACACATTTCTTTTTCATTCCTTGAGAACTGCTTATTACAATATCATTTTCAAATACACAGCAAGGAAAAGCCTCCTTTTTGTTTTAGTGCATGTGTGTTTCTGCTGAGCCACCCCCACGCAACACCCCCACACACATGGCCTAAGATGGATGAGGACAGAACGATAGCAAGATTCTGTGTGGGAAAAAAAAAGAGGCAGAAACACCATCGACCTCCGTTAGAAATGCAATAGAGCTGGTAAACTTAAAGACAAACGGTGGGTAGGTGGTGATTAATGTCCTCCACGCACCCACAGGAAAACTTGTGCATAACAGAAATGCATACATCCGTGCATTATAGACCCCATAGCATCTCCGATCATTGCACATGTGACCCGCCAGCACGTCACTGCAAAAACTTGACCCGAGGCACCGGTCTATTCTACTTCCCAACCAATCGATATGCTGTTATCAGAAGACAGTGCACTCGCACACAGCTAATCATTGGAAACAAACCGCATAGAACATGAACAATACGGCATGTTTAAAGTTTTATTATTGAGGATTGACGCTGAATAGCATTGCACAAAAGCTGCAGGGTCAGCAGATGATGCTTCTCCCCTGCTGGTCGACAGTTAGCTGGTGGTCTGAGCACCGCGAGCAGAGCAGGATAATGAAACATGCTTGCGACAAGCAGCTCCTTAGTACATGTTCGGTGACGATAAATTCAATGATTGCATCTCCCCCCCAACATTTCATACCCACGCTGCATCAAAATGGAATTTAGAAAAAGCCCTTTTTATCTGTGCTCTCCAAATCTGTTACAACACACAGCGGCTAGGTCTCAGTAAGAAGAGCATTACATAATAATATTAGTGTGGTGGTAACAAGTATGCAGGACGGCAGCCTCAGATCAAAATTGCATTTACTTCTCATCCTAAAAACGCTCAATTCATTGTATAGATTTGGTGTTTCCTACCTCAAATTCAAACTTGGAGCTGCCGAAGTTGGTCCTCTGCTTCTGCCAAAAGTTGTCAGGTTTAATAATGAGGGCGACGTGGATACAGGATGGAAACGACTCCTGCAGGATCTTCAAAAGAGGTTTGATGCTGTCCCACTTGGAGCCGCGCATATCCACGATGACGGTGAAGCCATGTTTACACACCTCCTCGCTGGGATGGATGGGGGTCAGCGTGAGTAGGACGAATTAAAAGATGAGGGGAGGGAGGGCGAGAGAGGAGAGCGGGTATAATTGGGAGAGAAAGAGGGAGACGGCAGGCGTGGGAAAGGATGAGAGGGATGGAGAGAAGAGAAAGAGCACACGCGATGGTTCAAAAGAGGAAAGGAAAATGACGCATTTTCTATACTGTGAGAAATCTGTGCGGCCAGCACACGCACCCACCCCCGCAAACCAACACCCACACAGAAACCTGCGACGAATGAGTCAGAAACGAATGCATAATTACACAAACACAATTCAGGACATTTGTGTATCAGCAACCTTATCAGCCACGGATGCTCGCTCGGCTCCCACACACATGAAATCTACCTCCGTTCATTTAGATTTAAATTTAGAAAACATGCTGCCTTTCCCTTTTTTCCCCCTAACTGCTGTGAATAACAGCGCAGCATCTGTTTAAAAAAAAAATCCCTCTGGAACAGCCTGTCAAAATAGAACATCTCAGCTAGAACATGTCTAACTTACCAGAGGATACAGAGAAGCAAAGCAACAAAAAGTTGTGAAAATGTGACATTTTTAACTCGATCTTATCAGCGTTGACCTGGATGGAGGCGAGCAAAGATGGAGGGAATGAATCAGCAGAAGTAAGATGGACAGAAAGACAGATGTTTTACCTTCCAGACGGGGAGCTGCTCGTCCACACGGCTGCTGCTGCACTGCCTCGGCTACTGCGACAATTTGTTTTGCTTTCACACACAGGCGCTCACACCTCCTCACACATGCGCTCTCCGTATCTGCCAGTTTTAATCCTCCCCCCTTCTGTCCGCTGATCCCTCCCTCCCTCCTTTCATCATCTGTTGTCTGCTATACATCCCTCTCTTAGATCAGGCTTTCCCCTCTCTGCCTCAGCGTCTCCTCACGTCTCTCGAATTGATTTTTTAAGGCAGCGGCGAACTAACCGCTCCTGAATTATTCCGCGTCACGTGTGCGTCTCGACTCCCTCACGTGTCTCCTCGCCGAGTCCGCTGCTCACTCTGGCTGTTTGTTTTCAAGAGCTGATTCTCCCCTCTCGTTGGGGATAACGCTAAGCAAAGATGCACGGCACAGAAAAACAGAGCAAAGGTGATGAAAGTGCAACCTGGGGATGCCAGCCAGGTAGGCGATCAGCCTCCTCAGGTCGTCCGATCGTATCCTGTCATGGTTGCTGCGTGATGGGAACGTTAACACCGGACCGCCGCGTCGGTCTCTGCCACCTGAGGCAACACACAACAGTCACATTAGCACGGGTAATTTCATACATGGTTTACTGTAACATCAATAGTATTCTGCTTTCAGAGAGAGTGGCTCTGGTCACGTGGGAGCACGACGCTGCTCGCAGCTGACAAGTGAGCGAATTCAGGCGGGTTGCGCTTTGCCTGTAGGATCGACCCGGGCTGCTCAAACGCTCACGTGGCAGGCAGACAAACATGAGTGGGGACGAACATGGCCGACTTACTAAGGGAGCAGATTGGGATAATAGGCTTAGCTCGTTTAGCCTGGTTTTTGCCAGCGGTCCCTCCTCGACCCCCACCCTCATTTCAAAGCCAATTACGCCACAAGTGAGCTCTGCGGGACGCAGGAGCGGAGAGTAAGGCAACCTCCGGGCAACGACTCACTGTGTCACTGTGTTCTGACTCATCCTCCTCAGTGTGTTTCAGCCTGCGACCCCTGGTCGCATGACTAGAGACGAGGCGGGCTAACACGCGCTCGACACATAAACATAAACACATAAAGGAACAAGGAAACTGTTGGCGAGAAATCAGTCCCGTTTGAGTTATGTGTCCTAAACAAACAGGCCAACAAGTCGACTGCAGAGCTTTGAAAACAGCATCACAGGTTAGATCATCTCAGCGGGCAGTTTTTTTTGTTGTTTTTTTTACATAGGGAGCTCCACACGTTCTGCAAGAGAAACGGGTCTGAACTTCACTCAACAGCTGTTGTCGGTAGCAACTAACCAATCGGTGTCTGTCTACGTGTGTGTTAATGAATGTGTGTGTGAAGAAAGGACAAAGGTTAAGTGTAGGGGCCTCGGTCTAAGGCAGAGAACAGAGAGAGAGAGAGCACCATAGTGGGCAATTAACCTCCTGAGAGAGGCCATCTGACCTCAATGACCTCAATTTAACACAGTACTAGAGCAGGATAAACACAAACTTACCTGACAAAAAGGCAACTTTTTCTTTTAGGATGGGAAGCACTTCCATCGCTCTCATCTCCTCATTTCTCCTGAAACCTGGATGGAGTAAGAGAGAAGAATGGAAGACTGAGTAAGGGAGGACTGTGTAGGGGAAAAGAAGCAGGTGTGGACCACAAAGAGCCAAAGCTTTTTACACACAGAAGCTCCTCCAGCAGATAACAGACTCCCCGATGTGTTTTCTAACCCCTTTTCCTGGAATAAATATGCTAATTACGTAGTTATCACAGCAGTTGGCATGTAAACCCTGCAGCGGTGATTCGAACTATAAATGAACAGCCTATAACTATGGAGCTGAACCTGGGGGGGTGATGGAGCCTCTCAGATCACTCTGTAAGAAGTGACTGAATGGCTGTCAGGGATAATATATGGAACTTCTATACATAGACAGTCGAGTGATCGAACGCACACCTCCACACACACACACACACACACACACACACACACACACACAACACACACACACACACACACACACACACACACACACACACACACACACACACACACACACACACACACACACACACACACACACGGATTCTAGAATAGATTTTGTCCTCTTGGCAGCTCAGAGGTGTGGACGATGACAGATGACACAGAAGAGTCATTTCATCGCGTTTGAGGATCATTCTGTTTCCTGCTAGTCCCTCTTCTTGACATTCCCATTATTCAGTTCTTCGATGGTTAACCACAGCTAGAACCCTTTGATTCTTAATTCATTATTATTAGCCACCAGAAGCGTTCCTGGTGGACGGGTGGACATTTAAAAACTCTATAAATGGTGCTCAGGGACATCTTAAATGAGTAATCACAAACGACAACAAAAACTGCATATTCTTGCAGTTTGGATGATGGAATCAAGCAGAAACCTTCCGATTTGCCCGGTCTCTCCGGCAACAGTCAGAGACCTGCTCGGCATCTAAAGCAAATGCCAACGGATGCGCAAACGCCATCAATATGAACAAAGCCGACTCTGGCAGTGGTGTTTTTACGCAGCATCGATTCGACTCAGGTTTGGGTCTCTGTCAGATGATCTCCCGACCAGTAACCTGATCTCCACAACCCTCGGAGGAGCTAAAACTGGTTGGGTGCGTTCTGCAGCTTAAAGCAACAAAAGACAAAGTGAAAAAGGTACAAAGGGATAAAACCTCTCATCCAATTCATTTATATCACAATTAATACGTTATGCGGTATATTTGATTCCACGTTTAGATTCATATAGCCTAAGATTCTCAATACAAGCCCTTAAAGATGCTGAATGTTCATCCTTACAACTGTAGAGATAATTTTAGATCTGGTGAAATAATTAGACCCAAATGTATCATTAGCCTGGATTACGTAATGAATGAAAGAGAAACTGAACGCGCACTCTCTCTCTGTTAAGCTTTCTATTATTATGATGTCATCTGCACACACACATGCTTGCCCCTGCAGTGTCGACGCACTACTCTCAGCACGTAGTCATATTTGTGCTAATGCTAATTAGATAGTAATTCGGTTTCTGCCTCGGAGGATACCGATGAAAACAGGGATGGTGGCAGTTTTTAGTCTTCCTTTCCTGCTCTCGTTTGAACCCAGTCAACTAGGTTCTTCAGGCACGCTCCAGTAGAGACAGAGCTAAAGAAAGTTAAAGACGATGTCACCTTATTCTTTAAACATAGTAAATGCCTCAATTTAGACTGTAGCAAATTCTGAATTGTAAATATATGAATTTTTGGTGGTAGAATTATTGCAATAGCCTCTCATACTGATGTAAATGGCTAATGGAGCAAATCAAGCAGGAGCTTGCTTGGGTGGATTCATCTTCTGAGGGTGTCGAGCATGAAAACACCCGGGGTGAATGTGAGAGAGCACCAACAGTGGGGATGTTGTTGCTCGTGTGAATCCACTACTGTACGCTCCAAACCAACGGTCGCTACAGCAGGGTCCTAAACCTGTCGGCCTTTTGCCTTCTGTACAAACTGACATGTAAAAGGACTAAACAGTTCTTTGCTTCCCAGACAAGAAAAATCAAGCAAATGGGAGACAGTCTCCTCTTCACAAAACCACCAGTAGCATTAAATACCCGGGAGGATGCTCCCTGGAGATGGAGAACACTGCTAAATGTAGACCTCCAGGTCACAAAACAACAGACCACGATGATTTAAAAAAAAAAAAAATAAAAAACAGTTACGGAAGGGACGAGGGGACGGTAAACGTCGTGGCATAGGCGTGATTTCCTCCCCACATCAGTGTCGTACCTGTCAGCCTGATGAGGGCAGAGCCCGTCTGGGCATACTGCCACTTGTGACTGCTGGCCCAGCATGTCATTTCAACGCTTCTTCCACAGATTCTGACAAAACAAAATCCCCAAACTCCTGCAGATTTGGCTTTGTTTGCCGGCGGTGACTCAGAGAACGCCGCTACAGTCAGCTAATGATAGAGCGACGGGCCGATGTGCTGAAGTCGGAGCAGCTGACGCTAATCCTAAAATTCATGGGGAGAGACGTTCCGATACAGCACGCAACGGAAAAGAGCCCGTTTCAGGTTCGCCTACGGGAAAAGCTGGCACTAATATTTCCAGAAGAAACCCAAACACCAGCGCGGTGTTTCGGTGCTGCGCCAAGCTCGTGTTGCTAATCTGCCCGTCCAAATGACAGGCAGGTTCCTGGAGGTAATCCTCCATGTGTAGGAGGGACAATTACAATATGCAGGCAAAGCATTTAGATGGCTTGATAAGCTGCTTAGACCCAAGGAGGATGCCAGGGAAACCCTGAAGGAGACAGTGATGGACAGCTCACACATCTGTATGGACGCACCGGCGTAAAACACACAGGATTAGAGGTCTGATCTCACACCAGCCACTTACATTCGAACCTAATGGAGCCACATTTGATCCGACAAGGATTACCGATGTTCAGCGACACGAAAGCAGGCCGACGGGTGTCCAAACTTTCTCTGGTATGTCCCGTTTGACACGAACGCACGGTTACTAAACGAAAACCAGCGCCACTCCCGGTGCCTCCCGGGTCACTGGTGGTTTGGGAAGTGGGTGGTGAAATGCAGTAACCTGTGATAAGGTTACACCCCTCAGAGGAAAAGGCCAAGGGATGAGAGGGAAATACCAGATGTGTCACTCACCCATCACTTTAGGGTCAGAACTGCAACTGGGTCGCGTGGGTGGGTCAGAATTTGTCAACACTCGGCGGGCCCTTTAGAGTCGCGCGGGGGGCCTCTCGCAGGTCAAGTGGGCATTAGGAAGTCTGACGCAACAAAGCCGTTTGTTCCACAACACGAGTACAAGATGGCCCCTGAGAGACTGACAAATAGCTCAGGGAGGAGGACGTGTTTGTGTGTTTTAAAAAAAACACACACCAGAGAGAGAGAGAGGGAATGCAACAGCTGCCTGGATCAGAACAGATGGGACGGGTGGTGCAGCCAGTCAGCAGAGGGAGGGGAAAAATCTACATGCCACAAAAAAAGCACAAGCACTCGCAGCATCTTCCAAATCTAATTAAAATGCAGTTACGTACAGGCGTAATCTCTTAATGCACCCCCCCCTCCCCAGCAACAGACTTGCTGCGTCTCCTCTAAACCAGCTGCTCCGGGTCGAGCGAAACCAGAACCGGGAGCATGTGTGCACCCCTGCAACACCGCGGTCTTCCCACATTTGCGGCATGCCTGGCATTCCTGGCCGAGGGATGTGGGGGAATAGCAGGGATTCCTCGCAGCTGAGGGAGAGGATAGGAATAGGGCGCCCATGACCCGGACGCCTGACCCACATGGAGATCACAAATACGGGCCGGAATAAACACAGTGGGCCACGCAGCTCTATTACCCCCCCCCTCCATTTTATTGACAAAACTGTGGGAAACTCTGGATAATATGATTTTGTCACTTTATATTTAATCATCACTTTTTTCCCATGACATTTGCCATTATTTCAGAGGCATTACCCAGAATGCAACAGGCCTAGAACAGGAAAAAACAACTAATTCCGCACGTTAAAGTATACAGAGGTTAGCTAAGACTGCCAATCGGCAGCAAGCTAGCACAATTCTGTGTTCAGAACATTTAAAAACAACACTTAAAGGAGCGAGATGGTTTCTGCACGCCAAGACTATAAAACCAGGGTATGTTAAACCAGCCTGACAAGACAAGCTAGGTGTTTATTTCCAGAGCGTTCCACTCACTCTTTACGTTCTGCCCCATTTTCCTCTTACGGTCCCTGAATATGATTTTCGGCTTAGGAAAGAGAGCGGTGGAGAGTGCATCATCTTTCTGTTCCTGCTGCTTTTCTCTGCTCTCTCCTCTATCCAGACCTCTAATAGCAGGGTAGGCTACCCAAGCGAGAGACGGGCCAGGGTTACCCCAGCGACCCGAGCACAGCGGGGAAGAAGGGGAGGAAAAGGAGGAAGGACAGAAAGAAGCGAGGGAGAGAAAAGACTACTTGTTATTGGTGCCAAGAGTTCATTTGCCCCAAAAGTTCATTTGTCCGAGTGTTTGAATGACAGAGCTCTGAGAAAGAACCAGAATTTTAAAAAAAAACCCAAAACAAAACAAATACTGCTGTAAAGGAATTTTAAAGAGGTGATTTTATTTAAAAAATGTTTGTAGAAAATTGATGTTCCGAGTTTTAATGCACAAAACTGACCAATTGGAAATGAGTTGACGCTGAAATTAAGCACAAATGCGCCCTCTGGAGGCAACTGATGCAACTGAACATTGGTGATGTCCAGACATTTAGCACTGAAGTGAGCAACGTTTGCCCCATATGAATGGAAATAAAAAAAATATACACAATTGCAGCCCCCTCCTGCTTACAGGGCATTCTAGTCTCCAGCACATCTGTCGTGGTCCAAAGGCATTAACGTTATATAACAGCACTCCCTCCCCTGACGTTCTTCAGCTGCCCAGTCATACCAGTGACTAAAGATACCAGGGCCAGCAGATGGACGCGCCTAATTCCCTTCAAAATAGCCCCTGAAATTACTGACAAGTAACAGAAGGCCTGAGAAAAAACACACGATTGTTAAGATGTGACAGCACTGGAGGGGCTTTCAGCGCCTTTCTGCGGGAACTGCCGTGGTCTCCATAAAGGCCCCCGGGCATCAGAGCAACCTGCCAACTCGCTGCCCTCATTTAGACGGAGGGTTGGAGGATTTTACAGGACTGAGCGTCATTAAGAGAGCAGGCAGACTGTGAGAACAGCCAGTATGAATCCTCCTTAAACCGGGGAAACGACAATCCAAAATCTTTCTCCATCATCATTCCAGGCCCTTGTCTTGTCTCAAAGGCTGGAGCTAGAACCTGCAGCAGCGGGGAGTAATCCTGTTAAATAAGGTAATAACCACACAGGAACAGAGCTCTCATGCCACCACTGTCACAGCAGGGACGCTGAAATATTAAAAGTGGGACTGTAATTGCTCCGGTGATTAAACCGTTATCTCAAAACGCAGACATAACAAAAACACTGCGTTAAAAAAGGTGTGTAGGGGTGTGTTTCACCTGCTATCTGACTTGATCCATCCCCTTTCGCCTCTTTAGGGAGGGATCCATCTGTAGATACAAAAGCATAAACACATATCAGCAACATGGAAACAGAAACAATGTTGCTAAGCAACCTGTGTCTCAAGACGTTTCGAGGTAGCCTTAACCCCCCCCCCCAAAATCAAACCAAAACAAAAGAAATCAACCTTCAAATCCACTTTAAAGAGTACTGTAGCATCAGCTAATGCCAGCGCTAATGCTAAGAGGTTAAAACATATTTGCGCGTCCTTGGTAAATATAAGCTAAAATGGCTCAATCCTGGCAGGACGCAAGCGAAAGAGAATCTATCTGCACAGCCGGAGGTTACCGTGGTGATAAAGAATGTTCCCGTACTGGCTAGCAGTTGATGGACCGCTCGCCGTTATGGCGACAGGGCTAAGCTAAAAAAACGCCGTCTCCGTCGTGGAGGAGTTGGCGAGTTTGCTACGGAAGAGAGCAGTTTTGACGCTCAAATGGAGCCGGATGACGTGCCGGGGTTGTGCTGTATTGACGCTCACAGGGGTCGGCGTCCCGCCAGACTCATGACCGAGGCCCGATCGAAACAATCGGTCTATTGATCCGCGCGGCGGTTGGGGGGGGGGCTGCCGGTGTGACCGAGGAGAGGATGGCGTCATGTGCCGTCAACATGTAAACAGGCTGGATAGTGAACTGGCTGACTCAGTGACACACGCTCCCTCTGTTCTGACTCATGTTGGAGCTTCCTGTTTCGCCATGAGGCTGCAGATGGAAGCTAGCCTTCAGCAGAGGGTGCAAACATCAATAGGCTTTCATAGATTCATTCCACTTTAGCTCCAAAGGTCTGACTTGGCAGCGCTCTGCTGGTGGCAATTTCCATTAGCGAATGTAAAGAACGGCCTGCCTACATGAGCCAACATGAGGCAACACACCTGCCAGAAGCCGGGAGGGGGGTTTCAGTGTATAGGAAAAAGCTTTCGACTGTTCGCGCGCCGTGGGAGGTTTCCCTCCCAAGTCACGTACCTGGAGGATGAAAAAACGAGGGGGAGAAAGAAGGGGAGAGGAAGACTAAACACCCACATACGCCGCTTCACATAGCTGCAGTGCCAAGAATGCCGACACTCGTCGCCTGGACAACAAATCTAACCTATGAGGAGTGTTTGACTGCGAGTTAATGAAATGTAAACAATAAAACACACACGGAGTCATGAATGAAGGCTTTCCTCTCAGATGTAGCCAGTAATCCATCCACCCATGCAGCCAACTGTGTTGCTGCTAGCAGTAGCGCTACGCACCAGTAAACATTAGCGGAGCTCTCATTACAGTAACACACCGAAACTCTTATTTCTCTAAAAGTGGGCCGAGGTACAGTGAACTTACCTGAACCTCTGCTCAACACAGGATCTACTGTACCCGTCACTGAGACGCCCCCCCCACACACACACACACTTCAGTGTACAGGACCACCCTTTCTCGGGCCCCCGGCTTCTCGGCAGCTAACACTCATCGTTTGACTCACGCACAGAAGGGAAAGACCCCCTTTCATTTGAAAATACCTTTTGTCCACCTCACGCCGGCGTACTCGAGGTTGTGAGGCGCAAAAACAACGAGGGGCGCTGCTGTCAACGCCTCCTTGAGGGTGGATGTGCACGGAGGAGGGGGCTTTTGAGTCAAAGTCAGATTTCGCACAATAAAACGAGGGGGATCGGCCATATTTGTTTATTTATCCCGGCGACCTCCCACAGTGATTTTCAGGAAAAAGGACAACGTTTAAAAGGAAAAGAGGCCAACAAATCAGGCAAACTCTTCAGAGATGAGAGGAGCGGCGCTCCGAAGGGGTCGTGCTGCCGCTAACTAGCTCGCTATGCTAATAGTATTAAACAAGCTAAGATTCGACACCAAACCAGTGATCTCCAGAAGTGACGCTGCCCACAATCCCTCATCAGATAATGAGAATGGAACAACAACCACAACCTTTACACTTCCCCCTCCATCTCATCTCAGTTCCTAATAACCTAGCGGGCCACGGGCGACAGTGTGCGTGTGTGTGTGTGTGTGTGTGTGTGTTGAGGGCTTCGGCAGGAAGAGAAAGTGAGTCAGATGAGGAGGGTGACAATGAGGCAGCAGTTTTGAATTCACTGGAGATGTAGAGTAAAATGGAGAACAATGGTCTTTGAGGACTTGTCCTAGTTTGCTTCACTCTCTCTCACTGTCTCTCTCCCTCTCTCTCTCTCACTGTGTCTCTCCCTCTCTCTCACTGTGTCTCTCCCTCTAAATAGGTTCAGGGACAGTTCTGTCAAATCGTTCACGCTGATCCTAATCAAGGATACAGCTCATTCAATCCCTGCTCCGACCTTTCATTCTTCAGCAAACACCCCGAGCTTCGCTGTTGTTCTCTCTCCCCATGTTCCAAGGTCTCTCTCCCCCTCTCTCTCCTCCTTTTGCACCTGCTGTAAACACTCTCGGCCACTTATGACACAATAAAACTCCCTCAGGCTGCCATCGCCATCTCTTTCCTCTCCTTGCCCACTTGGCACCAGGTTTTCCGGACAGATCACGCACCGCCCGTCCCTCACGCCGGACAAATTAGTGCCGGAGAGACGACGGAAAAGTGGGCCGAGCGTCCGACAAACGCTCCAACTCGCCGCTCTGTTGACGACGCCCGTTATAATGGCGCTCTCGAACGCCCCATCGGAGCGTAAATACCTTCCTCTCCACTTATTTCCGTGCTCCGGCGAACGTCCACTGTTTGGTTACCCGTGCATGTGGGAAGATGTCTCCCGTTTCCTCCGAGGTGCCGTCACGCTCCCACCACGGGAATCCCGGGAATCCCCAAATTAGATTAGGTCAGGGCGAGTAATCCCGTGAACTCTGACCTCCAGCAGGTAAAACCATCAAAGCCGACGCGCCCGCGTAGGCCGACAGCAACTTGCGCGTCTCTGCAAACGTTCCTCACGCAACGCTGGGTATTCACACGTGCGCCGACCTCATTCGAGCCGTTTCTCATGACCTCACTCCGGCCAGACGAGGCCGGGGTCGCTCCAGCGGCGCCGGTCCCACCTGGCCGCTCGGATGTTGCGTTCCCACACGTGGAACACAAAGGCGGCTCCGACGGCGAGGGGCCCTCCCTCTGAAACGCAATCTCGTGGTTGTTTTTGTTCCGTCGCCGTCGAAGAGTGACATCATAACCGCTCCGGGCTAGGAACGACACCGGCGCCGCCGCTCGCTGCGCCTACACCGAGACGAGGTCAGGTGGCTCAATTCTTGGCTCGTTTGCGATTTCTTGTGCGAATGGCTGCTAACCGGTCGGCGGCGCTGCTCGCCACGCCCGCCGTGCGGGGCTCAGCTCCTAAAACCAGACAGGAAACGATTTTCTCGAGACATACCGAGCATTCACGCCGCCCCAGTTTCGGTCACATGACGAGGTGATTTATTAGATAAACTCTGGCGAATTTCCAGGACGCCGTGTTGCTGGTGGCGCTGGAACCAAAACTGCAAAATAGATCAGATAACAACCAGTATCGGGCCCGAACGCGTCTGCGGGCCGCCGCTTACGTCTGCAGCAACAGTTTCTGGACTGGATCGATGGCACCAGCGGGACTGAAGCTGCCAGTTAATAATGCTGACGGGACACAGGAAGCTCCGCAGCCAGAGAGTCCATCAGCAGCTCACACAGGTGGGCGGAGCCGGTTCACCGGCACACGGGTGGGCGGAGCCGGTTCACCGGCACAGAGGTGGGCGGGGCCGGTTCGCCGGCACACGGGTGGGCGGGGCCGGTTCACCGGCACAGAAGTGGGCGGAGCCGGTTCACACAGTTGCAAATTCAAACACAGGGCAGGAAGAGGAGCGAAGAATGTTCAGAATCTGCCCCAAAAACAAGAATACTGGGGGCAGGCTTGATCTCCATTAACTGCTGGAGATGACATCATTGGGTGTGTGGGGGGGGGGGGGGATGGGGGGTAAGATGCTCAGGAGTTAAAGCAGACATGATGAGGAAGGAGAAGAAATCTGCTGCTGCAGATCTGCTCCGTCTCTGCTTTAAGCCTGAAGGAAACCTTTACTGGAGGAGCTCTATCAGCCTCCATCTCCTGGATCAATACCCATTAGACACGAGTGTGTGTGTGTGGGGTGGGGGGGGACATACAGGCTGCATCTAGGATGAATGGGGCTGAGTCATTAATGCATGCTCTGGATCATATTTCTATCTCCTGCTTGTCCGGTTCACTAAAAGCGCGCACACGCACGCACGCACACACACCCACCCACACACACACACACACACACACACAGACCACCCCTGTGACTGGCACCCGAACGTTCATTCAGAATCGGCCCCTAAAGTCCGGACTGCAGCTAAGCACCGTCAGCCCTCCCAGGTTAGGAGCCGGGTCAGTCTAAAGGGCTCCAGAACCAACGGGACGGGACAGGAGGGGTTGGGAACGGGACAGCAAATGCAGGAGAAACAGGCAAAGTTCGAGGGGTGGGGGGGGTTAGCCTGTGGCAAGACACTAAAAACTTTGCGTGTCAAAACAAGACTCCCAGGTCTGCCAGGAGGACGTTCCCAGGAACAAAGAGAGGCCGACACTCGAGCCTTCAATCCAGGAGGTGGATCGGTGTCGCTCGTCGCACGGCTCTGCGTTCCACGCGCGTGTGTGTGTTCACCATGAGAACCAGCTGTCTGAGCCCGAAGCCCCATCACAAACGCACACACACACACACACACACCAACACACCTCATAATCAGCGTTAAGTACAGCTCTCACACGGTGTGTGTGTCGTATGTGGAGCACCCAAAAACACGCGCTCCGACTCTCATCTTCATAAAAACAGCAAATGAAGCTGCTTTTCCGCACAGTTTGGGCGGGAATACTCGGAGCAGCGGCCATCCAAGCCTGGAGATGTCCAGCGAGCGCCGTGGTTGCTGCACTAATCTCACTTCTCCACGGGCTTAAAGGTCGTCTAAAGCCTCTTAAAACCAGCCCAGGTTCCGAGTCACCCAGGAGAGGGAAGCGGGATTGGACAGTTAAGCACCAAGAATCCCCAAACTGTTAGATACACCGCAAATAATCCCAATTTCCAACCCGCCAAAGCTGTTCACCTCGGTCAAAACACGTCGCAACGTGACCCGGAAGGTCCAAAAAAAGAAAAGAAAAGAGGAAGCGGGTCTCACTCGTCCGAACGATGAAGGAACTAGGGTGAAGAATAGATGACGATCAAACAGCAAAAGTTAAACAACAGCTGACGAACTTGAGCTGATAGCTGGAGGCATATGGTGCATAAATATTTTAATAACGGGGCCAGGAAGCAGCGGCGCTCCAGCTGTGCACCATCAACAAAAACACACAAGCCTCAGCGCTCTCCAGAAGAGGAAGCCATCACATCGGCTCAATACCCACACCGAAACTTCCCTGTGTGCTTATTAGCTCGCTAGACACAAAACCACAGGAGCCAGGGGCTGGATGTCAATGCGCTGCATTCTGCTGCGTGTTTACACCCCAAATCTCAGTTTTAACCACAACCACCCCACAGCCCCTGACTTGTCTTCACAACAGCGTGCAATTTATTGTTTAAGTACCAGGAGCTTATGCAATGAGTTTAAGACTGGTGCGGAAAGGGAGATGTGGCTTTATTGGACACGGGGCTGCTGAAGCTGGATGCAGACACTGGGCTGAACTGGAGCTTATCTCCAATAAGTGGACGTCATAAACACTCCAGCGATGCAAGGTGCAAGAGCCACAAGGGCCAGACACGTATCCCTGGATGAATATCTAATTCGGATGAATAAATGCAACTTCTGGCCACGTAAAGTCGTGCTGCCCCCCCCTTCTGATGTCAGTTTATGAGCCTTTGTTGCAGCCTATGGATTATCTGTAGGCCCGTGTTGTGACTGCTGGTTAATTAGCCTACTTGGCTAAAGCATTCTGCTGCTTTTATCAGTGGAAATTGTGCAAATGCTACTTCGTTGAGTTAGGAGATACCTGTCCGCGTATTCCGGGTAATAACAACCACTGATAGATGAGGGTATTGGCAACAAACAACCTTGTCGGCCTTAATATTACTGAACTAGCTTAACCTGTGCACACCCAGGCTGTGTGCCACGCCATGTATTGTTTACATAGCCTCCACAGTTGTGCTTTTTTTGTAGATAGTACAAAGAAAGGCAGCTAAACGACAAAAAAAATAGTAGCAAATTTAACGCCGAGTCACCTTAAACTTGGTCTCGGTACATATATCGAGAAGCTAGGAAGATACACGCCAGGTTTGACAACTCTAATGGAAGCTAGCGATGCTAAGCTAGCTGGCTTTGACTAGCTATCGATTCATCAAACCAGGTCCAAGATTCAATAGCTTTCTGGCTAACACTTGGAACTGGGTTAACGCATTATCGGACAGCCCTGACCCGCTTTATTCCGGGAAAAATGGCACATTATCACTTAAAATGTGCCGGG
Organism: Takifugu flavidus; assembly: GCF_003711565.1. Classification (NCBI taxonomy): domain Eukaryota; kingdom Metazoa; phylum Chordata; class Actinopteri; order Tetraodontiformes; family Tetraodontidae; genus Takifugu; species Takifugu flavidus. The sequence goes on from NC_079540.1 coordinate 4,652,173, forward strand.
ATATATCATGAAACCCAGCTTTAACTGTATATAGTTTTTAAATGTTATATATGTTTTAAATGTTATAAAAATAAAGCACTTTCGCCTAAGTCCACTGGGCTTTGTGGAAAGCAAGTACATGTGGTTCCCCTGGTTTCAGACTCTTTTGGATCAATTTGTTTCACACATTATGACATTCACATGTCCTGTGACGGTGACATTAAAACCCAGTTTATGCGGCGCTAGTGAGGAGGGAAAAGGCAATAATATTCATGCACATGTATGCTAGTTAGCCGAGGCAGCGATAGCTGTCTGATGATGGAACCCTGCAAATTAGCTCTCCTGCTAAGGTTGCCTGGCTACAATCTAGGTTCCTTAACTGATGTAGTCGTTGAACAAAATGTATCCAGTCACCTCATTTCCGGAGATTCATCACAATATTTGTGATTTCCGTCTGTCGTATCATTTAACTGTAACGATAGTTAGAACATTTATCGGCGAAACCCTCCTGTATCCTTCACTAGGAGCCCCACAAACATTCATGAGTGACGGGAGCAATGTCACTTAACCGGGGGGGCAGCTATCGCTGGAGCGCAGCCCGACCCCGCTCACCCATTTTCGGGCTTACCTGTCTTAAAGAACGCCGCTACGTCGCCGGCGTCCTTCGTCGTCGTCTCCTCCGCTCCTTCCCCGGAGCTCATGGCTGCCAAAACCCGAACCTTGAGCTCAACGCCTCGCGTAAGGAAAACCGAAAAATGGCCACAAAGGTGTCAAAAAAACCCCACTTTTATCCCGACAAAAGCGCCATAGCGGCCGGTTAGGGTGACTGGGCGACACTAGCAGAGCCACCTGCGAGCCTCCATCTTGGGGTAGCGACGCTGAGAGAGCCGGGGGCCACCGGGTTCCTCCTCGGAGTGGAGCCGAGGGGAGAGTGAGTGCGTGCGGCGGGCGGGAGGGGCCGGGTCGCTGCTCGGTGAGACTCCGTCAGCGTTCGGAAATGAGCAGACGGTGGGTCATCAAACACCGACGGCTGGTCACCGAGTCCACGCATGCTCGTCTGTCCGAATATGGGACATTTATGAGCGGTGAGCAATGGAAACTATTATGTTACAAGAAAAGCAGCAGAATGACAACTTTTAGAGCATTTGTGCACCCCCCCCCCCCCCTCCCCAATCCAATAAACCGGCTTATTAGACGGATTTTTGTGATGATTCACTTGAAAAGTCGAATATTTTTTACAAAAACAGAGCGAGGAACAGATGATATTACTCTTTTTCTGCAGTTTGGGGTCTGAACTGTTCCACTGATGCCATCTGCTGCTGCATAAAGGCCATAAAATTAGGATTCTGTCCAAGTAGAACAGTGTGCCTGGTTTATTCCCGTTTTATCTTGTCTTTAAACTTTGCAAAAACGAGATGAATCGTGAAAATCACACCTAATTTGGAAGAACAGGTTGAAAACACAGTTTTCACCATCGCGTTTTGCGCATGTCAGCTTGTTTTAGACATGCTTTCCATCATAGAAAATAACTCACCTCGTTGAAAAGGATGACGCACATACAGCACCTAATGGTTAAAAACATGTTTTGTAATCTGTTTTAATGTGTGGGATTTTGAAGTCACATTCAGCCATGATTATTTAATGTCAACTACAAATTTTACATAAATGAACACTGGCATGAACACTGTTATTTTGTCAAAATTTGTTTTGTTGAGCTAAACTACTACTACCAATAATAATAATAATTATATCCCGTTAAAATAACCAATTTTAGTCTATCTTATGTATTCTACAAATTAAAATAGATGTTCTACTACTCCATGTGACCAGTAGAGGGAGATGTGATATCAGTAATAAACCATTTTTTCCCCAATAAACTTTGTTTTGACTGTCTTGTTTCAGATCAACTAGAAGTTTTACGACCTTTAACCTGTTTAAAGGGTGTTCTAGTTTACAGTGAGATTTGCTTCTTCCTCCTCCACGCCACTTTAAATACTATGAAACATCGAAATCTGTGACATTTAACGCCGCTTTAATAAAACACCGTCTGTAAAATACTGGGGGCACCGCTCTTATCTGCCTTTAATAACACGGGGCCACTGAATAACTGACTCCTGCCTTCAGGTGGTTTCATCCCCACGGTGACTCCTGCCAAGCAGCAATATCCATCCCTCTGAAATGTCAGTAGTAATTACAGCTGCCGCAGTATTAAAGAAAGCAGGTGCCGATCACGTCCCTCCTCTCACACACCCTAAAGCTCTTTCTGGCCACTGTTGCTGGAAACATCTGCAATATGGGGCCACTTTCTTTTCTTCCCAGACCGTAAATTTCATTCCAGCACAGCAGGTTAGATTAAAAAAAAAAAAAATCAGCTGCGAGCCGGACAAAATGTTTTACGCAAAATATCAAATAAATAATGAAATCCGCTATATTCGTTAACCTTACGTAATATTAATCGGACTCAATCAATATTACATCCACAGAGTTATATTTTGGGGGTATTTTACCTTACGTGATGCTCACATTTGACCTTTTATTTTTCCAAGTACCGGTACGTAAACACACCACAGACGAATCAGCGTCGGGATCTCGCCGTATCCTAGCAACCACCTACGCCTGCGATGGAGTTGTCGCCGTGGAGAGCGAATCCCAGACCTCCTGGACTCCCTACTACCTACTGCAGTCAGCAATTTTGGGACAAGTTTAAACACATGCAGACTAAACTGGTCTGAGACTCTATATTGACCCCTTGGGGTGAGTGAATGGTGTGTGTCCTGTCCCGGTGTCCTCATGGTGGCCTGTCCCGGTGACCTGTCCCGCTTTGTTCCTGACTAGGACAGCCTAACAGAAGGTTACCAAAGTATTCTGTGCAGCGTCTGACTTAATTTAAAACCTTTTTTGTTACTGTGGCAGAAGAAAAAGAGGATTAAGAGGAGAAAAAAGAAGAAGAGCATTGACATTCAGTAATGGGGATAAATACCATTTGGGCTCCTTGAATGGTAGCTTTAGAACATTCCAAATCCACTCTTTTATTAGACAAACATTAACTTTGCTGAAGTGGTAGCTGTCATTAAAGCCAAACTCTTCATTCTGGGAGACTTTGTTGCGCATTTTAAACAGTTACTCATTAAAACGGTCACATGAAGGGGAAAAAAAGCCTGAATGGATTTTATTTATTAATTTATTCGCGACTGTCGCCCACATGGTCATGTTAGTGTAAATAACACCTTCTCCCGCTGATTCTGGAACGGTTCAGACTTTACGAGCTATAAATAGGCAAAACGGCAGAGAAATTTAATCTAGGCCAGCGAGTGTTTTGAATTCAGAAGCATTTCTCAGCCCGTTAACAGCTTTCTTTCTTCTTTTTTTTAAATCACGTGGTGGCAAAACTCTGTCTTCAACTTTACATTATTGGTTTATGTCTCCCTCTGAAGCCGTTTCATCAGTATGAAGAACTGTTCAGGTCAGGAAAAGGAGCACACAGTGAGTTTATGGCACACACACACAGTTACCTGAGTGGATGACTGATTCCTGCTCAAGATGAATATTTCTGTTATTTATTTTCCCACACTGTTGTTATAACCACACCACTCCTGTTGAAGAGTTACCAGGGCAACAGCTAAGCTTTGGTTATAACTGTGTGTCAAGTCCATAACCAGTTAACATACTGGAAATCGAAATTTGTGGTCCCAGAAGTTCAGTCTTGTACCAGAAAGGTGTCAAATCCAACAACATCCTCGGTGACCGGTGGCCCCTCCTCAGGAGAACTCCAGAACGGTTCCTGTTTGCTCCTCTTCAGAACACAAACTCAAAATTCTCTCTGAAACGGTTCTTGCAATTGTTGTTGTTGGTAATAACATATTTAGAGAGACACTTTTAACAAGATTAAAGGATGACAAGGGAGAGATGAAGGTACTTTTTAGCTTGTGCAGGACGGGTTGAGCGCCCCCTACTGGAAGATTTGTTTAACACCCACACCAATTGAGTTTACATCAATTTAAAAAAGAAACAACAAGTTTCCTGTTCCTTTTATATTCATTATCAAAATGCAGACTTACACTATCTATAAACAAATATTTAATGAATAACAAAATGGCGGCAGTGAACAGTTACACACATTACTCTGTCGTTTTCAAAAGACAAACTTCTACATTCCTATTGAATCCTGAGTCCACCTACACCATAGTGGGACACAAACACAGCTCTAAAGCTATAAATACGATTCACAGGTTTTTGGCAAACTACCCATCGCACTAGCGGCTTGTTGGCATCAGCTGCTCTATATGACAATAAACTATTGTAACATCCATTTCCAACAAAATGGAAAAGAAAACTGGCCTGCAGATATAAAAACAGCTTGACAGGCAGCTCAGTTTGCTGGAGTTTAAGGCTCCGAAGCACTGCAACGCCGGCATGGCTAATTAGCTCCACACCACAACTATTGTACGGATGGGTGACAGGGGTCCTTGAGAGCCGCACTAATTTAACAAGCCTCCATTCAGTCAGGCACTCGTTTAGACAGCCAAGAGGCTCCTTGGAGGCGCAGTCCTTGGAACAACAATGCAGCGAAGGACCATTTTAGCGACTAAAAGGACAGGGTGGTTCTTCACAGTCATTTATCCATTGTTCTGCTGGCTTCTGGTAATGGATTTAAGACAGAGGGCACGATGACGCTTGATCCTCAAGTGTCAGCGTTCGTCCAACGGTGACATCAAGGCATCACGGTCCCTTGTGATAGAGATCGGGTCATCTCTGTGTGAACAAAGTAGGTCTTAAGCTCCCCTTTGCCTTTCACGTTGATGATGCCGCGACATGAGCACAGGTACCCGAGGGAACTTAAGATTCGACTTGTCTCCTCTGTCACCTGTGGAGAAATCCACATGAGTGCACCTACCGAGAGTCAATGCCGTCCCCCTGTATCTTTATTACACACCTGTATTTTCCCCAACACCCCGGTGGTCTCCATTCGGCTGGCCACGTTCACGCTGTTGCCCCAGATGTCGTACTGGGGCTTCTGTGCGCCGATCACACCCGCGATCACTGGCCCATGGTTTATCCCTGACAGGAAGTGGCAAATCACACCTCACTCTCAATAAAAGTCAGAGTCGGCTGCTTTAACTCGCAAATACCGAATGTTCTCACCAATCCTGAGCCTGAAGTCGTTGAAGGAGTGCTTGTTGATGACGTCAAGCTTCCCCACGAGTGCGAAAGCGAACTCCACCATCGTGCCAATGTGCATGTACTGTCTGTCATGTTCCTGAGGGACGTGCAGAAATGAGCCCCATCCGACCCACGTGCTCACCTTGTTATTAACTTTACAGTTGTTATAACTAAATGGTGTGGCTGTGAATGGATTTATCGTAAAAAATAAAGTGTGAGGAATGAAAAGTGTTTATCGACATGCCTCTTGTTGCAAAAATACCCCCCAAACCCCCACCCAAAGGTCTACCTGAGCACAGTCTGGTCCAGGGGTCACGTTGAGCCCAGTCGCGGCCATATAGGTGCTGCCGATGGTCTTGATCTTCTCCACCCCGCTGAATTTAGGTTTGGACAGCAGCTGAGGGCAAATGAAACAAATGCCGTTAAACTAAAGAGACAGAATGCTCAATTTCAGGACCCAAATAATTTAATGTATGATAATGTGTCAAATATATAACGACTTGTTTGATGAGGATATGAGGATATGCTTGTTGTTTAGTAAAGTAATGATACTTAAAGATTTCACGTGATTACAGAACTGTGCATGATTTATGATTTGATGATTTAACAAAATCCAGCAGGGATTTATTGGGTTAAAACAGTGAAATGATCTCAGCTACCTCATCAAAGTCCGCTATGATCTCATTGAGCAGACGGAGACACTCCAGTCCTTCCTTATTGACATCGGACTCTGTGTAAAACTCTTTAAAATCCGGGATGGAGGCGAACATCACACACACCGACTCGTAGGACTGGTGATAAAGGTCCTGATAACAAACAACAGGGAGATAACAGCAGGGCGCGTTGTAGCGAAGGAAAGCAAAGGTCTGCGGCTTCGGAAGAACTCGAGAAGATCTATGAACTGAACGGTGACACTGAGTCTAAAAATACATACGACGAAAGTTTAATCATCTCTGCGAGGGGGTCACTGCAGCAGGGAAAAAGTAATTGGATTCAGAGAGTGAAACAGATGTAAGAATAGAGGAAATGAGGGTAGAGAGTGCAACCAAAGGTTTACAGCACTGGAGAGGGTTACAGAGATGAGCAGTGAGTGGAAAGTATGCTCGGGAAACAGGCGGAACCGTGCGTGGGGGTGACGTCATGCATCAGCAGACAGTCGACGGGCCATAGACAGACAAAGAAAAATCGCTGGAATGCACCTCGTTCTTCCAGTTGCGGCCCAGAAAGTGCTCGGCCACGTGGGCGGGTAGGACGTTTTCCAGCAGGACCCGGTTGAGGTTCTCCATGGTTTCGATCTCCTCGCACTCCCTCTTGAACTTGTCCCGCCACAGGAAGTCCAACCGACAGTAATACTCATTCTGTTACAGGAGGACACGGAGTAAAGGGTCAGTCACAGAGAGCTGAGGTGTTCAGGACGCAACCTATAGCCCTGTGCATTAAAACTATATATACAGGGCTTTAAAAACACACATCAGTGTCTTGAAATCTATCCCAAATGTGCAGGGATCCAGGGGTGGTCATGTGACCACGCCATTATGTTGGCATGTATTCTTCTGGGCTGCCGCTACCTGTGCGTGCATATTGATGGGAGCGCTATATTCCGTGCATGTGCTTTGCTTCCTACGTGATGAATGTGTGCGATTAATATCATTGCCCTAGAGATTACCAAAGCCATGCCATGGGTTAAGCAGCGCAGCCTCTCACATTCTGTGCTGTATTGTCGAAAAGCTGAGGTGCAAAGAGAAATAATTTGGAGCATTTGTGCGGTGCATAAATTGTGCACTTCAACTTTGAGCACTTGTTTGGAGAGGGAGGGGAGCAGAAAGTGGGCCGGAGGAAACACGGCTCATTCAGATGCTGTTTAAAAAAAACAAACAGTACAGAAGCCTCCGGAATCCATCTCAGGTTTGTTCTTCAGGGAACGTTAGCGGCGGCCTGCTTTTCCTAAAACGGTTTCTCCCCCCCGTGCATTTCTTAAAATGCAGCCGCCAAGGTCAAAGATAGGTTGCACGTAAATATAGCAGGCTGAACTGGTGTAAGATGGAGTCTTCCAACTGTGCGGCTCACTCTGCCTTTGACGATAATTGATAAATTAATTTCCACCCATCAGCGTCGGGGCGAAGATTCGATGAGACTGTAATAAGAGCGCAGCTGACAGTAACAATATGACAGTAACAAGTTTACTGCTGCTGTTATGTTTCAAGAACACCTCCCCCCGGCCTCCCTTCACTTGGTAATGACCCAGAATGAGACTGATAGCAGAGCCCCACTTTCACCAGCAGATTCTCCTGGGGGAGTGTTCTGTCCCCAACATCTGCTTTGGGGCTCAGATGATGAATGGGAGCCCCCTAAAAACAGAAAAGGCACCAGATCTGTGTCAGTGGGGATGAAGAGGGGAGGGTGGACAGAGAAGAGACGGAGGAGGCGCCCCAGCTGACGAAGATGACCCGGTTCTACTGTAGAGTGCCTCAGCCACCCAACCAAGCTTACACTGATGTTCAAAAGAATATACAGTATTATTTTTGTAGGATGGGAGAAAACATGGTGGAAAATAAAATATGCCGCAGTACAAAGGCTGCCACCGACCTGTCGGGCCAGTACCAGCAGAGTGATGAAGAAGATGAAGAGATTCACCGAGCCCATCGTCTTCAGATCCTTCAGCACTCCGGGTCTGCGTGGAGAAAGGCGAGATCACGCAGACGCAGTCAGAGAACTAATTTATTCTGGTTTTACTGTCCAGGATGATTTTAAATGTGGAAAGTTTTTCTTTTACAGCCTCATTTGGGCCTTAATGCAGAGTTGGTCGTGCTGAGCTATTTTTCAAGGTAATATAGTGTGAATTGGTGGGTCCTGCCTGGAAACAAACTTGAAACTATTCTCACGTCCAGCACTTTGCCGACGGAACAGAAATACCAAGATAAAAAACTTTTTTTTTCTTTTTTCTTCAGGCGCTGCAGAATTTTTTCACATAATGGGATTTTTTGCCCCTTTTCCCCAACACTTGCTGTCAGTCACAGGCATTGAATGAATTCAGCTCCACTCTGAGGCGTCTCGCTCTGCCACTCCATCGGCCTCCCCTCAGCAGCGCACGTCACAAAGGCTCCGCCTACCTCGGGTCCGCGGCCTTGACCTTAATTCAAACTAGCAACCGTTGTGCAGATACCTGTCCAGCGCCTCCGCGGGGTAGAGCGCTTTGCTGAAGTCGTCCAGCAACGAGGAGTGTGTGTAGAGGATGATGACGTTGTAAATCACCACGGCGACCAGCATCACCACCATCTTCAGCTCGTAGTTGATCCTCAGGAACACTGAGCACGACACCAGGCCCAATATACAGCAGTAGATGAAGTACTGGAGATGATGAACAGTGTACAGAACAATTAAATACCCTTATCCGAGTGTTCTACTTAGTATAACTATTTAAATAAAATCCCCAAAGACCAATATTGGAACTTCTCATAACCCCTCGACCTATGCAAATATTCATGTTCAAATACATTAATTGCCAGGAAATTACTGGCAAGTGTATTTAATGAGATACTTTGGCGGTTTTAATAAGTAATTTAAATAATTTTCAATAACTGCCGTCACTATTTTATTCATGTATGAGCTCTGGGCTCGTTGGAGCCCTGCTGTGTCTTTGAGCTTCATGAATTCTTAAACACAGCACATCTGTTATTCATTAATGTCTAAAATAAAATTTGGATCCTGTTGAGGATACTTCGTTCAGCTGTATTGATGCAAAGCCTCACAATTAACCGGGTTTCGTGGGTTTACGAGTGTTTATATGACACATAAGTATTCATTTCTGCACTCACGGGCAGGTAAAACTTGATTTCTGCCGTGTTTTCATCCTCGTAGTCCAACAGGCTGGTGTTCGTTAGATTCGTAGGGGGAGTAGATATCAGGACCTCAGGTGGGAACGCTGTCAGGACCTCGGTCGTAGGTCCTCCGGGATCCTCCACGAAAAACTAGCAAACAAAAACCAGATTTTTAACAGCTCCGGGCAACAGCCTTATTTTTGACTTCCTCCTCACCATATTTAGGACCGCCATCACCAATATGAGGGCCGTGGTCGTCATGGTGAGGACCAGCCGCAGCCAGGGGTTATTGGTGACTATAATGGGGGAAGACGTAGGGAACCAGGCGAGGGGGCAAAAGGACCTTTTCCATCCCTGCTGAGGATGCAACATTGCAGAATGAGACAGGAAAAGGAGAAAGGAGGGGGAAGAAAATGCACATAATGATGCTATAAAAAACAGAGATGGACCTAATTGGTGTATAAATATGATGTACGGTTGAGAGTTCAAGGGATGGGGAAGGTTTATCGGTAACTCTTTATCACTGTGTCACACCTATTGGTAGATAAAACACTCTCAGGAGGCCATAAAATGGCTCTTAGGAAGGAAATCAGTTATTGATTACCCAGTAAACCCTTGCGACATGTGTCTGCCAGTGGCAGAAAGCAGAGGGATGATGAAGGATGGAAGGAAGATGCTCTCTAAACCTCATCTGTCTTTGTGAAACAACCAAACTCTGATGAGGTGCGCCGCAGCTCTGTGTTCCAGTGGTGTGCACCCGGAGCCTAATCACCTATAATGACTGCATTTACTCTTCGCTGTGACCATCCTTCTGTGTTCCACCTCCGTTATCTGATGTCCCCTGTGCTTCAGTAAATTGATATATGAACTCTCGTTGTCATGTTGTGAAGAAAGGCCAGAACACAACATGTGTTCTGCTCTGTATATATTGTTACTAACACAATAAATATACTGTAAAATCCACAGCCTGAGATTCTTTTCAGTCACACCTCCCTGTATGGAAAATAAAGTACTCACTCGGGGACCCCTGGTTACTTATTTATATGATACGTGTGAGATCTCGTCTTACTGTCTACCTGAGGAATCCAATGAAACCCACCAGAATGTGATCGACGAAGCAAAGGAGCAGGATCAGAGCCAGCAGAATGAATGCCAGGCCAAAGGAGATCCCTAGCACAGCAGTTCTACAACACACACACACACACACACACACACACACACACACAAAAGGAAGCATGTAAATCTTCTCACCACGTTGGCCCTCTGCCACGCAAGGCAATAAATGTAATGAACGCTCAAATGTATTCGACCGGTAATCTCTTTACATTAAGCCAGCATAACTATGCATTGTGGGCTGGGGGGTGGGGGGGGCTGTTTCATAATGCAGTTTGCTCATTTCACACAAAAACGCAGCGCGGAGGGTTGAATTTTTTGCCAATGTCACGTCTAAACGAAAGCTGCGACGGAGGAACGACACAAAAAGGGAGAGGGACGTGTTTTAGATAATCAATGTCCTCTCAGATGCTGAATTACACCTTTGCCTCCCAGAGGCAGCAAATTAGCATAATTGCACCCCAGAGACAGCGCACGCTGATCATAGACGCGCAACCCCGTTCGATCGTCTCTCTTGGCGTTCTTGCCTTTCGCGACCCGCCACCTACTTAACGCCACCGCGGCCCCATTGACGAGCCAGCTGGTGTCAAGTGCTTTTTGCAGGTCGCTGTGCAGGTAGAGCGCTCCGAGAGTAGAGGTGCTCCACAGTCTAAATGTGGTCGTGATTGGGTGCAGACTTACTTGGGCAAGACGAGGACCTGCACGATGAATATGCAGCAGAATATGAGGCAGGCGCAGGTGACGTAGTACTTGAATGCCGGGAGCGTTGTTGATCTGTACTGTTGGGGAAAAAGAGGAGAAGCTGGTAAAAGGCTGCAAGAGTTTGAGGTTGTGACGTGACTATAGGCGATCTATACGGCTGTGAGGACTTCCTAATGACTCCTGTCTGACAGCTATACAGTCCCATTGATTCACGACCCGAAACAATGCGATTTAGTGATTTGTATGCGCTGGCTTACCTCTTTTTCCAGCGCTTTGTTGTGAAAGAACAATGAGATCCTCTGGATGTCCTCTGATTTAAGCCACTGTCTAAGTGCAGGAGAGGGAAAACAAAGAACTAGTCAAATCTGGTCTGGTCTGACCACAATTTTGTATGTCGAAAGTGAAAGAAATGCAGCTTATTCATGTGCAAATTGTAGCTATACAGCACTGCTGGAATATATGTGTTTCCATTGAGTTAATTGATGCAATTGATGTGTCCATCAAATCACAAAACCAGTTGCCTGGCAGCAAGTTTTTAAATAGATGGAAGGAAAATCTCGAGGAGAAAATTGCCTTTTGATGCAAAACGGCGTTCTGAAACATGAATTTAAAGTTTTAACAGCTTGGGATGGAAGAGTTTAGGGCCAGACTCACTTCTGGGAGTTGATGCCATCAATGGTGCGAATCATCCGCTCATTGAGTTCCTCCTCAAACCTCCTCCTTTGCGATTTGGACCTGAAGCGGAGAGGCAGCGGAGGACAGACGCACGTGGGTCAGTGCGAAGAGACGCTGAATCTGCAGCCACCGCGGCGTCCAAACTCACCTTTCTCTCCTCTGGAAGTGGTACTGACCCATTGGCACATCCTTGGAAAGGCAACAGATCATTCAGAAACCTGCCTGGCCGTGCAGGTGTGTGTTCTCTTTGCGTTACACTGACCGTGGTGTTGATCTTGCCATTATCGGTGGTCATGCTGTCCCGATGGTGCAGGTTGGCGAAAGGCTTGGCGGCGCCCCAGGACTCCAGGTAGCGGGTCATTCGGACCGACGCCCTCATCTTCCCGCTGTCCAGAGACGGCCGAGAGCGCAAACACAGCAGAGGGCTGTGCCTCTCTGTCTGGAAAGACAATAATAGGGCAAAACTAAGGACAATAATTTATGTATTCACACGACAACAGTGAACCAGGTGTTGAGTTCCGGTAAGAGACCGCTGAGTTTCTAAATCTTTGATTTTTGGTGCTAAACCCACTCTCTAAATCAGAGTGATTTAACGTCCATCTCAGCTCAATTTAGCTGGAAACATCAACCTCGCAATAACTGAAAGTACCATTATTATTTACAAAGGCTGTACAATTTATCATAAAGTAGTTAAAAGCTCAGAATGTCTGAGCGATAAATCCAAGTGCAGGAGGCTGCACCTATTTAATAAAGTATGTGACAAGAAAACATAATGATGAAGCACTCTGGTGCCGCAGAGATGCTCTGGGCCTAAGAAGACATGTTTTTTTTGTCCACAGAGCTTTGAATAGTCACGTTTGTCAACATAAATATTGTGGGAAACTTTGTGGGGAAAACAAAGGGACACGAGTCTGTCGCACGTGTTCAGCGGCTGATAATCGACCGACCGAAAGCGCCGCGCCCTGCACAGACGTGGTCAGCGACGCCGGTGTTGGTTTCCCGTCGCCCCCCTTGAATCTGACAGTTGACACTCAGCGATAATGACAGTGGACGTGGCGCCTCCTGTGACCCGAGCTCCGCGTTTGGCCTTTATGGACGCGGGGCATTGTTGAAAATGTCACTGAGCACCTGCAGCCTTTTCCAAAACATCTGATCAAAAACAAGAAATAAAGGATATGGATCCGTATCTCCGCACCTCTGCAGCCTCCATCCGGAGCCAAACGCACCCTGTGTTTGTTTTTAACAAGTACAAAAGGATGAACCCCATATTCTCCACTGTCTCAGGCAAAGGTGTTTAATCTCAAAAGGATCCCAATTTAATCACCTAGATGTTCATTTCACATCTACAGTAAGAATGTTGGTTTGGTTAATTACACCGGAGTTGTACGGAGCAAAAGTAAATTAGGTCCCTCTATTCAATGCAGCTTAGCCTTCGTGAATGGAAAGGAGGGAAAACAACAACTACAACAGAAAAGGATCCTTGCAGATCATTCCCTGCTGAAAGCATTGTGGTCGCGGCATGAATTTACTGTATTTTCCTGCAAGATTCAGAAACGGAGCCACTAATCCTTGACCTCGGAGGAGAGAACTGCAAAGGCGGAGAGAAGCCAAACAAAACAGGGCTGTTTTGGAGGAATCAACGTTGAAAATAACGCTGAAAATCTGGCCGTAATTCTTCTGAGCAGAGATGCTCCCGAGACCCTCGAGCGCCCCCGAAGTGCAAGCGAACGCTGAACGTGCAGGAAGCCTGGGGGAGGTCTTATGGCAGATATTTTCAGAGATGGATGCATCTTAGCCAAGCGATGGAGAGGATTACAGGGAAGCAGAGGATGGTTAAGGATGATTTTAGGTTTCCCGAGGCAAGAAAAACACTGACTGGCTCCCGATGCCATCCTACTTAGAGATGCTCATAAAAGAGGCAGATGTTTTTAACATCCTTTACCGGCCGCTCGTGTCCCCGTTTGACCAGGCGTTAAGGTGGTTCTGCAGACTGACCAAACGCTGGGAGAACCTGTTGACACGGATGGAACTGTTGAGCTGCCTATTCCAGGCAGAAGGAGTGGGATATGCTGTTATTTGCTTATTTTTTTATTTATTTGAAACCTGACCTGCCCACTGAAAGACTGCTAAATCAGTGCTGCTGAAAATATGTTGCACTGCATCATCATCTAAAACAGGACATGTCCAAAACATATTCTATTGTGAGAAGTTTCTGCTGCGGTGGTGCGGCTGTTTCAAGGAGGATATTAAAAATCTTCCCACAGCTACAATTGGGATCCCCCCCTCCCCCCCACCACCACCACCACCAGGGAACCAACCCAGTTCCCAGTGAGGGACTTGTTGGGTTGTAAAATCTTGCCTCACCTTAGGGTTAACGACCAGGAAGGTGACCACCCTGTGTTCTTTCAGGTAGCTGTCTCGGCTCTGTCCGTCTCCAGGCTCCACCTTGTACGAGCCGTTCAGATGTTCCAGCGTCACTGAGGAGATGTGGACCCTCCTGGAGGGACAAAGAGAGGATGGAGAGGTTCCTAAATTGCCATCACACGGGCCGGAAACAGATGGGATTCCTTTCATTTGGCTACAGCCTTTCAGCAGGCCGAAGTGGAGACAAACCATTAGCATCCCACTGAGAGAATGCGGGGAGCTTATTTTCAGTGAAGCACACACGTAATGACCTGCCAATTTCTCCTTATTTGCCGCAGCGATAGAACGGCAGACCCGAAGGCTGCATAACAGCCGTGGAGGTAATGGGTCAAAGGAGCTTTCTGGAATCTGGCCTGACCACAGAACTGCCCGGGCCACTGTAACGATGCAGAAAATGAGTCCAGCTCCAGCTCACAGCTCAGCACGATAATCAGAAAACCTTTATCGCCACGTTACCGCGGCGTTATAAAATGGGGAAATTAAGACCAAGCGGACCTGAATCTGGAGGTAAAGGCACTGTCGGGACTCACTGGTGTCTGATTTACAGCTTGCAAATGAGAACTTCATTTAATGTTAAATGTTGAGCGAGCAGGCGGCGCTAGTCAACTACGACAGTGCACTTCCTGCCAGGTTTGCAGGACGCAGCCGTACCCGGGAACGCCTCCTGCCTCCATGTGGTTGGCCAGCGTCACGTCGTGCGACCACACGTCGTACTGCCACTTGCGAAGGCCGATCACGCCGCACAGGACGTTGCCGGAATGGACGCCGACACGCATGTTGATGTCGACTCCGGTGGCATCCCGGACCTTTCTGTGGGGGGGTTGGGGGAGGGGCCACACAGTAGAGGGTTGATTTACAAGGGGCGCTTGGTCATTTTGGAATATTTTAATAGTGCGTGCCACTGTCATCCATCGTTAGCTTGTTTTTGAAGAGACACTCGCTAAAGCACAGAGTGAGAAGAACACAACAACAGACGGCTTCTCATCGTCTACTTGCGATTAAAGGTCAGCGGTGGCAAGTAAACATATCACTCTATGAAACGGATGTGTGTACATCCAGTGTGTGAGTTTCACACATGGGAGACATGGCGAGAGAGAGAGAGAGAGAGAGAGAGAGAGAGGGGCTAAAAGAGAGAATTCAGTTCAGTTTGTCCACTTCATCTGTGTGCCAGGTGTGTGTGTGTGTGTGTGTGTGTGTGTGTGTGTGTTTGAACTAAGCGAAGGAAAAGAAACATCTCTGGTATTCTTTTACTTGATAGCCTCACACATATCCAATCCCATCTTCACACAGTTCCTGGCGTGGTGGGGCAGGGACTCCGGCAGACCAGACACGCAGTAGTAACAATCTCCCAGGATCTTGATGCGCATGCACTCGTTTTCCTTAACGAGGAGGTCAGAAAATAGAAAAGGGGTGAGTGTACATTTGTCCTGAAGCGCCAACATGTTCTGGTACGTGATCTCACCTCCTCACACAGCCACATCCATGAAACCCAAAATCATACACCCACGCAGCTAACGCATTAGTTCTTTTCCCTCTTGTGGGATGCGCAGCGGCTCTTTGCCACGTTGGTTTATGTAACGGCGGCTCCGTCAGGCGGAAGGGCAGAGCTGCCGGGCGAAAAAGCCGAGAGAGGGTGACTCAACTGTTTACACCTGCAGCGGAGGACCCACGGGACCAGGAGACCGGCCCACACTGCGAAACCCGCAGCTGTAAACGAGAACAGCGCTCTGGGAAGGTGCGGAACCAAGGCCGGCACTGGCCACGGGGCACGCCATGCCGTTATTTAAAGGCCAGGCATCATATGATAGAAGGCAGAACAGAGGCTCGGCACATTGGCTTGGTTATTTCTTGGTCATTCTCTAATATCTGAAGTTTCTATTGGAGGAAATGCGACTTTTTTGTCATCGCATCAACCTGATGTTTTTCTCTGATATTTGACTCCCTGAAAACCTGCATGTCACGCAAAATGTGCCAAATTCTTTAATATATCATAAAAAAATCCACTTTTTCTGAGGTAATACTGCTACATGTAAATTTACAGTTTGTACATGGCACATACGTATGCACTATTTACACATTTATTAGAAAACAGATATATTATTATTAAAAAAATGCATTAATTAGTGACTTGTAACAAGGCCCATGGTCTTTATTACTATGTTAAATAGAGTAAAGTCTAAACCTGAGGACTGAATAAAGAACTCAGGGCAAGAACAGGGGTGGTGGTAGCTCAGTGTGTCGGGATCTGGGCTGAGAAGTGGAAGGTTCGAGCCCCAGTACAGACAAAACATGGAAGGTGTTCTGGTAGTAGGGGTAGGTGCAGGAACACCTTCAGAGCACTGCCGAGGTCCCTTTGAGCAAGGTCCCGAACCCACATATGCCACTGCAATGAAGTGGCGACTCATCCAGGGGTGGACCCTGCCTTCGCCTATACGCCCCCTCCCCGTGCCCCCCAAGGGGTTAAAGCGGCTAAAGAGACGAGGCACAAGAACAAATGTTTCATGGAGTTACCTTTGCGATCTGGTCAAACTTCCCGAAGAGTTCGTTCAGCGTGTGGACCAGTTCACCGGGAGAGCAGTCGCTGGCCAGCCTGGTGAATCCCACAATGTCGGCGTACAGAATACTGCACAGGAGCAGAGCAGAGCCTCGTCATGCAGCAAATCCTCATGCAGAAGGTGAGACTTGGTTAAATCGCTTCAATCCAATTTTGAAAACATTCTTTCCGTGCGTCTCTTAATGGTTAACAGACACTTAAATAGCAATGAGATGCAGCAGTTTTCCTTAAATCTGAGGTGGAATCTGGGGCAGAGCTGGTGCAGATTTGCCAAACGTCTTCGTGAATAACTTTCAAGTCATTTTTGCCGCGCTCGTTACTGCCGGAGCTCCCAGGGGGAAACACGAAGCCACCTTTTCATAGATGTCAGGTCTTTTATTATCGGGAATTTGCCCTCTTTGCTCGAACCCACTGAGTGAGAATTTATTACTGGAAAGATAATAGGAAGATTTATGCACGCAGACACACACATGCGCGCACACACACACACCTGGGACCTGTGCAAGATCGCATGAATATTGTTTTCCCTGTGAAGCGTCGGCCTGATTACTAACAGGTTTTTAAAGAGCTTCTCGAGGTTAGCTGGGATTTGTGAGCCCTACAAAGGTGGAGAACGCCATCAGCAGTAGAGGACGTGGACTCCTCTGCGCTTGGCGAAATGACCTCGGAGCGCAATCGAGGCGGATTAACTCTGAATTGAGTTGAATGAAGCACTGGAAAAAGAATGGGAGTATGCAGAGAGTATAGACAAAGAGGAGACGACGAGAAAAGCACTCGAGCAATCCAAACGCGACAGCGGGTAGAGAGGACGGCGGGAAAAAATGGGGGCGATAAAACACCGAGGTGAGAGGAGAAAATAACCTTAATTATGCTGGAGTGTGGCTAACGGGGGATAATGCAGCCTACCTGACATTGGTGTGTCGCTGCACGTACAGGTTGTGGAAGTTGTTGGTGCTCTCGGTTCGACCAAAGTTGGGGCCCTGCAGCCTCTGGATGATCTCGGCCTTCATCACCCGGGCTATGTGAGCCGGCAGTAAGGACAGCAGCAGACGCTCCTGGACAAAAGGACGCGCTTTTATGTCTCTGGGTGCAGGTTTTGCATCAAGCTATTGACTCTTTGCAGCAGCGACTTGATTTCAGATGCAGCCGGTGACAGGCTGACGCGCATTCCCTCCAGACCGCTTCAAACAACACGTGTTTTTGGGTAATGGAGTCAGTTGTCAGGGAGCACGAAAAGAGAAGGGGGAAGTGGGAAGGTAACGAAGGTCATCAGCTGCGTTGTCGATTTTTACAGGCTGTAATTTATCACCGCATTCAGATTTAGAATGAAGGCTTGTTTGAGGTAGTTTTGGCGCATGTGTGTGTTTGTGTGAGTGCATATCAGACTGAGCGGATGGCGGCCCGAGGGGGTGTGACTCATAAATGCGACTGACAGCAGAGAGGGTCATTACATTGTTCACACACCGCGGGCTCATTTCCTAAAACACGGCTGCAAATTAAGTAGAGGCAAGAGTAGGGGGCTAAAAATAGACTCCCCCCCTCCAACCACCACCACCACCACCACCTGCATTCAGGGTTTTTCACGCTGGGGGAAACATGAACAGCTCTCAGCCTGCAGAAACGTAGCTTTGCTAAACACTAACTAAAGGGTTTTCTTTTTTTTCAGCTGTGGAGAAAAATACACCACCAAATACATCACAACACACAAGCAGAGCCCTACAATTACTGCAGAGATGGCTATTAATTTTTAATTTCATGTGTCATTTCCTTGGTTGTGTAGATCGCTAATGCCAGGTTAGATGCTAATGTCAAGCAAATGTCACCGCATGTCTCTTGACACAGCTGACTGACCGTCTGCACACAGTTGACAAAACTGCAAATATTCTCATAATTACACTAAACGGAACCATTCGGGGATGGAGTGGTTACGATGTTTTAAATGGTTGCAAAGAACAATACACTCAGCAGCGAAAGGCGTAAAATAGAAAGAACGCAATCCTTGACATTTGACGGCTCATTGATCCTCAATTTAATCTACTGGTAATTCACAGATTCATTATGACGAGCTCTGTTATGTCAAAGAAACTGATTTGCCTTTCATATGCTCCTAATTGTAAGTAATTTAATTATGGGATGAACTATTAATACGAGGTTTTTCATTATCCTGGTAGTGACTAATGATCGCATGGACGTGAGCAGCTTTGGGGAACGCTGATGTTCTGGTTGCTCGAACTAATCATGAACCATTTTTGCCATTATTAATGAAAACCGAAACTGTTTCTTAGAACTGCGGGTCCCGGGGGGGGAGAAGTCGTCAGCCCATCACAGGTTAACGCATATTAACTCACACACATCTCTTTAATTATTTTGCATACAAATAGACTAGCCGGTAGCCAACAAGTGGATAAGCTTATACACTTTTCTGGGGTGTGTACCTGTTGGTGCTTCTCAAACTCCAGTTTAATGGGGGACTTGATGCAGTTGCAGGTGTCTTGGTAGGTCTGCTTCAGCGCCAGGTCCATGAGGTGTTTGTGGTACGCTCCTGCCAGGTTCCCACAGATGAAGATGATGACGTTTGCAAAGATCTGCCACAAAAGCGCCGCCCATACATTCGCACAAAGGGGGGAGAAACAATAAAAAATGTCATGAGGTTCCTGATAGCCTATAGACGCAGTGTTTATTCAACATACGTCCTTCCCTGTGTGCAGTGCAACCTTGTAAAAACAGGGCACAGCGCACTCTTAACGCCACCATGTCAACCTCTAGCTCTTTAAAATGCAGCGCTGTTTATCAGTAGGTTGTCCTTGATGCTCTGTCTGTAGGCAGCAATGCACATTTTATTGGAAACCTCAGCTACGCCCACCGTTATCTGCCGTCACATATTTATACATTCCTGAATGCCAGTATTCTCCAGGCCTGTGCTGCTGTTTGCCGTCTCCATAAAAGTAATTTTTTGTTCTTTTATTTAATGAGTCGTTGCTGCTCTGATTGATGCTACGACAGAGTTTAAAGAGCAGGTTTATTAAGACATAAAAATGCCGTTTATCTGCCTCTCGAGGATTTGCCGCCACAGGACGGGTTCACCCCTTTCCAACCAAGTCCTCGTTAAAACGTCACACTTCGTCATCGATCGCGTCTGGACGCGGCGATTTAGTCGACTGGGGTCAAAATGGGAAGTCCGAGTGCGAAGCAGAGTCGCGCCGCCTGTAACTGCTGTACAAGAGGATGTTGTGCAAACTGTCGATTGCACCACCCAGGCGTTGAGGGGTGTGCTAAGAGTCGGCGGCCGTGCCACTCACCTGCCACACTAGCGGCTCCAACTCCGTGACTTTGGCGGCCAGAAAGACGCTGAGCGTGACGGTGTGCGACGTGCAGGTGACGGCGCTGGCGATGATGGCTCCTCTCATAGAGAAGGGCAGCATGGTGTAGACAACAAACACAATAAACAGGAAGAAAGACACCTGGAAACAGACACACAGTAAACAAGAGGTCAACAGCGCGTTCTGGTGCGGTTGTTTAGTGGATGCTTCCTGTGTCTCATTCATCAAAAGCTCCTAGGCTGACCTCCAGTCTGCTGTCTGCTTGCACAAACGTGCACGTGCGTGCGTTTCCCAGGCACTGCTCATTGATAAGTGGAAGCTGACCTCCTGCTTCATCCGTCCCCACTTCCTCCTCTGTCAAGTCCAACCCTTCCTGTTATGGTGGCGACCAGCACGGATCAGAGTCACTTTCAGCTGGGACGGGGATGACCTCTGACCTTCCTGCCTGTCTGTTTATTTCCCTATCTTTCAGGTTCAGAGAGCTGGCGCGCAAACCGGAATCCAGAACGACAGGTTGGGGGGAAAAATGCGAGCCTGGAAAAGTTCTGCTCAAAAACAAACAGGATAGCTAAACTATTTTAGCTCTAGAACGTGTTGTCGGAGGCTCATTTAGCTTAAGATGGGGTCTAAACCGCAACAATGGGAACCACCGGTGACTTAAGTGTACATTCACTGGCTGAATGAAATTCCCCAGGCATGAAAATGCAATCTGTATTCTCTCGCAAACACAGAAATGGTCACCGGGGTCCTGGGGATTCTAAACCCATAAGCTGCAGAGGAAAACAGCAGACAAAAAAATGTTCTTTCAGCAAAGCTGGCAGATTTGGCTGCTGAGCTTCTGGTGACAATTGCCTACGGCCCAGGGTGCTCCAGTTTGCTGCCTGCAGCCGCAGATAAAGGTTATTGCGCCTTGCATATTTACTGGTTAGATGCTTCAATCGAGGAGCAGTGTGGGTTTGACACGGACGAGCTGAAGCCTCGGTGAATGTGAGCGAACGATTGGCCGACGGATAGATCCCCAAAGGTTTCAATTCCTGCCCCGACGTGGAACTAATGGCGAGTCGTGCGGCCTGAGCAGGAAACTCCGAGCTGGTCAGCGGGAATTGAGACTGGCAGTCAATTTCAGCGGCGTGACGTGTTCCTCTGGGTCACGCGGGCAGCCAGAAGCACTCCATCTCTGCAGCGCTCCTGCCTGAATCCTAACACCCTCAATCACCTCCAGAGAGAGTGGGGTGGGGGGCGGGGGGAGGGGGGGGGGCTTTCTGCATCACCTCATTGAAGTTTCTTCCATGGCTCTTTTTCTCTCTTTTTGTTCCGAGTACTCGGCTCCGCCGCTGCATTATTTCAGCGTCGGCAACAGCGTCCGTGGCTTGCTGCTGCGTCCTTTTTTTTATTGTTTTCACAGACATAGCTGCATAGCTGTTTAGCTGCATCCTGATTCCAGGGCAGCAGGTGCGGGAGCCTTCTTCAATCTGCTGTGGACTTGTGGGAAATTAAATAAAGGCCAGGCAAACAGGGTGACGCAGCCCGCCGGTGGGAGGAAGGGCCTTAACTGACAGCGGATGATGTTGGCCCTCGCACACGGAGACAGAGGATGAGCATCAGGCAAAAAATAGAGCCGAGCTGAGAGCCCCCCGTTCCTGCACCTTCACTCTTATGGGCTGACTGCTCCATCAGACACGCTGTTCTCCCGGTAATCACAATCAATCCAGCCCACTGAGAGCAAGCTCCTGTTCCTGCTGTTTTCCTTTCAGCGTGTTTCTCAGATTTCTGCTGCTACAACCTACTTCCTGTCTCTCGGATAGATGCAGCCCTCACAGGTGGCAGAGGTAAAAATATCTCCGTAGGGGAGGAAGGGAATGGAAGGACTGAATAGGATGGGCCGGTGGAAATTTGGGCACGACGGGCTAAGCCCAGGAGGGTTGTGGCGCTCTCGACATATGAGGAGGAGGCAGGTGCAAAAGATTGGGGAGAGAAAATGGAATTTGATGAATGGAGGGCGACAGCAGAGCTCGTATGAGAAAATAGGATTCCCGAGACAGAGAGGGAGCGAAGGAGCCTGGCGCTGAAAACTAATGTGTCTGTCTGCTGATCTGCTCACCTCCAGCTCTCATCAGGCCTCATTAACACTTGTCACAAGTCATATTAATTTTGAGTGCATGCTTGTGCACGCACGCACGTACAGTGACGTGCCCTATCGATTAAAGATACATAAAGCTCTGGGGGTTTTTCGGCGTGGTAAGAAGCACATTTTGTCTTAGTCTGTATGTTTAAAAATAAAAATCTAGCTGGGTGAAAGGTGGACGGAGCTTATGGTGAAACATCCAATTGATGACATACTTACCCAAGTAAAAAAAGGTATATGTACTCATTAAAAACATGCATACACGGTATAATATATCTACCTGGTCCCAGGGGCTGAGTCTTCCTCCTGAGAACATAAACAGGTAACCCATGGTGACCAGACAAGCCCATATAAGGAGTGAAAAGAGGCGGAGCATCCGCTTGAAGACCGACTCGATGCAGACCAGGATGAAGATGGACAGGAAGAGGAAGAGGGCAGTGGGAACCGTGACCAAGAACGTCAGATGTTCCTCAGTGTTCTGGAGAGAGAGAGAGAGCGAGAGAGAGAGAGAGACTGGTTTGTTCAGGTTGAGAGTCAGCTACAACCTCTAACAGACAGACAGCACAAGAGCTTTGTCAAGGAAAACTCATGATCCCGTTTCCTCTCCCATGATGTACTGCAGCCATTATTGTTTGTTTGATGGAGCCATAAAAAAGAGGCGTGAGGACACAAGTGTCAGAGGTGCTCTGCTCAATTAAGGGGGCCGTTGTGTGAACGGGACCTCCCTGCTGACACGTGGAAGACCGCGGCTTCACTTATGTACAACGGTGGGAGGAATCAACCAGCGATCCATCTTCATTCATGTCATCTGTACAAACACATACAGTATTGTGTGTATTACTGTAGAGGACCCCATTAGGAGAGACAGACACACACACAGATGAAGGGACCACAGCAGGCTGATGGGCCTAAGCCCGGGGAATGCGCAACTGAATCACAAAGTCAGCATTTAAAAGCTTTTATCTCTCACACACACACACACACACACACACACACACACACACACACACACACACACACACACACACACACACACACACAAATAGGCACGCACCCACTCTCTCTCACACCCTTTGTTTTCAACCGGAACCCACATCAGGGCCTGTAGCCTTGTTTGATGTTCCCAGTGTGCATTCATCTCCTAAACTACGACATACACACTAAAGTGCAGCATAGCGTGCATGTCTCACATGGTAAGATACTGTCACTGCCACACTGTGAATAACCCATGATGAACCTCGTTTAGGTGCATTTATTTTCTTGGAATGCTGGAGCCTGTCACTTCATTTAGAGGAATACAGCCTGAAGAGCTCAGAGTTGGTCACACACACACACACACCACACACACACACACACAGACACAACATTCACACACACGGTCACACCTGGGGACAGTAAGGGGTCTATAATCAACCTAAAGGTCATGATTCTAGGTTGTGGATGGAATCTGCTGTACCCAGTCTAAACTTCTTGTATTCTATAATATTGAAAGCTGTTGTTATGTAAGGTCTTGTTATTTAGGGTCTTGAACCAGTAACCCTTCTCTTCTCAGCTGAGTCCCCTACAGACTGAACCACCGCCCATAGGATGTTTTTACCTAAATCATGAGGTGGCTCCTTTAAATCTTGCCAGTAAACTGATTTAAAGGTGCAGTTTATGGTTCATCCTTATCTTAATTGTGATGCATATTTCATTTAAAGACATAAATCTGGCCGTGGTTTTAAAGATTCCCTCCTATCTCGATGGTATTATCTGTTTCACACCGACTGGTGTAGATAGCACCACAAAGCACAGACTATCTCACATGGTTGTCACAGTTTCTCCCTCCCCTTGTTAAAAAATTGGCTGTTTAAAGTAATTTTCCTCCTTCTCGCCACCGCTGCATCAAACTTCTGTGACAGGATTAAAAATCTGCTGTGAAATGGGGATATTTGTAGCATTATCGGTTGAGATTTGCATTTATTCGGTGACCTTTAAGATAAATAGGAAAGGAAAATGCCTTTTATTGATGTTTCAATTATAGATCACCATCATCTTTTAAAGGAGACCGCTGACCACATGCTAATGGACGCGGACCCACAAAGCGCATTATTAAGTTATTCTGCTCCAGCAATTGAAATTACTACATTAGCAAAGCCCCTGTGGTAAGATAACACCTGTTTTTTTCAGCCAAATGAACACCAGTGTGGGCAGATAAATGTGTTTGACTCTCTTAACATGTTTTTATGTAACCAAATGGGAAGTTGACATGCCGTCCGCCTCGATTTTCTGGCCGAACCGACGGTTTAGTGACTCGAGTGGCCTGTTGAAAAGCAGCAGAAGCTCTTTGGCCAGAGCGAATGGAGGAAGAGAGCTTTTTTTCCCCCCTCTTGGCACCGTGCTGGTGTAGCAGCGGAGGTAGCGTGAGTCAGGGTCTGGAGAAAGCGTCCCTTGGGAACCGGCTGCTGACGCCAAGTCAGGTATACACGCCCGTCCTGGAGCCCAGACCGAATCCCAATGAAGGCGTGATCGCTACTGCTACACAGCAAACTGCAGAGCGGACGCGAGACCACCGCCGGTCTCTTGCACCGTTTGCATACGTAGCAAGTTCACACAAAGACGAGTGCGCGCAGGTTACCAAGAGGGGGAGATTCGCTCTTTCACTGCCTCGGTGTATCCAGAGGTACATCTGCACTTTGCACAGTTCTGATTGTAGGCAGTCTAATCCCATTAAACCCTCTTTTTGAAAGCATTTAAAGCCATTTCCCTCGACACGGCACAAAGAAAGGGAGTCGTACCCGCCTGCCATAATATACTGCATTGTCATCATTGTTATCCCGAACAATTATTTCTTTTTTTAGTCCGGTCTGGCTTATCCAGCTAGTATATTGGATGGAGGGGGGTGGGGGGTGGGTGGGAGAACTGTTGGAAAGAGCAGGAACTGAGCTGGCAATCTGATTATTGAGTGAAATGCCACAAAAACTCCAAATATGCCAGAATTTAAGATATATTTGAGGTTGTCTGCTTTTTTTTTTTAACAAATAAAACCCTATTGTCTCTGAGGTCGGCGGTGAATTGGTGGACGCTGTAATAAAACAGGTCAAAGGTGGCGACAGATCCACTAAGAGGTCATTCTCTCCAGACTCAGTGCCTCCAACAGCAATTACAGACCAATTTGTTCACTAATATAATTCAATCGGGCCTCCAGTCAGATAACGCCACTGAAATGCCACTTATCGAACCTACAACCAATGTCCCCATGTTGGGCGATAAAAACAAATACTCCCATCCAGAAAATCGAGTTTGGATTGAGGATTGATAACCATCTCCTCAAAAGATGCCGGCACTAACTGGGACTCGACACGGTGGATTTCCTGTAAAACTCACACCAATTCCCGCCTCTATGCTGATGACGTACGGCTCTTCATGCTTAACTCGTTGATCAATTTCCTATAAATAACTGAACATCAACTGCGATCAGAACGGAGCTCAGGACTTCTCGTCCTTCACTTTTTTAAATCCAACAACAAAACAGTAATTTCATGTATGCGCACACACACAAAAGAGAGGCTAAAGATCGGAGCGATGACATCAGCCTCTCACCAAATCTCTTTAAACCCCTGATAATAAACATGACAATAACCAGCCGTGTCACCTCTGACGTCGTGGTGTCACGCCTCAGCCAGCGCGGCTCAGGGGAAAGGCTGAACCGGTGACGTCACCGCGCCAATTACGTTTCATTTTCCGACCTTGCTGATGCTAAGTAACGCATTGATTATCCATTATTCCGCAAACATCCTGCGTCTGCCGCCCGGCATGTATCAGACAGTCAACGGGCTGGAACCCAATTACGTGTTAATATCAACGAGTGGTCTGAAAACGCGGAGAAAGTGGGCACAAATGATGGAGTGAAATGAGAGCTGGAGTCAGTAAATGGAAACGCACCCATGGAATCGATGAGAAACGGTAAGTGATTAAAATGATGGGAGCTTTATGGCAAATGTAGATTTCCGGTGCAACATTAGCAGGTACATTGGTCTCTTAAACTATGAATGAATACACACACACACACACACACACACACACACACACACACACACACACACACACACACACACACACACACACACACACATCATACCAACAAGTAGAATCATATATACAAAAACGCAGATAAACCTTAAAAGGAAATGAGACATTTCCTCACACACAGCACACACACACACACATTTAAAAAATGAGCACTCATGCCAACACACACACGTGCGCGCGCAGCACGATATGGGCGGGGGACAGTCGGCCCGCTCCAGCCCTGATTCGAGGGGAAAGATAAAGCCGCGCAATCATTTTGGGAGCCGTAGCGCTGCTTTGGTTGACTTTCTGACGGCTCGCTGATAACGCCAGAACACTTACAACAACATCCTCCCCCTCCCTGCGCCGCCCAGCCTCTAGCCTCCATCTCAACCTCTATTTATTCCTGTCATTCTTCTTCTCCAGGCAGAAATAATTTCTCAGGCTTTGGTGAAAAGCCACCAACGGGAGTCAGGTGTGGGATTTTTATTCGAACCTAATGGGAACGTTTAACCGGTCCAGGGCCGTGAATGGCAGGAAACTCTTATGGGAAACTGTAGCTGACCTGACAAATAACATGGACACGTGGCAAAGAAAGGAGAGGGTTTAATCGACCTCCTGGGGGCAATAAGGTTTATTGATTTGCCTCAAATAGAAGTAAAGCGATTGATTTAGGTGGAGCTTCACGGTGAACAACCCTGTTATGAAGTTTAATTGAACATTGCTGGGAGTTCTGTGACGGCAACCCGAAGCGCACTGAGCAGGCGGGGTGATAGCTACTCTAAAACACAGCCGGGAGGGAGGGGGGGGGGGGGGGGGGTCGCAGCACGCCGATGCTGGGAGGAAAGCGACGTAAATCGACAGATGATGTAGAGATCCGGAGCAAAACAATAATTTAGAAACAACAGCAGCCACAACAGTGAGTGGGCTCCCTTTTGTGCAGCTATTTCATAAGACCACAAAAAACAGCACTTGAGGAAACAATAGTCTGCGTGGCGTTGGAGTGGTTTTAGCCAAAAACAACACTTTTTAACTCGACAAAAGCACTGACGCGCGCAAGCGGGAGCTGAACTCTCATCCCGCTCTCGAACCACTCGGCAGAGCCGGTGCTGTGGTTAAAAGTGCCGCTCGACGGCCACTTGTGCACACACGTATTCACACATGTGCTTTTTCACGTTTATACAGGACCTTAATCCACTTCACACCTTAATCCACTTCATTCAGCACATTTTGTTTTTGCTGTTTTGATGAATGTTGCACAGTTACTTTTTTTTGCAGCACTCTACAGGGAAAAATTCCCTCAGTGGGTATAAAATATCTGCCTCGGCCATGATCTCTACCTCTGGACATGCTCCTTCACTCACCAGACCCGAAGCAAAGAACACGGCCAGCAGCGCCAGGCAGGTTCCCATGACGATCAGCAGCAGGAACACGATCAGTGGATGCTGCTGGCTCATCCTGTAGTAGGACTCGTACAGCCAGTCCTGGGGCTTCTCGCCCTCCGCCTCGCCCTGGAAACTGGGGAAGCCGTCCCCCAGGCCGTCGGGCCCCTCCGTGCACTCCCCGCCATCGTTCTTCTCCAGCAGGTACCGTCCACGTGTCCACAGTGCCTCCTGCCACATAGGGAGCTGCCGTTGGAAGGGTGGTCCTGCTCCGCGGCTGTGCTGAACAGGTGTGCACAAAAGCAACAAGAGATGAGGGGCCCCTTCACCCTCCTGCCTCATAAACTTCACTCCTCCTCCACCGCCTCCTCTCGTTCAGCAAAAAGTTTGATCACCTTTGTAGGACGGACGCCGAGTGAGATGATCTCAACTTCGCAGCCGCACCGGTCCGCCAAGCATCCTCTGCCGCTGTCCAGTCATGACGGGCTGGAAACCCAACTCCCCTCCACCTGTTCCTCCAGTCAGATGAGGACTTGCTGCCTTCCCGCCTGCTCCTGTCTCTCTTTCCTCCTGTCTCTCTTGTCTCTCTTTCCTCTTGTCTCTCTCTGCAGACTCTTAGCGCTCTGAACCGCGGCTGCAACGAGTCAGCATGTTACTCTGCTGAGGTGCAGATCAGGACTGAGGGAGAGAGAGAGAATGCGTGTGACTGGGAGGGAAAGGCGAGAGGAAAAGGGGGTGTGGTGGGGAGGACTGTGCATGTGCGTGCGTGCGCCTGTCAGACTGAGTGGAAATGTGAGAATGGTGATGTGTGAGAGTAGTTAATGTGAGGAGAACTGTTGTATGACTCAAGATTCTGTGTGCGTGTGTGTGTGTGTGCAAGTATGGTAGAGAGAGAAAGAGAGTGAAGGAGAGAGAGGGAGTACAGTAAAATGAGAAGCTTAGAAATGTACAAAAGAGAAAAACAGAGTGTGAAGTTGGCAGTAAAACAGGAAAGACTGTCAGCGTGTGCGTGGTTTTGTGGTTCTGTGTGTGTGTGTGTGTGTGTGTGTGTGTGAGATGGGTTGCAACAGCTGTAGTTAAGCAAGAAGAGCAACACGGTGTGTAAAAAAAAAGACAACTAAATGCCATCCAGCTGCCAGGGAAGAGATAAAGAAATGAAGGAGGAAGCCACACAGAATTGGGGGGAACAATCGTGAGGAAGAGGAAGACGACAGGAAGGATAAATCTTCAGGGGACAGAGAGTGGGAGGAAGAATGAAAGTTTGCACATGAGGCACGGTCGACCTATGATGACGAAACCTCCTTCCAGCCTTCCCTTTTTGACTCTCTCTCTTTCAACATGCTACATGTGATGTTCAAGGTCCACGCTGCCTCAAAGGTGTCAAACCGCTCGGCACGCCAATGGCCGACGCGGGCTGCGCTGCCCCTGAAAATCTGATCCTGTACGCGGAGCTGAAGGTCAGCGGGTAAACAACAGCCGCACTAGCTTCCCAGAATCCCAGAACTTCAGAAGAGAAGCAGCCCACGAGCACAAGACCGACCATTCAGAGCCAACTGGCAACGGGGCACAGATGCAGCTGGGTCAAATGTATCGCTCACTCGTCCGTTAAAGATCTAGCCTGCAGGATTTGGCACCTACTAGTGGTGGGATTACAGATTGCAGCAATTGAATATCTGTTCCCAACCTTCTTGGTTCTCTAGAGTCCAGGAGGGTACCTGAGGGGGATCTCCCAGAGAGCCCAGAGACAAAAAAGTTAATCCTGGCACCAACACGCTGCCCCCTACTGCTTGAAATGGGCATGTGACACAATGGTTTTATAGTGAACATTTAAGAACTTTGCATTCGTAATGTGCACAGACTGACACTTTTGCACTGCTATTTCAAGGAAAAGTGGACTTAGCATTAAAAGAAAAAAAATTATACTTCAGCACACAAAGGACATTAGTACAATACACCCACAATTTTTGACTAGTAGATTATAGAGGCTTTATTTTCTTTTTTCCTCCTCTTTCTTCCCTTCAACAGTGACGTAAGGTACATTTTAAGATGAACCCCAGTTATGCAAAATTGTTGAGTTCTTTCATCGAGACCATTTTCCAAAATCATGCCTGAATTTCATACTGCATCTTGTCACAGGGCACCTGCTCCGACCCGTATTTACTTGCAATTTTAAAAGAACCCCGGAAGCCCGGTCGCGCTGACACAATCAAATATCCCGGAGGTTTCAGTGGGATGAGGTGAGATTTAACGTCAAATCTCAGAGGCAGGGCAGAGAGAGTGCCGGGGGCCAATTACCACCACCTGTAATTATTGTAATGATCATAATGGCGCCTACATTATCACGACCTCCAGCACGGATCCACTTCCTGTGTCAGGCACACAGAAAAGATGAGAGTGTGAGAGGAAAGGATCCAAAACCTCTGCAGAGCAGCAATAAACGCTTACTTGTCTTGATTAAAATGCTGTCAGGGCTGATTGCTTATTGATCCTGATCGAGTCGCATTAAAGATTCATTTGGAAAACATATGACTGGTGTTACTGAGGGGGAAAACAATCAGTGCTGATTTGGCTTTGGTTTATTTAAGGGACAATTGAAAAGCAAATGTTCTGTTCCACGATTGCCAGTAGATGGCTGTGTCTGGCCCCGGTGACAGTTTATCAGACACCCAAACATCTCAGATGAAATCTCCATGGAAACCCACCATCCCTTTCCTGCAGCCGCGGGCTCATTCGCATCTGGATGGAATTCAAATCCAGATATTGTCAGAGAAATTGAAGACGGGTTGATGTGATGGCGTTCTCATTAAACTGGTCCTGAACAGCTAATCAAAACACCACAATGGCGGATCTGACTCCAGATCAGCTGGATGCCGCTCACAGGACTTTTTATTGTATTTACAGGCGTTACCTCCACTTTTCTATGCAGATGGGAGGAAATTAAAAGGTTTCTGATGCTGAAAAAGAAGAGATTTGATTTAGAAATGTTATAAAATGTTATAAAAGCAAAGGGAGCTACTTTAGCAAGCATGCTAACGTGCCTTTCTACAACTATTGGTAGTTGGTATTACTTGTTTAGCTTTCTGTATCTAAATATCAGGGTTTGGTTTCAGATAAACTGTCTAATAAAATGTGTATTATTGAATCAGCATTCTAAATTAAGAATAGTACAATCTTGTGTGACTGTAGCGGGTTTTGTTCTGTTGACATCCTTCTATTTTGCTCATTAACAATATACAACAAGCTATAAATGGCAGTAACGACCTTTTACTTTCAAATATAATCTTTTAACTTCCGCTGTAATTCTTTTCTTTTTTTTTTGTAGTGGGCAGGAAGCATGTTTGTTGACAAATGGCCACCAACTTTATCTGGGGTGCGAGCTAAAGGATTAAATGTTACCAAGTTTAATGAAGGTTTAAATAAAATGTCGACAGAATTTGCCAGAAACAGAAAGAAAAAAACCCCAAAATACACCTTTATTTCAGTTTGTTTAAGGAGCTATTTCCAAGGAATTCACCCGTTTTAATGTCCCCTTTGGCTGCAGTCTAAAAATACCAGTGGAGATGTCCGAACAGCTGATTCAGCTGCTGCGACAGTTAATCAGAAGGAGATTAAACTCAAGGGGTCAGTAAACTCCTGGATGTCGAACAAGGACCCGCTGTAAACAATCAATCCCTCTGGAACAGCTAAAGCCCAAATATTTATGCATTTTTCTGACTTGGAAAAAATAAAAAAAGACAGAGATTTTGGGGCTGCCGGGACAGGAGGTCGCTGCATGATGGGAAAATGTGTCGCCGGGCTGCTCATTCTGGCAACTCTGTTGGTGGGAGGCTGTTAAACCATCACCTCAAGTGTCGCCTTCTGCAGGCAACATCTGAACGACATGTGATCAGCAGCCGCGTCTGTCTGTCTGTCTGTCTGTCCGGCATATTGCGAAATATCATGTGATCTGTAATTGCTGCTGAGACCTAATTACGCCTTTAGACTTTGCTTCTTGTTTTACTGTACAGACGGGACGGGGCTCTGAGTGTGGTGCAATCAATTACACAAAGAGCAAAAACATCCCCGGCCCCAGAAGAAAAATAGAATGGAACCGATCGATGGAGGTTAGGAAGAGCACGGGAGTGGAAGAGGAGATGAAGACAATGATGGTCTTCATCCTCTCAGCCACAAAGGGAGAAATCAGCTCTTCCTCTTATCATGAGAGGGGGGGATACAGGCATATTGTCTGACCACCTGCTATCCTCTCTGTCTGTCAAACACACACACACACACACACACACACACACACACACACACACACACAACACACACACACCCACACACACACACACACACACACGGAGAGAGAGAGAGTGCAGTGACAGAATGAGAGCACACTGAGGAAGAGTGGACTGAACGCACTAATTCTGCATCAACACCCTCCCACGTACAGACAGAGGCAGAGTGTCAGGACCAAAGATGAGGCAACACCGGCGAGCAGATGGAAAGAGGACGGTGGAGACGTGCTGCCTTCACGGGCGGACGGGAGCGCTGGAACTATGAGACCAGCACGACTAAACGGTTGTGGGAAATGGATGGACATTCCACATCTATCCACTTGTTTATTAACCCAAATAAATGTTCTGGCGCATAGTCGTGAGGTTTAGGTAGGTTTTCTTGTTTTTATTTTCATGAAAAAGAAACTAAAAGTATTCATGTTCTGGCGTTCTGCGCGGCTACCTTTCACCGCCAGGGGTCCTCACAGAGCTCTGGTATAGTTTAAACCTTTTATTCAGTACAAATATGTTAAAGCTACGCCGCCATATGTTGTTTCATCATCATAACCAGGGAAAACTATATAAATGTTTGTAGATGATAACAGCACAGAGGTCATCCATGCTAGAGGTTGTTTCAGTTTATAGACATAAAAAATGGTGGAAACGCCCTCTATTCCTCACAGGACACAGGTCAGCAGAGGTCAGCTGGCAGTTGGGGTCATCCCTTTGATTTGATGCCTCAAAATAGTCTGTCACTTAATCACAACTATCTTGAAAAAGAAAAGAAAAGAATGGCTGAATAAGGTGGGGCTCACTCCTACTCTGCAGCTGAGATCCCTCAAATCTTTGAAGTGGTCGAGGGCTTTCCTCACCATTCATGTGCTAACTCTGCGGGGTTTTCCACTTTGAAGCTAAACGGACTTTTATACACTTTGTGCTTCACGGTTGTGTTTTGAACTACGGCTTCAATGAATAATCCTTTGTGTTTTGGAGATGTCACATGCCCTCGTCGGCTTCTCCATTCAGCATAAAAAATGAGAAGATTGATGCATGCAGAGATCTAAAACAACAAGTTCGTTACATGATGGTCGGCGGAAAACCAAACCAAAGAATGACTACCACGGGATGCTTTCTTTCCTTTTTTAGCGCTGCAGTCGGTTGCGGTCCCTCACAAATCGTAAACACTTTCCGATGTCTGCGTTCAGAAGAGCTGAGCGCCAGACGCAGGGGCTGATGGGAAAATCTGGCCCCGACAAACGCGGCGGAGGAGATGAATGCTATTTATCACGTCGAGTTGTCCAAATCAAATGAAGGACCTGAACAAGCCACGCCGGCTGGAATCTGCCACTTCTCATTTTATCCGAAGAGCAATCAGACTCCGACGCCGTCTCCGTGGTGGCTGGCCAGGAACCAGCATCTGCAACACCTTTGCTTGAGTGCGAATTCACTAGATTTCCCACCCCTGATGGGAGAAAAGTGGGCTTCATCACCTAACTGGTTCCTCTCGGCCCAACTGAGATTAAAGCCTCCAGGTATGACCCAGTTTGGTACCAATCAGGATAGGATGTGGTCGAGAGAGAGGGAGAGATAGAGAGAGATCCAAACCTTTAAGTCATTCATTAATCGCCACACGTTTTTCCTTCAAACCCATTTATTTACTCTGCTCCGAGTCAGAAATTGACTTTATGCTAAGCTAATCAAAGCTGAAATTGCCCGGAAAGGTGCTGGGTGAGGGTGGGGGAACGATCTAATCAGATGATCATTGAGTTTGAATTATCGCTAATTAAAACCACTGATTGCAATTGTCAACAAAGACCCCATGTGCAATATTGGTGGTGTGTTGCGGAGAAGCTACGGCGGCAGCTAGGGGACCCATTTCTTCAGTTTCTGGTGACCTCAAAGGAGTTTCCAGTCCAGAAATATATCACGAAATGAACACTGGGATTATAAATGATACTGCAAATGTGTGTGCATCCAATACAGAAATAATATATACGGTAGTAATGCTAAAGTTATGTTTGTCCATTCTGGGCTACTGTACAATTGTTGGACCCACAACACAGCAGCTGTAGAGGGGGGACCGCATCAATATTTATTTAAATATCTCAATCGTCAGTGAGTGAAAAAAATAATCGCATATTACGGTTATTTCATACTATAACAAGCAGGTTTATGCATGTTATAAACACTAAACTTGTATCCACATCTCACCTGTCAACTAGCAGCTCCTAATTTC
Organism: Takifugu flavidus; assembly: GCF_003711565.1. NCBI lineage: Eukaryota > Metazoa > Chordata > Actinopteri > Tetraodontiformes > Tetraodontidae > Takifugu > Takifugu flavidus. Next base: position 4,685,967 of record NC_079540.1, read on the forward strand.
TTCTCAGAGTCGTCCTGCTGGGACAGAATGTGACAGACCTGTGAACAATGTCTGACAGCGTGGAGTTCACGCGTTTATATTTGGAGGCCGGGTTTAATGACGCTGGAGGTGCAGCTGAGCCCAGCAGGGCAGAGAACAGCGCCACCGGTGTGCAGAAGCGGCGCTGCGCCGCCCAGTGGCGAAGAGGAGAATAACACATTCCGATAAAGCGCGACTGCTTAAATTTCACTTGGTCGGAATAAATTTTGCACTGTTGTCGGGTTTTGGCTGTAACATTTTTCCACATCACCGAGACAGAGGCCTTCACGTGTCCAGAACAATACAGTTGCCTGCACAGGACAGGTCACACCTATAATTCGGGTATGGCGTCATTGGTGGTCCGGCTTCAGGAAACACTCAGCTTAAGTTATAATAATTGTTTGTCTGACGGTTTTGCTCCGCAGTATGCGGGTATGACGACTTAGAACTCTAACACAATTTATCGGGTCTACTTTTTTGGTAATCGCACATAAATAAAATTGCTAAACTATAATTTTAAAAGGCAAAAATGAAAACAGTCCACTATTTGGGAGACGCCTGAGAATCCTGTAGTAAAGACATCTTGTTCACCAGCAGCCACCTAAAGTTTTGACCAAAGTATGACGGCAGGTATGGATCTGATTGCTATATATCATCTGACCGCTAGAGGGCACCAAATCTCATGGATTTGACCTTTGAGTCTGCTTTTTAAGAACTTTATTCTAAAACAAAGAAAACAGTCTGGCGGTTTTAAAATATTTATTAAAAAATAAAATAGAAAAAAATATATTTACATAAAAATGTCAAAGAAAAAAAAATACAGTGGTTCCCTCTGGCCACCAGTAGCTAGGTGTCCATTTTGTCCATTTAGAGGGTCACTGCTTACATAAATCAGCCAGGACATAGAGGGGGCTGCCATCTTTCTCTAAACGGCAGCTGCCAGCTTAAAATCCCTCATTGTGTTGCAATGGGGCAATATTACATTGCATCTATGTGTACATCTGTACATTACAACCCCAGAGGCCTCGGGCGCTCTGCGTATTTCACCTTTCTCGCCCAAATCAGCGTCGGGTGAAGGTAATGTGTCAACGCACAATCAACGGCTGCGTTCTGCCTTTCCCGACACCGTCAGAGTAAAGGTGAAAATGAGAGCGAGCTATTCTGAGGCCGCTGAGGTGCGCGGAGCTTTGAATCCGTACAGACATCCGAGGATACCGTCGAGGGCAACTCTAACCTAGTCCACAAACTTCCACAACCAATTTCATGTACGGCCTGTTAATGATGGCGGTTCTAAAACCCTAAAAACGCATTCAATTTATCACGTTAAGCATCCAACGTATAGAGTGGTTGTTGTGGCCATAATTCTAATTTATTTTGGGGGGAGGGGGTCATTTTTCATCAAATCTTGACTCGTGTAGTAAATGATTAGCTCATAATCCCGCACGGAGAGCAGGATTGGTCTTGGTCTGAGACTGATCTGATGTTGGCTGAAGTTTTGACTGAAAGATCAGAGTTGCCATGGAGTACAGAAGAAAAAAAAACCATAAATAGCATAACAGTACTGAACAGACTTTCGGTATAATTTAAAGAATTGTTGGTGGACGCGTTGTCCCATCGCAAAGCGCGCTGCAGGGTGCAAGTCGCTCTCTGGGTGCGCTTGGATGTCCCATTTAAAAACCTGCGGAGGTGGGTCCCGAAGCTTTCTCACAGACGTTTTACTATGCCACACACTACACAGACCCAGCCAATGACATTTACATCCCCCCTTTTCTTACATCTGACAGATACACGTAGAAAACTAGACTTTGAGAACATCCTAGGACCTTCGTATAGGGAGGGAGTTGGGATGGTGGGAGGGGGGGCGCAGCATTACTCCTGTCTGACGAGCAGAGCCGCGGAAGAAAAATAATCTGAATGCAAAGATAGGAGATGACGATAAATAGAATAATCCACTTGCATAGTAATAACACTGGCGTGTGCAGTGTTCTGCGCGAGTCACGACCTTTGACAGTCCCGTCTGTGTCTGCGTGCGTGTGTGTGTCCGGTGTGCTCGCATAAACAAAGTACACACGCTCCAAGTAAACACAAAGAAAGGCATTGCAAACAATTAGCGGAAGTACCTGGCAATCAAATATACACAAGATTCCTGAATGGAATCAAAATATAATTCCCTTTCACGAGGGTCCTTGGTTCAGGAAGACTCCCCCACCCACCCCCACTTTGTCCTCATCAAGGACCGCATAGGAGGAAAAAAACAAACAAAACGTTATCGCTGAGCATCTTAGTGTTGGTGTGAACTAGTTTACAGCTGCAGGCAGAGCTGACCCCAGCCCTGGAGGGAAGTTAGGGTCCCCGTCATCCTGTCCCTTCACCAAAGAGGCCTTTTCTGACCCTCAATCAGTGGCGTTCCGCCCTCTTACTATAACCCGGATCTTCAAATTGAAGTCATAGGAGATAATGGCCTCATACGACACAATAAAAAGCCCAGCACAGCCCAGAAAATGAAGGGAGATGAGCCTATATGTTTAAAAAAGCCAGAATTCCACACAACGTGAAGGCATTACTGATAAGACTCCGCCTCCCGTGGGCAGAAAGATGGTGAAAGACAAAGAGAGCACGGCTGCCGCTCTCCTGACGTTAAGAACACAAATGCGCAGTGGTGAGGTGTCCCTGCTAAAGCTCTCTGCTCAACACTCCCTCCATTTTAGGCCAAAACAAGAGGTACATTCTCTCCCTGCGAGTTTCAGGATGTCCCAGGGTGCAATATTGCTCCCTCCTCTTCCCTCCAGGATGCCAGAGACTAACTAGGCCGAGGAACAAAACTTCCACGAGGAACTCGACAGTCACCTCGCCCAATTTCCATCAGGCAGCTAAGGAAAAAAAACACACTATCAAGACAGAAGGTCCGTATCCCTTCCTGTTCCCGTTTAACAAAAATAAAATCCTCAGCTGGAGAGGGGAGAGACGGAGAGGCTGTAAACTGGGCTCCACACACACTCACACACATTTTGTAAACAAAATTTAAAATTCTAGAAAAATAACAGTATAAAAATGCCTTTTAACACACAAACACACAAAATTAAATAACTATTACTTTAGCCCCACCCTTGGAAAAAAAAAAATATTGCACAACATGAAAGTTTGTTCTTAAGTGTACAACCTGCAAACAAGACCTGACCTGAAAAAATTAAAAAAAAATACTGAACGTGACATAATACTGAAAAAAAGGAGAGAAAACCGTGAACAAAGGTCATGCAGGAATGGAAAAGTAAAAGGCAGCAGGAGGAGGAAGCAGAGAAGAGGGCTGTTCATCCACTGGGCGGTGGCGGCAGCCAGAGTTGAAATCTGCTGGTCTCTGGCCCGTCTGTCCGTCCGTCCGTCCGTCTGCCTGCCACGGTGACCACAGAACCAGGGTCCTTCGCCCGGGGGTGGAGAGGGTTCCCCTCCCTGGATCGAGTGGTTTATCTGCTTATGCTGACGGGCAGACTGTCCCTCTTTCTGCGTCGCCACGTGTTGCGGTGATACTGTGTGTGGGTGTGAGCGTGCGTGTGACCGCGGTTAGCCACGGCGGGGTTGTTGGCTAGCGGTGGGTTATGGAAGCCCTTCGGGTTGAACTTGACTCCGTTCTGTAAGTGGATATAAAGGAACAGGAACTTAATCGGAGCCGGGACAGAAGAGTAAATGAGCGCCACACATCACAAACTCAACACTGTTCTAGCATCTGAACTCAACTCCCTTAAAAACAGGAGGGGGGAGTTTCTGGTTATTTATCCCTGGAGTTGGTTACCATGGCAACACATTGCGTTCAAAAGAATGGAGACAGCTCAGGAGAAACAAACATGAAGTGCGAGTGCGTGAAAGAGTCTGCCCCGTTCGTGGCGTCCTGCGCCTACCTTGTGTGTGTGGCTGGAGTGGGGACTGGGCGGAGGCTGGGGGCTGGATGGGGCGGGGGCATGAGCATGGGCTGGGGGAGGCATATGGAAGAAGGGGGGGGGCCCGGTGTCTATACACACCTGTCTGCCAGGTATGGAGTGCATTGCTAGACCACCGGGCAGTGAGACGCGAGCCTGGGGGGACAGAAATGAGCTTTTATTCCCGTCTACATGTTCACCAAAAACCAGTCACATGATCTCTACATACCTGAGAGCCTGGGTGTATGAGCAGGGGGTGTCCCCCCATGCTGGGTTTTCCTGTTCCCATGCTGAGGCCGGGTGGTAAAGCGAGTCCCAGAGGTGGGAATGAGGGGTAGGGATGCATGGCTGGTGGCGGAACAGGACGTGGGGGGGCTGAATCCGAGTCCTGGAGATAATGAGGAGGGAGGAGAGTCATTGAAATCTGCATGAAACCATCAATCAGATCAGAAATCATGACGCTGTAATCAACATAAGCCATGTGGAGCGAGTGGTGGGCGTCCTTACGTTGTCTGACCCAGACAGCGAGGACACCGAGGAGGATGAAGAGTGCTGCTGGGGGCTGGAAATGGACATGGGGGAGTCTGCGCTGTGCGGCGACACCGAGTCCCTCTGCTGCTCCTCTGACCCGACGCCGGTACCGACCACACAGGGGACCTGCTCCGACACCAGCGGCTTCGGAGGTGAAACTACAAAGCGGACAAGGTCCTGAAAGTTACACCTGCACGCCTGATCTGCTGCATAACAGCGCTAGTTTAATTAACTCTATTTACTGTACGGAACATTGATCAGGACATGGTTATAACTGAGGCCAACACATGCACAGGAAGGTCTACCTCTGTTGTCAGGTCGAGTCACGTCCCTGCCCCCCCACTTCTTAATGATCCACTCCCTGTAGTCAATCACTTCCTGGGTCAACCTAATTATCCTGCCCAAGGTGCTGGGGAGGAGACGGAGGGAGTTTAGAGCAGCTCTGTGCCGGCCTTGCATATGCCTGTACTGTGGATTTAAGACTGACCTTTCTGAGTCTTTGTTGGGATAAGACCGTGCCAGCGGGGACACGGCATGACTCAGGACGGTGTAGGCATAGTCAAAGACCTGCTTCACGTGCATGGCACCATAGGACCCCCGTCCCACATCATTACCTAGATGGAGAGGGAACAAAAGAGGTTTTTTTTTAACATAATGCAGAGGGATATGAAGTCAATTTGTTATCATTGCCAACCTGGAAGAAGGGGGTCTTCTATGCAGAGCATGGATGGTCTGTATCCGTTATTCATTTCCTTCATGATCTCCTCTTTGGCCATGTACGAACCGCCATTCTTGATACGAATCCCAGTTTTCAAGTAGTTGAAATGGCGACCATACAACTCAAAGAATTCAATCAGCAACACGCCCAAATTTTCATTGGGGTTCCTGGCATCGATGCGAGGGTGAAGCTGCGAAGTGAGTGCGGAAATTCTAAATTCTATCGCTGCTTTAATATTGACAGTAAGACCAGAGCTCCGGTTCTACTACAACAGGAACCTTTCATATCCTGTTACTGTACCTGCAGGAAACTGATGACCATGAGGATGAGACTGTACGAGCTGATTCCTCCAGTGAAGACTTCGTTCAAGTCCCTCTGCAGCAGAAACTGCTTCAGCACAAAGATCAGGTAAGGCAGCACTGGGTACATCTGAAAGAGGGAGACGTGGAGTGAGAAAGGACTGAGCTGAGACGCCTCTCTGTGTGCACGGCAAACAAAAGCACCTCCGAGGGTTATGGGGACCGTGGAGAACGCTGGGCACCCCTCCCATCTCAGAAAAATCCAATAACATCCCGTAGGCCACTGCCCAGCCTGTAAACACACTGTTTAAGCGGCTGCTGTTGGCCTGATGGGTGTTCTATTGTAACCCCGTGACAGCTGGGTTGCGGCTGAGTGCAACTGTCAATGTTCAGGCTGCAACACGCCAACATCGTGGAGCTAAAATGCAACACCGGGAAAAGCAACAAAAACAAAAGTCTGGAATTCCTCTGCTGCGTCAGCTGTCAGCACCTGTGACTAACACGATCCACCTTCAGCAGGAACCCTGCAGGTGGATCTCGCCTCTGCTGCAGAGGTCGTCGGCAGCACCCAGGCTAACATACGGGGAGGTTAGCACCGTAGCCTGGACCTATGCTAACGTGGGCCTGGAAATGAACGGAGTTTTACTGGCTTCGAGTCATTTAGACCTGCTAGACTGAACCAGCCATGCAACCTGAGGGACAATCAAAGTTGTTTTCAAGCAACACATTATAATAAACCAATATGTATATGATAATTCAATATAAAAAAGGGAGTATGCTAGAAGCATCTGATGAAAACAATGGAATTTCAGGTCCAAGTTCAGGAAACAACCGCATGGCTTTTGTTTTTCTGGTCACCAGATAATGGACAAAAGGATTTATAGATGTTTGTATAAGTATTTAATTACCTTAAAGAGACTCCATGTTATTGTTGGCGGACATTATGTATAACATGAGGGATGCATAATGTTATCCTTGCAGCATGGGAGCTCAGATAAGCCATTGTTGCTCTGGCATCACTGTTAGCTAACATAACAATAGCTGTTCAGGGTTTCCCACATTTACTGTTTGGTGGGTGGTCACAATGTAAACACTGCCCGACACACTGAGCATTATTTTAAACCAAATCAGCTCTTGTCTTCCATTCTACCGATAAACTGGGAGTGGAAATCATGATCTTAACTGGATCTTAACACAGCAATGTCTCCTCTGCACTTTGAAAAAGTATATCCCACCTTAACGTAATCTTTAATGAAGCTGGCTGCCTTCACACCAGTCTCGACATTGAAACTGATGTCCACCTTCACCTCTGTCTCCTGGTCAGTCAGCTTGATGATTGGAACCTGAATTGAGAGGAATATTACTGAATCTAGTGGAAAAGCAGGCATTTTCATGGAAGGACTCATGAAATAGAATGTAAAATGAGTAATCAAATATAATATTATCTTAGAAATCAACACAGAAGCACAATTTACAGTCCATGTTGGAGTGCATGTTATAGCTCTTAATGACAGAACTCGTTACATTAAACGTCAAACAGGGCAGGCATAGACTGATTCGTATTTAATTGGAATTTATATTTAATATTTTGCTGCTACTGGGATATTTTAGCATGCCTCAAGACCGTGCTGAGTATTTATAACTAAAAAGACAACTGATAGCATGGCTCTCTTCTCTCTATCTTGCAAACAGATGGAAGACCGTAATTGAGCGTCTTCCTCCCTCTACGGTAATTTCACGGAGGGGAAAATGGCACAGGAGCCAAGGCTTTGTACCTCACATCATCTGAAGGCCATAGGGAGAAACTCTAAAGATCTGCCAAATTGTGATTATGCTGGGTTTATTCCAATTAATTTGCCAATTACGACACCAATGACATTCAGTTTCTCTTGCGAATATCAAACTTCCAATGCTGCTCATATAATATCATTAAGACTATCAAAACATCTAATTACGCTATATCTTGAGGCTAAACCAGTATGAGAATCGCTGAGGAACGTGTCCTGTTTGCAAACACTCACTGTAGCTTTGTCCAGCACTTTAATGGAGAAAGGTTCTGCCACGTTATGCTTACGAAGAGCTTGTTCCAGCTCCTGGAGAGGAGGTCGCTCCCACTTCCCAAACACTACCAGATCAATATCACTGAATGCCAAAAAATGAAAAAGCAAAGCTTAAATACTCCCCAACAAAACCCATCAGGCAGGAATGAACAGTTCTTTTATAATAAAGAAAAAGGTCTTACCTGGTTGGAAGATACAGCCCTGTGCTAAAGCTGCCAAATATCTGGACCTGGAAGAACAGTCACAGAAATATGAAAATCAAGAGCAAAATCTGCTATTTTACTGTTATCATCAAGAACAGTGGACAAATATTGGTGAAGTATTACTACAAATCAATACTGGGCCATTTATTTCAACATAATGTCAGCTGAGGGAAGAGTAAAACTGCATGCTGACAGTTTCAAAATTGAGTAGTGAAGATTTGTGGGGAAATGGAGCCCTTTCTCATTCGTCTCGTAAATTTGACAAAGCAACACCGCGAAGACAGGCCACGATTAATAGACAGATAAAAGGGGGGGAAAGGGGGCTGGTGCAAATCACAGGCCTGATCCATTTACCTGACAATCTAAATCACAGCCTGACAAACCGCAAACGCCTGCTGCGCCGCATGTTTTGCATGATTTAGTCAAGAGAGTGGGGTCTTACATCAATGCTATATCTCTGCAATACCCAACCAGCTGCAGGATCCCCAATGAGAAATGTTTCCTACGAATTTCATTATTTGCAGGGACTGGCCAGATGTTCAACACTGCACAGCAGCTGAATTTCTCATTTGAGCTGTATACAGACCCACGATCATATCCTATGTTGTCCCTTTCACACAGTATTAAAATGCCTTTAAGTTCATTTCTAGATTAATGTAGCATGAATTAATATATCAATCTGCTTATTTGTTCCAATTTGTTTGGAAGTGCAACAGTTTAAGGTAAAGATAGCTGGCAGGGTGGAGGTTTTAAAGGGTTTAAAGTCAGTTGCTGTTGTGAAAACAGGACAGTGAGTGGAGGAAAAAAATCTTCTTGAATGTGAGGTTTGTCCTCAGGTAATTTCAAACAACATCTTGATGGAAAAGGTTGGGGTTAAGAATGTGTTACAACAGGTCTGTATGTGTCAAATATTAATGAAGGCATTTATAGAATTAAGTAAGGTATAAATAGACTCAAACATCACAATAGCCTGAAATAAAATTCAACAAATGAATCAGCTTTTTCCAAGAAAAGAAAACTTGGTCAGATAGCAACGACCTACAGCTCAAAATCAGGTGACAAAAACACTCTAATTTCAAAATCCTATCTAATTTGTACACAAATACTGTATTCCATTTAAAAAAAAAATTTTTTTTTAAAAACCAACCACAACAAAGCTGAACTTTCACCCTTTGGTCATGAACTCATTCTCTGTTATTTGTTCCCACAAATAACACCAACTCCTACGTGTTACTGAATGAGGGTTAGAAGAGAAAAAGAAGTGTCTGTCTTACATCTGCAGTAGGCCACAGCTCCTTGATGATGGTCTCTATCCGGTTAACCACCTCCTTCCTCATAGCTGCTTCCTCTGGCCGGGGAGACATGAAGTTGTAGAAGTCTATCACCTCTTCATGGAGTCTGGAAAAAAATAATACTTATCACATGAAATGTTTTGAGCTGCACATACATAAGCTGAAGAGAGTTTATGAGCATTACACATGGTTAACATGGCAATCCATTTTTATTTTCTGCAAAGGAGATGATTTTTTTCAACCAGTGACAAAAGAATGCATCAAGACACCACCTCTATTGTGTCTTAAGTGTCTGTTCAAGTGTCATTTTAAAAGTTTAATTATACACTTATAACAACCATTAACCACTGAACACAATGTACGTTTTAGAAAAAGAATAATCTGCTGTATCCTTAAGACTCTGATTCACAAAAGGAAGATGAAGAACCCTTTTTATGGGCAATACTGGGAGAGACAACAACAACATGTGCTGCTTTTAAGGGGGACATTTGGTTCCCTTTAAAATTAATGCATGACAACACACTCAGAGTGCAACATTTAAAGATGATACCACACACCCTCCGATGCATCCATGTGGAATTAGAATGCTTATACTATAGCTCGCTTCATACCGGTGGTGCAAAACTTGTAAAGATTTCTGACCAGTCAAATGCCTTCACACAGTGGAACACTGTTTAACCCTGTGGCCATTTAATTTTCTCGGAATGCACATCATAATGTTGGTGTGAAATACAGAACAGGGAGACTGTCACAATCAATTACCAGAGCCCTGGAGGGAAAGCAAGCATTCCGTGTGCCTACTCAGAAAACTTTGTTAGAAAGCCACAGCGTAGCCCTGCCAATAGCCCACCACAGACAGGAAGCACAGCTATGGTGGGACGCCGCAGTTAAATAAGAGATTTGAAAATATAGGGAGGTAAACAACACCTTTTCTGCAACACCTGCAATCCATATTGCTGGCAAGTGCCGTTCACACACTTACAAACATGGAACCAAAGATTACTTTCTGCTTTTCTGTATCATTTTTAAATGCTGCACATCAAACCACATGTGCATTTTAGTCCCAGTTGTATGGAAAAATGACACTGAAAGATATTTATCTCGATGCATAGACATATAAAGATTGTGCAAATGACAGCAGATGGATGACAAGGAGGGACAGTAGAAAAAGCCTGTGAGCACCAAGAGAATGAGGCTATCAAAGACAGAATCTAGAATTCCTCTGACTTTTTTTTAGCCGGCAATCTACTTAAGTTTGGGAGCAGTTGTGAAACTTTTGTTCAAGCTTGTGGTGGGACTTTTATGACGAGTCCTTGCACTGAAAAATCCCAGATGGGTGAAACCTTCCATTACAAATATCACAAGGGCCTGCAACACATCTGGAAGTTGCTTGTCCATTTGTTTTAAAGATAGCATTTGTCATTACAACTTGACCTGATGTATAATAGCTGTATAACCCTTATCACTGCACTACCTAAAATAAGATAATTAGCTTTTGTAAACATGAAATAGCAATTTGTGACTTCAGAAAATGACACTCTGAAGACGGTGGAATACATTTAAATCATGCCAGCACCCAAAAGCGGAATAAATGATGAAAATATACACCTAATATTTAACAGCACAAAAGTTTCTCTGTGGACGCGGGGTTACATTTCTGAATTTTTAAGTGCATTTTAATATATTTGCATCCCTGTTTATTTATACCGTATAAAAACAGAAAACCTGTTAGCCAAGTTAGCTTCAAGGGAATGCGCAACAAAGTTACGTATCCGGTTAAGAACTTTCTCAATAAACTCTCTGAACTACGCGACTTTCCTCAAAACAACTTCGCGCTGTAGACAAGCATTTAAAAACACGTTTGAATGAAGATTCGAAGGTTTAAATCTCGAAATGTTTTTCGAAGTTTGATATTTCATTTCCACGGCTAAGTTCAAACTTCAAAAAGCAGAGACGGTACTTCCGGTCTCGCGAGTCTTTGATGTAACGGTAGCTTTTCAGCCATGAACCGAGCCACCCAAACCTGCTCAGGCTGGAATGTTCGTCCTATTGCCCAGAATTAGTACCTCGAAGCACCTTACATCTAATTTTCACACTGCGTAACTTTAAAATTTATAAGTATAAAAGGCGAGTAAGCACCCTAAAGCCGTTAACAGCGCTCACACACACACACACACACACACACTCACCCGAGGACTCCGGGGTTGTACTTCCTCGTCTTCCAGGGAGTCCAAGTGCTCGCGTTATGACCATTAGTGCAGTTTGAAAGCAAATAATTCATCCCATAAGTGCTCGCTTTGTTGTCATTTTTCCTTCTTCCTGGGTGGTGCCCGTGTGTGTGATTTACAGGTGCGGATGGGTGAACCTGGTGTCGATTCACGCATATCTGCTGTAGATTAAAAACCGGGTGCTCCTGTAGGTGACGGTGATGTTGGTGGTAGAGGTTGACATTATTGTCCATGGGGTCGCTCGCGTTAAAAGCCAGATTGGGACCCCCGGCGTTTTTATTCATGTTGCCCGTTACGTTTCCCCCCATAGTCCTCTCGAGTGAGCAGCTGGATGAAGGGCTGTCCGTCTCGGATTCCTGCGAGGAGGACGAGGAGACGGACCCCGTCTTGGGGGGCAGAGCTTTCCCCTCACCTGGAATAGCGGTGTTAGCCACGGGGAAGGAGTCGTTTACGTTCCCGTTAGGCAAAGAAATGCCCAGCGATGAAATCGCAGTGCCGCTTATACTCGTAATTCCGTTCATGATGCTGTGATGGCTGCTGCCGTTCCTCAGATTGGCAGCGGCATTACCGCCGCTGCTCTTGCTCGATGCCATAGCGGTCGCCACATTTTTAAAAATATCCAGAGCGGTGTAGTTCACGCAGTGGTTGTGGTTCTGATTGTGGAGCTGCTGCTGGGCGGACAGCGTCCGCACTCCCTGAGAGGTCTCCCAGACGTGCATCCATAAGACGTTTGCAGGTCCTTTCTGTTCGGGCTGAATCCAAGCTACCCTCGGATCCATTCAACTTCTCTTCCTCTAGTACCCCCTTCAAGTATCTAAAGCTAGCGAGGCCGTTGTGACGCTAAGTCGCTACTCGGACCCTTTGAAGGTCGCCGCACTGTCTGGAGTGACACAAAGACAAATACTCTAAAACTTAAACCGAAAAAGAACCATTGGTAAAATGATCCCTTTACTCCGCTAGCTGAAGAAAAATGCTAGCCGTTTCCTACGGGAATTCAATATGGCGTACTGGCTTCAAATCCTTGCGCATGCGCCCCAGAAGGGGTTTCTTTAAAATGACTGCGCCCCCTCATCCGCCCACTCTTTTATCGCACCGGTTAACCAATAAATTGCAAAACGGCGCGGACATTTCTATTTTGCCATTATTCGCTCAAACACTTGAAGTCTACGGAGAGCTAAAAGTATCCGACAGGAGTCCTGAGGAAGCCAGAGAGCAGGGCGACAACGCCGACTGTATCCCCCCGCCTCCCCGTCACCAAAGTGGGTGGTTTCAGAGTGGATCCCCCGTCGCTATGAGGCTGCACACTAAAGGTTCATTTCAAACGAAACAAAACTTAAAAGACTATCTAGCATAACAGCAGATTCATTACATACAACATTAAACGCGAAGACAGTTATAATGCAAAAGAAAACTTGACACAGTTAGTTGCAACGTAATTTATTTTTCAAAAGGAAAATGATAGCAACAGAGCAACATGACTCTTCTGAAAACAGTTTCATCCTTTCCCTGCTGGCAAAGACGGCTTGAAGTCCTAATAAAATCTGTCTACCAAAATGCCACTCATAGATCACTAAAGGCTTACAAAGCATTTCAGTGGGGAAGCCTTTTTCTTATTATCCAAGTGTAAGTTGAGCTCATTCTTTTTCTGTTTATTATTACTGATGTAGCTATACCATGCATCACGCTCTCAAAAACAGCTCACAGGTGGTGTTGATCCTGGCTGCACCAACGGCCATATTCTAGCCCATTAAACTGCGTGATGGAGCTGAGGCAGGCTGAATAAAGGCATAACCTGCATCTCCTGCATGTAAACATGAGCGAGGGGGAGAGGGACTGTCTTGCATAATGCCCACCCCCCTACGCCATTACTACTCACGTGCAGCATGTGACAGAGTCAAGGAAAGCCCCCCAGAGCAAAATATATGGCAGCGAGGATGTGCAGCTCTGTGTGTAACACAGCTGCTCACTCCACTGCACGCCCTTGGAAATGCTCTTCTATCTTTCTCACTCCATCATTACGTGGAAACAGGCGTTCGAGCGACACATCAGATCGAATAGGTCAACCTCATGTCTGTTATGCACACTGACAGACACGTGTGCCAGTATTTTGGTGATTTGAAGAATGGCTTGTCTCATTTTTAACAGGTTTAAAACACAGGTTGACTTACCGTACTTCTAGATACTTTATTATCAATTCACTCCATGTTTTGAACATACAGATGAACTGAAATACTGTTTCTCTTTTCTCTAGCTTATCATGTTGTAAAAACTGAAATGAAAATTAAAAATGAATAGAATAACATAAAATAACAATATAAGTGAGGCAAAAAAAGGGGGGGGGGGGTCAAAATATGGTGACAGGCTCGTGACACACATTGTCTAACACACCTTGTCTGTGCAAGAGTGCAAGTTTGTACGATGCTCAAAGGCTAAACTGTAATTGCAGATATTTAAAAAAGAAGCCTGAAACATGTCCTGAATAACAATGAAGCAGCAGCAGGTTCCAGATATTCCATCCATATTACCAGAAGGCTGTAGCTACACGGTTGTATCAACAGCCATTTTACATTCATGCTCACCAGCCTGTCGCCAATGGTGTCAGCCCAACTGCGAGGTTATATACAACATAACAACAATCAACATCCAGCTGCAGGCCCACAACCCTATAAGGTCCATGCAGATTGCGCCACCTACAGGCAAAGAAAGGCACCTTTTGGGTCCTACTCGGCACGTAAAATCTGTAATTTAAAGAGGGACGTTTCATTATCCTACTGCCTATAATGTCACATATGTAATATATAATTTGCAGGAAAAAGCCACTCCTATTTAATTGGAAAAAGTGTAGTTCTGTTGACTGCCCTGTTTGCATTTTTATTAGGGGCCAGTCTCTGACAAGCCAATCTCAATTTATGGACCAGTAAAATATGATGAGCAGCCTGCAAAGTAACTCTTTCTTCTCTCAGCTCTGTGCAGGGAGCCATAGCAGTCTGGTATAAATGGAGGCTGTGTAATATATTGACGCAATTACAGCACACTTGGTTAGAGGATTCAGTGGAAACAGAGTTAACCAGTTTGGATTGTGAAGGACGGCCGTACGCATGGCCTTTAGCTGCATCAGCCTTTGGCTCTGTTAATCACACCGACACGGCTCAAACCGTGTGAAAAAACATGACCAATGTAGTTAATGTAGTTAAAATGAAGTCAAACTCATATGGACGTGAGCTTGGCTGCTACCCATTGTGGAAATGAACAGCAGCCCGGGTATTTAATCTAAAAGAAAATGTGACAACCGCGATGAAACTTTGCCATTAACTTTAGTTCTTGAACGCTTGACGCTTTGTCGGGTTGACCAGCTGCAGGTTCTTTTCGTTCAAGAGAGAAACGTAACCCGTCAGGACTGACATATCGAGCCTGCATTCCAGATTTCTCATTTAAGGCAAGAGTGAGTTATTGAGCGGTATTTGATTTTCCTTGTGCTCCAGCAGCTGAACTGAACTGCTACAGTTTCAGTCTTTACAGGACCACATTACTGCTTCTACTTTCTCCATAAAGGCGTGTGACAACTTGAGAGAACCAGATTTTAATGAATAATATTGGTACCTTTGAGCAAGGCACCAATATTATTCTTAGCCACTCAAAGAATCAGTACTTTTCTAGGCTTCCAAATCCCAGAGTCTTTTCAAAAAAGAAAAGGAATCAAAGCCTTCCTCTGTTTGGGGTAGTTTTCAAACTTAGCCAGGTACCATCTGTGGGGAAGGAAGAAAAGGAGAAAGAAAGAGTGAGAGTCCATTTTCTTCTGTTATTACAGCCAAAACTTGCTGCGTGCGCTGATATTCTTACTTGTGGTGGGCCACAGCTCTGCTGGCGAGGACCACTGCGGTGAAGACGGCGAAGGCTGCGCTGTGAACCGAGTGTCCGGCCAGAGCGAAGCCGACCCACTCTGTTATCTCTCCAAGGAAGTTTGCTCCTGACACATATTCAAACATTCCACCTGTTGGTGGAATTAAGACAGGTATGTTCATCCCGTCTGACATCCAACAGAGCGTTACGACCCAAATCTTTCACTCTTTCAACGCAACACCCTGCTGGCTGAATTCTTTCTGTCCCATTATTAATGATATCAAGTGTTTTTTTTCTGTACAATTTGAGTTGACAGCACCACACCAGCCGTGAAAAACCAACCGTCGATCGTACTGTCGACTGCAATAAAATTACTACATTATGAGAAAATAACAGTCTTTGCTGAGGAGATTCCACATTTCCCTGGATGTTCGTTTGGAGCTTACAGCTTCCTCTTTCCTTGTCTCTCCCCTTTTATTATCCTTGAGGGTCCTGGACAGATTCAACAGATTTAGTGCAAGTTCTGACTCCTGGTGTTGCAAACGTGTTCTGGTTCGTCTGTAAATGCATCTCAATGGTTGTTGATTTACTTATTTAAAAGGGGAAAATCAAAATGAAATGGCCAATGGTGTAAATTAACAAACCTGTTAAAGACACAAGCTCATCTGAGTAAGGCAGAATTTATTATTAGTGGATTAAATGTTTGTAGTGTGTCATGAACACTGGATTAAAGGTTGAATCCTGGATTAAAGTGACTCTACATTTGCATGGTGTTCCTTATTGAAGGGGGACAGCTTTCTGACTAAAATGAATATTTTCAAGTGGGGGCTCACAAATCCATCACATAAAGAAGACCACACTATACTATACTTTGTGAGTCAGACACACAAGCACAGTATTAATGTCAAAGCTGCACCGGTTTAACTCCCCTGTCAACAACCTGTGATTGTGCTTATAGTGTGATCCTGTATAATCAGGCGACCGCACCAGAAAATTATCATGTTGCACCGTGACACAGAGACCACATAGCTGTCTGTGCAGTGATGTGATTAATGCTTCCTGTTCCCCCTCAGTGGGAGTAAAAATCTCTAAAGCCAACTCCCATCACTATTTAGTACACAGTAAAATACAGAGTAGCTTATTAAAGCCTCAGAGTTTTTCTTTAACAGTATAGTATCCAGGGTTTTACTCAGTGACAGGTCTGCTATAATGTGAACAGAAGAAATATTTGCAGTGGTTTATAAGAGGTAAGTTTTCCAGCAGTTGTTTTTACCTGTGGGAATCTTGTATCCCGACTCTCCCGGCTGTCTCAGGTTCCTGAGGATGTGGTCAGAGTGCACATTTACCAGCCACCCCGTGAACCACAGCACAGAGCCTGGAGACAGAGCCAGAGAAAGCTGCTTCAACCAAAGTCAATCAAAAGCCTGTCAACTCAAACATGTATTTGATTTATTTCCTCCACGCAAGATGATGAAATTACCTACACTTAGAACTGCCTCCCACTGTTACATGGGTACACAAACATGGTCTATTCCCAACTTAATCCCATCATTTTCATGTTCAGAATTCTATTCTACTGCAGAACTCTGTAGGACTTGAAATAAACCTTATGGAACACTACGATGGCAGGTAAAGTATCTTGTAAAATAAACACGATTAAATAGAGTTAAACACAGCCCACACTGAAGACAGACTGTTAAACCTCAACAGTGTGAAAAATGTATATGATTTATATATTAATATGACCTTAAGAAGTATTAAGCAGCAGAGCAACATCTGGCAAGAATGAGAGGTTTCTTAAAATAACGTCTGGAGAATAAATCCATGAATGTTTTCAGTTTACATGGTTTGAGAGGGCCGGGAATTTAAAAGAGATTTTATATCCATCAGCCATACATCCTTTAATATGCCCACCTGCCATAAAGCAATCATTTACATATGAATGTAAACTATTAAATGGCAGAAAAGAGGTTATGTGAAAATTACATGTTAAAGTAAGTTACAACAGAGACACAACAAAAAAAGTGTTGCAATGAACGTTAAAGTGTGGAGCGATCACTCACCTGTGATAAAACATGGATGTGTGAACCAGTGTGCAGGATAAACAGCATAGTGACTTAGGTATCTGATCTGCATGTATCCATTATAGATGCAGAAAACAAAGGCCAGAGCAAATGAGACGAACGGTGTTGGTTTACCTCCTCGGATTAAGAACGGATAAATAAGAGCCCTGCATCAGAATCGCATATTATCGAGTTATTTCTCTGACACTCTGACATCATGCAACTCGTGTAATATTAGAAGCATGCCAAGTAATAAAGGTGAAACTTTAAGTGAAAACCCACCTTTGAACGTAGTGACAGAAATACATAGCAATTAGCAGCTGGTTGGGTAATAATGACGTTCTCGCTGAAGATGTCCAAACAAGCAGGCTGAAAGGAACAAGGAACGCAGGAAGCTCCTGAATGAACCATGCAACTTTGGCATTAACTGGGAATCCATACTTGCTGGTAGAATATCGTCCGTATGGCACATTTTCGAAAAGCAAAGTAACGAAACAGCAGGCTGCCATGAAAACCATAAAGTAAGCCAAGCAGTCTAAAATGTACAGTTCCTCCTTTTCAGAGGAAAACAGCGCGGAAAGTAAGGCGTCCATCACTGCTGCTGCACGAATACGACTATATATATATTTGGGTTTTTTTGTTTGTTTTTGTTTTTTTAAAAACAAACGAACCCTTAACTCAAAGGGAACACATATACTTGCCTCCTATCATACTGCTAGTGCATGCTATAGGATAGACGTTCATGCTACAAATGTATGTACAGGACGGTACATAACCTGGAGCCAATCATAGGCCTTCATTATTTGGCGTCAGGTCTTGCAAGCCAATCAAAATGCATATTTGATTATCAATATTGTGGCACGTCCGATGTCAGCGATACATATTCATAAGCCAATATATAACACAGTTTTACGTAATATGCTACAATGTCATTACTATAACGACATTAAATCTTTAATATTAGTCTTTGGATGTATTTAAGTCGACGCAACCTAATTAAAACGATGCAATGTGAACTAAATACATGTGTACGTTTTGTCTGTTTTTTTTAATTTAAAATAACAGCTTCATATTTTAATACAAAAAAGCTTTCGAAATACTCTGAAATAAGCAATAAAGGAGAAAGGTGAATTTAGTTCAGGCGGGTAGGGTGGCCGCCTCCCAAGGTCCTCATTCACGTGCGTCAGAGGAAACACGTTTCGAGGATACACAGTAGCCCAGTTTCACCCTCAATCGCCAAGTAAATTGTTGATTTGCAAAATCAAAGGGTTGTTTTAACTATACCCTTTTACCACGTTTTCCCGAAGACTTTTCCTCAGCGTTGTCCGCCGTTTCGACATGGGGAAAAGAAGCAGGCAGCGCCAGAAGAACCAGACTGCTGGCAGAGACAGCAGAGACAACGCTGTAAGACTTGCAAATCTGCGCCGGGTCCTTGCATTTACGTCTCCGTAAATGGTTGTGCAAAGCGCCTATTCTGTAGAATGTCCAAGTTTAATCTTTTCACCCTACCATAGAAAGATATGACTGCGTTTATTATGTTGCATCTAACCATCCACTCACGTTTGTAGGGCTGGGGTGCAGGCTATGCTGACATTGTCAAAGAGAATAAACTCTTTGAGCACTATTACAAGGAACAAGGCCTGGTGCCCGATGGAGAGTTTGAACATTTTATGGAGGCAATGAGGGAACCACTTCCTGCAACCATCCGCATCACAGGATACAAGAGGTGCGCATCTATTTGCAGTCTGATAATGTTGCAAAGGTTTAACATCTAGATCTGTGCAAGAATACACAATGCATTAATTAAGACTGAGGACCAAACATCTGCTGTACTATTTTTAACCCCCCCCCCCCCAAAAAAAAACCATCAATAATGTGACTATATATTGTGTTCCAGCCATGCCAAAGAAATCCTCCATTGCCTGAAGGACAAATATTTTAAGGATATTCTGGAACTGGAGATTGATGGCCAGACAATCGAAGCTCCTCAGCCCCTAAGCTGGTAGGATTTCACTAATTTCACAGCGGTAGAGACATTAAGCAGACTAGAAGTTCTCTTTAAATTTTGCTTCTCCATCTCTAGGTATCCTGATGAGCAGGCCTGGCACACCAACATGAGCAGGAAGATTATTAGAAAATCTCCCCTGCTGGAGAAGTTCCACCAGTTTCTGGTCAGCGAGACTGAGTCTGTGAGTGAAAGATGAATTCAGCATCTGCAGCCTCATAAATGAGTTACATTTTGACATAATGCCAGGAGGCATTAAGTTAAGATAAACACGTTTTGTCTTTGCAGGGGAACATCAGTCGACAGGAAGCCGTCAGCATGATTCCTCCTCTCCTTCTGAAAATTGAGCCCCACCACAAGGTGAAATCACTGTCTGCCTCAAAGGTTCCCTCAATCCTGGATCTATTGATTGTTATATTTCAGAATCTTCTCTCAACTGGTTTGTGTTTCTATGCAGATCCTGGACATGTGCGCAGCTCCTGGATCAAAGACAGCGCAGCTCATTGAGATGCTCCATTCTGATATGGACGTTCCATTTCCAGGTTAGCAATGCAGTCCCACTAAGCACAGAGCCTGAACCTTTCATTTGATTGTGACTCGGTCGATGTGGCACCTCCTAAATCTTTCTTCATTTTTTGAATTTCTCTACCATCCAGAGGGCTTTGTCATTGCCAACGATGTGGACAACAAGCGCTGTTACCTGCTTGTGCACCAAGCCAAGCGTCTCAACAGCCCATGTATCATGGTCGTCAACCACGATGCCTCTTGCATCCCAACACTCAACGTTAATGTAGATGGCAAGAAGGGCATCCTCTTCTATGACCGCATCCTCTGCGACGTACCCTGCAGGTCAGCGCCACTTGAGATTAGAGTCAACTTTATTATCAAAGTACAGGTACAGGCCAATTAGGTGTTGCAGACATAGCAGCATGAACTGTCTGGGCTCATATTGTGTCAGCAACAGCTCACTAGGTAACAGAAGTAGGACAGTTTGCTGTTTTGGAAGTCTTAAAGAGGAGGTGGATTAAACATGAAATAAGATCTGACCAATTTGATGAAGCGCATCAGGATGCATGGATAAATAAGGGCATAAATAATAGCACTGAGCGGTTTCAAACAAATCAGAGCTGCGTGTTTTTGCAAACGATGTTGTGAATTTGGCCAGCTGTAGTGCTGAAACCGCGAATTGCTGCCAAACAAAACACGGGAGATGGATGGGTGTGAAGCTCTAATGAAGACAGAGAGATTTAGGCAGCTTTAATGTAAGCAGTTGGCTGAATCCTACCATTTAGTCGGTTTATTTTTGGAAAATAGATTTGCCTTGGTCTTGGGGCCTAAAAATGGAGATTTGCCTAACTGTTGCTGGTGTCTGTTCTGTGTGTTGCAGTGGAGATGGCACCATGAGGAAGAACATAGATGTGTGGAAGAAGTGGACAACCAGCAACAGCCTCCATCTCCATGGGTACGTGGGAGAGAATGGGGGTTTGTGACACCACTGGAATTCATGCAATGACTGAACAACATGGGAATCTGCTTCCTCTACTCCTGAGTTAAACATTTTGTTAATATTAGCGTGTGCTCTCCAGGCTGCAGCTGCGGATAGCCGTGCGTGGTGTGGAACAGCTGGCTGTTGGAGGGAGGATGGTGTACTCCACCTGTTCCCTCAACCCTATAGAGGATGAAGCGGTCATTGCATCACTACTGGAGAAGAGTGAAGGTTAAAAACAGAACACACAGCAACCAAACCATCTGAAACCATGTAAAATACAGTGTAATTCCCCCCTGAATTGGTTCAGTATGGCTGTTCCTTCAGAATATTTCTAATATTAAACAACCTCAACTGTTTCTGTGGTGGTCTTCACCATGGGAAAGGGTTCTTCTGTTAACTGCTGACTGAGCCAGGATGCAAGAATTATCAGTGTAGAAGAAATGAGAAGGGTTCAGCACAATTACCGTAATTTCTGGACTATAGAGCGCATAATCTAATTTTAGAAAGAAAATCAATTTTGTACTTATACAAGCCGCACCGGATTATAAGACGCAGGTATCCAACATAGTAATATGAAAAATGAGATCGAAAACATTCAGTACCGGTATATGTTTTTATTACCGTAAGAGACGAGTCACAGTCTTCCAAAACGTTTTCAAGCTCGGGCCACCTGCAATGTTTACGTCTAAAAGCTTTTGTCGTATTTTTCCTTTGGATCAGTTCTTCAGGCGGGCGTCTCCACCTTCTCGCCATTGATTACCGTAATGCCAAGATTATGCGCGGCAGCTCGATTTCCTTCTTCAACCGCCAGAGTGATCGCTTTTAACTTAAAAGTCGCATCATATGCTTTTCTTCTAGTATTTTCCATGTTGATGAGGGTTAGTAAAAATGACTGATTCACAATAGTTGTGATAGTGCGCCACGAAAAAAAACCATAAATAAGCCGCACCGTAGAATAAGCCGCAGTGTTTAAAGTGTAGGAAGAAAAGTCGCAGCTTATAGTCCGGAAATTACGGTACTTTCTCTTTTCTGCCTGCTGAGGTGTAATTTCTTTCCCACCATCACAACCAGGAGCTCTGGAGTTGGCTGATTGCACGGCAGATCTGCCCGGCCTGAAGTGGATGCCTGGGGTCACTTCCTGGAAGGTACTTGAAATATTTAGTCTTCAGCCAAGGAAACAGAACTATCAAAGAAAATGCCTGCTTCAACAGAAATCTTTGCATTCAACCCACTTGTCTCCACAGCTGATGACGAAGGAAGGCCAGTGGTACTCAGACTGGTCAGAGGTTCCCAGCAGTCGTCACACACAAATCCGCCCCACCATGTTCCCACCAAAAGACCCCGAAAAACTTATTAGCATGCAGCTGGAGAGATGGTACGTGCACACTCGGGCAAATCTTAATCTTCAGTGATAGATCCATCCAAAACAGATAGGAGCAGAGGAAGGTCAAGCAATCCTATTTGAGCGCCAGATTCTGTTCAATGCTGAAGGAGCGTACATTGTAATAAAAACATTCATTATTTCAGCCACTTCAGAAGACAAAATGTCTGATTAAATTTAGTTTTGTCCTCACAAAAGCAAGCCTACACAGTCTTCATTAGTTGCGTGAAACACTGGCTTCCAAACAAGGCATTACACACGCATACACGTGCATTGTGATGCTGAAATGTACATATAAGGGTGATTTTTCTGACTGCTGGTTTGACGCTCATTCAAAATGTGTGCTGGTCAGTAGATGGCGCTGTTGTCGCACTTTTAAACAAACATTTTATAGAGTCTCTGAAAAAAAAAAAAAGTTTATCCACACAGTAGGTGGCACCTTAAATCTCAAATCCTTGTTTATTGATTTCCTGTGTCAGTATGAGGATTCTGCCACATCACCAGAACACTGGAGGTTTTTTTGTCGCCGTGCTGGTGAAAAAGGCTCCAATGCCTTGGAACAAACGCTACCCCAAGGTATTTCCTCACCCATTCCCCCTACCCCCCGGCGCTCCTCTTCCTCTTTGCATTCTTCACCTTTTTAGTGTTAACTAAGCAAAGGGCCTTCTTCATCCCCAGGTGAGGAAGGATGTTTCTTCCCTCTCAACAGCCCAGACAGAAGCCTCTCAGGTGGCCTCAACTCCCGCAGATGCTCCCCACCTTCCTGAGACCGCTGTGCAGGGGGAGGGGGCAGAGCCGGAGGGGGAAGGAGACAGCAAGGAACAAGAGAAGTCACCCAATGGTACTTCCTTGGCTCAGGAGACCCCCACTCTACAGGAGGGAATATGTGGGTGAGTCAAACTGAGCTACAGGGATATACGTATCTGCCAAATAGAGTTGATGGCAACATGTATTATAGTTTGATAAATGTACTCTCTATGTATCAATATAGCATAATGGATCAACAGTAAGTCAGTGGCAAACTAAATCATGGGGCTACAGAAATTAAAATGATAAAGTTCTTACTTTTGCAGGCCGCCAGCTTCTAAGAAGATGAGACTCTTTGGATATAAAGAAGATCCGTTTGTGTTCCTGACTGAGGAAGATCCCGTCTTCACCACCATACAGTGAGCACAATCTAATATAATGTGATCGTTACAGCTATTTTACAGCTAGCTTGTGGCTACTTGCAGGTACATAACATCAAATGCTGGCTTGAAACAATTTTAAGGCCAGTTCACCTTCATGTTCGCTATTTAATGGTTTCATATGGTTTGTTTTCTGTTTTGCATCAGATCTTTCTATGATCTCTCTCCTGACTTCCCCAAGCTCAATGTTCTGACCAGGACCCATGAGGGGAAGAAGAGACATCTGTACATGGTCTCCAAAGAGCTGCGCAACGTGCTCCTCAATAACAGTGAGCGCATAAAGGTGTGTTTGTCATTTGAAGGTCCTTCACACATTCAGGGACACATTTCTTCATGAAACCTTTTTTATTGCTCAGAAATGTTATAAATGACATGTTTTCAAATAAAAAATTGATTCCATTCTAATTGCTGAAGATCTAGTATTGATGAACTGCTGCAGGACACTCAAACGACTATATCAGGACTTTTTATATGCAGCCAAATCGATCTTTACATTGATTAATGTAGTTCATTCTCGTACATTGCCTGAATAATTTAGACCTCCCTTAGTTTAACCTTATCTTGTTTTTAAAAAAAAAGTAAAATTATTCCTTTTACGCACTTTAGCAAGAGTATTAATATCGTTTGTCTTATCATAATGTTCACATTTTAAAATATTATGCAAAGCTTCACTTCCCTGAGGGTTGGTAAAGAATTTGCGATGCATAATTATTCTGCTGACGGTCCTGCCGGGACACCAGAGACCAGCAGTGCTTTGTTTACACGGTAGTAGAATGTGTGCAGTCCGTGCCTCGAGCAAGGAAGCGTAAATGTCTTCCGTACCATAAATACAAAGTCCAGTCTTTTTATTTATACCTCTATGGCATTTTAGCACCATTGTGTTGGACATTCCTGCTTACTTTTTGCACAGGTTATTAACACCGGAGTGAAGGTGTGGTCTCGCAACAGTGACGGAGAGGAGTTTGGCTGCGCTTTCAGACTGGCTCAGGAGGTAAAACTAAAGTTTAAACCACCTTAAAGTTATCAGGATTTGGATTTCAGTCAGTAGTTGCAGATTCATAAAAGGCAGAAAATCCTCAATTTTAAGGAAGGGAAGTGGCCCCACTTTGGTTACAGGAAGTCTGCATTATTGATTGAAATTGGCCTCCTTCTTGTGCATCTTTTACATAGAGGATCTTTGGTAGATGTACAGTAATTGTATGAGGTGTCACTCTGAGTATTTTTTGCAGTCCACTCTTTGTGCCTCATTTTTGCTCAAATTTTCTCTTCATTCATATCTGCCATTGCTGCTATTTTCCTGGCATGTGTTGTGCAACAGAGTTCACACATACACTGCTCAGTGTAACTGTAAAGAATCTGATTTCATTACTCTGGCATAGGAAGTGTCATCCTCGTCTGTGCTCTCTCCCATCAGGGCATCTACACTCTTCAGCCATACATCCGCTCCAGGATAATCAGAGTGAGTGTGGAGGATATTAAAGTTCTGCTGACCCAGGAGAACCCTTTCCTCAGCAAACTGCAGGATGATGCCCACGCTCAGGCCAAGAAAATATGTATGCATTGCCAAAGTTTGTAAATACATAATGTAGCTCATGCCCTTACCGTAATCCAACTAATATTGGGCTTTGCCAAATGACTGAATAGAGGATCTCTGATTTGGCACGTGGAAATGATTAGTTTAAGCTGTTATCCAAGCTGATTTTATACTCTCTTATTCCCTCTACAGGTATGGGCAGCATCGTGTTGAAGTACATTCCCAACCCAGAGTAAGCTCCTTTTCTGGTTTAATGTCCATAGTGCCAATAGTGGTGTCCTCAGTCTCTTCTAATCTCCATCCAAACCCTCTGTGTTGCCAGTAACCCAGCTGAGCCTCAGTGTCCCATCCAGCTGTGTGGCTGGAGGGGAAAGACGTCCATCCGAGCCTTCGTCCCCCGCAATGAGAGGTTCCACTATCTCCGAATGTTAGGCGTGGAGGTCTTCAGGGACAAGCAGGGCCTGGGGCAGAAACGGAAAGACGAAGGTGAAGCAGGGATGGAAAAGGACACTGAGGAGGCAAACGCAGGGGAAAACGAGGAGCAGATGGACTCAGAGAACGGTGGGGAAAGCCAATCGGAACCTAAAGTGGACCAAGGAACCAGCAGCTGAGGGTGTGGAGGGGACAAAAGTCAGTGGAAAGACTTTTAACTTCCCGACGGCCGATGCCGTAGGATTCCCTCAGATGCAGTATGTGAGGACTTTTGAGTTTTGGAGCTTCTTCTGTAACCAAATTTTTAGTTATTTAATGAAGCTGTGTTTTAGTTTTTTAACCAGATGTGGTATCTGTTGTCCTCTGGTTGTGCTCCTCAGAGAGATCCACATTTGCTTTTTTTCATTGATGAATCTAAGAATTATGGAGATGATTAAATTGCTGTCACAGCTAAGTTCCCTGCATTTTTGGTCGTTATAGACCAGGTTAAGATTCAGTGTCCTGAAGTTTGGCTTAAGGTTACTTTTTTTTTCTCCATTTTAACCTTCAATTTATATTAAAGCTTCATATAAAACAAGTACAGGCTGTTTATCTTTATTCAAACAAAGCTAAAAGAATGGAAGTAAAAACATCTCCAAGTTACTTTTTTAATATTGTGATTTATCATTCAACATTATTGTACTGGTTAATTAATCTTATACCAGAATTCATCAGTCTGGTTAAAAGTCTAGCTGGAAACATTGGGAATGGACCAGTGGCAGAAGAAATTTGGCCCAGGAATTGTAATTAAATGATCAAATCCAAATCAGATGAACGTTAATCTCAGATATTTCCTCATCTTTCTTCCTCTCCTGTCTTCATCAGGGTCCTTTTCTTCTGCCCTTTAATTTAACAAAACTCTGAATACATGAAATCAAAGATGAACAAGTGCTCTCTGATTGAACTAAAAATGTACTGTTTGATTGTCCATGAATGGGTGATTTGTCACATAAGACAGCTCAGACGGTTCATTTGACAGCTGGCAGTTGACAGTTCTGTTGTCACAGTCACGATTTCCTTCCTGAGTTTTGCATCTCTTACCCAGAAAAGTGGCCTCAGACTTCGTTCTCCAGTCAGCTCCACAAACACTGTTGTCATGAGCAACGATTTTAACTTGATTCAAAACCCCTCTTACAGACACAAAGCAAGACTGCTCAAGCTTTGTAAAAAAAAAGAAGAAAGAAATGTAAATTCTGCACATTTTCACGGGCGGAGCAAAGAAACACGGCTAGCTTTGTTGGCAGATGGCGGCATAGGCGACGTGCGCTACACACCCGCGGTAACAAAATCCAAGATTTTACACTGCAAACAAAACGGCACAGGCCTGTCGCGCAGACGGAAAGCTGTAAAACATCTTAGTGAATTATTTATGACCTTTTGGAGTGCAGATTTTTGTATTTTTAGGTATAAACGGTATAATAAACAGGTTGTATTTGCAAACCAAGGTGGGGGAAACAAACCTGCGTGAAAGACTTTGATAGCTTATATGATCTCGGCCCAGAAGTTTAATCATAATAGGGGACTTTTCTGTGTTTTGCTGTCCCCCCTTCACCTCCTGCAACTCTTTTCTTTCGCTTCCTTCTCTGCATGATGCATGCTCAGCCTTGTGGACACGCGTATATGTTGGGGATTATATAATCAAGCTGTTGCGTAATGCTGAAAGAGAGGAAGGAAAGCCAATGCGCACACACACACACAGGGAGGCGGGGGCTTGTGTTTCATGTCTGGATTAAACTAAATCCCACTCAGTCCTACACACACGCACATTTAAAATATGGTTATGTATGTTGGCTCTGGCTGATGGTGTAACTGCAACTCTGTAGTCTGTGTGTGTGAGTGTGTATGTGTGTAAGAGAGAGAGTGGTGGTGTGAGCACGTGCAACCACAACACAACAGTTTAAAGCAGCTCTTTTCCCACTCCTCACATGCTCAAACGCAGCTCATCCCATATCTCTGATGCGCACTTCGGCTTTCACAAGCTTTAATCCCTTTTCTCCCTCTGACGCGTGGCGTGTGTGTGTATGTGTGCCTGTGTGGGCCATAAAATTGAATTAACCCCCGGTTACAAAATCATCACAATCAATCACACTTCCACATCAATGATCAGCATCAAGTGCAGCAAATTTGTCCTGCTAATGAAAAAGTTCCAACTTCCTGTTGGTTGTGGCTGCCTCTCCAGTGGAATGATCCAGGATATTTGCATTTGGGTGGAGTTTCCCACCTCAGCAGCAGCCCCGGAGGCAGCAGGTGACTGTGTCCGCTCCTGCAGGTTACTTCGCTAATAAAATTGCTGTGATGCTGACAGGTCTGGAGATTCATGACATTTTGACTTGCATCTGCGGCAGAATCGTGTTGTTCCTGTGATTAACTTCAATAAACATTAAATCAAATCTGTGGATGCAGAATCACCTGAGTAGCTTTAAATAAACAACCCCATTTTGCAAAGATCTGTAAAGAGGACTATGTAAACCACCGTACACACTTTACCCACAATGCCGCGGGTTTATAAAACAGCTGGTGTGCAACATCCGGGCTGTTGAACGGGCAGCAGAATGGTTAATCTGCGCATAATTGGGATTAATTTTATCTCGGTCTGATTTATTTTGTCTCTTGTGTCGTGTCAAACCAGAGCAACCCGAAGAGAAAGCAAAAGAGAATCAGGGAAGCTCGAGGAGGAAAGGACACAATGGTCACTGGTTAGATGAGGGGAAGGGTGGTGAGAGAAGGGGAGATGGATGAGGATGATGAGCAGAGGGACAGAGAGTTGGAGCTGGAGTTAGAGTGGGCGGGGGCAGAAGTGGGTACAAGGCTTTATTTAGTGCATGCCTGCAGGTGTTGCCTAGTAACAGTAGAAACAGATCGAGAGGAGAGAGCGTGCACATCTTCCTTTATCCATCTCATTCTTTTAGCCTCACACTTTTCCAAACAACCTGACACACACGCGCACACACAGACCCACACTTGCCCCCTCTGCCTCTCCTTTTTTTTTAGCAGCCTCACGCGTGCGCGCACATGCAAATAGTAAAATCTCTGTCCCTCATTAGCAGTCGGAATGGCTGCAGTCCTCCTGTCAGGAAGAGAACAGGGTGGTAAGTGGATGCAGAAGAAGGTGGGGGGGGATTAGGCAGAGAGAAAAGTAGAGGCAGAGGTGGGGAAATGCAGGTAAACCTGTGGAGAACCTCGAGGCTGTTGCCATAGCATTAATTGATCCACTGCTCCTCATCACAGATCTTTGTGGAAGCTTAATTGGGTTGTATAGTTTCAATTCTAAAGCTCAGATGCACATGAAAACAATGTTGGTTTTAAATGTTCACAACGAGAGCTTCTCAAACGAGCCGTGAAAGCATCCAAAACACCCCTTTTTCACAGCTCAGTGTTTAAAAATGAACAGGCTTCTCTATTTTCAGGCATAGCCAGTGAGAAGCTAATGCATTGCCCCAATGAAATAAATATTTCTTCAAAAAGTTCCAACTTTCCTCATTAAAAAGCTGGAATTCTGCACCTGATAAAGATATTTCTGTTATTCTTGGAGTGGCGAACGTGCTGCACGGACGCCCTAAACCACGATGCCTAACTTCACACCTCAGTATATTCGACGTGTTCAAGGGTTCAAGACTTGACATTTGATTATCGACCCAATTGTTTGCGGCGTCACATTGCGAGGTCAGTATTGATGAGAGGAGCAGATAATCGCCTGTCCACTGAGCTAAAAGCACATTAGATATGGATGATCGTCTGGATCCCCTCTGATGGTTGGGCGATTTGTATTATGTGGATGTGTGTGTGTGTGCGCGCGTGTGTGTGCTGCTCATGTTCATGCATGCATGTCTTTGTGGCTCAGGGAAGGGTGTGCTTTGCATTTTAAAATCCCCTCCCTCACTGGGTGATGTCTGCAAAGGCTCCCCCCCTCCTCATCCTTTGATTTTCCTCTCTTCCCAGGACTGGTCTCACACTCTCACAGCTTCTACCTCTCTAATTGTCCTCTGGGATCACCTTGTGATTAAAAAAAAAAAGTCCTCGGAGACTTCGCTCCTTAAATCTGACACTGTATTAAATTTAAAGCTAACGCAGCATATCCTACCTTAAAGGAACTCACTGGAAATCAATGGGCTCACTGTTGCTAGTGTGCAGCAGTCGTAACTGATCGAACCAGTCAAGGCCAACCGCCGCACGCACGTGCCCGTGCATGCGCACTCAGGCTCTGTATTTAAAAAAAATAAAAATAAAATAAAACAGAAAGTCTAGCTCCATATAGTGAAAGCACTGAAAGGGCCTAAAAATACATTTTCCCACGTGCACTGTGCCATATAAAATATTTATAGTGAGCTCCAGTCTGCTGAGAATGGCAGAGATGCTACAGAGGGAGGGAGGCAGGACGAGAAGCTGCCAAATCACTCGGCAGCCTCCATCCCAGAGCTGGAGCTTACATAAGAGCTAACCTCGGTTTCAAAGAGAGGAGTACAGAGCTTTACACACTCCCTGTGTTTAACGCCCCCCCACCCCCCTCCACACACACATAATCAGAGAATGACAGAGAAAGAGAGACAGGACGAGAGAGGGAGAGGAGTGACTGTGTGTTCTCCAAGAATCTATATTTATCACCGCTCGCTGCACTCATGTCCCGATTCCTCCGTCGTATTCGCTGACACACCCTTTCTGGTGTGAATTCTCCTCTCTATTGCCATGTTTATATTTCGGTTTATGCTATATTTGATATACTTTGACATGTATAATGAATGAAATCAACACTTTTCTTCATGCAGACCTGGAAATGAGTTCAGCTTTGGACAAATGGAATTATTTTAATCGAAAAATCTGTTGATAGCAGCGCGTAAAAGGTCCTTGATTTCATGTTGGGCATCCTACAGGGCCTCCTAAGTTTTATTACCACATGTTCTCTTTCTTTGGCCGAAATGGGGCTGAACTTCTGGGCTACTCTGGTCTGACCCCAGTGTGATGTGGAGTCCATCATCCTCAACATAAGGCAACGTCCTCTTAGCAGGAGACTCGATCTCATGTCTCGATGATGAAGCATCTTCCCCATTAAATCCACAAAGAGGACTAAATCATCTTTTTCTTATTCTTTAATAGGGAAGACCTGGGCAAAATGACAAGAGTTTAACAGCGACAAGAAATGCAGCAATTTCTCGTATATATGTTTATGCTTGACATAAAAATTCACTTTTAATGACTGAAGGACAATATACTTACTGTCAAGCTGTCATTTAGGGAACATGACTTCCTGTCTGAGGGGTTGTCAGGCTGTTTTTTGAATGTTTGTCGTCACAGTATTAAGAGGAATCAGAAATAAAGTTCGGTAAAGGAAAGAGCCCAGTTAATCAAGGTGCACATTCGTGTTTGCAGCTTTTAAATTCAGTGAGGGCAACGCTAGACAAAGACGCAGCCGTACCTTCAGTGTCCAGGAACCCTGAAAGCATCTCATACAGAAACCCTTTAAAATCAATTCTTCTTCCATCTTTTGGTTTGGAAGAGTTATATTCCTGTTGAAATACCTGTAACACAAAGGCTGCACCTTTGAGCCCAGAGCCTGACAGCTCTGAAGCCAAAGTCAACGAGTTTGACCTTGAAAGGCTACTTGTTCTGGTCGACCAGCATGATGTTGTCCATCTTGATGTCCATATGTCAAAGGCCGACACTATTCATAGCCTGGAGAAAAATCAAAATGTTTTCAACATCAGATCACATCAATGATGTTAATGAGCAATAAAATCCGATACGTTACCTGCCAGATGATCAGTTTGGTGACAACCAATGGCAGTTCTATCATTTTCAATGACCTCCTTTATTTTACATGCCAAACAGCCACGTTATCTGTATGCAAATTTCTTTGCACATGCAGATCCCATCATATCCATCTGTACGTGTTTAAGTCAGTAAATATATTATTTAGCACCATATTTCCGTTGGCATAGATCCATAATTTATGGCGTTTACATAGAAGGATGAGAGATCTCCATGTGTGTTACAGGCATAAATATATATATATTTAAAGATTTGATCAGCTTGGTGTGTATATTATTGTCTGCATCATCCCACAGGAACGGTCATGGCTCGGACATAATACATTATATGTGGTCTGTATGTCATTGATTGAAAAGCACCTGCAGTAATTCATACATTTTGAAAGATAGCTGTATGCATAATGTATTGACTTGTATTGGGAGAGTGGCAGCGTCTATAATTTAACACCGGCTTTTTGAGGGCTTAGGGTTTGAAGGTTCTCCAGCCTGACTGGGGGGCCCAGAAAAGGCTCCTGAGGTGGCCTTTACTGACTCCTTCAGGAGGTGAGTCCCTCCACACTGTCCATTGATTTACCCTAACCCAAACCCTAACTCCAACCCTAACTCCAAGGTTAACTCTAAGGTTAGCATTAGGGTTTGTATTAGGGTTAGGGTTGGAGTTAGGGTTAGCATTAGGGTTAGGGTTAGAGTTGCAATTAGGGTTAGGGTTTGTGTTAGGGTAAATCAATGGACAGTGTGGAGGGACTCACCTCCTGAAGGAGTCAGTAAAGGCCACCTCAGGAGCCTTTTCTGGGCCCCCCAGTCAGGCTGGAGAACCTTCAAACAGCCCAAAATGAGCTGGATCTTTGCTGCCATCTCACCCTGCTGCACCTCAGTGCTCCACCTCAGCTGAGGGGCAGCTGGGAGAAGGTTCCCTGAGCCTCCCTGCTGAAGTAACCAGGAGGGTTAGGGTTAGGGTTGGAGTTAGGGTTAGGGTTGGAGTTGGGTTAGGGTTAGGGTTAGGGTTGGAGTTAAGGTTAGGGTTTAGGGTTAGGGTGGAGTTAGGGTTAGGGTTAGGGTTAGGGTTGGAGTTAAGGTTCGGGTTAGGGTTCGGGTTAGGGTTGGGGTTCGGGTTCGGGTTGGGTTGGAGTTCCGGTTAGGGTTCGGGTTCGGGTTGGACGTTAGGGTTCGGGTTGGCGTTCGTGTTTCGGGTTTCGGGTTCGGGTTGGCTTTAAGGTTAGGGTTAGGGTTAGGTTCGGGTTTGCGTTCGGGTTAGGGTTCGGGTTGGAGTTAAGGTTAGGGTTAGGGTTAGGGTTGGAGTTAGGGTTAGGGTTAGCATCAAGGTTAGCATTAGGGTTAGCATTAGCATTAGGGTTAGCATTAGCATTAAGGTTGGGATTAGGGTTGGAGTTGGGTTAGAGTTAGGGTTAGCATTAGCATCAAGGTTAGCATTAGCATTAGGGTTAGCATTAGGGTGGGGTTCGGGTTGGAGTTTTGGAGTTAGGGTTAGGGTTAGGGTGTGAGTTAGGGTTAGGGTTGGAGTTAGGGTTAGCATCAGGGTTGTATAAGGGTTAGGGTTGGAGTTAAGGTTAGGGTTGGAGTTAGGGTTGGAGTTAGGGTTAGGGTTGGAGTTAGGGTTTAGGGTTTGGAGTT